>NC_089589.1:42728077-43392214 GCF_019320115.1 Miscanthus floridulus
TTGGTGGGGATATGGTATGCCTCCGGAGTCATCTGCTTTCAATCCTGGGTTACCTCAAGTATTTGACATAGTAGGAAAAGCTCCTATACCATCGGCTGTTTTGCCGATGGCTCAAGTGCCTCAATATGCCACAGCAACTACTGTGCAACCAACTCCAGGAGGTTTCCAGATGCCTTTGGTTCAAATACCCAGTTCAAGTCCATCGGCAAGCTTACTACCGATGCAGCAGAAAGCCCCTGTTATGAGTCAAACTGGGGTTCAGTTCATGCCTCAAGCTGGTTATAATTATCCAACAATGTCAGCAAATTACCAGCCATCGGTAAGTTTTGTACCGATGAGTTCTAATAATGGTTGGTCAGGACAGTTACCTGTTCAACATATAGTTCAGCAAAATCAACAGGTTGTAGGGATTCAACAAGGTCATATGCAAGCTGGTTTCCAGAATCAAGCATCGGCAACTCAGCCGATGAATCCTTTCTAATAGGTTAATGGACCACAAGTAACGGCAAATATGCCGATTGCTGGAGATCGTGGACCACAAAGATATGTGGAGGGATATTAGCAGGCACCTCCCATAGAAATTCAGCCAGTTCGTCATCAGGAGGCTGATGCTTTTTGGGCCGATAGGATAGCAGAAATTATGAAGGATCAGTTTGGGATAAAGTCCAAGGTCATTACTTATTCTTATCGGACTCCATACCCTCCTGCATATGATTTAATTCCTCTCCCAAATCGGTACAAGGTACCAGATTTCACTAAATTCTCTGGGCAAGATGATACATCAACAATGGAACACGTCAATCGCTTCATTATTCAATGTGGAGAGGCAGCTAGCAGAGATGAATTAAGAGTTCGATTATTTTCATCATCTTTGTCTGGATCGGCATTTACATGGTTCATTTCATTACCACCAAATTCTATTATTACTTGGGTTGATCTAGAAAAACAATTTCATAAGTATTTCTTTGCTGGAATCCATGAAAAAAAGCTTACCGATTTAGTAAAGTTGAGACAGCGTAATGATGAATTGGTAGAAAGCTTTGTGCAAAGGCTACGAGATGTAAAAAATAAGTGCTACAGTCTGGTGCTGGATGATCGGCAGCTTGCCGATCTAGCTTTCCAAGGGTTATTGCCACATCTTAAAGACAGATATGCTTCTCAGGAGTTTGAAAGCCTCAGTCATCTTGTGCAAAGGATCTCTGATCAAGATACTAGGGTTTTTGAGCCTAAAAAGAATTGGAGTAAAAAAGTATCATTTGTTGAAGAAGTAGGAGATTCTGATTCTGATGAAGAACCAGTTATCGGCTTAGCTGAGTGGGTTAAGAATAAAAAGCCGATATCTTGTCCCTTTGGTTAGAAAGAACCAGAAAAGTTTACCTTTGATATCACCAAAGCCGACAAGATATTCGATCTTCTGCTTCAAGAGGGCCAAATTAAGCTGTCACCTAATCATGTGATCCCATCGGCAGAAGAGTTGAAGAAGATCTTGTACTGCAAATGGCACAATGCAACTTCACACAGTACAAATGAGTGCAAGGTGTTCAGGCAACAGTTACAATCGGCTATTGAATCTGGGAGAATTAAGTTTGGTACTTCCAAGGCCCAGAAGCCGATGAAAATTGATCAACACCCTTTTCCAGCAAATATGTTGGAGGCCAAAGGGAAGACCAAGGTATTGACGTCAGAAGCGGCTGAGAAGAACGCATCAGTAGATCCCCAACATCGGATAACTACCGATGATGCAAAAAGTAGGGGTTTGCTGGGAGAAAGCAGTAGTTCCAAAAACCCTCCTCGACCTGGCATTGTGATTACCCATCGAAGGCAGCAGGAGGATTAGCGTCAGCGTAAGGACCGATATCGACAACAACAAGAAGAGAGACGTCGGGAAGAATGGTATCGGCATAAAAATCATTGGAGGTGCCCGTTTTTCATCCATTGTTGGGAAGAAGGTATTAAATTGCCAACTGTTGAAAATTGCCCTGAGTGCAATGGTTATTATGGGGTCAATTGGTCAGAAAGGAGGTTTTAACCTGGCAATCAGGGTTTATTTATCAATGAGCCGATCAGAGGCAGAGCGTCAGTGCATGATCGGCTGGGGGCAGACTTAGTGTACATGAAAGGCTTGGTAAACGCGCTGGATACTTTCCAAGGAATCAAGAGGAGCTTGAGGAAATGGCAAACGCAAGAGTTCCCGATGAAGAAATATTCTACAGGGACCCTAATATACGCCGTGTAGAATCAACTGGGACTTGTTATCAGCCGGTTTGGAAAACCAAGTTTCCTCGATGGTGCCCGGAGGGTCTAACAAAGACACAGAAAAGAAGGATGCAACGTGAGCATCAGGAGGATTTATACCGAGAGGAAAATTCCTCCAATGAGAGGTCCGGTCATCAGCAGTGGCAGGTAAAACACAAAAATAAGGGTCCATCAGCAGATGTTAATATGGTATTCATGTTGCCAATGGAGTTTTTGGCACTATCTGATAATAAGGACGAAGTTGTTCTCTCTGATCAAGTAGCTCAGTTGACACTAGATCCAATGATGGCTATTTTTGAGAAACCTACTGATGACGAGAGACAGCATCTTAAGGCTTTGTTTGTGAAAGGCAGAGTTGATGGGCAGCCTGTATCTAAGATACTTATCGACGGAGGGGCTGCAATTAATATTATGCCTTATGTGATGTATCGGAAACTTGGTAAGGGAGATCAAGACTTGGCCAAAACTGATATGATGCTGAAGGATTTTGAAGGCAATGTGTCACCGGCTAAAGGGGCGGTATGCGTCGAATTGACTATCGGCAGCAAAACCTTGCCGACGACGTTCTTCGTTATTAATGGCAAGGGTGCATATAATCTGCTTCTAGGGAGGGATTGGATTCATGCTAATTGTTGTGTTCCTTCTACAATGCATCAATGCCTCGTATAGTGGATTGGGGATAAGATTGAGTTTGTCCCTGGTGATTCTTCTTATATCATCGCATCGGCAGAATCAGATACTTATGAGCGAACTAAATGCATATCAGGAGAAGTTTGGGAAAAAGAGTTCCTTAGAGTTGCTGATTATGAAATTCCACCGATCCAAGCAGTCGGTTCTGAAGAAGAGTTTTAATGGATAGGTTTGCCGATGATGGAAAATTAGGTCAAGGGTTCACATCGGCAGATGATTTAGTAGAAGTAGATATTGGTGATGGCGATAGGCCAAGACCTACTTTTATTAGTGCTAAGTTAGATTCCAAGTGTAAGCAGCAAATGACTGATTTGTTAAAAGAGTATAAAGATTGTTTTGCTTGGGATTATACTGAGATGCCTGGATTAGACCGATAGATAGCTGAACATCGGTTACCTATCAAATCTGTATTTCGGCCACATCAGCAGCCAGCGCGCTGATGCAACCCTAATATACTTCCTGACATTAAGGCCGAAATAACTAAATTAATTGAGGCAAAGTTTATTCGGCAGTGTCGATATGCAAAGTGGATCTCTAATGTGGTTCCTGTTTATAAGAAAAATGGAAACCTTCGTGTTTGTATTGATTTCCGGAATCTTAACAAAGCCACACCGATGGATGGCTATCCAATGCCGATTGCTGATTTGTTGATTGATGCTGCAGCCGAACATCAAATTATCAGCTTCATGGATGGTAATGCAGGTTACAATCAAATATTCATGGCTAAAGAAGATATTCCCAAGACTGCTTTCAGATGTCCAGGTCATGTAGGGTTGTTTGAGTGGATAGTCATGATGTTTGGTTTGAAAAATGTCGGCGCTACTTATCAAAGAGCTATGAACTTTATTTTTCATGAATACATCGGTACATTAGTGGAGATCTACATTGATGATGTAGTAATTAGGTCTGGAGATATCACAAAACATCTAGCCGATTTATGGAAGATATTGGAGTGCACAAGGAAGCATGGATTGAAGATGAATCCTAATAAATGTGCATTTGGTGTATCGGCAGGTCAATTTTTGGGTTTTATGGTGCATCAGCGGGGCATCGAAATCAGTAGGAAGTCTATTGATGCAATTAACAAGGTGGTTGCTCCTACCAATAAAACTGAATTGTAATCTTTGATCGGTAAGATTAATTTCATTAGAAGATTCATATCTAATCTGTCGGGAAGGATTAAGGCTTTCAGTCCATTACTTAAATTGAAGGCCGATCGGGAATTCGTATGGGGAGCTGAGCAATAGTTAGCCCTGGATGAAATTAAGAAATATTTAACAAATCCTCCAGTGCTAGTTCCACCTCAACATGGGAAACCTTTCAGGTTGTATTTGTCAACTGATGATACCGTTATCGGTTCAGCTCTTATTCAAGAATTTGAAGGGAAAGAACGTGTTATTTATTATTTGAGCAGAAGATTAGTAGATGCTGAGACAAGGTATTCGGCCATCGAAAAATTATGTCTATGTTTATACTTTTCTTGTGTCAAATTAAGACATTATTTGTTATCTGCCAAATGTACGGTCATATGCAAAGACGACGTAGTCAAGTATATGCTGTCAATGCTGATATTAAGTGGTAGAATCGGCAAGTGGATTTTAGCATTATCAGAATTTGAACTACATTACGAATCGACTAAGGCAGTTAAGGGGCAGGTTATGGCTGATTTTGTCACTCAGCATTGTAATACAGTGGACTCTCTGGAGGTTGCTCCTTGGACACTTTTCTTCGATGGGTCCACATGTGGTGAAGGAGCAGGTATCGGCATTGTGTTGATTTTACCTCAAGGAAGGAAGTATGAGTTTTCATTGCCGATTGTTGCTACGTCAACAAACAATCAGGCTGAATACCAAGCTTTGATAAAAGGGTTGGAATTGCTGAAGGAGATACGTGCCGATGCTGTTGAAATCTTTGGTGATTCTATGCTAGTTACAAATCAATTGGCTGGGATCTATGAATGCCGAAGTGAAGTTTTAATTTCGTATTATGAAAGATGTTTGCAATTGTTGAAAGGGTTTAGAGATTTTCATCTTGAACATATTTCTCGACTGCATAATGAAGAGGCTAATCGACTAGCTCAGCATGCTTCAGGGTATCAGCCTATTCAGGAAGTGCTAACATCGGCGGTCGATACCAATGACTGGAGAAAGGAGATTGTCGATTATTTAAAGGATCCATATAAAAAGGTTGAAAGACGTATAAGGTTTCAAGCTACCAAGTATGTGCTCCTCGATGATGAATTATATTATCGAACTATAGATGGAGTTTTACTCAGATGTGTTAGCAGTGATGAATCGAAAAGCTTGATGGGTAAAATTCATGAAGGAGTATGTGAAACGCATTAATCGGCTTTCAAGATGAAGTGGATGATCAGAAGGAATGGATATTATTGGCCGGCTATTCTTGAAGATTGTTTTAAGTATTTTAAAGGATGTCAGGGGTGTCAAAAGTTTGGTAATATTCAAAGAGCGCCTATATCGGCTATGAACCCTATAATTAAACCTTGGCCATTCCAGGGATGGGCTATCGATCTCATCGGTCAGATTTATCCGCCATCGAGCAAAGGACATAAGTTTATTCTGGTTGCTACCGATTATTTCACAAAATGGGTTGAGGCAATTCCTTTAAAAAAGGTGACGTCGGCTAATATGATCGATTTTGTAAAGGAGCATATTGTTTACCGATTTGGTATTCCTCAAACTATCACTACCGATCAGGGTACTATGTTTACATCGGGAGAATTTGATGAGTTTGCTGTAGGTATGGGAATTAAAGTTTTAAATTCTTCTCCATATTATGCTCAAGCTAATGGTCAGGCTGAGGCTTCTAACAAAGGGATCATCAAACTTATTAAGCGCAAAATTAAAGAAAATCCTAAGAGGTGGCATATAGTATTAAATGAAGCCTTGTGGTCATATCGGATGTCATGTCATGGTGCAACCAAAGTAACGCCTTATCAATTAGTATATGGACACGACGCAGTATTACCTTGGGAAATTAAAATTGGCTCTAGGCGAATACATTCTCAAAATCAGCTGACAGCCGATGATTATGATACTCTTATGAAGGACGAGTTGGAGGATGTGGCGGGTCATCGGTTAAGGGCTTTAGTTAGCATCGAAGAAAATAAGAAAAGAGTAGCCAGATGGTATGACAAGAAGGTGAAGGTAAAGGAGTTTGCCGATGGAGATCTGGTCTGGAAATTGATTTTACCGATTGGGACTAAAAGTTCGAAGTTTGGAAAGTGGTCTCCTAATTGGGAAGGTCCATATCGGATAAATCAGTCTGTTCCTAGTAACGCATATATTCTAGAAACCCTCGAAGGGGTCGTGTTTCCTAGAGCATTAAATGGAAAATATTTAAAGAAATATTACCCTAGTATCTGGATGGATGCATAAAAGTATAAGTGCCGATAACAGTACTATCGGCTAGAGTTATACAAGGATGTCAATGTCTCGTAAAGTGCCGATGCAATAGACAAGATTTACAAGTTTAACAAGGATTGGATAGCTAATATCGCACGCAGGCGAATCTGGTCGGCTTCCTTCATTTCTTTGATATCTTCATCGGCAGCACCTTCCACAGGCTTGAGTTTTTTCTTCATGGCCAAGGCTTTGTGAGCCTGAGTGTCTCTTTCTTGCTGAAGGGCCTTGATGGCATTGGGTAGTTGGCTTTCTTCTTGTTGAGCATGAGTTAAGGCTGCCTCGACTTCTTTCAATTCAGCCAATAGAGCCATTTTCTTTGCCGATAAATCTAAGATTTTCTGCTTAAGTTCAGCGCCCGAAGTCTGCAAGTTGCCGATGCCCTTGTGCTTCTCATCAACAATTTGTTTCAGTTGTAGCATCTCTTCTTTGAGTTGAGCCTAAGTTGCTCTATCAGCAATGCGTTGAGCAGCCCATTGATATTGCAGTTGGCGGCTTTCTAAATGGGCTGCTGGGAAGAGTACTTCTTCAACATCGGCAGGGACCTGGCCACAGATTGTTTTGAAAATTGCCTTTGCGGGGTCCGAGTCATCTACCAGTTGGGCGGTATCCTGCTGTAACAAGTTCAGGAGAGCTTCCAACTTGGACTTAGTTTCTGTCGATATTGTTCCAGTGCAAGGGAAGAACTTGTTTCCTCTCCATCATCGTCAGAAACGTCAATGGCAAAGGAAAATAGGCTGTTTGGGGAGTCTTGTTCCTGAGGAAAAGAAAAAGAGGTTAGTTAAGGATAAGTATGAATATTATAAATCGACTAGGTCAATCGGCTAACCTGTTTCAAGGCAATTTCTTGTACTTGGCTGGAGGAAGCAGCCTGGAGTATGCCGTATGGAGGATCGGCTGAGCTTGCCGATGGGATATCCTCTGTGACCTCATCAGTGGTTGGCTCTTGGGGTATGATGACCGATGACATTGGGGCAGATGTGGGGATCGGCATGGACTTCTGTCGTTTTAGCTGTGCCTCGGCATCTGTTAAGGCTTTGCGCTTTGCTTGGGCATCAGCAACGGTTGGCTAGGGGGCATCGGCACTTGTTGGTTGTAAAGCTTGGACATCTGGTATGCTTGCTGATGTACCCATTTGTTGCTGCAAAACAAGTGTAAGGTATGATATTTAATAGATAAAATGTGAAATCAAAGGGATACCTCTGAAGGTTTGTCAGAAGTAGTGGTGCTTGATATCGGAGGAGTTGCCGATGACGATCCCGCAGCGGCTCTTACACCCTGATGATTAATGTTAATACAGTTTGTGATTGGCATGAGTAGAAATAAACAGGGTTGTTACCTTGAATGCCTTGACCAGGGTTGTAGCAGCAGCCAATGGAGTGGCCCTAGCTGTAGCCAATTTGGACTTGGAGGTGATGGTCTTGGCACGGATCTTCTGGTGAGTCAAAGCGGCTAAGGTGGGGGCGTTGTAACCGATCGGTGATATCAGGGAGACAGGCCGAAGATCAAAGGGTTTTCCACTTTTGCTCATAGATGGTGCTGGGTTGTTAACCTGTCACGAGAAAATTAGTTACCGATATATGAAAGGAAAAAGTAGAAGGGAGTTAAAAGAAACTACTACGTCATCAGGGATGGCATATTCAGGGTCGATCATGTGCTGATATGTGTGAGCAGATGTTGCAAACAGTTGTTCCCTCCACTCTCGCCACCATTGCTTATATGATTCGGTGATGAAAGATACTGGTGTCCAGATGGATAGATCGACATCTGTAGTATCAGCATCGGGGGAGAGTTGCACTATCCTGCTCCAATCTGTTCCGCAGGTGATTGTTTCTCTGGGTTTGATCACATCAGCAAAACAAAGTTTGATTGGCAGTTGCCCAAAAGCCAATTGATGGGATACTGCTGATGGATTGTAAAACTCATACGTGATATTGGTGTTTTTCCCACTACCGAATGTGTTTACTGGGATTGCCTTGGGAGTAATGATGGCCATCATGAGTTCATTATCCTAATTCAGAGTGTCATCGGCAAAGTTGAAAAGAAGGGGGAATCTGTTTTCTTCGTCAATATAAGGTACCCAGGCCCTATGATCACGAGAAAGACCATTGTAGAAGCTTGGGAAGAATCTGCTGATCTGGTCTTCATTGGCCTCTGTTCCAGGGAGGACAATTATGGCTTCACCAAAATTGAGGGGTGAGCGTGTTGCCGATTCCTCATCCCCAAGTACATGGTCTTCAGCAATTTCTCGTGGGAATTGTTGGGCAAAGAAGTCCCATTGCAAACATTTGTGCATATGGGTATTTAGCCACATGTTGATAAACCACCACGGGCCTCCTAAGTTGCCGATGGGTTCGCCAAGCAAAAGTTTCTGAGACACTTGATGAAGAAGATGATAAGTGGAGCTCAGAAGGTATCGGCCAAGGGGGAACCTTACACCATTGGCCAAGAGTTCAGCCACGGGGAGGAAGGCGTTGGTTGGTCCTACTGATCGGCCACAGAAGATAAATTTTTCTAACCACATATTCAAGAATGTGGTATGTTCCCTCTGGTTAACTGTCCTAGTCTTCTGGCATTCTTGAATGTATCCTGTCCAACCGCCGATGTTGCGGGTATTCACCCTATATTCAGATTTTCTGCCATAGATGGAGCCTTCATCGGCAGTTGAAATATCCAAGCCAGTGAGCATGTAGGCATTGGCAAGTGTGAGAGTAGCTGGGCCATGTCCAAACATGAAAGTGTTTGTTGTGTCTGACCAGAAGTAAGCAGCTGCAATCATCATTGACTCATTCTTTTGCATATCAGCAATAGATAGCCTATTGCATTGGTCTAGCTTCCGTTCTGCCCAGTGCACTTGCATCGACCTATTAACCCTCAAGTACCAATCTTTCCACCCTTTGGTGGTTTTGGGCCAAGATCGGAATGTATCTTTCCATAAATTCAGAGAGAAATTTTGGGCTCTAAAGGGGATTCTGTTAACCTCTGCATTAATCAGATCAGTTGGATCTGGGTTGCCCATTGGTCCTAGGCATTGGACATGCGGCTGATCGTTTGGAATAACTAATTTGTTGCGCAGTTCCTAAGTTTAGAGGATCCGAAGAACAAAAGAAAATAAAAATTACCAACTGTATGAACTCGCAAAGACTAGAGGAATCGAGGTAAAAGGTAACGGAAGTGGAACGAACCGCAGGGACGTCGAAGTTGATTGCCATTATCTTGAGGTAGATGGGGGCACGAGCCGGAGACTTGAGGTTGACACTGGAGAAGAGTTCTTGTTGGTTGAGGTCGCGCAGTTGTTCGTCGGAGTCACCGCCGGAAAGAGAAAATGTCAAAGATTGGAGTCTGAGGGTAGAAGACGAACGTTCTGGAGAAATCTATTTATAAGCCGCTTGGAGTAGGGGTATTTTGGACTTATCTCTATGCCACGCGCATGTAGGTCGAGGTGGTTCAGATGGATATGGTAACTGTTTGCACAATAATCAGGGGATTGTACAGATGAGTTGATGGCAAGTAATCATGACTTGGAAGAGATATCGGTACAGGATATTTTAATTTTGAAAGTGGCGGCATTATTATGTTAGGATCTTACCGATGGATTATTGTTTTGGTATCTTAACCATAATCAAGGCAAGAGTGGTTGGCAATTGTGCGATATTTACTGAGGTGTGTGAATCAGGATTAGATTTGATTAGATTTGATAACAGACCAAGTTTTGGCTTAGAGGATGAGTTACGGTAATTGGGCGAAGGCAAACGTTATTTGGAGTAAATTTCGGAGCATTAATGGTTTTATACTCCGAAATTGGGGGGCATGTGTTGACACCATTTTTTGCACGTGTCAAAATGATTAGAGTGGGCTAATCGGCAGGAGGAAAGTTACTGTATACACTAACAGCCGATGAAAATCAGCTTGTAAAGATGGTTGCCGATGAATGGTGGTGATCGATGGAGAGGTTGATTTAGACTCGGGCGTTGCCGATAAGATTGGAGATGTTATTGTCGATGCCGATGAAGGAAGGCTTGAAGGCTACTGCCGATGAAACAGGAAGTATGCCGATGGAAAGGAGGTCGGTGAGATTTCCATCGTAATCGAGGCGGACAGGGAAATAGATAGGAGTTGATTTCCTTTTCTATATTTGTTAGAGTGTGATTCATGTAAGAGTCGCGTGTTTCCTTAGATTTGGACTTGGTGTCCTAGTTGTGTTTGGCTATATCTCTTTAGATCAGGGTATAAATATAGATTGAGGGGCAATGTAATAGAGATATCAATCAATATCAAAACCAATTTTTACTACTATTTGCATCTACTTACTTTTCGGCGACTTCGTCAATTTGCATATTTTTCCTTTTTTACGAGTTCTCATTGATTCAGCGAGTTGCATAGCTTCAGTGCGACCTTCAGTGATTCTCGAGTTCCATGTGAGTACCTCTTGGCCATGACTTCCGGGCGTATCGCTGTTGTCAGGACCAAAGTGCTCGTATCTTCATCCTTGTCGATTAACAGGTCAAATCGACTGGCACGCTTTGGATATCGATTTGGGTATTAGCCCTTTGTGTTTGTAGATCCACTTTTGCATCAACATTAGGCTAGGGTTGCGGGAACTCCTCCCTCTTGGGAACCCTCCAGTGTGCCACCTCCTTCAGCGGCAGAAGCCCCTTCCCGACGAAGGCCTTCAACACCGACACCCTCACGGTGGACAACTTCTAGTCTAACATTGAGCTCTAGGATCGTAGAAGGAACGGTGAGTTCTTCTTCTCCCTTGCTCTCTCCCCTTTCTTTCCTAGAAACCACTGTGGCTCTCAGGAACGCTCACGACAAGAAGGAAGAGGAAAGACGGCGGCAGATGAGGAACAAGCAAAAGAATGGGTCAAAAACCCTTTCCCCTCTCCTACTTAAGGAAAAGGGAACAACAGTTAGGTAAGGGCACACCAATTAGGAGAAGGCAGAATGGCGAAGCAAGGAACTCTCTCTCTCTTTCCCATTTAATGCAGATGAGACGCACCTTGATCGATGAGACGTGCCCTGCCCAACAGAACGACTCCTGATCAGATGGGACACGACCTGGGACGGGCCCACCACTACCGCATGACGAACCACTACCGCACACTAGGCATGAAAACCGAAGCGCCACCGCACGCGGGCGGCACCCCACTTCCCCAGGCCAGGCCTTGAGAAACCCAAATAAGATCTCCACCGGGGGAGATCATCGGGCCCCCTGAATCGATCGAATCACTCAGGAGAGACACCAAGAGATAGGTAAGGAAGCAAAGGGGTGCCCCATATAGGCCATGCTGACTCTGTCACGAATGACGAGCATGGGTCCTGGTCGGACATTTTCGACTGAAGCTCTCCGAACCCCATCACTCAAGCCATCAAGGTGAGCATGTGTTCATTAATACAAAAACTGTTCACACAGGGGCTCACCCACGAATGACGAGCATGGGTCCCGGTTAGACATTTTTGACTAAAGCTCTCCGAACCCCGTCACTCAAGCCATCAAGGTGAGCACTACCAACCCCCTCTATTTCCTTGCAATCATTTCATACATCCATACATGCATTCATTCCATACGCCCGAACCTCCCAGATGATTTAGGCCCTGAACCGCCCAGGGGCTCGGGAACTAAGCATCGCACGTGCAGCTAAATGCATCACAATGTTTCGTGTTGCGTCACAAAGCGGCGGTTGCCTCATTTGACATGAGCAACCAATAGAGCCAGGGGAGAAAAACATAGATGAGCCCTATGCGGCCCTCGCCCGGTCTAGCAGACCGGGTCATCTCAACGTTCTCATTTGATCCTAAACCTCTCACCAAACCCACAAAATCTCTATCGAGGGGAGGCCATTAGACCACCTGGGTCGGTCTCCGAAATGACCCAGGCATCTGCCGGGTTGCAGGTAAAGGAGTAGTGGAATGTCACAAGAGGGCTATGCCAACCCCGTCACGAATGACAGACCTAGATTCCACTTGATCACACTCGTTAGCGAACTCACCGAGCGCGTCACTCGAGCCCGAGCGATCGGGACAAGCGACAAAACTCAGGCCCTCTGGTTGTGAGGAACCGAGGATGGGGTAACGCACACAACTCACACCGACCCCTACTAAGGCCCAACAGGGCTTGGGGGCTCAAGACAAATAGCCTAGGACTGTGACCCCAAACTCGCCCCTTCCGACTACGCTCCAAAAACCTGGGTTTGCGACCCTGATCTCGCCCCATCCGGCTATGCTTCCGACTGCGCTCCAAAAACCTAGGTTTGCGACCCCGATCTTGCCCCATCTGGCTACGCTTCTGACTACGCTCCAACAAACCTAGGTTTGTGACCCTGATCTCGCCCCATCCGGCTACGCTTCTGACTGCACTCCAAAAACCTGGGTTTGTGACTCCGATCTGGCCCCATCCGGCTACGCTTCCGAGTGCGCTCCAAAAACTCGGGTCTGTGACCCCGATCTCGCCCCATGACTCTAACTCACCTGATCCCACAACGTGCATCGATGCCAGGATCAGTGAGCTCTGTCTCATCCAAGACTGACTCCCTCGCTCGATCCCATGGCATGCATCGACGCCAGGATCAGTGAGCTCTGTCTCGTCCAAATCCCTTGACTAGCTCCCTCGCTCGATCCCATGGCATGCATCGATGCTAGGATCATTTAGCCTTGTCTCATCCAAAACTAACTGCCTCACTTGATCCCACGGCATGCATCAATGCCAGGATCAGTGAGCCATGTCTCGTCCAATACTAACTACCTCCCGATCCCACGGCGCGCATCGATGCCTAGATTAGTGAGCTCTATCTCATCCAAAACTAACTACCTCACCCGATCCCATGGCACACATCGACACCAGGATCAGTGAGCTCTGTCTTGTCCAAATCTAACTACCTCACACAATCCCATGGTGCGCATCGACGCCAGGATCAGTGAGCTCTGTCTCGTCCAAAACTAACTGCCTCACCCGATCCCACGGTGTGCATCGACACTAGGATTAGTGAAGCGTTGTCTCATCCAAAACCCTTGACTGACTCCCTCGGTCGATCCACGGCATGCACCAATGCTAGGATCCATGAGCTCCCTCTCACCCAATCTCTCAAAATGACTAAAAACTGCCTCGACTGCACAACGATGCCTTGGTCGACAAAACTCCGTCTCAAATGAAAAAAACTCCCCCACTGACAACACAGGAAACCCCCTAGATAGTTCTACCCGAACCGCCTAGGGGCTCAGTGCTACACCCACAGGTGCACTCGAGTGCACCCATCAGCAAGACAAAAATCCCCCAGACGATTCTACTCGAATCACCCGGGGGCTCCTGTCGGGTTCATAAAACCCGGGGTCCCTCAGGGACCGGCTTCCATGCCAAGGCTCGGCCCAAGAGTCTAAAATGATAGGCCGAAAGGGTGGCCCAGTCACCGACCGGAAGGTTTGGCCGAAGAGGAACAGCGCCCGCTCGTCGGCTACTTTGGCCCACCTCTCCGACCGGAGCGTTCACTTTGACTCCAGCCACCTCCGGACGACCCCTTCAATAAGAAGGCCTGGCCCAAAACACTACTTCTGACTCCAACCTCGTGTCTCTGACCTGAGTTCATAGGAACCCTGCTCACCGCTCTTCTCCGACCGGCACACTCAGAGCCGACTGGAGCCATCCGACCAAGGACGCCCGCTCGGTGGGAACCAGAAGACGTGCGGAGAAAAGCAAGGCAAGGCTCACAAGTCAAAACCATTGTACCAGGGACCATACCCTGCACGGAACAGTACTCTGCAGCCACCCTAACACAAATAGTATTGTAGGCACCGATATCTCCCTCTACAGTATTGTAGGGGCCGCTAAAACTCCCATATGATAAGGCCCCCCATGTGCCTCTGGGCATCGATAGCGATATGGGCGCAAGGTTACCGTACCAGGTGAACATAGCAAAACTCCTCACATGCCTCTAGGCATCAAACATTATTTGAAAATACCGACATCTACCATCCCTGAAAAAGGTAGCACGACCTCCCGCATGCATCTGACATTCTACAGTGACATCAACAGTGTTGTAGGCGCCTACCATTGTCTTGTACCCACCGACGTGGGCAACAAGGCTCGGTAGCATACGTACCATCACTCTCTCACTTGTAAAGCCATCCCCTTTATCTATAAAAGGGGATGCGCCCCCTCTAGAAAAGGGAGAGGCCTTCTTGAAGATAACAAGCACCGATCAGGTTCACTAGCTCACAACCACAGAACCGCCGGGTTCGGACACCAAGCACACACTTGAACACTTACTCATAGCGCAGCTCCCGTTGCTCTCGGCCCTTCCGACCGGACCTCCTGTACACACCTTCTTCCTCCTTCTCGTTTGTAACCCCACAACGAACTTCAAGCACCTAGGCTCAGGAATAAAGTCACTAACCGACCCAAACTAGACGTAGGGCACGTTGCCTGAACTAGTATAAATCCTATGTCATTGAGTGCTAGGCCACCTCCGATCACAACATACGGCAAAACTACAAATATTCACTAGTTAGTCACTTTCTGCATCGACAGTTGGCGCTGTCCGTGGGGGAAGACGTTGTATGTTCAACACTTTTTGGTCATCGGATGGCCCACTTTTCTGCCACCCTCATCGTGGCGGGCTCGGGCGATACGATTCGCTTCGGCTCGCTGGAGTTTCCCACACTCTCACCTACTGGGATGTGGGTTCCACCCATCTTTGAGACATCCTAGGCCTTCCTCTTTGGAAGCCTGGACTTCATCGCCGATCAGCTCGGCATGCTACACCTCCACGAGGAGGCTCACGTCCTGGCACCCATCGGAGGAGCGCCCTCCATCAACTTCGGGATGCATGGCTTCGACGATGCGGCATCTACGCTTCTTGCCACGCAAACTCTCTACTCAAACCCCACTGTGAGTAATGTACACATTGTTATTTACTTACTATTCTCTATCTTCCGCCGATTACCCGGAGGAACCCCGTCGTCCCCGACACAACCGCCGTTTGACCGGTACCCCTATGGCCTCATGTCTTCCATGGACACATATGCCTGGGGGCTCCAAAGGATGCAAGTGCCACCCCCTCTCACATCTGAATTTGTGGGAATGGCAAGCTATGCTCCCACCTATTTCCTCGACCTCATGGATGACGATGGCGAGAGTGACGGCTCCAGCATCGGCGACATGCTGCCTAGCCACCGTCCATCCCGAGAGTGCACCATGGCGGACGCTCTGGGACACCCACCAGTGGAAGCAGAGTCCTCACAGACTCGCACCTTACTGCACTATTGTACGGAGACCCCCGAGCTCACACGGGAGCATGACGAGGCACTATGACAACAGTGGCTGCACCAGCCACCAACTGCACTAGCACGCCTAGCGCACCACACAACGCCCCGTGCACATAGACCGGTGAGCGGCGCCCGAGGGCGCACCTGTCATGTCCAGCACAACACCATGGACAGGGGGGCCGATCCCCTATAGTTCACTCGAGCAGGTCAGAACATCACCGCCGCGGCAATGCTTCTGCGTGGCCTGTCCGAGCCAAACGACCCTCGTGAATAGGCTATCCACCGAAACCTCCGAGCATTAGTGGAGACTACCGCCATTCAACAAGCGTTGTGCTCCATATTGCGACATCGACTTGTGTCCTCGCTCTCCGCCAGGGGAACGAGGACGCAGCAGATGGGTCACTCCACCCGATCGCCGCTACAATCACCGAGTGTGGCACAGGAGGCCGCACTGGCACCTCATCTTGAGTCAGCGACCGCTCCACACCAACCACCTGTATTCACATCGCTTGGACCAAACTGAGACACACGCAGCAGCGAGCGGAGTCCCAGCCCTGATGGCCCAGGACCATGGACCTTTGTCCAAAACCCCCAACAAACGCCGCTCCCGCCGTGCTCTGATGGAGGCTAGGGCAAGGGCAAGGCCAAGCGCCAAGATCAAGACAAAGGCCCCTCCACGCAGAGGGGGAAAAAGAACAGAAAGAATCACCACCGACCGGCCAAGTCTGCGTTGATCGCCACGGCTGATCATGCGGGCATGCAGCCCCAGCAGGGCCCTTTCGGCCACTTCCACGAGCTCATGGAGAGCCCATGCACCAACCACAACTACCCCGTAAAACACCTCTACAAGGACTGCCAGCTCCTCAAGCACCTTCTATGGTAGACCGGCAGGCCGAAGGAAGAAAAAGGCAAGGAAGCAGCAACCAAGAAAGGGGGCGTAGCGGGTCAGGATTCGGATGACTAAAGGATGAAGTGATCTGATTAGACGCATACCGACCGAAGGACGACAATGACGCCCATCTCTCCAAATGACTGGAACAGCTATGTCATTTTTTCCTAAAGCTTCAATCTTACCATTGTTTACTTAGTATATGCTCCTGTAAAAGCACCTCGACTCGAACAATTTTCGGCCCGGGGCGCTCGGGGGCTCCACTAGGGTACACTACTATCACTATGCTTAATGACTACCTCCCTATTTTGTTTACATATGGTGAAATTCCTTCCTACCCAACCAACGGGATAGTTTGTTCCTTAGTTTTGCTTTACGTAGCTTTGCTTTAAAAACATTCCAACCAATCGCACCCCGCCTTTCCCTACGGTTACAAGCAGCCGAGCCTTGCGGGCCATGCCTCAAGCTCCCAAGATTGCGGCCTACGGGACAAACATGCAGGTACAAGAAAGAAAGAATAAAAAACAAAATTATGCTAAGGGAAAAATGAGGAATGAAAGGGAACAGGCTCCCCCGAATGGAGCAATTCCATCATAGAAAACAAAACCAACGGTAGTCATTAAGCACATAGTAATGTTTACACGGGGGCTACCCCACAAACTTAAACTTCTACCTTCACTAAATTACTTATATTTTGCAAGCTATTAGACCGGCCGGTGGCATCTACTGTCGGAGCGACCGACGAGGGCACGAGCTGCTCATTCCCACGATCAGTGAGCCCTATCTCGTCCAAAACTAACTACCTCACCCGATCCCACGGCGCGCATCGACGCCAGGATCAGTGAGCCCGGTTTCGTCCAAAAGTAACTGCCTCACCCAATCCCACGGCGTGCATCGACGCCAGGATCAGTGAGCCCTATCTCATCCAAAACTAACTGCCTCACCCGATCCCACGGCGCGCATCGATGCCAGGATCAGTGAGCTCTGTCTCGTCCAAAACTAACTGCATCACCCGATCCCACGGAGCGCATCGACACCAGGATCAGTGAGCTCTATCTTGTCCAAATCTAACTGCCTCACTTGATCCCACGGCATGCATCGACACCAGGATCAGTGAGCTCTGTCTCATCCAAAACTAACTGCCTCACCTGATCCCATAGCGCGCATCGATGCCAGGATCAGTGAGCTCTGTCTTGTCCAAAACTAACTGCCTCACCCGATCCCACGGCGCACATTGACACCAGGATCAGTGAATCGTTGTCTCATCCAAAACCCTTGACTGACTCCCTCGCTCGATCCATGGCGCACACCGACGCCAGGATCCACGAGCTTCCTCTCACCCAATCTCTCAAAACGACTAAAAATGGCCTTGGCTACACAACGACGCCTTGGTCGACAAAACTCTGTCTCAAACAAAAAAACTCCCCCATTGACAACAAAGGAAACCCCCCAGACGGTTCTACCCGAACCGCCCAAGGGATCGAGGGCTACACCCATGGGTGTGCTCACGCGCACCCACCGGCAAGAGAAAAATCCCCTGGGCGATTCTACCCGAATCACCCGGGAGCTCCTATCGGGTTCATAAAACCCGGGGTCCCTTGGGGACTGGCTTCCATGCCAAGGCTCAGCCCAAGAGTCTAAAATGATAGGCCAAAAGGGTGGCCCAGTCATCGATCGGAAGGTCTGGCCAAAGAGGAACAGCGTCCGCTCATCGGCTACTTTGGCCCACCTCTCCGATCGGAGCGTTCGCTTTGACTCCAGCTGCCTCCGAAAGGCCCCTTCGATCAGAAGGCCTGGCCCAAAACACTACTTCTGATTCCGACCATGCATCTCTGACTTGGGTTCACAGGAACCCTGCTCACCACTCTTCTCCAATCGGCAGACTCAGAGCCGACTGGAGCCATCAGACCGGGGACGCCCGCTCGGTGCGAACCAGAAGACGTGCGAAGAAAAGCAAGGCAAGGCTCACAAGTCGAAACCACTGTACCAGGGACCATACCCTACACAAAATAGTATTCTGCAGCCACCCTAACACAAACAGTATTGTAGGCGCCGACATCTCCCTCTACAGTATTGTAGGGGCCACTAAAACTCCCATACGGTAAGACCCCCACGTGGGAGTTTTAACGGCCCCTACAATACTGTAGAGAGAGATGTTGGCGCCTACAATACTATTTGTGTCAGGGTGGCTGTAGAGTACTATTCTGTGTAGGGTGTGGTCCCTGGTATAGTGGTTTTGACTTGTGAGCCTTGCCTTGCTTTTCTCCGCACGTCTTCTGGTTTCCATCGAGCGGGCGTCCCCGGTCGGATGGCTCCAGTCGGCTCTGAGTGTGCCGGTCAGAGAAGAGCGGTGAGCGGGGTTCCTACGAACCTAGGTCGGAGATGCGGGGTCAGAGTCGGAAGTAATGTTTTGGGCTAGGCCTTCTCATCGGAGAGGCCGTCCGGAGGTGGCTGGAGTCGAAGCGAACGCTCTGGTCGGAGTGGTGGACCAAAGTAACCGATGAGCAGGCACTGTTCCTCTTTGGCCAGACCTTCTGGTCGGTGACTGGGCCACCCTTTTGGCCTATCATTTTAGACTCTTGGGCCGAGCCTTGGCATGAAAGCCAGTCCCCAAGGGACCTAGGGTTTTATGAACCCGACACTTCTACCACTTGTCTCTTCATTGGTCCCTTTGGTATGTTGGTTTGACCTTGTGGCAAGCACTGTTGAGAACTCCCATGTTGAGTCATTCCTTCTAGTACTTGCTGTTGCATAGCTACAAGCTTCTCCTTATCGAATGCAGTCAAGGACAACATAGCTTGGTCCTCCTAATCTCTGATGTTGGCAATCACTTCATTACGACCATCTATTTAGACGAAGAGGAGGATTTAGAATAGGGACAAGGTTTTATAATAGATCAGAGGCCGAAGTAAGCATAATTTTTAGCAAATAACAAGGTTAGGGGGGAAACAAGAAGTAAGCATAGATGAACACATACTAGAACGTCTAGTTCTAACTTGGCTTGCGTGCTACAGTTAGCATTGCTCCGATGCCACTTTGAAGCACCCGGTTTTAAAAACAAAACTAGATACACACCATATGTGAGCCTAGGAAGTCAAATCTCACGTATAGCTACAAATAAGGGTAATATCGAAAGACAATGCTCAATATATAACATACTTAGTATAAAGGATATAACCTTAAACAACAAACAACAGAAAGATAACTCCGATCTTCTGGTGAAGACTCCAATTCCACAGGGATAATTGACTGGTTGATCACAAGCCTAATTCCTCCAAACTCTAGCAATCTGGTACCCATCTAGGATTTTTATCCAAATAATTGAAAAATAAAGCAAGAATAAGTACATGTCATACTCAACAAATATAACATGGGGTTCATGAGGCCCAAAAGACTGACACTGTTTCAACTATGATTAGCTTTTAATTGTCACAATTTTAGCATAGGAGTAGCAACAAGTTTATCACAAGCCCAAATAAATACATGATCAGGTAAACATGAATAATGAATAGGATAAACAGTAATCATTAGTGAGCATCTTTATCATCAGTATCATCAGTGTTCATCATCTATTATGTAAGGGTTCCAAGGCTACTCGTGACCGTGAGCACGACTATTATAACAGTTTTAAACTCAGCACAGGTTGTACACTTTCACTATGAGTCATGACTTACCCTTTCACCCGAGATGATCAGCCTCTTGACCCACTACCAAGGAAGGTCGGTAGGGTTCACTATGAAGCCTTTCAAAGGTTCGTCTAACAACTTAGAGCCGCTAGGTTTCCCCATCAATAAGCATGAACTCCCCTCCAAGTTGTGACTGACAAAAGACCAAGAAACCAAAATGCACTCAACCTAGCAGGCAAAGGTCATACCTGTTGGAGCCCCTCTTGCGCCATAAAGGTAACCACTAACAAGCTAGAAAAGGTCCTCATACTTGACTAAAGCTAGAGCCATGTGACCTTCACAGTTGTATTGTAAGTCCTGGATGATCACTTATAGATAAGTCCTTAGGGAGAGGAAATCTAGAGCACCATAAAATAGTCCAATGCTCTAGCCCCCTTGTTCAATGTTGCTAAAAAGCATCTTTTAGTGTTTATTGCATATACCATTAGTCAAGTCACAAGATCATGGCTTTGGTTGAGCACTAGCATCATATGACCCAATGAAATACCCCATAGGTATCAAGGTACAAGGTAACAAAGTACTAGGGAATCCTTAGTGGTAATCAAGGTAGACACATGTAGTATGATAAGTGATTAATGGTGAATAGGGAACAAAGATAATCCCATGCTATACTTGCCTTAAAACTCAGATCCTTCTTCTACTAAATTGTAACCTCCAAAAGACTTCTTCTAGATCGCCAACTTCTTCTATTTCACCAACGTACTTCTCACCGACTGGACATGATCATAAAGCACCACACAAGCATCCATGCAATCATACACGAAGCAAACAATAGATCTAAATTAGAGTCATACACTAAACATAAAATCCAAATGAAAAGTTTGTAAAACGAATCTACATCTCGCTACGAACACACAGACGTGAAAAACACGCTAATCGGTGCTATAACGAAGAAGTTATGAATTAAATAAGATTTCCTTTAATAAAATAATAGATTAAATCTAACCTCGAATTATAAAAGTTGAAAACATGTTTAGCAGTAAGATGAACATGTAGATTACTCAATTACGAATCTAAGGCAACTTGAATGGATCAAATCGGTGCTAAAACAGAGATTTTTATGGCAAAAACAAGATCAGTGACATTTTTGTAAATAAATAGAACTAAATTTTGATTTAAAATAAATAAAATCAGATTTTGAATTCGGGCTAGGGACTGCGGATGGAATATTCTAGAAACTAGGAGTCTCTTTAGCAAAAAGGCCGACGAAGGGGTACGGTGAGATCTGGACCGTTGGATTGAGATTGGACGGTGCATATCAGATGGGAGGGGAAGGGAAACGGCCCACGGCGATCTTGGCGGCAGCGCCATGGCCAGCGACGAGCGATGCACATAGAAAATGGCCCACGAGCCTTGGTTTGACGAGCTGAGAGCATGGGAAGAAAGAGAAGAATGAGGCGAACTCACCACAACCAATTACCGCGGCGTGGAGCGGACGAAGGCAGCGCGCGGCTCGGGATGGCGGACGGTGTCGAGCTAGGGTTGTGGCTTGGCAGCTGCGAACTCAATTGGAGGCGGCGGCTGCTTGCTCTAGGGTTTGATGGAGGTGGCACGGTATGGACTTGGTATTTATGGGGTGGGGAAGCATGGAGCTCATGCCACACGACGAGGAATTGGAGGCGGCACGGACTCCGGCAGCAGTGGAAACAGAGTCCGGCTCGGCCTGGAGGTAGGAGACGGCGCTGATACTTGGGCCTGGGATGACAGCGAGTGAAGGGGTGGGGCGGGGCTGTCAGTGAGTCAAGCGAAGGAGGAGGCAGGGCGCTTCCGCATGGCTTTCACCTGGGCCAGCCCAAGAAGGAGGGAAGAAGGCAAGCGGGCCACGCAGGAAAGGAGAGAGGAGCAGGCCGCGCTGGGTTTGCTGCCAGGCCGAGAGGGACAGGAAGAGAGAGTTCTTCATTTTTTTCAAAAGCCATTTTCAAATCCTCTTTGAAAGCAATTTCAATTGGTTTGAATTTGAACCAAAACCACTCACTACAAATAAAACAAATGCACCAGCATGTATGCATCAAACAAGTTGCTAAACCCTATGATTAATTTTAATTTAATGAAAAAATTTATTTTCCTATGTTTTCCTGAGCACAAAAATTCGAAACTACCTCAATTTATATCTATTTCATAAGGAGCAAATTTTAGGGTGTTACATGACATCTCCTTGGTACCGGGCTCGCAGCCAGTAAATGTATGGCCATATCGGGACCCAGCGATCGACTTACAAGGATGGGTTGGAGCGCCAGTGTGCTGCCATCCAACGATGCAGATCTATTGGAGTATTAATTTTCGACACTTTGGACAAAAATGAATTTTATGAGTGATTTCAAGTAATTCTGGGAGATGTCTAGTACATATGCTTCACTAATGCTCCTTATTAGAAGTGGAGGGCAGCATGTAGGTAGGCACCAAGCAGTCATACCCATAAGTAGTGGTTATAACTAGTGCTTCACATATATTATACGCATCTCATTCATTTTTATTACTCATGTCTTAGAATGGATGTCCATGAAAAGGATGATTGGATCAAAAGCTATGGTGGCATTATATTAATCCATGATCTGGGTGCTCGATGGCTATATTGGGAACCATCCACACAAGCGTGTAAACTATTGCTCACCGATTTCTCATGACATAACTACGCCTAAAAGGACTATATATGAATACTTCACTAGACACACGTTACTCAACACAGGACATCTCATTATTTATTATTAGATATATTGAGTAGGACACTACTCAGTAGATTCATCATAGTCACGTACATATATGAAATCAACAATGAAAGGAAGTTCAGATATCACACTCTCTCACAAGCGTGTAAATTTCATCCTAGATTGAAAAAGTCATGTGAACATAATGATGCATGCAGTCTGCTAGGTTTGACTTAGTGAACATCTGAAAGCCCTAGTTTTGTTTTGGTTAATTAATGAAACCTAGGACTAACCTTTGATCTATGTGTGTGAATTAGATAAGGTGGTCCAATCCATGTGGTGAAGCTAGATGATGGTTCATGGAGATGATGATGGACATAGATGATCAAGTGCTTCACATTTTGAAAAGAAGAAAGAGAAAATAAGAGATGGGCTCAAGACAAAGGTATATTGATAGGAGCCATTTTTGGTTTGCACTCAAGGCACCATAGAGGGTGTGACTAATTTAGGATCGATAGCCGTAATATAAAGAGGGGAATTCTTTGGCTAAACGGCTTATCGAGTGCCACTAGTTGACTTGACTCTTGGACATACATTAGAGACCTAGTGTGCTAACAATTAACCCTTGTAAAATGCTTGAGAAAATGCTAACACACGTGCACACAAGTTCTACACTTTGTGGTTAGCAACTTGGAACCAAGGGTAAAGAGGTTGAGGAGATAGATAAAGAAAAAGCGGAGACTGTCTAGGATCGAACCCTGATGGCCCTAAGTCCGGTCAGTGCTGTGACTCAGCCGAGAGGGCCAAGTCAGGACCAAACCCAGCGGCAGGACAGGACCAGACCCACGCAAGAGTTTGGTTATGCTGAGTGTTGGTGGTGTGGACGCATGGCGCGCACTGGGTGACCGGACCCTAAGGGTGAGTTCGATCATGTATGACTAGACCTAGTCCGAGGGGCTGGGACCCCTCTGTGAGTTTTTGGTGCTTGACTAGGCCCTCGTGGCAAGGAGCGACCAGACCCGATGGGGGTGCGTCCGGTCATGGCATAGTGAGTGGCGCTGGCAATGCTAGTGAGGACCGGACCTAGGACTGAGTCCGGTTACCTCAATCAGACTGAGTCTGGTCATTTTTAGGCGCTCTAGGAGCTCTCTAGAAGTGACTGGACCCTGGTGTGTCTGAGTCTGGTCATCTCGTTGAGGCGAGTCTGGTCACTCGTTTCACTATACACTGACCGTTATAGCGGTTAAGATATGACGCCTGAGATTCAAAGCGAGGACGCATGGATGGCCAGGAGCGACTGGACCAAGGCGACTGGACCCTGCTCAGAGTCCGGTCTATGAGTCTGGTCCTGCCTGCATGGAGCCAACGGCTCTATCTTGTGTGGGGCATCTATAAATAGTGTTTGGCCGGCTTGGGCTCACCCTCTTGGCACTTTGACATTCCTAACATCCTTGTGAGCCTAAGCAAACACCTCCCACTCATCTTCATTATTGATTCATCATCATAGTGAGATTGGGAGTGATTCCTAGTGTATTTGCTTGAGTAATTACATCTAGTGGCACATGGGGATCGTTGTAGCTGTGGAGTTCTTGTTACTCATTGTGGTTGCCGCCACCTAGATGGCTTGGAGCAGCGGAGGAGCATCAGCATGATTTGGTGATTGTTTGTATCCATCTCTCGATGATTGTAAGAGGTTTTATACCTTCCCCGGCGGAGGGCCGAAAGGTAACTCTAGTGGATTGCTCGTTTCCTTGAATTACCTCACTTGTGGGTAGGTTCTTATGGTGTCCAATTGTGTGGATGAGGTTCGTGCAACATCTCTTAGCCGCCGAACCAAGTGTTGGTCGACACAATGGGGACTAGCGTGCCAGCAAGCACGTGAACCTTGGGAGAAAAAATCTTATGTCATCTTGTGAATGGAATTCTCCTAGAGATTGAATTGGTATTCATCTTCTGATTGGTCCATCCCTCGACATGGTGGTATAATCACCCTACTCTCTCCTTTACATTCTTGCAAACTAGTTGCCAAGCTCTTTAGTATAGTTAGTATTTGAGAGCTTGTTAGTTTGGTTAGTATGGCTCTTTAGTTAGCGTTTGAGAGCACACTAGCTTAGTGAGTAGTGACTTAGCTTATTGAGTGCCTAGAGATCTTAGTGAGTAAAATTGTTGGATAGGTGCCTTGCAACACTTATAGAGCTAGAGCAAATTTGCATTATGCCGTTTGGTTTACTAATCAATTGCTCTAGTGTCTTGTAGAGACTTTAAATAGGCTATTAACCCCCTCTTGCCATATTAGGACCTTTCATGTGGTATCAGAGCCATGGTCAATGTTTGATTGAAGGCTTAACAACCTTGGTGTCAAATTATGGCTCAAGTTGTGTTCAACCATGTGGGGGCAAACCACCGTTCTTTGATGGCACAAGCTATGACTATTGGAAGAGAAAAATGAAGATGTATCTTGGTTCACTCAATGATCAAGTGTGAGATGTGACCAAGAGTGATTTTGTGATTCTTGATCCCACCAATCTCACCAATCAAGACAAGGCCAACATGTAATGCAATACAGTGGCTCTCAACACCATTTACAATGCCATTGATTCAAAGGTGTTTGAGCAAATCAATGATCTTTATAGAGCTAGTGAGGTATGGAAGAGATTGGAGGAGACCTATGAGGTCATGGTGGCGGTGAAGAGTGCCAAGCTATACTTCCTCAAGGACAAGTTGACAAGCTTCAAGATGAAGGATGATGAGAGCATCCTAGAGATGTTTCATAGGCTCCAAGTGATTGTGAATCACTTGAAGTCTTTGGGAGAGAAGATCAATGATGATGATGTATCCCATTGGTTCTTAATGTGCTTACCTCCAAGATTTGGGACATTGAGATTAATCATCATAAGAGGAGGATGAAAGCAACTCACCCCTAACCAAGTACTAGGTGATGTCATGACACAAGAGATATACTGTGTGGAAAGGGAGGGGGTTGACAAGGATGACAAGGAGGAAGATGAAGACAAGAAGAAAAAGAGTGTGGCATTCAAGGCTAGCACCTCATCCAAGAGCAAGGGCAAAGCAAAGAAAGAAGCATCAAGTGAAGATGAAGATGCAAGTGACATTGATGATGAAGCTATGGCTCTTCTTGTGCACAAGATGGGCAAAATCATGAAGAAGAGAGGCTATGGAGCAAGAAAGAGAAGAGATCACATGAAGGAGTATGTGAGGAGATGCTACAAGTGCAAGAGCCCAGATCACATTATAGTAGAGTTTCCCTACAATAGTGATAATGATGAGGATGAGAAGAAGGAGAAGAAGATGACCTTTAAGAAGAAGAAGAAGGGAAGTGGCTATGTGGTCACATGGGATAGTGATGGCACCTCCGATGATGATGATGATTCTAGTGATGACAAGAAATCAATCAAGAAGGCACTAGCAAGCATCGCCATCAACAACAAGCCTTCCCTCTTCGACACTCCTTCGACATGCCTTATGGCAAAGCCCACTAAGGTAAAATATGATGAAAGCAATGATAAATGTGAAGTGATGATTGTAAGAGTGATGATGATGAGGAGTACACGAAGGAGGAGCACATGGACATGTTGGAGCAAGTCCACACTTGCTTTGAGATGAAGAGAAAGGATTGCAAAGAATTGTGGAAGAAAGTAAAATCTCTTGAGCAATCCTTTGAGGAGTGTCGGCGCAAAAATGTGTCAATGCGCCAGGCACATAGCAAGCTAGAAGGATCTGCTTAGGATGAGCCCAGAGATCAGCTTGGCTTCAACACAGGACCAGTCGACCCTACGAATTCCCCCCGAGGACATGCCGGTCAATTTGACCTGCAATTGACAAGGAGAGAAAGTTTATCAGTAATTTAAGGTGGAACATACCGGTCTTGCCCAGACAGTTCCAAGTGTGCTGCTTCAGGAGCAGCCAGACGGGAAAATCGACTAAATAGCCGATATGAGAAGAAATCGGCTATTAAGGACTATAACACTCGCGGGTTGTGATTGATTTTATATTGACGACTGCGACACACCTAGCTTTAATGATTCTTTCCCTTAAACTATTAACATGTATATGTTAGAGATACATCACTGGCTAAATCAGATTCGATCAGTACATAGTATAGAGCCAATGAATTCGGTGGAAAAGGGATATGCCACACACGCAATCGACTGTTTAATACATACAGACCTATGAACCTTCTATATCTAATCCATTACCACCAACAGTGAGGTTCGACCGGATCAATATTGCTATGATGACGATGATAGCCGAGAACCAGAAAACCCATAGAATCGACCATACTTCAACAAACTCAAGAAAGCATGTCATATCTGTGTAAGCATAGATGAATCGGCTGAAATAGCCGATTCAGGTAGAAAAGAGATCATAGCATGAAGACAATCGACTATTTAACACAATCAGACCTATAAACTCATCAAATCTAACCTATTATCTTTAATAGTGGGGTTCGACCAGATCGATGGCAGCCATAATAAAGACAACAGATTAAACCTTTAAAGCAAATAGATCTATTCACATTTAATAGAATCATGAAGACACACTATGAGTGTTAAAGTATGAGCAATCGGCTATTTAGCTGATGTAGGCATAGCAAACAGCCAAGGTCATAGCCGGTCAAAAACAAGTCTACCAACTAGCATCCTCCGATCTAGAGTGCCATCAGTGGGGATTGAACGGATCATTACAGCTATAATAGCGATCTATAGACCAGATTTAACTAGCCAGTAAACCTCCTCAACATCAGACATGCCTTAACCGCGTACTATGCACGATCAAGATCGAAGTAGGACATCTAATGAAATGTAATCCGTCATTCAAAGTAAGATTCATCACAATGTGGTGAAATAAACGAGGGACTGAAAGGATGTAAGGCCGATCTAGTTCGATCTTGATTGGGCAGGTTGATGTTGTTGAAAACTAATGACAATAAGAACATCAGCAAGATCAGTAACTTAATTAATCTACCCAAAGGAGGCCACCCTTAGGTAGAGCGGATAACTTGACCTTAATCTAATTCAAGAATTGGAGGTCGAACTTAATTGATGCAGCCGTACTTGAACTAGGTAAGGATTGATAACTAGCTTATTCTAGAGTTTGCAGTGGAGGTCAAACTTAACTGATGCAGCCTTATAAATAGAAGTATAAGCCATGATAGTACTTACAGACAAGCTAGAGGTCGGCCGGACCGATGTAGCCCTGCTTGTTGAAAAACTCACCGAGATCTACACTACTCCTACTCCTAAGGGTTGGCGTTAAGCCAAAAAAAGTAGTTGGTATTGATTGATTGGATGTCCTTTACAATAGCCAGGGTCCAATATTTATACCTAGAACATAAGCATGAATCCTACTTAAGTACGACTCATTACAACCTTTGGTATAAGAGAAAACATTCCTAACTTGAGATGACTTGGACCCTAATCTTTCCCTTTTTGTAGAGTCTAACATGTCTTTCCGGATGCCAACCATAGCTCATTGACGTTATCTGCTGATGTCATCCGAAGAGAGCTAATTTGAGTTCCGTATCTGAATCACCTGATATCAATCCTTATGCAATCGATTCCTTGATGACACAATCTTGGAAGCTTTGAGTTCCCATGTTCTTCTCCCCAAATTTTAGTGTAAACACGTGCCGCCCAATTTTGGGATAAAAATAATTTTATTCCAAAATTACCACGTCTGTACCCCAATGTTTCCATAGTCATGGGTAGAGAATCTTGATCTAGGGCCTACTGTCCATCATCGCCCTTGCCTACTTGTGAACCCATGCCTCAAAACTTTACAAGAGCATTATTGCCTCACGGGCGCTTGAATTCATCCTTCTAGACCAACTATAAATGTCCATCCGATTCTGGCGATAGTAACTCAACAACTCAGTTATGTTTCTCTTCTGCTTGCCTCCTTGAGTGCCCTTGGCTCTGCCAGACCCTCCATGGTCTAATCTCTTGCCATGAGGGTCTTGAGTGGTTAGAAGAATTCTTGTGCATATGGTGATTGTGTCGCTCATTTCAGCGCCTTGTCAAGCAAGAGGATCAGCTACTGCTATTAGAAGAATCCTTGTGACATCACCTGAGTTTTCTCACCATGATCGCAAAGTTGTTCAAGTGTTTGCAAGGGCTAAAATGTGTGGACACCTTTCCCTTGTTCACTCTATCAAATGCTCCTTGGGGAAACCATAGATTTCTTTCCCACGGATTCCCATCCATCGAGAAATCAGTTGGATACATGGGCATTTTTTTAGCAGGCAACCTTCTTTCCCATGGTTTCCTAGCCACCGAGAAATTGGTTGGATATATGGGCATCTTCTTTAGCAAGTGGCCTTTTCTCTCCCCCGATGCCACTTCTAATGGGAACGGGGATCCCGATCTTCCGTCAGGTGATGGTAACTATCGTTGTGACGGAGAATGACACACCGATCCAGCTTCAGATCGAAAGATCGAACCCTGCAATCTTAGCACCACAGCTCCTCTAGTTATCAACCGAGTCTCGGACCAGGTTGACCTCGCCAAGAAGGCTAATCCCTGCCTGCGCAACGAAGAACACAAGCAAGAACAAGAAAGATCGCAACCAAATTGCGGATGTATAATTAATCTCACGAGTTGGGGTCTCACAAACCGAAGAACGGCGAAACTGTTTCTTGATAGAATAATCTAAGCAAAACCCAAACCCTAATGGAGGGGCGGCGGCTGTTTATGAAGACTCTAGGGTCGTGCAAGACCCCTGGACGCGCCCCTAATGGGCCCAAACTCGATACACGGTCCAACGGACCAAAAGACGGTGTCGCAGCACCCTGGCAGATTCTGGACGCTGACTTGTTTCGACGATTCTAGCTTCCTTATCAAATTAGCTTTCCATCCATATGTGGATCATCGAAAACGGAGTCCAGATGCGTCCTGGGCGACCAGTTTAAGGCAGACTGGTCCTGGAGGCCGAGGCAGACTCAAATTCGTGTTGGACTAGGCCTCCGGCTTGTGTTGGATGTCCTTGCTGGTCATCATCACCTCCTCCACGTCCTCTTAGTCCCTCTTGACCCTCTCCAATGTTCCTAAGCAAGATAACATCATTAGGTAGTAGTCTATTCTCAAAAGTACGAAAAGGATCGCTTAAGAACGAGCTCACCTGTAAATTGAGTTCACGCATTTGAGCCCGGGTCATTGGACCTTGCATGACGGTTGGAGGATCAGCTGGTACATCCAAAGGAGTGATGTCCTCATCATCCTCCCCCTCTTGAATTGGAGTCGTCCTCGACTCAAGCTCATCTTCTTCTCCCAAATAAGGTTTCAAATCTGCAATGTTAAATGTGGGACTAACCCCGAACTCAGGTGGCAACTCAAGTTTGTATGCATTATCATTTATTTTCTCAATAATCTTATAAGGACCAGCTGCTCTTGGCATTAATTTAGACTTACGTAGCTCAGGAAATCTATCTTTTCTTAAATGTAACCAAACCAAATCACCCGGTTCAAGTTTAATCTCTTTTCTACCTTTACTACCAGCAATTCTATACTTTTCATTCATGCTTTCAATATTTGCTTTAGTTGTTTCATGCAACTTACGAATAAAATCAGCACGCTCTCTAGCATCACTATGTATTCTCTCAGTGGTAGGTAAAGGCAAAAGATCAATAGGAGCACGGGGGTTAAAACTATACACTACCTGAAAAGGACTTACCTTGGTGGTGGAATGTTCCGCCCTGTTATATGCAAACTCCACATGCGGCAAACACTCTTCCCACATCTTCAAATTGCGCTTCAAAATGGCTCTCAACATGGTGGACAATGTTCGATTCACAACCTCAGTTTGCCCATCAGTTTGGGGATGACATGTTGTAGAAAACAGCAGCTTGGTCCCCAATTTATTCCACAACGTGCGCCAAAAATGACTCAAGAATTTTGCATCACGATCTGAAACAATAGTAGAAGGCATACCATGCAAGCGAACAATTTCTTGAAAGAAAAGGTCAGCAATATGAACAACATCGTTGCTCTTATGACAAGGAATAAAATGTGCCATCTTAGAAAAACGATCAACCACCACAAAAATACTATCCCTCCCCCTCTTAGTCCTTGGCAATCCCAACACAAAATCCATAGATATATCTGCCCAAGGAGTAGAAGAAACAGGAAGAGGCATATACAAACCATGTGGGTTCAAACGCGACTTAGCTTTTTGACATGTGGCACACCGAGCCACGTACCGCTCCACATCACGCCTCATCCTAGGCCAAAAGAAGTGTGTGGACAGCACCTCCTCCGTCTTCTTAGCACCAAAATGTCCCATCAATCCGCCTCCATGTGCCTCCTGCAACAACAAAAGACGAACAGAACCAATTGGAATGCATAGGCGGTTAGCTCTAAACAAAAACCCATCGCTGATCATAAACTTATTCCATGTGCGTCCCTCTCTACAATTAAGCAACACATCCTTAAAATCAGGATCAAGCGCATATTGTTCTTTAATGGATTGAAGACCAAAAATCCAGCAATCAAGTTGAGACAACAATGTATATCTTCTAGACAAAGCATCAGCAATCACATTATCCTTCCCTTTCTTGTGTTTGATAATATAAGGAAAAGACTCAATAAATTCAACCCATTTAGCATGCCTACGATTCAGATTATTTTGAGAGCAAAGATACTTAAGCGATTCATTATCAGAATGAATAACAAATTCTTTAGGCCACAAATAATGACGCCACGTCTCTAAAGAACGGACAAGTGCATACAATTCTTTATCATACGTGGAATAATTAAGAATAGGACCATGTAATTTTTCACTAAAGTAAGCAACTGGTTTACCATCTTGCATCAAAACACCACCAATGCCAACTCCACTAGCATCACATTCTAGCTCAAAAGTCTTACCAAAATTTGGAAGTTGCAGCAATGGTGCATGTGTAAGCTTGTCCTTCAAAGTGCTAAAGGACTCCTCATGTGCCTCTCCCCAATGAAACACCACTCCTTTCTTCGTCAACTCATGCAATGGGGCAGCAATGGTGCTAAAATCTTTGACGAAGCGGCGGTAGAATCCTGCAAGACCAAGAAAACTCCTCACCTATGTGACGGTTTGGGGAACCGGCCAGCTCTTTATGGCTTCAATTTTCATCTCGTCCACCTCAATTCCCTATGGAGTTACAACATAGCCAAGAAAAGAAACTCGATCCGTGCAAAAGATGCACTTCTCAAGGTTACCAAATAAACGTGCATCACGTAAGGCATTAAAAACAGCACGTAAGTGATCCAGATGTTCATCAAAAGACTTGCTGTAAATCAATATATCATCAAAGTAAACTACCACAAAATGACCAATAAAAACTCTTAAAACCTCATTCATTAAGCGCATGAAAGTGCTAGGTGCATTTGTCAAACCAAAAGGCATAACTAACCACTCATACAACCCGAATTTGGTTTTAAATGCAGTTTTCCATTCATCTCCAAGTTTCATTCTAATCTGGTGGTAGCCACTTCGCAAGTCAATCTTAGTGAAAATTATAGAACCACACAACTCATCAAGCATGTCGTCTAGCCTAGGAATAGGATGACGATACTGAATAGTAATATTATTGATGGCTCTACAATCAACACACATACGCCAACTTCCATCTTTCTTAGGAACCAAAAGTACAGGAACGGCACAAGGACTAAGGCTTTCACATACATATCCGTGGTCCAAAAGGTCTTGGACTTGCCACTGAATTTCCTTAGTCTCCTCAGGATTGGTTCGATATGCAGCTCGGTTGGGCAAGGTTGCTCCCAGAATCAAATCGATTTGATGCTCTATCCCTCTCATAGGTGGCAGCCCCGGGGGTATCTCAGCTGGAAAAATGTCCTCATACTCCTGCAAAAGGTTAGTGATAGCAGGAGGTACCGAGCTAACAATATCATCAAGTGAAAACATAGCTCGTTTGCATACCAAAGCATAGCAAATATCATCATCAGAAATTTCAGCAAAGTCACATTTTGTTGCAAGCATAACACCACCCTTCAATTTAATCCCCTCACCCTTAGAAATAGATGTAGACTTATCCTTTTTAGGTGGGAAATAGAATTAGCAACTTGCTGATTTTCAGATTGAACATCATTCAAACTAGCAGCGCGTTCTCTATCAGCTTGTACAATTTGAGCAGGGGTCAAAGGTACCAAAGTAATTTTCTTTACTTTATGCACAAAAGTATATTTATTACTTCTACCATGGTGTGTAGCATCATTATCATGTTCCCAAGGACGACCCAATAAAAGTGAACAAGCTTGCATAGGTACCACATCACAATCAACAGAATCAGCATAAGAACCAATGGAAAATGAAACTCTGCAAGTTTGTGTTACCTTTGCTTTACAAGAATCATTTAGCCACTGAATATGATATGGATGTGGGTGTGGGCGTGTGGTCAAGCTAAGCTTCTTGACCAAATCAGAACTCACCAAATTGTTGCAGCTACCTCCATCAATAATGACACGTGCTCGACGGTCGCTGATGACGAAGAAAATCTGGAACAAGTTATTGCGTTGTAGCTTCTTAGGTTGCTGGACTTGTGAGCTGAGCACCCGCTGTACAATAATGCTCCTATAGGATGCCATGGCCTCGTCACCAAGGACTTTGCCGTCCTCCTCATCTGCATCTTGGTCTTCTTCATCCGCAATGTCAGAGGTGCTGATGTAACCATCTTCTGTAGCAATATATGCCCGCTGACTTGGGCAGTCCTTCTGCACATGGCCAATGCCATGGTAGCGGTGGCACTGAATACCCGAAGTGCGTCCCGTCGATGCAATGGATGAAGAACTCTTGGTAGGCACCTGCAAAGAATTTTTACCTGAATCTGAAGGTCGTGCGGGAGGTGTCTTAGGCGTAGCGGAAACTCCAGAGGCTGTTGGTCGCTTGCTTGCTGGTGGAGGCATCCAAAAAGTGGTTGGCTTGGTCAGCCCCGAAGATGGTGCCGAGCGTGGCGTGTATGTGCTGGTGCTGACCTTGCTCTTGCCCTGCTGTTCACGCCCCTGCAATTCCTTTTCTGCAAGCATAGCAAACTAAAACAACTGGTTGACAGTGTTAAATTCTTTATAATCAACAATGTCCTGAATGTCACGCCTCAAACCAGAATAAAAATGACAAATGGCATCTTTGTTCCCCTCTACAACACTACAGCGCATCAATCCCTTTTGGAGCTCACCATAGTAATCCTGTACAGATTTATCTCCTTGTTCTAAACGCATCAATTTCTTATGCAAGTCTCTATGATAAGAAGGAGGAACAAAACGATCACGCATAGCTACCTTAAGTTCTTCCCATGTACCAGGTAAAGCATCCTGTGCAGCTAGCCCATTCCACCAAATAATGGCAAAATCCTTAAACTCACTAGTAGCTTGTCTAACTCTATGCTGCTCAGGTACAAGGTGGGCACTAAACATTTGTTCTACCATCATCTCCCAATCAAGATATCCCTCAGCATCATAATGACCCGAAAAAGATGGTATTGTGAACTTAATCTTAGCATAAGGATCATCGGGCACACGGTGATTATTACCTTGACGGTTGTGGTGGTGGACACCACCCATACCTGTCGTGTTGCGGCAAAGACGTTGCCGTAATCTCTCTTGTCGGATAGCTGCTCAACCTATATCTCCAGCGGCATCATGCACCGTGTCTTGACCATCGGTGTTGCTGTCGGAAACATCGTTGTTGCCCGCCACAAAGGTTTCCAACTCAGTAACCTTGTCAGTTAGCATGAAAATTCGCTTGTCCAATCTCTCCATGCTATTGCCAATGTTGAGTTCAATGAGTGCGTCAGTGACGGCCTTCCTGACGGCCTCATTCATCCTTTTTTGGGCATCCTCTACAACAGATTATAGTTGCTCTTGGCTGACACACTCGTTGAAACCCTTAGGATTGTTATCTGTAGTCTGTTCGCCTCCTGCCATTGGAAACACAAAAACAGGAACAAACAGATGAAAGTTATCCCTACCAAATGACTACATGGTTGTAGTGGTGTCACTTTTCACAGCAAGTGGAAGCGTCTTACCAAGCTCTTACCAAGTTCTTACCAACGCAAGCAGTGGGCGGTACAACCGGCGGCTGGTTCGTGATACCTGTGAGGTAGTGGTACCGAGATTGCAAGGCCCTTTGTCTATACTGATCTGAAGAATTTGTGGAGCTTGGAAGGCAAACAAAGAGTAATATGTATATCTGGCACACAAGTCAGTAACAGAAAGTAATGCTGAATTATAGTCCAAAGTACTTGTTCTCGTTGCTGGTCTAAAGTGTTGCAAGTACCAGGTTGTGACAAAAGTATGGTGGATAGCAAGGTGATAGATATGAGAAAAATAAGTATGGTGGATGGAAACAGCAACACAAACAAGGAACCAGACAGCACACGCAAACACAGCTCACTTTGGGCTTCTCTATGTGCTCCTCTAGATATTGTTCCTCTTTTGCCCCTCTCTTTTTTTCTATTTTTTGGGCTGTCGTTGTTTTTGTTGGGAAATTTCATTTCGACTTTTTTATTTTATTTTTTTGATATTTTTCCTTTACTTAGGAGCACAAAAGTAGTAGCCACAGAAAATATGAGCTCAAACAAGTGTAAGACGTGGCCTATGGAATTTTCAGAAAACTGGATGAAAATCAACAAAAACCTTGTGACCACGAAACGAGGATCTTGTGACCACTTTTTGGCCAATCTAAAAATTCCGAACCCCGACAAAGCAGGGGATGGACGGATCCGAATTTTTTTTCTGATCGATTTGCATATATGGAACGTCAAAAACGGAGTTCGTATGCGAAAACTGGACCAGTTTTAAGAATTGTCTCCGAATTAGAGGACAAAACAGGAACAATGTGTGCAAAATTGGTCACAACAGCCAAGATTTGATGGAAACGATGGGGGAAAACACACGAACTGGACTCTAACATGACCTAACCAGCAACAAGACCTCGACCAGGACACAAACTCAACACGACGGACTCTGAAACTGAAATATGCAAAGGCTATGGCGCGGAAGGTTCTAGGATAGGAAAAACGAGTATGGCACTGGACTATGGGACGAATACGAAATACTCAAACTAGGGAATAAAAGTGAACCTGACGGTATACCTTAGCTCTGATTACCACTTAATGGGAACGGGGATCCCGATTTTCCGTCAGGTGATGGTAACTATCGTTGTGGCGGAGAATGACACACCGATCCGGCTTCAGATCAAAAGATCGAACCCTGCAATCTTAGCACCATAGCTCCTCTGGTTATCAACCGAGTCTCGGACCAGGTTGACCTCGCTAAGAAGGCTAATCCCTGTCTGCGCAACGAAGAACACAAGCAAGAACAAGAAAGATCGCAACCAAATTGTGGATGTATAATTAATCTCACGAGTTGGGGTCTCACAAACCAAAGAACGGTGAAACTGTTTCTTGACAGAATAATCTAAGCAAAACCCAAACCCTAATGGAGGGGCGGCAGCTGTTTATGAAGACTCTAGGGTCGTGCAAGACCCCTGCACGCGCCCCTAATGGGCCCAAACTCGATACACGGTCCAACGGACCAAAAGACGGTGTCGCAGCACCCTGGCAGATTCTGGACGCTGACTTGTTTCGACGATTCCCGTTGATTCCGAACAGATTTTGACGTGAAACCAGTTGTATTGGCTTCCTTATCAAATTAGCTTTCCATCCATATGTGGATCATCGAAAACGGAGTCCGGATGCATCCTGGGCGACCAGTTTAAGGCAGACTGGTTGTGGAGGCCGAGGCAGACTCGAATTCGTGTTGGACTAGGCCTCCGGCTTGTGTTGGACGTCCTTACTGGTCATCATCACCTCCTCCACGTCCTCTTAGTCCCTCTTGACCCTCTCCAATGTTTCTAAGCAAGATAACATCATTAGGTAGTAGTCTATTCTCAAAAGTATGAAAAGGATCGCTTAAGAACGAGCTCACCTGTAAATTGAGTTGACGCATTCGAGCCTGGGTCATTGGACCTTGCATGACGGTTGGAGGATCAGCGGGTACATCCAAAGGAGTGATGTCCTCATCAACTTCTATCTGCGGGCCAATGACTCGGTCCATGATGACCTTCGGCCATGTGGGGATCCAGACTCCATTCAATCCAAAGAAGTCTTGGTGGGTTGTTTGTCAGTTAATGTAAACCTTTCGTATCATCCCCACGGTATCTTGTAATTATGGGAAGGAATAAGTCTGAATCCATGATCTGTCCCCTGAATTTTTGGAATGTCGATCTGTTTCCATAACTGACTTCAATTCCATAACCCCGATGAAGCCTATCTTCTCATCTCCTGGGCTATAATCCATGATCAGTCTACTATATTTCTGGAGTGCCGATCCATTTTCATAACTGACTTCAATTCCATAAACCCGATGAAGCCTATCTTCTTGCCTCCCGGGCTATATATATGGGCCATGGCTGTGGATCGAAAAACAACCTGCTTCATCTCAAACCTTCTATTTCCTTGGTGTGATTTGCTTTTTAATAGGCTCAAAGGCATGGAGAACAGCAAGAGGTCTGCTGAAGAGGCCTTTGACGGGTCTATGTCACCACGCCAGTGTCTTTGCCATTAGGAGGATACAACTCGTGATCTTGGGCGGATGGACCTTCATCTAAATGCGCTGCAGGATGCTCCCATCATCTCAGAACATAGGGCTGACTCCACTCAACCTCTGAGGTCATCTTAATCAACAATTCGCCGCCCATTCCCCCACTACCCAAGGAAGCAAATCAACAATGATAATTTGATCGCATCCATCAATCAGGTTGGCCAGAAGCTCGACAACTACCTCTCCATCATGGAATTGGCTCTGACCACTTTGGTTCAGTGCCGACCACCCTCTGACTTTGATCTATCGGAGGCCGATCAGGAAACTCCAGGGGTTGCGGCCACCATTTATCAAGATGCCCTAAGGGGTAGATTCACCGACCAGGTGGGCGAGAGGCTGGCCGAGGCCGAGGCCAGAATCATGGGTGAGATGCCCACCACAATTTTCTATTTTTTCTTTGTTTTATCTTCAAGATCTTGACTATCCTTCCCTCGAATCTTTATAGATCTATCGGCCCAATTGGAAAGCCTTCGATCAGCTACAGAGTACGTGACAGGATTCATCAATGCTAGGGGTGCTGTGCTGGTGGTTCGCTTGTACAACATCCCAAACCATGTCAGAGAGGTTGCCCTTCATGGCATTCATCATGGTGCTGCTGTGGCATTGGCTGTTGTGCAAGCTCGCTCTGCCCATGAGCTTAGGCTTCTTCCCCATGGTTTCCCAGCCACCGAACACCCTGTGGATCATGAGCGCCTAGTTAAGGACTTCTTTAATGCCGCCAACTCCATAGCCCTTGCTTCCCAGACCGAAGACATAGTGAACAAAGTGTTCCCTGGCCTTTAGCTTGTAATAGGAGAAGCTAGCAACCAATCTCTTAGTTTTAAGTGACTTATCTTTTGCCCTATATTCATGTTCCATGTACCAATTTGTATGTGCTTGTTTTTTTCTCTATAGGCAATACATATCATACCGGCTCTTACCCCTTTAGGTCTATTTTTGAGCTAGAGGTGATACCCTTCTGGTACCAGCTATTAGAGTCGATGACTGAATAAATCGGCTATCAAATATTAATCCAAACGCTAGGATAATATTTCTTTAGATATTTTCCAGTGATTGCTCTATCAAACTCCTCTTCTCCTCCTAGTGTTTTCAAAATATTAGCATTGCTAGGTGCCCAACGTTTGATCCGATAAGGTCCTTCCCAGTTAGGTGACCACTTGCCAAACTTGCTATCTCTTGACCCGATTGGTAATTTCACCTTCCAGACCAAGTCCCCTTCAGAAAATTGCTTGCTCTTGACCTTCTTATTGTAATACTTTGTAATCCTTAGTTTATTGGCTTTGACATTCTCAAGAGCACACAGTCGATGACAACTTAAGTCTTCTAAGTCATCCATCATAAGATGCTTGTAAACTTCGGCTGACAAATCATTTTGCAGCGTGACATGCCTTGATCTAGTTTGAATTTCCCAGGGAATGACCGCATTATGACCATACACAAGTTCATAAGGTGAGGCTTTAATAGATCCATGATAGGTCATCCTATATGCCCATAATGCCTCATTAAGCACTGAATGCCACTTCCTTGGCTATTCTTCAACCTTTTTCTTGATTAGCTTAATCATAATTTGATTGGACGCCTCTACCTGGCCATTAGCTTGAGCGTAGTAAGGAGAAGAATTTAATAATTTTATTCCCATACTGGCAGCAAAATCTTAGAACTCTTCTGATGTGAACATTGTCCCTTGATCAGTAGTGATATTTTGAGGAAGCCCAAAATGATACACAATATGTTCTTTGAGGTTACCATCTTAAAGGAATTTCCTCAACCCACTTAGTGAAGTAATCTATCGCTACCAATATAAACTTATGTCCTTTACTTGAGGCAAAAAAATCTGGCCAATTAGATCAATTCCCCAACCTCCAAACAGCCATGGTTTGATTATTGGATTCATAGCTGATGCGGGCGACTTCTGAACATTACCAAAACATTGACAATCCTAGCACCCCTTATAATATTCAAAACAGTCTTTTAGTATTATTGGCCAGAAATATCTAGTCCTACGAATAATCCATTTCATCTTATAAGTCAATTGATGAGCTCCACATATCCCTTCATGTACTTCACCCATTAACACCTTAGCTTCTTCTTGATTTAAGCATTTAAGCAACACCCCATCGACTGTCTTGTAATATAGCTGATCATCTAGCAAAACATACTTAGTCAATTTATACCTTAGCTTCCTGGTAACCATCCATGATGGGTTCTTAAGATAATAGGCTATTTCAACTCTCTAATCATTAGTCAAGGTCTCACTACTTAAGATCTTGAAATACTCGATAACCTGATGCACTTTGAGCCAAAGGATTAGCCTCTTGATTCTGTGCTCTCGGAATATGCTGAAGAGAAATATGAGGAAACTCTTTGAGCAACCTCTGGCATTCATCATAGTATCTCCTTAGAATATCATCTTTACATTCATATAGGCTGATCAACTAATTAATAATTAACTATGAATCTCCAAATACTTCAATTGCCTCGGCCTTTACTTCATGAAGAAGTTGAAACCCCTTAAGAACAGCTCTGTATTCTGCTTGATTGTTGGTAGTCATTGGTTCAGTTGGAAAAGCAAACTCAAAACTTGCCCCCAAGGCAAAATAATAACAACACCAATGCCACCACCTTGCTTGCATGATGATCCATCAAAGAATAACGTCCAAGGTACCGGCTCTACATTGCCAGTACTTGGCTTATGATGTTGGGTGACAAAATCGACTATTACTTGCCCTTTGACTACTTTAGCTGATTCGTACTTCAAGTCAAATTCCAACAACACGAGAATCCACTTTCCCATTCTCCCATTTAATATCGACATTGATAGCATGTGCTTGATCACATCAGCCTTGGAAACAACTATACACTTAGCCGATAATAAGTAATGTCGCAACTGAGTGCAAGAGAAATATAAGCACAAGCATAACTTTTCAATAGGAGAATATCTTGTTTCTGGATCCAAAAGCCTTCTACTTAGATAGAAAACAACTCGTTCTTTTCCTTCAAACTCTTGCATTAAGGCCAATCCGATCGTTTGGACATCGGCCGATACATACAACTTAAAAGGTTTACCTTGCTAAGGAGGGACCAGCACGGGTGGACGTTTCATATATTCTTTTATCTCCTCAAATGCCTTTTGTTGTACGTCACCCCATCTAAATTCTTGATCATTTTTTAGCTTCAACAAGGGAGAAAACGGCAGCACCTTTTCTGACAAGTTTGAAATAAACCTCCTAATAAAATTAATCTTACCAAGCAAAGATTGTAACTCTGTTTTAGTAGTTGGGGGCACTGCCTCATCTATTGCCTTCATACTTTTTTGACCAACTTCGATTCCTCTCTTGTGGACCATAAAACCTAAAAATTGACCAGCTGATACTCCAAAGGCACACTTATTGGGGTTCATCTTTGGACCATGTTTTCTTATGCACTCCAAAGTCTCCCTCAAATTAGCTAGATGTTCCTTGTATCCTTTAGATTTTACCATCACATCATCAATGTAGATTTCAACAATCCTGCTGATCAACTTATGAAAAATATAATCCATCGTCCTCTGATAAGTTGCACCGGCATTTTTCAAACCAAAGGTCATCACAACCCATTCAAACAAACTGATTGCGCTAGGACACCTAAAAGTCATCTTTGCTATGTCTTCCTCAGCCATAAAAATTTGATTATATCCTACATTGCCGTCCATGAAACTAATAACCTTGTGCCCGGCTGCTGCATCTACCAACATATCGGCTATCAGCATCGGATAACCATCCATGGGTGTAGCCCTATTTAGTTCTCTGAAATCAATGCAAACTCTTAACTTCCCATTCTTCTTATACATATGGACAACATTCGATATCCACTCTCCATATCGGCATGGTAGGATGAATTTCGCTTCTAGTAATCTTTTAGTCTCCTTTTTGATATCATCAAGAACGTTTGGGTTGAATTTCCTCAGAGCTTGTTTAAACGGCCGATATCTAGGCTTGATTGGCAACCGATGTTCAACAATTGATCAGTCTAGACCAGGCATCTCATAATATTCCCAAGCAAAATAGTCTTAAATTCCTTTAATAAATCTACCAACTCTTGCTTGTACTTAGGATCCAACTTAGCACTTACATACATTGGCCTAGGCCTATCTCCAGAACCAATATCTATATCTTCTAATTCATCAGCCGACGTAAAGCCATGTCCCAGTTTACCATCCGTACCGTCTATTGGATTATCCATGAAAACAACTCTCAGAGCCGACTGCTTGGATCGTCTGTTGGCTTTCATCATTGATTTTAATGAAGCCTCCTTCCCATAGCATGCAAGAAAAAACACTCGAAGACTTCTAGCTCCCAATACATTGGATCAGCTGTTGCGATACTCATAGAATCATCAGTGTGAACCAGCTCAACATTGTCCTCATGTCACTGAATCAAGCATTGATGCATAGTCGATGGTATGCAACAATTTGCATGAATCCAATCATGACCAAGGAGTAAACTATATGAACCCTTTCCGTCAATGGCAAAGAACATGGTGAGCAAAGTCTTACTTCTAATTATCAGTTCGATGTTTATTGCCCCTGGTCTTGGATGCATTACCTCCGAAATCCTTAAGAATCATATCAGTTTTAATTAAAACTCCTGGTCCCTTGCCAAGTTTATGAAAAGTGGTATAAGGCATAAGATTGATAGAAGCACCTCCATCTACTAATATTTTGCTCATCGGCTTCCCATCGACAAAACCTTTCACATACAAAGCTTTTAAGTGCCGATGCTTGACTAGCTTATCAAATATAGCTTGCTATACAACTGCCAACTTGGCAACTATCTCCTCATATTATGATTCATCAAAATCTGAATAAACTTCTTGGTTTGCTAGAGCTCTAAATTCTGACGGCAACAGGAAAGCCATTTGAATATTAGCCAATGGTTGCCCCCTATCAGCTGTTTGTTTAGCATGCCATACTCGAGGCCTACCAAACGCCTGAGCCTGTTCTAGTTCTCTATTCCTTAAGCATTGTACCCTTCTATTCTGGCTTCTTGTTAAACCTCCTGGACACTATTGCCCTTTCTGCCAAACATACTCTTCCTCATTATTTTCATCTTCATAATCAGCTTAGTCCTGATCAACAACTCGCTTCCCAAGCCGATCATGAACACTTCTATTTTTTAAGCACCAATCCATATTATTATGATGATACTCATCTTGAGCATGGATGGACCGGCAGTTGGCTTGAGATTGCCTAAACTCCCAATATTGCTCACTGCACTCTGGGCAATTATTTCTAGTAGGCAATTTCAAACCTTCATTCCAACAATGTCTGAAGAAAGGACAATTCCAATGCGATTCAGCTTGTTTCCTTTCATCCCTCTCCACTTCTTGTTGATGCTGGTATCCTTTCTCCATCTGCCACTGCCCTTTATTCAACAAAATTCGAGATGTGACACATGGCCTTATTGCTCCATCCCTTGACATCTCTCCCCGCTCATATCGGCTCTTCTATTGATCATGACATTTTTAATCTCTCTATACTCATCAGCTAATATTTGCATCTTTGGGTTGATGGTTCTGGCTTCTTTGGTTCTAGTTGATGTCAGAACTTTAGTTTTCCCTTTGAGCAACCTAGCATCAACTATGTTCTGATCCCTTGGGAAAGGATTATCATCAACTTTCATCTTTCGAGGTGTATCAAATTTGAGCCTTCCTTGTTGAATAGCCCTTTGTATGTGTTGCCAAAAAACTTGCACTCATTAGTAGAATGAGAGGTAGCATTGTGAAATTTGTAGAACTTCTTATTCTTCAACTAATCAGGAGGCAACATAACATGATTGTTGGGCAACTTGATCTATCCCCTCTCAAGCAAGAAATCAAAGAGTTTGTCTGATTTTATGACATCGAAATCATAGCTCTCTTCAACTCCTTTTCCCCAAGGATTTGGCACCATGACTATCTTCTTACCCTAATTCCATTCGATCGCAGCAATTTCTTCTTCTTTGTTGTCCTCATAGCCGTCATCGACTAGATATGGATTATAGGCTTCAGCAATTATGGTGTTCTTCTAGAATCAGGTATCTCTGCGCATATTCTAGAATTGGCTATTGAGCACTGCCACTCATTGAGCCAACTAACCTAGATTGTCAAACTCTTGCCCTAGCAGCTTCTCTCTCGGAACCTTTGAAGAAACTCAATGCCTGATTCATTAGTTCTTTGCCTTATGGTCATCAAATCGGTAATTTTCTTTTCTCTTGTCCTAGTATAAAAATTTGTATGAAACTTCTTCTCTAGGTCAGCCCAATTGGCAATGGAATTAACTAGCAACGATGAAAACCAAGTGAAGGCTGGTCTTGACAAGGACAAGGCGAAGAAAGGAACTTGATGGGCCTCTTCAATGGATGCTTGGCCCAACTATGTAAGATACCGACTGATGTGTTCTATTATGCTTGTGCTATCTTAGCCAATGAACTTAGCAAACTCTGGGAGCCTGTAATTTGTAGGAAGAGCCACCAAGTCATACCACTCTGGATATGGACATTTGTACGAAAAAGTCTACCCTTTTGGCTTCAAACCGAACTGATTCTTCATCATCTCGGTCACTCTGAGCAATAACTCAACAACACTAGAACCTAGATTTCATTGCAATTGTTGACCCATCTGTGGATTAAAATTTTGGGCACCTTGATACCCTAGATTTGGAATCACATGAAGGGTATTGTAATCTATGCCATAATGATATCCTTGTTGAATCTCTATCTGTTGGGTCCTTTGCTGATTTGTTGCTTGAAGTCTCTGGTTGTAGATGTTAGGATCTGTATCTCTATGAATCCTTTGGACAGATGGCGCTATTTTTTGAGCCGACGACGATATTTGGCCTGATGCGCCAAAATTAATCACCTAATTCTGAGCTTGCCCCGTCGGCTATTGCACGTGTTGTACTGATGGCCCAGGATTGTACTGCATCTGGTTAGTAGTAATACCTAGAACTTGCTCAGATGAGATCTGAACTGCCTGGACATCATCATTACCAGTTAGTGTTGCTTCTTGATGGCTAGTACCTGCTTGATTAGTCCCCTGAGTCGATGGATGTGGAATATTGTAGTAAACTGGTCCAACCTAATCAATTAGATATCCATGAAACACCTCTTTCATAGTGTTGTGGAATGTATTCAAGAAAACTGTATTATGGTTCAATATGGCATCATGAACAGATTTGTTTACAGCCTCTATGAAGAAACGCCTATCTTCAACTTCATCTATATCTGACTGCCCATGCAACAAAACTCTTAGTAGTGGATATTTCTGAACAACTTTATTATCACGTGTCTTGGTGTAGGACAACAAACACTTGTTCTAAATTTCTTCTATAGCTTTGTTGATGACATCCTTATCCTCATCAGGTAAGTCTTCATGAGGCACCATGAGAATGTCCCTATTGTTGTAAGTCGCCATGACGATTGTGGTGTCCCATCGGGAGTGCCAGAACGTGTGTCGACACAAAAATGTGTCAATGTGCCTAGCCCATAGCAAGCTAGAAGGATCTGCTTAGGATGAGCCTAGAGATCCGCTTGGCTTCAACGTAGGACCAGTCAACCCTACGAATTTCTCTCGAGGGTGTGCCAGTCAATTTGACCTACAATTGACAAGAAGAGAAAGTTTATCAGTAATTTAAGGTGGAACATACCGGTCTTGCCCAAACAGTTTTAAGTGTGCCGCTTCAGGAGCAGCTAGATGGGAAAATCGACTAAATGGGTGATACGAGAAGAAATCGGCTATTAAGGACTGTAACACTCACAGGTTGTGATTGATTTTATAATGATGACTGCGATACACCCAGCTTTAATGATTCTTTCCCTTAAGCTATTAACATATATATGTCAGAGATACATCACTGTCTAAATTAGATTCGATCAATACATAGTGTAGAGCCAATGAATTTGGTGAAAAAGGGATATGTCATGCACGCAATCAACTGTTTAATACAGACAAACCTACGAACCGTCTAGATCTAATCCATTACCACCAACAGTGAGGTTTGACCGGATCGATACAGCTATGATGACGATGATAGCCTAGAACCGGAAAACTCTTAGAACCGACCATACTTCAATAGATTCATGAAAGCATATCATATCTGTGTAAGCACATGCGAATCGGCTGAAATAGCCGATTCAGGTAGAAAAGGGATCATAGCATGAAGACAATCGACTATTTAACACGAACAGACCTATAAACTCATCAAATCTAACCTATTATCTTTAATAGTGGGGTTCGACCGGATCGATGGCAGCCATAATAAAGACAACAGATTAAACCTTTAAAGCAAACAGATCTATTCACATTTAACAGAATCATGAAGACACACTACGAGTGTTAAAGTATGAGCAATCGGCTATTTAGCCGATGCAGGCATAGCAAACAGCCAAGGTCACACCCGGTCAAAAACAAGTCTACCAACTAGCATCCTTTGATCTAGAGTGCCATCAGTGGGGATCAACCAGATCATTATAGCCATAATAGCGATCTATAGACCAGATTTAACTAGCTAGTAAACCTCCTCAAGATCAGACATGCCTTAACCGCGTACTATGCACGATTAAGATCGAAGTAGGACAGCCAATGAAACATAATCCGTCGTTCAAAGTAAGAATCATCACAATGTGGCGAAATAAATGAGGGACTGAAAGGATGTAAGGCCGATCTAGTTTGATCTTGATCGAGCAAGTTGATGTTGCTGAAAACTAATGACAATAAGAACATCAGCAAGATCATTAACTTAATGAATCTACCCAAAGGACGCCACCCTTAGGTAGAGCCGATAACTTGACCTTAATCTAATTCAAGCAGTGGAGGTCGAACTTAACCAATGCAGCCATACTAGGTAAGGATCGATAACTAGCTTGTACTAGAGCTCATGGTGGAGGTCGAACTTAACCAATGCAACCTTACAAACAGGAGTATAAGCCATGACGGTACTTATAGACAAGCCAGAGGTCGGCCAGACCGATGTAGCCCTACTTGTTGAAGAACTTGCCGAGAACTACACTACTCCTACTCCTAAGGATTGGCATGGAGCCGAAAAAAGTAATTAGTATTGATTGATTGGATGTCATTTACAATAGCCGGGGTCCAATATTTACACCCAGAACATAAGCATGAATCCTACTTGAGTACGACTCATTACAACCTTTGGTATAAGAGAAAACATTCTTAACTTGAGATAACTTGGACCCTAATCTTTCCCTTTTTGTAGAGTCCGACATGTCTTTAATGACACCAACCGTAGCTCGTTGACGTTATTTGCTGATGTCATCCGAAGAGAGCCGATTCTAGTTCCATATCTGAATCAGCTAATATTGATCCTTATGCAATCGATTCCATGATGACACAATCTTGGAAGCTTCGATTTCCCGTGTTCTTCTCCCCAAATTTTGGTGTAAACAAGGAGCTCAAAGCCTCTCATGAGAGTCTAAAGAAAGACAATGAGGAGCTTGGTAATGCTCACACTAGGCTTGAAAAGGCTCACTCTTCTCTCCTCGAGCAAGCCAAGAAGGAGGAAGCAATAGTGACATGTGACAAGGGCTCTACATGTGATTTGATTAATGAATCTTTCTTTGAGCCTATTATTGTTACCTCCACTAACCCTTCTTGTAGCACTTCCACTTCTACCTCATCTACTACTAATGGTTTCACTTATGATGCCTCACTAATGGTTGAGAATGAGACTCTCAAGAAGGAGGTCAATGAGCTCACTCGCGCCTTAGGCAAAGCCTATAGTGGCGATGACCGCTTGCTTATGTGCTTGGGTAGCCAAAAAGCATCTCTCAACAAAGAGGGATTGGGCTATACCCCCAAGAAAGACAAAGCCGCCTTTGCTCCTCACAAGACTAGTTTTGTGAAGAATAATGGCTGGTATTGCACTAGTTGCAATCAAGCTGGTCATAAAGAGCAAGAATATAAGAACAAGAAATCACATGCTAATGTATCCTCAATTAAGTTTGATTCTTGTTATTTGATTACTAAGGGTACCAATGGTGTGAAGGCTAAGTTTGTTGGTACATCCTTGTTGGGCCCAAAGAAGAAGGCCATTTGGGTACCAAAGAGCTTAGTGACTAACCTTCAAGGACCCAAGCAAGTTTGGGTACCTAAAAAGAATTGTTCTTTTGTAGGACAATTATAAAGCCAGAGGAAGGCATTGGGTGCTTGCCAGTGGGTGCAAAAAACACATGACCGGTGATTCAAAAATGTTCAATTAAATCAAGTCAAATGATAGTGATGGTATTCAAAGTATCACATTTGGTGACAATGGCAAAGGCAAGGTCAGGGGGCTTGGTAAGATTGCAATATCTAATGATTTGAGCATTCTCAATGTGCTACTAGTTGAGAGCTTGAACTTCAACCCATTGTCGGTAGCCCAATTGCGTGATCTTGGTTTCAAGTGCATATTTGGTGTGGATGATGTAGAGATCATAAGTGTAGATGGCTCTAACTTGATATTCAAAGGATTTAGATATGAGAATCTATACTTGGTTGATTTCAATGCTAGAGAAACCCAATTGTCAACATGTTTGTTCACCAAATCTAGCATGGGTTGGTTATGGCATACAAGGCTTGGTCATGTTGGAATGAAACAATTGAACAAGTTCGTGAAGCATGATCTAGTTAGAGGCTTGAAGGATGTCACATTAGAGAAACATAAGCTATGTAGTGCATGTCAAGCTGGAAAGAAAGTTGGAAACACTCATCCTAAGAAGAGCATCATAAGCACATCTAAGGCATTTGAGCTTTTACATATGGATTTGTTTGGGCCAACAACATACACTAGCATTGGTGGCAACATGTATGGCTTTGTGATTGTGGATGATTTCACTAGATATACATGCATAGTCTTTCTTGTTGACAAGAGTGATGTGTTTGCTACATTCAAGTCATTCATCCAGAGAGTTCACAATGAGTTTGAAACCACAATCAAGAAAGTGACAAGTGACAATGGAAGTGAATTCAAAAATACAAGAATTGATGAGCTTTGTGATGAGTTTGGAAATAGGCATCAATTCTCAGCCAAGTACAGTCCACAATCCAATGGGCTAGTTGAAAGGAAGAATAGAACTTTGACTGATATGGCAAGATCAATGCTAAGTGAGTATAATGTTAGTCATTCTTTTTGGTCCGAAGCAATCAACACGGCTTGCTATTATAGCAACCGCCTCTATTACCATCAACTATTGGAGAATACACCATATGAGATCTTGAATGGTAGAAAGCCAAATATTGCATATTTTTGGGTCTTTGTTGCAAATGTTATACCTTGAAGAAAGGCACTAGATTGAGTAAGTTTGAAAAGAAGTGTGATGAAGGTTTCTTGCTTGGTTACTCAACTACTAGCAAGGCTTATAGAGTTTGGAATTTGGCTAGTGGTACTCTTGAGGAGGTTCATGATGTGGAATTTGATGAAACCAATGGTTCCCAAGAGGAAGATGAGAATCCAGATGATGTGAGAGGCACTCAATTGGCAAATGCAATGAAAAAGATGGACATTGGTGAAATAAGGCCTAGAGAAGTGATTGAAGTTGAAGATGACAAAGATCAAGTGCTCTTTAACTCAATTGTGCAAGCTAGTGGTTCTCATGATCAAAATCAAGCTAGTATAAGTGGTGCTTAAGTGCAAGATCAACAACAAGTGGCTAGTTCATCATCTCAACCAAATGATCAACCAAGTGCAAGCAATCAAGTTCAAGTGCTCCAACAAACCAATGTTGCAAGAGATCATCCCTTGGATTCTATAATTGGAGATCTTTCTAGAGGTGTACAAATAAGATCAAGATTGGCATCATTTTGTGAGCTTTTCTCATTTGTGTCATTCATAGAGCTAAAGAAGATAGAGGAAGCATTGGGAGATGTTGATTGGGTCAATGCTATGCATGAAGAGTTGAACAACTTCACAAGAAATCAAGTATGAGAGTTAGTGGAAAGACCAAAGGGACACAATATGATTGGAACTAAATGGATCTTTCGCAACAGGCAAGATCGAGATGGGATATTAGTAAGGAACAAAGCAAGATTAGTGGCTCAAGCATACACTCAAGTTGAAGGTCTTGACTTTGGAAAAAACATATGCCCCGGTTGCAAGATTGGAAGCAATTAGGATCTTGTTAGCCTATGCTTATGCCCACAACATCAAGCTATATCAAATGGATGTGAAGAGTGCATTTCTCAATGGCTACATCAATGAAGAAGTTTATGTTGAGCAACCTATTGATAACCAATATTGTCCATTTTGTGATGTTGTCAAAATGTGGAATAGACTTTGCCATTGTGTTCCTCTCATTGAGATAGTCAAAAACATGTATGAATGTCTAATTCGTAGTCCAGATGAAGGAGTTATGCCCCGGAAAGATGCTCCGTTGTTGGGAGTTCTAACCCAAGTCAGGACTTTCGACTATCGAAAGTTACAACAGGTGTCGGGACTTTTGAGAAGCCTAAAGAAACCTACTCTGGTGTCTGGGATTATCCCCACATCAGGAGTTCCGACAAAGGTCGGAAGTTCCGATTGTTGGGTTTTCGATAGACCTAACAAAAAACCCTGTTCGGATCTGGCGTTTTTTATTTCGATCCTAACTATTCCAAACTCATGGGAAACTTGGAAAATAAGGTTTGGAGAGGTTTCCTATTGGGATAAGACCACCCCCTCTATATATATGAGAGGATCATGGCCGATTGAGTTCCCATCTATCCAATCGTCAAAACACAACATATCAACTCCTTTTGCCCTAATTTTACTCTCTGAACCCCTCTTGTTGTTCGGCACGTCTCCTGGTGAGATTTGTCGGCTTCCTAGGTGGCCTTGCTAGTCCTAGGAGATCCTCCATGTGCTCCTCCCCGATGGGTCTTCCCAAGAGAAGTTTAGGAGCTCTTTTCAGCCAAGAACCGGCTCTACATCGGTTTGGTCGATCACGCTGCATTCGTGCTGCGTTGTAGGTTGTGTGCAACCTCTTTGAGCATCAAAGGCCCTCAATGGTGTGTTGGCTTGGGGTCACTTCAATGTCAACATACTTTTTGATGACTCCATTGGGGAAAGCAAAGCGATCCAAGATTCAATCCAAGTTCGGCATGGGAAACAACGGTGATAATGTAGGTGAGAAGGGCGACAAGACTAAGCTCCCTCATGATGCTAATATCAACCATCCTGAGACCATTAACGAGCTTCCCGAGGAGCTGAAGCAACAGGTGGAGGCCAAGTTCAACACCGTTCTGAAGGCTTTTGTTCAAAGTTGCACTAAAGATCAGCGGGACAAGGTCACCCAATACAAGGAGCCGGATTTCATCGAGTTATTCGCTTCTACATCATCTGCACCCGCTGCACCTGAGGTAAGGACCACTGAACCCAAGTATGATGATTTTGTTGATCCTTATCCTATGTGTGCTAATTATGCTACTACGATGGATGATCATAAAAAAGTAATAGATAATAATCTTTTAGTTGCAATGAATATGATCATGGTTCGTTTTGATAAGTTAGAAGGGAAAACAACCGATGGTAAACAATCGGGTGTTGCATCTACTTCTAGACAACCTAAATTTGGCATGCCTTTGAATTTTTATGATAATCAAGGATTATATGCAGCAGCAAACAAAGGCAAATCGGCCTCTTCGGCATTTGAAACTGATAAGGCCGGTTTAGCTGGTAGTGCTCCATCTTCACAATTGGTTATCTATGATCAAAATTTGGCTCAAAGCACTCGGACCGATCAAAGATCAGCAGCAAATCAAGCTTTGGCAGGGCCAAACATGGTTCATCCTAACCCACCGAAGTCACCAAGTCAAATTCCTATACTTTATAATGCACCTACTACTCCTACTACCAATTTTAGCGATACTTTGAATCGGTTTAGACAAGAATTGTCTAAATCACATGAGGAAAGTTTAGGTGTACAAATGAAGCCTAGTAGGACTACATACTGCAAACCATACCCTTCGCATTTTGGTTTCATGAAAGCACCTGATGGGTGGAGGGTACCTGATTTTAATAAATTTAGTGGTGATGATAGTAAATCAACCATGGAGCATATTAGCATGTTTCTTACACAATTAGGTGAAGCTAGTGCTTTTGATTATATGAAAGTTCACAATTTTCCATTATCACTTACCGGCACAACATTTACATGGTTTACTTCATTACCATCTTGCTCTATTGGTTCATGGGCTGAATTAGAACAAAATTTTCATAATCACTTTTATAATGGTGCTCATGAAACTAGATTATCTCACCTTGCATCGGTTCATCAAGGGCGTGATGAGCTTGTCCTTGATTTTTTCAAATGATTTAGAGAAATCAAGAACCGATGCTTTCATTTGATGATTTCAGAAAGGGATTTAACTGATTTATGTTTTGCTAGTTTACATCCTAGTATTAGGGAGAAACTTGAGCATTATGAATTTGTTAATGCTAATCAATTGCTACAAAAGGCCATTTTGGTTGAATCACGCCTTAAAAGTCTCATGATGCTTACAAGTCTAATCGTCAGAATGTGCATTTTATTGGTGACTCTTCCTATGATTCTGATGATGATAGTAAAGAATGTTTAACTGCTGAAATTAAATGGCTAGTAGAGAATAAGATGATTACTTGTCCTTCTCTCAAGCCGATTCATAAGAATCTGAATGAGATGAAATTTACTTTTGATGACATTCGGGCTAAAGAATGCAGGTGCTACTTATCAAAGAGCTATGAATTTGATTTTCTATGATCTAATTGGGGTGATTATGGAGGTATACATTGATGATATTGTGATTAAATTGGCTACCCATAAATCACATTTGGCCGATTTGTGTCTTGCTTTTGAGAGGAAGCACCGCTATGGATTGAAGATGAACCCACTCAAATGTGCTTTCGGAGTATCGGTTGGGAAGTTCTTGGGCTTCATAATTCATGATAAAGGCATAGAGGTTGATCCCAAGAGGATAGAGAAGATCAAGAAAGTTCAAGCACCTACATGCAAGAAGGACTTGCAAAAGTTCCTAGGGAAGGTGAACTACTTGAGAAGATTTATGGCTAACTTGTCCGAGAAAATTATTCCTTTCACCCCCATATTGAAGCTGAAGGATGAATTTGAATTCACTTGGGGGCAAAGCAACAAGAGGCATTTGATAAGATAAAGGAATATTTGTCAACACCATCGGTTCTTCGTGCACCTACAAGGAGAGTTCCTTTCAGATTATATATTGCTATTGAAGAGAAGATAATCGGGGATGTTTTGACTCAAGAAGACGAAGGTAAAGAATATGTGATTGCTTATCTTGGTCGCCGTCTTCTTGATCCCAAGACAAGATATGCCCATATAGAGAAATTATGCTTGTCACTGTACTATGCTTGTGCTAAGATGAGGCATTGTCTTTTGTCTAGTATATGTGTTGTTGCTTGCTAGGGCGATGTGATAAAGCACATGTTATATTGGCCAATTCTTCGTGGAAGGATAAGAAAATTGGCATACGCACTAATAGAATATGACTTGACTTTTGAACCATTAAAAACATTAAAAGGTCAAGTTCTTGCTGATTTTATTGTGAATATGGCATTGATTTAGATAATGAAGTCAATTAACTTACTTTTACTCCATGGAAATTATACTTTGATGGATGGGTTTGTAAAGATGGCCAAGGTGTTGGTATTATTCTTATTTCTCCCAATGGTGCTGATATTGGAATGTCAAGCCGATTAGATTTCTATTGCACTAACAATCAAACCGAATATGATGCTCTATTATTCAAGTTGATCATATTGTGTTCCATGGGAGTAAAACATGTTGAAGCCTATGGTGATTCCTTGCTAGTGGTATAGAAAGGTTCTGGTAAATTTCAATGTTTAGAAGGATCACTAAGAGCTTGCTTTGATGCTTGCCTTGATGTTATTGGTTCTTTTGCCAAATTCTGAATTTGGCATGTTCCAAGGTATGAAAATTGTAAGGCCAACATGTTAGCTCAACAAGCATCTGGGTATGACATCGTGGGCATAATTTTCATGATCAAGAAAAGTCGATGCATGAAAATTTACATTTTTCCCGTGCAGGTGCAGACCAAGTCGGCTCAGCCGACACCCCTTCTGTTGTGGCCAAGTCGGCTAGCCCGACTGCCTTAGGGTCTGTTTGGTTGGGCTTTTGGCTTTGGCTTTTGGCCCCAAAAGCCAAAAGCCCAACCAAAGGGGCTGCTTTTGGAGGGTGCTTTTTTAGAAGCAGCTGCTTTTTTGTAGTATATTTTTGAAAGCTGGTTTGACCCTGCTTTTGGCTTTTGGCTTTCTGCTTTTCGAAATTGGTGGAATAAAAACCTCTTCCATAGTTGTTTCAAGAGATATAAAGATAGAAGGTATATTTTATACTTGTTTAACCAAATAGCTTTCAGCTTTTCTATAGCTCATAGCCCACAACAGCTTTCCCATAGCTCACAACCCACAGCAGTTTTTTCCCACAGCCATAGCTCAACCAAACACACCCTTAGTCGGCTATGCCGACTCCTCCAAGCCAGTTAAGCTGACTGCTCTAGTCGGCTCAGTCGACTCCCCTATGACCAGCCCAGTCAATTCACCTGAGAAGTTCCCAAATCAGCCTAATGTAACTTCCAGTGATATTGTGTTGTGACCGATTTGGATGATTGGAGGACTCCCTTGCTGAGATATCTACGTGATCCAAGTGCTAAAGTTGATAAGAGTGTTCGGCAGAGTGCTTTCAAGTATGTGTTGCATAACGATGAGCTCTATCGAAGAACTGCCAAAAATTTGCTGCTTAAGTGCTTGGGATCTGATCAACCGAGAGTGGCTATAGGAGAAGTCCATGAAGGCATTTGTGGTATGCATCAATCGGCCCCGAAGATGAAGTGGTTATTGCGTACAACCAGATTCTATTAGCCTACTATGATGGCCGATTGTTTTTGTTACTACAAGGGTTCCAAAGAGTGTGAGAGGTTTGGAAATATTCAGCTTGTGCCTGATGCTATGCTTCATCCTTTCATCAAACCATGGCCTTTTCATGGTTGGGGGCTAGACTTCATTGGCCAAATTCATCCCCCATCTTCCAAGGGACACCAATTTGTGTTGGTTGCTATGGATTACTTTACTAAGTGGACCAAGGCAGTTCCTTTGAAGAATATGACACATAAGGAGGTAATTGAGTTCATCACTGAGCATATTATCCATAGATTCGACATTCCCCAAACATAAACTATAGATCAAGGGACATCATTTGTGTCTAAGGAGGTACGGAAATTTGCTGAATTATATAAGATCAAGTTACTCAATTCATCCCCATACTATGCTCAAGCTAATGGCCAAGCTGAGTCTAGTAATAAGACTTTGATCAAGCTTATCAAAAAGAAGATTGAGGAAATCCAAGGAGGTGGCATGAAGTTTTGTCTGAAGCTCCATGGGCACATCGCATTTCAAGGCATGGTGCTACCAAGGTTACTCCTTTTGAGTTGGTATATTGTCAAGAAGTCGCGTTGTCCGTCAAGGTAAAATTGGATGCATATAGGCTTGCTAAACAAAATGATTTATCTGCTGTCATGTATCATGATTTGATGATGGACAATATCAATGAGGTGACTGATGTAAGATTAAAAGCTCTCAACAAAATATAGAAAGATAAAGCTCGAGTTGCCATGTCATAGAACAAGAAAGTCAATAGCAAATCCTTCCAAGTGGGAGAATTAGTGTGAAAAACCATACTTCCAATTGGATCGAAGAGCAATCAGTTTGGCAAGTGGTCACCAAATTGGGAGGGTCCTAACAAAGTGATCAAAGTCATATTCAGGAATTCCTATCTGCTAGAGACATTACAAGGTGAACGTCTCACAAGAGCAATCAACGGGAGGTATTAGAAAAAGTACTTTCCAATTGTTTGGCAAGAAGCCTAAGTGCTCTCCAAGCAATGGCCGATACATGTATCGCCCTTAGAACAAAAATGGCCGATACATGTATCATCCTTAGAACAAAAATGGCTGATGTATACATCACCCTCAGCCATTGAGCAGCCGGTGAGATGGGTATCGTCACTATTTGGTTTTGTTTTGACCTGTGTTTTCAGGTTCATGCATCATTCACCTAAAAACAGGGGGGGCATATGTTGAAAACCAAAATTGTCCATTTTATGAAGTTGTCAAAATGTGGAATGGACTTCACTATTGTGTTTCTCTCATTGGGACAGTCAAAAAACATATATGGAACGTCTAATTCAGAGTCTAGATGAAGGAGTTACGCCCCAGAAAGATGCTCCGTTGTGAGGAGTTCCGACCCAAGTCGGGACTTCCGATAGTCGAAAGTTCCAATAGGTGTCTGTACTTCTAGGAAGTCTAAAGAAACCTACTCGGGTGTCTGGGGTTATCCCCACATTGGGAGTTCCAACAAAGGTTGGAAGTTTTGACTGTCGGGAGTTCCGACCCAAGTCGTGACTTCCGACAGACCTAACAAAAAACCTTGTTCGGATCTGGCCTTTTGAATTCCGATCCAAACTGTTCCAAACTCATGGGAAACTTGGAAAATAAGGCTTAGAGAGATTTCCTACTAGGATAAGACTACCCCCTCTATATATATCAGAGGATCATGGCCGATTGAGTTCTCATCTATCCAATCATCAAAAACAAAACATGTCAACTCCTTTTGCCCTAATTCTCCTCTCTCAACCCCTCTTGCTATTCCGCACATCTTTCTATGAGATTTGTTAGCATCCTAGGTAGCCTTTCTAGTCCTAGGAGATCCTCCACATGCTCCTCCCAGATGGGTCTTCCTGGGAGAAGTTCAGGAGATCTTTTTAGCCAAGAACGGGCTCTACATCGACCTCATCGGTCTCTAGACAGGTTTGGTCGATTACGCTATGTTCTTGCTGTGTTGTAGGTTGTGTGCAACCTCTTTGGGCATCCAAGGCCCTCGCTGGTGTGTTGGCTTGGGGTCATCTTCAACATCAATACAACTTCCCAGTTTTAAAGATGACAAGAAGCCCAACCATGTGTACGAGTTGAAGAAGGCTTTGTATGGATCAAAGCAAGCACCTAGAGCATGGTATGAGAGGTTGAGGGATTTCCTACTCTGTTGATGGTCATTAACATCAATTATAAACTATCAATATAACCTTCATATATACTTAACTCCATCACCAAACATAGGAATATGAGTTTAAACTAATGAATTCCACGAGCTTTGGTGAATATGTGTTTGCAGGAGGTTTAATCAGAAAACCATCAAGGTGTACCTATATGTCAGAATTAATCGCGATATTCCACAATGAAACAGACACCAGAAGACTCTAGAAGACACCAAAGGACACCATGCTGAGGTAGAGTGGAGGAGACTACCAGGTGGGGCTGGTTGGCCCCACCTACAGGCCGACCGGCCCCCTTGGTCCACCACTCAGCCTCCCATTGCTATGTCGGTTCTCTACCACCTCCAAGATTGCATCTAAGCTGTTTATTCAAGTCGGTTTGATCCGAGGGTCCAGAATTGATGCTACCCCCTATATATATAGCCATGTACCCCCTCCCTGAAGCCATCTTGAAAACCCTAATTCATATCTCTCATTCAGATCAACACACACCAGGAGGATTAGGGCTAGAGCTCTCCAATGTAGTAGATTAGTAGCTCGGGAGTGAGGGTCGAGTTGGGCTCATGCTCAAGTTCTAGATCTAGTCTTGGAGGCTTGGCAAAGCCTTGTAATCTTCACTTCTACATCTTGGAAGACAAATTATCTATTTATTATATTCCTATCTACATGGCTATGTTTACTTTGAATATACATCTTTCTTAGTTAAGGTTATCATTACTTTAGTGTGTGGGTTCATAGAGCGCTTAGCCTACAAGTTTACCATGGTTAGGCTAAGTAGCCGAGCCTCACATAAGCATGGTGCTTATATGATGCTGTGCCTGTGAGTACACCCTGTTCCCTGGTTGTGTGGTAGCAGCTGGAGGTGACAGCCTCGTCTATCCTTTGTAGTCCACACCAAATTGACCAGGTTCTTCAATTGTAAGACCGTAGTCACGTCCGTAGATTTATCTATTAGCGGTGCTCTACCGTCTAAGTGGTGTCTCGAAGTGCACAAGAGTAGAGTTAGTCTTAGCCATAGTTGGTTATATATATACTTTGACCATGTAATAAGAATATCACAGGAATCTACCTCACCCATTGTTCTCCTAAGTTGACTAGTTTGCTTTATCTTAGTGACCTATCCTCTGAGTGTCATTATGCTTAATTCCTATCATTACCTTTACCCCTTACTATAGCTATGCTGGTATGTTGACTAATAGATATTCCTTTATTACTCAATAAGTCTTTACTCCATTGTTTGCCTGTGGTAAAATATAAATAACAATACCTAGAATACTCCCAGTAAAATGCTATAATGGTATTCTGTGCGCTTGTAGAATCCTTCATATTCTATTTACGTTAATAAATACCAACAAGCATTTTTGGCGCCGTTGTCGGGGAAACAATTGGTGTAAAAATCAGTCATATATACCACTAGCTTTAGTAGGATTACCCCTGTTCTATTGAATTGTAGAATAAGACAGGACAATAGATGTTGTTTTGACCTTCTGGCAAGCTTCCACAAGAAAAGAAGAAACATTGAAGAACCCCAAGGTGCCTCAACATTCAAGATCCATCAACATTGGAACCCTGCCATCTCAAAGGTTTGTATACACATACATATTCTAGCCATGTGTAGATTGGAGAAAAAGGTCAACGTCACAAGAATTCAAATCACATCTCAAGTGATGATTACAGACACTGCACTACTCACAAATTCCATCATGTGAGTCATGGTAAGTATGATCAAGAAAGGTGAGATAGTCTTGCTCATGGACTTTAAACTTGATGAGTAGTTATCTTTTAACTTTTTCCATTCCACTGCATGTTTACTTGGAATAATCCATGCACTCACTCCATTTAGTTTGAATTCTCTCATATCAAATCCACAGCATATTTGGTTACCTACATATAACCATATCATTTGCATTTAAAAATAAAAAAATGTGAGCACATGAATTCTCATGCTTATCTTAAAAAACAAAAAAATCTTACCACGATCATGCTCTTTCATCTCCATTTGAATACATCTCTTTTATGCTTTCATGCTACCTTTGTTTGCCATAGTATGCTTTGGTTTGGAAGTACTTGCCATACTTCTAAAGGCTTTTAATTTAAGCATGGTGCTTAGGTTAAAATGCCTTCCTTAACCAAAAGTAGACATGGAGTTTAGTTTGATTATTGAACTAAAAATTGCTTGTGTAGACACTAGTTATTTTGTTGGACTAACCTCTGCAGAAAATTCTTAAACTCAATTTGGGAAAGCCACGTGATAAACTCACCCCGAAGATGAAGCAAGGCACATGATGAACTCCAAATAACTTTGCGCAAAGAAGACACAGCTCATCCTTCATGGATAGAAGATCTGAAAGTATCAAAGTTTATTCACTTCATCTTTTGCTACAAATTACTTTTGCCTTGAACTATGCTAGAATGCAGGGGACAAATAAAATTTGTTATAAAAATATGGTAAACAAAACCTATGCTAAAGTAATCCTAAAACCATCTTTTCATTAGCATAGATGAAAATCACACAAATTATGGATAACAACCCATATTTCAAATTTGTTGTATTCCCTCAAGTATGTGTCCATTAACATTTTGCAGGAAAGAATGAATATAAGCTATGCCTGTCCATGGTTTGGTATGAACCTATGAACTCAAACCAAACCACCACTTCAGCTATGGAACAAAGAGGAAATGAGATGAGTGCCACAAAAAGGATCTACAATGGAAGCACTCACTCATAGGAAGTGGACAGACAACTTAACTGGTCATGAGTAACGTCGAAGGCAACCTAGCATTGAGCATTTCTTGGACTCAAGCTTGGAGGCTGATGAGAAGCAGGGAACAACTCACCTCATATCAGCCAAACTAATGCCTATTTTCATCACCTTCGAAGACACCATCTCGCACGTTGGAAACAAGGACCAAGATGACGGGATGCCACCACATCATAGCATGCATTCTCGATCCATGGTCTGCCTATGGTGTCTCGTAAGGCCATGAACGACCATGATCACTCAAAAGACACCCCTAAGCCATTGGAGATGAAGGTTTCACGCAAACACCAATGAAGTTCTTTCCTTGATTATCAAGATGGCTAGCGTATCACTAATAAACAAAAAACATAACTCTCTATCATGCTGCTAGAAGGCAAAGACAATCATGGAGGAACTTGAGTTGCATCTCTAATGAACACCAATTTGTCAACCAAGAATCAACAAAAATCAAGAAAGGTTGATGGAAGAAGAGCATGCAATTGTCTGAAGCTTAATACAATGAAAGGTCCTGCTCAACGAACTACGAGCTCTCACGAACTGGTAAATCAGATAAGCCTCCTTTAGGTATGTTTGTCACTAATCATTTCAATAAAAAGTAGGAAAACACAATATCCAACCAAGCATTTTGCAATGTAAAAACACATTCACAGGAGAATTCTATCATCCAAACTTCATTATGCATTCTGCAAAATTCAAGTATGGGGGATGGAGTTCTTCAAAACATCACATGTCATGTTGCTAGTTTGTCTTGGTCATCCCCACCTTTACGATGAGCTCAACTTGCTAAATCTCTAACAAGTAAAAATTTAAAAAAAATCATGCTCCTTTGGGTCATCATACATATTCTTGTTTCTACTTGAATAAATCTCTTTAGTCTTTCAAACTTCCTTATTCTATTGTAAGTATGCTTTGGAATATTATTCGAACATAATTATTAAATCAAAACATACTTGTATACAATAATGTTGTATATGTGGACTAACCCTTGCAGGAAAATATTCAAATTTTATTGGGAATGTTAGGAGATCATTCATAGAAACAAATCAAGGTTTGAGGTAATCTTCAAAACAATTTTTCACATCTTTGCCTGAACCTTGTTGAAAATTTGAAGTAGTGGTGATTAATAAAGGCATATTATTTAAACACATGGGATACAGATTGACCTTTAACTCCATGGCAACACTATCCTTACTTTGAATCATTTGTATACTCCTTTGGGTATGTGTTGTATACTAATCCCTTGCAGAGAAGAAATAATGAGAGGAGCAGAAGCTCCAATCAAAATGCCAAGAAAGAACAAAAGACGACATGATGGAAGAGTGAGAAAGGAGTGCAACATATGAGACAAGATGCTCATGAACAACTCAAGATGCAAGGAAGGAAAGGACAACCACAAGTCATCTACCCTTCATCATAGGGTATCATCATGCTCCAATGATGAAGGTAACATCTTAAGGTAAGTGATCGTTGTTTTCCCCTTGATCTTGGTATGCACATAAATGAAGACACAAACATGTTCGAGTTACAACTTTGCTTGATCCAACCTAATTAACTCAACATGTCTTGTTCCTTAAGTTTGTTCATAGCACCACTTTCTTGATCTCGGTCTTAACCAAATGAGCTAAAATGTTGAATATCTTATCTTTGGAAGATGATAGTCACAGTCATGAAAATTTTATACATTATATAAACATGGACAATCCTTCCATAGGTTAAGCAACTCCACCCTTTTTGTCATAGTCAAAATGCTACATTCATGCTCATCCTTCTAATCTTATCACCCATGTTATAAATGAACAATGCACACAACATCAATCTTATCATGATTCAATGTGCCTAAGGTTAGAGAAGAATAAATAAGGTTTTGGTTATGTGGGTGTTTTCCCACCAACAGAGCCCATGTACTTGATTTCTACCTTGTCTTTATGAGCATAACACACTTTGACTAAAGTGTGGGGGAGTCGATCCCCCAAATTCTACAAGTGGAAGTTCTGAATCAACAATAGGCTCACAACCATTGATGAGAGGACAGATGCCATCCAAGGTATGTTACATAGTCAAACACAATGGCAGACTACTATGGGACATGAGATGGCCAGCCTCCAACAACAACAGCAATAGCAATAGCAAAATTGGGAGGCCCTGTCCCAGCACCTCCACATCCGGCCACCTTGTTGAGCAACCACGACAACAACCAGCTTGGGGGAGAGAGGCATCCTCCGTGTATCTAGATAAGTATTTCTTTTCCATTTATTATTCTTAGTTTGTTTTTTATATATTAAAAAAAGATGAATAACTAAAACTGAAATAAAAAGTTATCTTTATAAGTATATATAGTTATAATAATAATGTGTGATCTAAAAATGAAAACAAAATTAATAAAAAAAGTGTGTCTAGTTTGCTTTAATTTCTAGTTAAGAGCTGAATAAATAAATAGGGACTCTCTACATAATCTCTCAAAATGGAAATGATGAATAGTTGCTCTGTTGTAATTCCCTTCAAGTACCTAGTTTTCAGTCTTGAATTCTTTCGAGATTTGTATAAAATTGTTTTGATGTAAGGATTTACTCTGAACTTGACACTCGTGGGTAGCATATGCTTGATCTAAGTCTAGGTAATTGACGGATATGATATGAGAAGGTCTGAGCTGCTATTTATCTTGTTCCAAGTGACACTAAAGTTCTGGAGATTTATCTTTTGAAAAACACAAAAATGCTACATGATGAGTTTTTGTATGACAAAGCTTGAATTCCTACCAGAGCCATACATGTTATTTAGCTAGGAAAACTTCCATATATATGCTGCTGGTTTTGCATTAAGTTTTGTCAAGCTTTGTTGACCCTTCTGAGAGATTTGTCATGCTCTTAAAATCAAGATCACGTACACACCACCCACATATGCACTACTCCTACACTGGGGGTAGGCGCAAAAACATGCCTTCCATCTAGATCCACTCAAAAATATTTTACTCCTACACTGGGAGTGAACACCAAAAACATGCTTGATAGGTTTTCCATCCACCAAATAAATGCTCCAAAGTTCTTGTTGATATCTCTCTCAAAGTTTTGTTGCAGAAAAGAGGCATGGGGCTATGCAAAAGTTATTCAAAAAAAGAAAGAAAAAGAGTTGAGAAAAAAATGGACATGTGTCCGAGATATCTAAAACAATGGGTACTTAGATGCTCACTAGAAAAAAACAAAAAAAAGAAGAAAAAAAGATGATGAATAAGATAGCCCCTGATCCCTAGCAAATGTTTCCAAATTTCAAAAGAGAGATAAGTTTTTAAGGAGCAAAGAAGAATTAGATTAGCCACCATATATATCCACCATATACATCCACACACATGCACATCTTGATTTGATTGTATGACTCAACTCTCTTTGGATCCATTGTTTGATTTTACAATATATGCATTGCAAGTATGCTCTAGCTTTCTTCCTACCTATGAACTCCACATAAGCCTTAGTGGTAAGAAGAGAAAAGGCATAACATCTTTATTGCCTTGGTGAGGATCTACAAATACCACATATATTGAGACTTGAGAGAGTCATACAATGGAATCTCTGAGTTTTATTTTGAAAACTTATAAAAACTCTCAAACAATGGTGGAACAAAGAACTTGAGACATAGTGCTTGACTTGATCATTCTGTCTTTCAATTGCTCAAGACCCAAGTGAAGGCTAAGGAGCCCCATGGTTGAAGGTAATATGGGTAAGTTTGAAAGTCAGATCAGTTTATTCTAATCCAGAGGAGAATTCTTGATTGAACGCATGTGTACTTTTGAGGCATGAAAGCATTGTAGCAACTCATGATCCATTGCTGAGTTTAGCTTTGCTCAGGGACTAGCAAAGGGTAAGTGTGGGGGAGCTTGTTGACGGCCATTAACATCAATTATAAACCATCAATATAACCTGCATATATACTTAATTCCATCACCAAACATAGAAATAGGGGTTTAAACTAATGAATTCCATGAGCTTTGGTGAATATGTGTTTGTTGGAGGATTTAATCAGAAAACTGTCAAGGTGGACCCATATGTAAAAATTAATCATGACATTCCACAACGAAATGGACACCAAAAGACTCAAGAAGACACCAGAGGACACCACACCGAGGCAAAGATGAGCAGACTGCCAAGTGTAGGCCGGCCAGCCCCTTGGGTCCACCACTTAGCCTCCCGTTGCTACATCGGTTCTCCACCGCCTCCTAGATTACATCTACGCCATTTATTCAAGTTAGTTTGATCCGAGGATATAGAATTAATGCTACCCCTATATATACAACCCTGTACCCCCACCCTGAAGCCATCTTGGAACCCCTAATTCATATCTCTCATTCAGATCAAAACACACCAGGAGGATTAGGTCTAGAGCTCTCCAATGTAGTAGATTAGTAGCTCAGGAGTGAGGGTCGAGTTGGGCTCATGCTCAAGTTTTGGATCTAGTCTTGGAGGCTTGGCAAAGCCTTGTAGTCTTCACTTCTACATCTTGTAAGACTTATTATCTATTTATCATATTCCTATCTACATGGCTATGCTTAATTTGAATATACATCTTGCTTAGTTAAGGTTATCTTTACTTTTGTGTGCGGGTTCATAGAGCGCTTAGCCTACTGTTTACCATGGTTAGGCTAAGTAGCTAAGCCTCGTGTAAGCATGTTCCCTAGTTGTGTGGTAGCAGCGAGAGGTGACATGTAACACCCTAAAATTTTGCACTTTTGAAAATAGAGTTAAAATAATGATTATCGGTTTTTGTGCTCATGAAATATAGGAAAAGTAATTTTTTTTAAAAAAAAATTAAAATTCATCATAGGAGTAGCAACATGCGGGATTGTGCATTCATGCTGGTTGCATTTGGTGTTTATGAGTGCAAATGGTTTTGAAATATGATAGAGTGATGTTTCTTTCGCTCTGAAAATTTTTCCGACCTTTTCTGGAATTAAATTCCTTTTTCCTTGGGCTTAATATTTTTCCTTGATCTTTGCAACAATATTTTCGTGAGCTCTAAAAACTTTATTTGGGTTCATTATGTTCAAAAGTGTCTTCGAGAATTTTCCTAGAATTTTTGGAGCCATCGGAGTATTTTTCGTGGGCTAAAAATCAATTCTGGATTTTTCTGGAATTATCTTAATCCCGGAATTAATTAAATCCAAAAATAATAAAATATCTTGTTTTTCCACCGACCTCAAAACCCTACACTATATATATGCCGGTGTTCCTCTCGACGCGAGCTTTCTAGAAGTACAGCCCGTTTTTCGAGCCGACACTCGTAGCCCCGCAGATCGGACGCCGAAGCTCTCCACAGCTAGGTTTCCGGCGAACCTTCGGCGAGCTTTTCCGGCCACCTCGGATGTCTTCGGCAAAAACCGTCACCACCACGAGGTAGATCTCGTCGTTCTCTACGCTGTAATGTCCTTCTTTGCATCCATCCATCATTTATTGATCGTATTCTCTTCGTATCTTTGTTTCCCGGTGAGGTATTCTCGCGAACTCCATTGACGCCCACGAAGCTCCTTCGTTCCGGCCGTCCTAGCCCTTGGCCGCGTCACCCCATTCCGAAGCCCTGTGCCTGGAGCTGCGCCTGACCCCGCGGTCACCTCGGGGCCATGCCGCTATGCCCTAGGTCCCTTTCGCGCCTCCTGCTCCGAGCAGGCAGGGTAGGCCGCCGCCGGCGGCCATGCCGTGTGGGCTAGAGCTCCTGCCGCGGCCATACCGACGTGTTCGACGCCGCCCCGCCGCTTTCTGGTCGCCCGGCTGGCCTGCTGCAGCTCCCTGGACAGCGAGCCCCCTTGGACTTGGTCACGGAGACTAAGATCTGCTACAGCCTGATGAAGAAGACAAGGTAGAAGATGTGCTTATTTACAGTTTTGCCACCATACGAGATTAGCAATAGTTTATCTGTTTTAATTCCGTTTTAGGTGGTTCAAATTGCGTTAGTTTCTTGTCGTCGGGATCTACACAGTAGAGTTATTAGTTTTTATATCACATATTTATGAATTTATTTTATTAAAATATTAATTGTGTCTATAATTAATTAATCGCTGATTAGTTAAAGTCGATTTAGGTTTTCGATTTCGATTCGATTGCGCGAGTTTCATCGCAGTGAGAGATACGTGTTAGTAGCGATGTTTAACATGTCTCACATCTTGGAAATTTATAAGTTAAATATTAATTTGATTAATCAGTAACTTCAGTATAGTCTTAGATTATAATTAGTTGAATGTTGCATATGTGTTAAGTATGAACAGATGCCCTCACATGATTTATGTTTTTAATTTATAGATGTTTAAATGACTAAAAGTATATATATAATCTTTTATAATTATAAAATATGACGTATGCCAACATTAATGCCTTTTTAATTATGACTTGCTTAGATCAATTATGAGACATAATATAATTGTTCTATTAGTTGCTCTCACATGTTCTATATTTCTAAAGTAAAGTTTAAATACTTTATATAATATGAGATATGTTGATTAATAAAATATGATTAATTAGTGACATAAACATGTATGTCTTTAAATTGTAATTTGTCAAGTTTAAATGTGACATATATACTTTGAATATATATACTCTCATTTGTTATTATATTTCAATTTAATTTGCATAAATGATAACAAAATATTTATAATTAAGATATGATTAATTTATCTTAGTTTTCTAAATCTAATAACTCAAGTATAAAATGACTTAACTCAATTTTAGATATTCCCCTAAGATATCTTATACATGTTTTATGATCATTAAAATAGATAAAGCATATAGTTTTCTTTCCAACGTAAATCCTTCGATAGATGTTTCTGTTTTACTGTAGCTCCGATTAGTGTGCCTTTCGAGTGTGTGTGATCGTAGCAATGCGTAGATTAGATTTCGAATCTTTTCATTGATTGGTGTATTGTTCTAATCTAGTATGTTTGCTATGCATGCTTGTTCGGGTGTTTGTGTGGTGCTTTTCGGCCTTGTCCAGTAGGTGAGTTTTGCGTTGGTGATCTATAAGAAGTTGGAGTTCAAGAAGAAGAAGAAGAAAACGTTGAAGATTAAAGCTTACCGAAGGATCGGTGTTTAAGGCAAGTATAGTTTGGGTTTTCTTTCTGTGACCATGATCTTGAAACTTGATTAATGAATATGCTATAAACATAAAAGATGACTTGTTAGCAACAACAGGAGGGTTAAATTCCCTCTCCACAAGGTCTCATTTGTAAGTGATCAACTGGGATTTATAGTACAGCTGTGAGGGCTACATGGCTCTGACTCTAGTTGCTTAGAAGACCTTTTCTAGCTGACTTAGAGGACACTGCGAGTTGGGTATAGGACAGCCTCTGTCCTATTGAGCCTAGCTATGGAAGCAGCCTTTTATTTTTGGAAGGGGGGTTCCTATATCCGATGACCCTGTGGCCCTTCCCGGTTAGACGAACTTTTGAGTGGCTTTATATCGTTCTCTGTGTTTTGGGCCTAGCTAACCCGGGTATTTGAGAATCATGACTCACAGTGAAAGTGTACACCTCTGCGCAGAGTTTAATAAACTGGTATACTAGCCGTGCTCACGGTCACGAGTGGCCAAGGGATTCTTACGCCAAAGATGAGCACTTGTTAAATCATGCTTAACTGAGTTATTTTGAGCTATTTATTATTCAATTATACTTGATCATGTGGCTATGGAATACACTACCTTGTTGCTATATTTGCGGAGTTCGACATGGTCTCACTCTTGCAATTTCCCCCACACCTCAGGCCGGATAACAGTTTGTTAGAGACCTGAGAAGTTAGGCTTGTGATCAACCAGTCAGTTGGATCCAGTGGAGTAAAGTCTGCACCCAGAGATCATAGTTGTCTATCCGTTAATTGCTTTCTAAGGTTATCTCTTTTGCTAAGTTCGCTATATATTAAGCATTGTGAATTGATATTGCCCCTTCATTTGTAGCTATATGTGAGGTTTGATTACCAGGGCTCACATATGGTGTGCATTCGGCTTTGTCCTTAAAATCGGGTGTTACAAGTGGTATCAGAGCAATGCTAACTGTAGGACGCAAGCCTAGTAGAAACTGGTCGTTCTAAGGTTTACAAGTTACAGCAAAAATCCTTGTTCTATAAATCCTGATATTTTCTTCCCTACTACATTCTTACCCTTGATATTCGTCCCCTCCTTGATGCTTCTTTAAAAGCTTTTTGTTCCCATCTACTCCTTGCTTTGATATGCTTTTAGAATCTTGTCTTACCACCTTCTCGCGCAATTTGAAGTTAAGCTATAGGATCTTTACCCATAATATGAAGAAGACGATAGTATCGCAAGTGTAAGTCAATGATTGAATTGTGCACCTTAATTGCTTGTTGGCTTGTCATTATGATTATGTTTTGTTTTGAATCTTTGTAATGAGTGCAATGATTTTGTAGGATTTTCCACAAATTCATTTAGTTTATAGGCATAAGACATAAGGATTAATGAATAGATAGTTGGGTTTTGGTTTTCTCCTGTTTTCCTATCCTATCTTTCTGGAGCAACCTGTCATCTTTGGTTTATATCTCTGTTTTTGGGCAATCAAAGATCATGGTAAACTTTTAGAGAATACTAGACTTCAACATGTTTCTCTGACCTCAAGAATCACCCTGATAACTATTATTGTTATGAAGTTATGAAAATCATAAGAGGATGTATCTGTGCTGTCAGAAATCTGGAGCAGTCTGTGGTATTCTAGTCATAACGCAATTTTGGTTGGTGCAAAGTTTGTGGAATTTTTCTGGATACAACTAGACCTCTGTATCTTTCATATTCCTCTGGAATCACTATCGTAGCTAATATATTTTGGGAGATATAAACATCACAAGCCGAAGCTTCTGTGCAGTCTGTAATCTGGGACAGTTTCGGTTGTGTGCTGTGTTTGACCAACTTAACTGCCGAATCTGGAAAAGTGTTCTAAAATAAAGTTGTAGAAGATTTCATAAGCTTTCCAACGGTATAAAGTACAACTTCATTGGATTTACATAACAGACGTTATACTAGTTTTACTACGCTGCTGTTTTTATGCTCGCGAGGAACTGCAGGTTCTTGTTTTTGCCAATGCACATGAGTCACTTTGGGATAATAGGACGACATCATGATAACAATCTCATTTAGAAGAAGATGCAAGCTATTCTTTGGTGCTCCTGGTTGATGTGTTCTTAAGGGGGGTAGCCAAGGCATAAAGGAATCGCAAGATGGAGGTCTCATACAATCTAGAGCTTCACTTGGAAGTATCGGTTATTCCTACGGTTGAGGAATCACTATCAGACACAAGGATCTTTGTTCAAGATTGTTAACAGGTTGGATCATCTACAAGGAGCTCAAATATTTTGTTAGGATTGGTCTTCGCTTCAAGCTATCATCACTTGGGAGTTCAATATTCAACTCAAGACAAGTTGGCACTGATGGCATACGAAAATATGATGATTGGACTCCTCTATAGTTGGTTCTTTGACAACTTAAGTGAGTTTAGTTTGGATGGAGTTCTCTTTTTGGTTGTGGGATGTCTCTAATGATAGAATTATACGGACAATCGCTCAAGAGAGATGTGTTGAGCTGGAACCCGCTTAAGTATGCAAGAGGGATTCAGAGTTCCCCGGAATGGTAAGATTCTATCACACGTTTATTAGAGGTATTATAGTGTTGAACACAAGAGTTTCTTTTATAAAGCGGTTGGCAAGGATATGGATGTGCTCTATGTAAGAAAAGCAGTGAATTATGCATCAAGACAACTATGGAGGCTTGAGATGGGCTATTTGACATATGAGATCTGGAGTTATCCATTGTGGAGCATAGTGGTATTATATACTTGGACATGAAGAGTGATATCTACGTGAATCATAAGAATCTAAGGGACATTTTCAGTAAGTTGGTTTGAGATTGTGACATCAGTGTTGGGTTCAAGTAACCAAATGTTTTTGGTTTAGAAGTATGTGTTATCTTTAGGAGAAATAAAAGTCGTTGCCAATGCTGTTAGCAAATTGGAAGAGCTATGCTAAGAAGATTGGACGACACCATGGATTAAGTTTTGTGTTTAAGAGTCACAATTCAACCTGAGTATATATATAGTTTATAGTGTTTTGAAGTTGGAATCTATTTTGGACCAAGAGAGAGTAATACATGAGGATCAATTGGAATATGGATGTATGAAGTAGTCGATTTGATATCTTGGACTAAAAAAATCTAGCAAGACATGTTGAGAAGTGTTGTGTTACATTTTGGAATTAGTGAGGACAAGAGTTTGTCACCCAATGGATTCCAAAGTGGTCTTTGTGAGAAGCATATGGAGTGTTAGTGTGAAGAATAAGCTAGCACCCAGCTGCGATAGTTCATTGAGGTTGCTAAAAAGGAAAAGAGAAGAGGCCTAACAATTGGAAGAGTACCAGAGAGTTGGTTTGGGGATACTCAACAGATAATTAGAGGGCCTATCAACATCTTGGGATCAGCGAGTATGCTATTTGGAGTAAAAGTTAACAGGTGTGCAAAGTTAAGAGGAATCTTTGTCAAGATGGTGGGACTACTCGAGAAAGTGGAGAAGATCCAATGGCAGTGTGCATTCTAGTGTCTTGATCATCATCTTCCGAATCTCGAGGACGAGATTTATCTTAAGGGGGTAGAATTGTAACACCCTAAAATTTTGCACTTTTGAAAATAGAGTTAAAATAATGGTTATCGGTTTTTGTGCTCATGAAATATAGGAAAAGTAATATTTTTTTAAAAAAAACATCATCATAGGTGTAGCAACATGCGGGATTGTGCATTCATGCTGGTTGCATTTGGTGTTTATGAGTGCAAATGGTTTTGAAATATGATAGAGTGATGTTTCTTTCTCTCCGAAAAATTTTCCAACCTTTTCTGGAATTAAATTCCTTTTTCCTTGGGCTTAATATTTTTCCTTGATCTTTGCAACAATATTTTCGTGAGCTCTAAAAACTTTATTTGGGTTCATTATGTTCAAAAGTGTCTTCGAGAATTTTCCTAGAATTTTTGGAGCCATCGGAGTATTTTTCGTGGGCTAAAAATCAATTCTGGATTTTTCTAGAATTATCTTAATCCCGGAATTAATTAAATCCGAAAATAATAAAATATCTTGTTTTTCCACCGACCTCAAAACCGTACACTATATATATGCCGGTGTTCCTTTCGATGCGAGCTTTCCAGAAGTACAGCCCGTTTTTCGAGCCGCCACTCGTAGCCCCGCAGATCGGACACCGAAGTTCTCCACAGCTAGGTTTCCGGCCAACCTTCGGCGAGCTTTTCCGGCCACCTCGGACGTCTTCGACGAAAACCGTCACCACCACGAGGTAGATCTCGTCGTTCTCTATGCCGTAATGTCCTTCTTTGCATCCATCCATGATCTATTGATCGTATTCTCTTCGTATCTTTGTTTCCCGACGAGGTATACCGGCGAACTCCATTGACGCCCACGAAGCTCCTTCGTTCCGGCCGTCCTAGCCCTTGGCCGCGTCACCCCATTCTGAAGCCCTGCACCTGGAGCCGCGCCTGACCCCGCGGTCGCCTCGGGGCCGTGCCGCCATGCCCCAGGTCCCTTCCGCGCCTCCTGCTCCGAGCAGGCAGGGTAGGCTGCCGCCGGTGGCCATGCCGTGTGGGCTAGAGCTCCTGCCGTGGCCATACCGACGTGTTTGGCGCCGCCCCACCGCTTTCTAGTCGCCCGGCTGGCCTGCTGCAGCTCCCTGGACAGCGAGCCCCCTTGGACTTGGCCATGGAGACTACGATCTGCTACAGCCCGATGAAGAAGACAAGGTAGAAGATGTGCTTATTTACAGTTTTGCCACCATACGAGATTAGCAATAGTTTATCTGTTTTAATTCCGTTTTAGGTGGTTCAAATTGCGTTAGTTTCTTGTCGTCGGGATCTATGCAGTAGAGTTCTTAGTTTTTATATCACATGTTTATGAATTTATTTTATTAAAATATTAATTGTGTCTATAATTAATTAATCTCTGATTAATTAAAGTCGATTTAGGTTTTCGATTTCGATTCAATTGCGCGAGTTTCATCGCAGTGAGAGATACGTGTTAGTAGCGATGTTTAACATGTCTCACATCTTGGAAATTTATAAGTTAAATATTAATTTGATTAATCAGTAACTTCAGTATAGTCTTAGATTATAATTAGTTGAATGTTGCATATGTGTTAAGTATGAACAGATGCCCTCACATGATTTATGTTTTTAATTTATAGATGTTTAAATGACTAAAAGTATATATATAATCTTTTATAATTATAAAATATGATGTATGCCAACATTAATGCCTTTTTAATTATGACTTGCTTAGATCAATTATGAGCCATAATATAATTGTTCTATTAGTTGCTCTCACATGTTCTATATTTCTAAAGTAAAGTTTAAATACTTTATATAATATGAGATATGTTGATTAATAAAATATGATTAATTAGTGACATAAACATGTATGTCTTTAAATTGTAATTTGTCAAGTTTAAATGTGACATATATACTTTGAATATATATACTCTCATTTGTTATTATATTTCAATTTAATTTGCATAAATGATAACAAAATATTTATAATTAAGATATGATTAATTTATCTTAGTTTTCTAAATCTAATAACTCAAGTATAAAATGACTTAACTCAATTTTAGATATTCCCCTGAGATATCTTATACATGTTTTATGATCATTAAAATAGATAAAGCATATAGTTTTCTTTCCAACGTAAATCCTTCGATAGATGTTTCTGTTTTACCGTAGCTCCGATTAGTGTGCCTTTCGAGTGTGTGTGATCGTAGCAATGCGTAGATTAGATTTCGAATCTTTTCATTGATTGGTGTATTGTTCTAATCTAGTATGTTTGCTATGCATGCTTGTTCGGGTGTTTGTGTGGCGCTTTTCGGCCTTGTCCAGTCGGTGAGTTTTGCGTTGGTGATCTATAAGAAGTTGGAGATCAAGAAGAAGAAGAAGAAGAAAACGTTAAAGATTAAAGCTTACCAAAGGATCGGTGTTTAAGGCAAGTATAGTTTGGGTTTTCTTTCTGTGATCATGGTCTTGAAACTTGATTAATGAATATGCTATAAACATAAAAGATGACTTGTTAGCAACAACAGGAGGGTTAAATTCCCTCTCCACAAGGTCTCATTTGTAAGTGATCATCTGGGACTTACAGTACAGCTGTGAGGGCTACATAGCTCTGGCTCTAGTTGCTTAGAAGACCTTTTCTAGCTGACTTAGAGGATACTGCGAGTTGGGTATAGGACAGCCTCTGTCCTGTTGAGCCTAGCTATGGAAGTAGCCTTTTATTTTTGGAAGGGGGTTCCTATATCCGATGACCCTGTGGGCCTTCCTGGTTAGACGAACTTTTGAGTGGCTTTATATGGTTCTCTGTGTTTTGGGCCTAGCTAACCCGAGCATTTGAGAATCATGACTCACAGTGAAAGTGTACACCTCTGCGCAGAGTTTAAAAAGCTGGTATACTAGCCGTGCTCACGGTCATGAGCGGCCAAGGGATTCTTACGCCAAAGATGAGCACTTGTTAAATCATGCTTAACTGAGTTATTTTGAGCTATTTATTATTCAATTATACTTGATCATGTGGCTATGGAATACACTACCTTGTTGCTATATTTGCAGAGTTTGACATGGACTCACTCTTGGAATTTCCCCCACACCTCAGGCCGGATAACAGTTTGTCAGAGACTTGAGAAGTTAGGCTTGAGATCAACCAGTCAGTTGGATCCAGTGGAGTGAAGTCTGCACCCGGAGATTAGAGTTGTCTATCCGTTGATTGCTTTCTAAGGTTATCTCTTTTGCTAAGTTCGCTATATATTAAGCATTGTGAATTGATACTGCCCCTTCATTTGTAGCTATATGTGAGGTTTGAATACCAGGGCTCACATATGGTGTGCATTCGGCTTTGTCCTTAAAAATGGGTGTTACATGACAGCCCTGTCTATCCTTTGTAATCCACACCGAATTGAGCAAGTTCTTAAATTATAGGACTGTAGTCACGTCGGTAGAGTTATCTATTAGCGGTGCTCTACCGTCTAAGCGGTGTCCTGAAGTATATAAGAGTAGAATTAGTCTTAGCCATAGTTGGTTATATATATACTTTGACCATGTAATAAGAATATCATAGGAATCTACCTCACCCATTGTTCTCCTGAGTTAACTAGTTTGCTTTATCTTAGTGACCTATGCCCTTAGTGTCACTATGTTTAATTCCTATCATTACCTTTACCCCTTACTCTAGCAATGCTGGTATGTTGACTGATAGATATTCCTTTATTTCTCAATAAGTCTTTACTCCATTGTTTCCCTGTGGTAAAATATAAGTAACGATACCTAGAATACTCCTGTTAAAATACTACAATGGTATTTTGTGCTCTTGCAGAATCCTTCGTATTCTATTTGCATTAATAAATACCAACATACTCTCTAAAGGGTTCAAGATGGGAAAGGTTGACACCACTCTTTTCACCAAGAAGATTAGCAATAACTTGTTTGTGTTGCAAATCTATGTGGATGACATCATATTTGGATCAACATTAATAATATTGTGAAGAGTTTGGGAAGATGATGACAAATGAATTTGAGATGTCAATGATTGGAGAGCTTAGTAACTTTGTCTTCAAACTAAGCAAATGAAGAATGATACATTTGTGAGTCAAGGCAAGTACATCAAAGACATGCACAAGAAGTTTGGAATGGAAGATGCAAAGGCCATTAGTACACCTATGGGAACAAATGGAAGCTTGGATAGTGATGCAAGTGGCAATATGGTGGATCAAAAGATGTATCGGTCAATGATTGGAAGCCTATTCTATGTGACCGCATCAATGTCAGATGTGATGTTTAGTGTATGCATGTGTGCAAGGTTTCAAGCCTCACCAAGAGAAAGTCATTTAAAGGGAACCAAGAGAATATTGAGGTACTTGAAGCGTACACAAAATATTGGATTGTGGTATCCCAAAGGAGCTAAGTTTGAGCTAATTGGATATTCAGATTCGGATTATGTGGGATGCAAAGTTGAGAGTAGAAGCACTTCAAGCACATGTCAATTATTGGGAAGATTACTTGTTTCTTGGTCATCAAAGAAGCAAAATTGTGTTGCACTTTCAACCACCAAAGCCAAATACATAGCCGCCGGTAGTTGTTGTGCACAAATTCTTTGGACGAAGGCTACTTTGAATGATTTTGGAATCAAGTTCAAGCAAATGTCATTGCTATGTGACAATGAGAGTGCCGTGTGGCTCACCAACAATCCAGTTCAATATTCAAGAACAAAGTATATAGATGTCCGCCATCATTTCATAAGAGATCACCAACAAAAAGGGCACATTTGTATAGAGAATGTGGGCACCGAAGATCAACTTGCCGATATCTTCACCAAACCACTTGATGAAAAGAGGTTTTGCAAGCTAAGGAATGAATTGAATATATTGGATTTCTCAAATATGTGTTGATGCACCCCCACTTATATGACATGCCTCTCCTTTGAGCAAAGCAAGGTAAAATTGATTGACATGTCATTCATTCTTTGCTAAGGACTTGTTTAGTGCATCTAGTCATTCATTGCATTAAATAGGCTCATTCATGAACCTTAAATGAATTTGATGCTTGTAGGGTACCACTATTGCTTCTATGTTTGACTTGATCTAGTGGTAGCATATGACATGTTTGTGGGCTTGTGAACCAAGTGTTTGATCTAGACTCAACATGGTACAAGATTACCCTTATTTGGTGGTGTGAAAAAGCTTGCCCTTGGATCAAAACGAGCTAAATATCTTTGGCAATTAATCTAAATTGAACCAAATTTAAGAAAATGATCCTCACTTAACAATGGTTTCACACAACCTACCTAAAATTTGAGCTCACCTTTTGTGGTCATCAAAGACAAAGGGGGAGACGTAATTCATAGAGATGAAAGATAGGGGGAGAGGACAAAACCAAAGATAGTACAAAAGGGAGAGAAATGCTAAAAGAAGGGGATCAACTAAAAATTTGAAGATAAAAGAAGGGGATCAATTAAAAATTTGAAGCACACAAGTAGGGGGAGCAAGCTCATAAACTTGTATGTTGCATTTTAATGTGCATTACATATGTTTGCTTGCATGGCATAAGTTTTTATTCTCCAATACATGCTTGTGTGGTGTATGCTAGTCATAGGCTTGTATGATGAAATGAAGAACTTGCATGCATAGGATAGCTAGACACTTGAATTGCTTGTTTCACAATTGGTACTAGAACCTTACTTATAATGTTGATCTCATGAGGTTTTCATGTGATTTTCAAGTGGTATCTAGCAAACCATGGTGCTAAGGATGGTGTTCACATGGCAACTCCGATTGGTATCATGGTTCAAAGGTCCATTTTTTACACCTTAGCATCATTTGGTAGACATTACTTCCCCACACTTCCAATCCATGCATATGTGTGTTGACGGTCATTAACATCATTCATAAACCATCAACATATCCTGCATTTGTACTTAATTCCATCACCAAACATTGGTCTAGGGGTTTAAACTAATAAATTCCATAAGTTTTGGTGAATCTGTGTTTGTAGGAGGATTTATCCAGAAATCCATCAAGGTGGACCCAAATGTCAAACTTAATCATGCTTATCCACAGCGAAAACAACCCCAGAAGGTTCCAGAAGACTCGAGAAGACACCACACCGAAGCAGAGGGTGAGGCGCTAGCCGGCCGGCTCCTAGGGCCCACCTGTTAGTCCCCCATTGTTATGTTGGTTATCCACCGCCTTAAAGATTGCATCTATGTCGTTTATTCAAGTTGGTTTGATTCGAGGGTCCAGAATTGATGCTCCGGCCTATATATAGCAGCCCCTACCCCCCTCCCTAGAGGCATCCCTAAAACCCAAATTCATATCTCTCATTTAGATCATGACACACTAGGAGGATTAGGTCTAGAGCTCTCCAATGTAGTAGATTAGTAGCTCAGGAGTGAGGGTCGAGTTGGGCTCATGCTCAAGTTCCGGATCTAGTCTTGGAGGCTCGGCAAAGCCTTGTATCTTCACTTCTACATCTTGTAAGACTTATTATCAATTCATCATATTCCTATCTACATGGCTATGCTTACTTTTAATATAAATCTTGCTTAGTTAAGGTTATCATTACTTTTGTGTGCGGGTTCATAGAGCGCTTAGCCTACTAGTTTATCGATTGGGCTAAGTAGCCAAACTTTGTGTAAGCATGGTGTTTATATGATGCTCTGCCTATGAGTACACCCTGTTCTCTAGTTGTGTGGTAGTTGTGGGAGGTGACATCCCCATCTATCCTTTGTAGTCCATACCAAATTTAGCAGGTTCTTAAATTGTAGGACCATAGTCGCGTCAGCAGAGTTATCTATTGTGGGTGCTCTACCATCTAAGCGGTGTCCCGAAGTGCACAAGAGTAGAGTTTGTCTTAGATATAGTTGGATGTATAAATACTTTGACCATGTAATAAGAATGTTAGTGGAATCTACCTCACCCGTTGTTCTCCCGAGTTAACTAGTTATTTATCTTTAACGATCTATCCCCTGAGTGTGTTTATGCTTAATTCCTATCATTACCTTTACCCCTTGCTCTAGCTAAGATGGTATGTTGACTAATAGATACTCCTTTGATATATAATAATCTTTACTCCATTGTTTCCCTGTGGTAAAATATAAATAATAATACCTAGAATACTCCTAGTAAAATGCTACAATGGTATTATGTGCGCTTGCGGAATTCTTCATATTCAATTTGCACTTATAAATACCAACAAACATTTTTGGCGTCGTTGTCAGGGAAACAATTGGTGTCAAGATTTAGATCATTAGCATACCACTAGCTTTGGTAGGATTACCCATGTTCTATTGAATTGTGGAATAAGACAGGACAGTAGACGCCATTTCGACCTTCTAGAAAGCTTTCACAAGAAAAGAAGAAACATTGAAAAACCCTAGGGTGCCTGAACATTCAAGATCCATCAACATTGTAACCCTACCATCTCACAGGTTTGCATAGACATATATATAACCATGCGTAGATTGGAGAAAAAGTCGATATCACAAGTATTTAAATCACATCGCAAGTGACGAATATAGATGCTGCACTACTCACAAATTCCATCATGTGAGTCATGGTAAGTATGATCAAGAAAGATGAGATAGTCTTACTCATGGACTTTAAACTCTATGAGTAGTTATCTTTTAATTTTTGCATACCACTGCATGTTTACTTTAAAAGATCCATGCATTCACTCTGTTTAGTTTAAATTCTCTCATATCAAATTCACATCATATTTAGTTCCTTGCATATATTCATGCCATTTGCATATTTTATTAAAAAAGAATCTCTCACCATGATCATGCTCTTTGATCTCTATTTGAATAAATCTCTATAATGCTTTCATGTTACCTTCATCTGCTATAGTATGCTTTAGTTTGGGAGTGCTGATCTCACTTCCAAAGGCTTTTAAAATTAAGCGTGGTGCTTACGTTAAAATGCCTTCCTTAATCAAAATTTGACATGGAGTTTAGTTTGGTTATTGAACTAAAATTTGTTGTAGTAGATACTGGTTATTCTGTTGGACTAACCCCTACAAAAAACTCTCAAACTCAAATTGGGGAAGTCCTGAGATAAATTCACACTAGAGATGAAGCAAGGCATATGAATTCCTAAAGCTTAGCACAAAGAAGACCTAGCTCATTCTTCATGGAAAGAAGAACTGTGAGTATCAAAGTTTATTCACTTATCTTTTGTTGCAAGTTATTTTAGCCTTGAACCATACTAGAATGCAGCCAACACATAAAATTTGTTAATAAACAAAATCTATGCTAAACAAATCCAAAAACCATCCTTTCATTAGCATAGAGGAAAACTACAAAAGTTATGGACAACAACCCATAATGCAAATTTGTTGTATTCCCTCGGGTATGTGTCCACTAACATTTTGTAGGAAAGAATGAATCTACATTGTGCATGTCCATGGTTAAGTATGAACCTGCCAAACCACCACTTCGGCTATGGAACAAAGAAGAAGGAGACGAGTGCCATAAAGTGGATCTATAATAAAAGCACTCACCTTAGGAAGTGGACGAACAAATCAACAGGCCACAAGTAATGTCGAAGCCAACCTAGCATTGAGCCTTTTCAGGACTCAAACTAGGAGGCTGATGAGAAGCAGGGTGCAACTCACCTCATATCAGCCAATCTGATGCCTGTTTTCATCACCTTTCAAAGGCACCATCTCGCACATCGACAACAAGGACCAAGATGACGAGATGTCACTACATCATGGCATACATCCTCATATCAACAAACGTCATCAATAAGTGGTGATCTATCGACGGTGTCTCATAAGGCTATGAATCACCAGTAGGGTGGAGACAATACTTGCAGTAACCGTTATATAGCACGTCATCTACAACAAGAGGGAATAAACCCTAGGTACGAGAATATACTGAGCTAGACTTACCTGTCGTAAACTAAAAATAAATGACACCACGAAGTATGCTAGGTTTATCGGTGGATCTCGCTTGACAACCATTTTGCATAAAAGCTTTAATGATACAAGAGCATAATTTAAATTTTGAGTTAAGTAGCAAGTTACCAATATTAAACCTGTCATCTAGATTAGCACCTGTACTAAAGCAAGCACTTTATTAGGATCCACACATTAGTAACCATATCTGGTGTAACGTTGTAACATCATCATCATCATTATAACCATCAAGTTCAATTAGGTGTTTCTATGTTGCCGCTGCTCAGTCAAGTTCTCACAATCCAGGAGAGACGGGGACTCGAATCGATTCCTACCCAACTGAGGAATTATTTCTAAAACACACCCAAGCAACCTGATCAGGGTCACCTCGGGTCACCTTTGGTACAACTCAGGAACAAAATTCGTGGGCCCGAGCAGCGCCGCACTCTTAGGGAGTCCACTCTGCCAGGACATCAATCTGCCCTTAGACTTATGACAATGGCTCCCCGCACATCCTTACTACCACCAGAGTGCACACTTTCACTTCCCTGCTTCTGGCTTGAGTTGAGCTACTCGGCGTCATGGTCGGAATGAGTTATTCGGCCAACTAAGTGATAGGCATGCATTCAATATGACATGAGGACGTATAGCGAATCAGTCCTTAACCGACATAGACGGGGATAGATCTACACCCAAGACCTCCATGCCTTGTTGTTTCTCTATCGACATCCCGCCCGGTCACCATTCATTGTTAACACATGGTTATTTCCACAATAGCAAATATAGCCAACCGTGACCAGATATCATCCTATCTTGCAGGTGACAGGAAATCACCTAACTTTAACGGTCTAAGCATGGCTAAGCATTGATTCGCTCTGGGACCTAAATAGGATTCAGGGTACATTTACTAGACAAGGAATAGATAGATATGCAACAAGTGTTTGCATCCAACTCCTAGAACTTAATGCATCAAACATATAAAGATACTCAAAGTGACATTTTTAACACATAGGAGACTTAGAATGCTCCGGGGCTTGACTTTCAGAAAAGAGGAAGGTTGGTGATCTAAGCACTCAAGCAGTTCTTCTTCGTTGACTCCTCCTTCTAGGGCCTGCACCTCCTGCTCCTGAACTTGCTGCTGCTCCTCCGGAAGTCCTTGTTCGAATTCTAGAAGAGTGACTCCGTCCGAAACACCTATTGCATGCATATGCACAACATATGAGTCATGAATGCAAAAGAGATGGAAGGTGGTGATGAAATGTACAGCCATGTATAGATGGACACATAAATGACATGATGATACAAGATTAATATTTACTTTACTGAGTAGGTGCATATCTCTTCTTGAAAACAAGAACTACACACTCACCAAGCTCTAACAACCTAAGGTAAAGTTGTTCATCTTCAGTAAGAGATCTAGTACCTTCAACTAACAAGTTATCTTAATCAGCTTAAGCATCTAAATCATCACATCAACTCATATAAAGCAATCAAGTCATTCACTGCATTCAACAGATTCAGGGCTGTAGACAGCAGTTGCTAGTTTAATTTATAACTGGAGTTGTACATACCCAAAAGACATGCAATAAGACAATCTGGAAAGCTTATGAATTTAGCTACAATTCATCTTTAATCATCTCTGCTTGATTCCCAAGTTAATAGGGTCAAACAGTCACATTGCTCAAATCTAATCCAGAAATTCCAGAGAACAACTAGTTCTGATGACCAACTTTGAACAGTCATAACTCATAAACTCTTTGGCCAAATGCCATGAAAATTTAACATGAGCTAGATAATTGAGTTATCTACAACTTTTTTATAGAAAAGATTCATAACAAACATCATCTTCACCATGTAATTTGCTTAACTCTAGAATCTGTCCAGAAAAGTCACTATAAGTGAATTTTAGGGAAAATAATATTTCACTACATACAAGAATGGTACTTTGAGCACTACCAATGTTACCAACAGTTAACATACATCAAATGAGTACTAGAAAATATAGTGGCCATTCCTAAATAAATTCTTTTCATGCCTTTATTAATTTATTTAGATAATTAGGTAAAATAATATACATATAGCAAAAGTGTACATTAAATTCCACAAAAATTACAGTAGCTTATACACGTCCCCCGTAGGTTACTGTATAAATTTCATTGCATTTGAACAAGTAGAACATCCTATGCAAAAATGACAAGCTTGCAGGGTTAATAATAACATAAATAGGAAATCTCAGTGAAAAGTGTCAAGCAACAGATTTCATATTTTTCTTAGCTTCATTATAACACCAGAACATTGTGAAAAAAGTTTCACAATTATATCTTACATACTTTGGCCACAATAAATTCCCTAAGAAGATAGCATTTAATCAAAAGAAATCACTAGCTCAACATACAACACCCCAAAAATCATGAGATTCCTACAGCAGAACTTATAACTCCAGAATAGCCTCCCATAAAATTTTCAAATCGAAAGGAACACTACAGCTTGGGTTATGAATTTCTCTTAGAAAAACCCTAAATAAAAGAGATAAATAAAAACAATGAAACTTTCTACTTGACACTATCATATTATTACACTATCAAGTAGATCTACTCACAAGGATTCCAAAATGTCCTCATTTACATTTTTTTATTTTTCTATGAATTGATATGATTTTTCCAGAGTTCAAACAACATTCTTGAAAAGAATTACAATTAAAATCTAACCCTAAGTCACTAACACGAGGGACCCAGAGGTCAACGGGCCCACCTGTCAGCCGAATAGAGACAGGGGAGGAGTTTTGACCGGCGCTAGCTCGCTGACGGTGAGCTTTCTGGCAAAACCGACCCCACCATCGTGATCCTCTCATCCTCTAGCGTCGATTGGTGTAGGAGGTTGAAGCACAGACGCACCGGAGAGGGCTTGTCGCCGGCCATAGCGGCACAGCAGCACTGCGTGGAGGTTGCCGGCCATCTCTGGCCATGGCAAGGCCCTGTAGGGGTGCTAGGGTTCCATGGTGACCACGCGGACCTACCGAGGCTACCTAGGGTTTGGTTGGAAGCACTGGCGGGGTTCGTCCGCATGCGCGGCGAGAGCGCGGCGATATCAGCCATCATGCTCAACTCAGGCGAGACTACGGTTCACCGTAGGGTCACCCCCAAGGCTAGGTTACACCCGTAGCCGGTGCTAATGTGAAGAAGAAAGGAGAAGGAGCAAGGGAGCAGAGCAGCTGCAAGCTCGCCGTGATGGCGACCATGGTGACAGTGACTCCGGCGAGGACAAGAACGGTGAATTCACCCTCACCGTGGCTTGCCTGGTGCAACTATGTCGACGATGTAGAGAGGAAGACGGTGAAGTTATTGGCTAGATAGTGGCAGCAATGGTGCGGTGGTGAGGGAGCTAGCCGATGGTGGAGCTTAAGGCGACAGCGGTGACGTCACTGTGGCTCGCACGACAGTGAGGCTATGCGGATGAAGCGAACGAGGGTAGCAACGCATCGTGGCGGCTTTGTTGCTCCTCTGGCCTGATCGCTGGGCCCGGCACCAGCGTACGAACGCCATATGGTACGCGCGACCAGCGCCCGGTCGGCCACGATGGCCAAGCCGAGATGGCCATCAGGCCACCATCAGTTGTCTGACAGCGCATATTCACCCCTCCTAATTCCTAAACCGTGACACTTAGTGATCAACCAATTGCACTACATGATAGAGCTAAGTGAGTACTCCAACATTTCCAATACCAACTTAATCTTGATCACCACGGGTTTCAAACTATAAGGCACCAAAGCCCACTTCACGAAATCTGAAAATCAGTGCAAGACTTAGAATTTTTTTTCAAGTTTTCAAATAGCACTGCATTGATTTTCTAAGCCAACTCCAAGCATGTTAGGAGCTGAATTAGCCTATGACCCAAAAATAAAAGTTGTTACGCTAATTGGGTTCTACAACTTTGTTTTAGGGTGCACATCCATGAAAGTTTCTAAAGTGACGTTCAACTCCAATCAAACATGGAACTTGAAATTAATGATTTACACTATAGCTATGACTTAGAGACCAAACTAGCCTTAGTCATGAATACTAAAGTTGTTCCATGTGATATTCTAAGCATGTTTAATGTGTCTTAGTGATCAAGCTCAACCACTTGCACTTAATCACACATGATCATAAGCATACACATATTGGAAACATAGAATAACAAGGCATGTTTCACATGTTTCAATTGTATGTTGCACATGTAAATGCTCATATATGAATGCATGATGATTATGCTCATGCAAATGCAAGTGCAATAATGTAAGCCTAACACCTAGGGTGTTACAGCCCTCCCCCCTTATAAAAATCTCATCCCAAGATTTGAAAAGCATACCATTTTGAATAATAGGTAGGGTAGACATCCTTCAAATAATCTTCCCGTTCCCACATTGCATCGCTCTCACTACCCTGATTACTCCACATGACCTTGTAAAACATGACCACACAACTCTGGGTTACTCTCTCTCTCTTGTATCAATAACCCGCACCAGCCTCTCTTCATAGGTTAGATCTGATTTCAACTTGATATTTCTAAGTGAAACTCTTTCTTCCGGAACACGAAGATATTTCTTTAATTGAGATACATGAAAAACATTGGAGATAGCTCTCATCTCATAAGGTAACTCTATCTTGTAGGCTACTCTCCCACTCTTCTCTATGATCGGATATGGACCTACATATCTAGGTGCAAGCTTCCTCTTTACTCTGAACCGTTGCACGCCTTTCATCGGTGATACTTTCAGATCAACGTAATCACCAACTTCAAACTCAATGGGCTTCCTTCTTTTATCCGCATAGTTTTTCTGCGTAGCTTGAGCAGCTTCCATATGTTTCTAGATAGTACGAACTTGTTGTTCAGCCTCCTCAACGAAATCAATGCTGTAGTATCTCCTTCCTCCAAATTCAACCTAGTTCAAAGGAGTTCTACATTTGCGGCCATACAACGCTTCGAACGGAGCCATCTTGATACTTTCTTGATAGCTATTATTATAGGAAAATTCAGCCAAGGGTAACCACTTCTCCCATGAACCCTTGGAAGATATGACACAAGCTCTCAACATGTCTTCCAATATTTGATTCACCCGCTCCATCTGTCCGGAGGTCTATGGATGATAAGCAGAACTTCTGACTAAGTTGGTGCCTAACATCTTGTGCAAATGTTCCCAAAAATGAGCAGTGAACTAAGGTCCTTTGTCAGATACAATGGTTCTAGGAACACCATGGAGATGTACTACTTGATTAAAATATAACTCAGCATAGTCACTTGGTCGATAGTCAGTTCTAACTAGTATGAAATGGGCAGACTTGGTTAAACAATCCACTATTACCCATATAGAATTAAAATTCTTTTGGGCATGGGGAAGTCCAACAATGAAATCCATACAAATTTCTTCCCATTTCCATCCTAGAATAGACAAGGGTTGAAGAAGTCCAGCAAGCTTCAAGTGAATTGCCTTTACCCTACAACAATTGTCACACCTTGCAACACAAGCTACAATTTCTTTCTTCATCTTGGTCCACCAGAAGCGAGGTTTCAAGTCCTAATACATTTTACTACTTCTTGGGTGAATAGATAACTTGGAGGAGTGAGCTTTATCTAAGATTTGGTTTCTCAGCTCTCTATCCTTCGGGACTACAAGTCTATCCTTAAACCATAGAACACCCTTTTCATCTGCTCGGAAGTGTTTTGTTACTTGCTCCTTCATCTTCCTTTTTATGTGGAACACACCCACATTAGACTTCTGAAGCTCAATGATTGTACTTTCAAGAGAGCAATTGAGAGTAATATTGTACAACACGGTAGGATGTAACAGATGTGCTAGATGAAAATCTCCTTCAAAGAGAGAATTGCAATGAGACTTTCTACTCAAAGCATCGGCAACCACATTTGCTTTGCTAGGATGATAATGTACTTCTATGTTATAATCTTTGATCAACTCTAGCCATCTTCTCTGCCTCATGTTCAATTCCGATTGAGTGAAGATAAATTTGAGACTTTTATGATCAGTATAGATATGACACACATTACCGAGCAGGTAATGCCTCCAAATCTTCAAAGCATGAACAACAGCAGCTAACTCTAGATCATGAATTGGATAATTGACTTTGTGCTTTCTTAGTTGACGCGAGGCATAAGCAATAACCCAGCCTTCCTACATAAGAACACATCCTAAATTGGTACATGATGCATCACAAAACACATCAAAAGGTTTCTCAATATTAGGTTGTGCCAAGACAGGAGCTGAAGTCAATAAAGTCCGCAAAGTGTAAAAAGCAGTTTCACACTTCAGAGTCCAAACAAACTTCACATCTTTCTGAAGCAACCTAGTCATGGGCTTGGCTATTTTAAAGAAATCCAGGATGAAGCGATGATAATAGCTAGCCAAACCAAGGAAACTCCTAACCTCATGCACTGAAGTTGGTGCTTTCCAATCCAAGACTTCTTGCACCTTAGTTGGATCCACCGAAATCCCTTCATCAGACAACACATGACCCAAGAAAGCTACTTTCTTTAGCCAAAACTCACATTTGCTGAACTTGACATAAAGCTTATGATCTCGTAGTCTGGATAAAACAATTCTTAGATGCTCGGCATGCTCTTCAGCATTTGCGGAAAAGATCAAAATGTCATCAATGAAGATAACCACAAATTTGTCCAGTTCCATCATGAATACCGAATTCATCAGATATACGAAGTATGTAGGAGCATTGGTCAAACCAAAAGACATGACAAGATACTCATACAACCCATATTTGGTGGAGAAAGCAGTCTTAGGTATATCCTTCGGTCTAATTTTTATCTGATGATAGCTAGATCTCAAATCAATTTTGGAGAATACCTTTGCCTTAGACAACTGATCAAATAAAATATCAATGCAAGGCAATGGGTACTTGTTCTTGATTGTTACGGCATTGAGTGGATGATAATCCACACACATGTGCAATGACATGTCCTTCTTCTTCACAAATATAGCAGGACAACTCAAGGGAACTACACTAGGTCGGATAAGACCCTTTTCTAATAGATCTTGTAACTGAACTTTAAGCTCTGCTAACTCATTAGGTGGCATCCTATAAGGCCTTCTAGAAATAGGTGTTGTACCCAGCACTTACTCGATCTTGAATTCAATATCTCGATCTGGCAGCAAACCAGGTAGGTCATTAGGAAATACATCTAGAAATTCACAAACTACCAGAACATCCTCAATTCTTGGGGTCTGGATAGCATTGGCGGTGTTGTGGAGGTCCAGATCTCTAGGAAGTGGCACCAAGAAAGCCTCATTGCTGATAGGATCCCTCAACATAATGACCCTAGTGGAAGTATCGATGAGCACTCCATGACCGCTCATCCACTTCTTTCCCAAGATTACATCTATACCTAATCCTGGCAAAACTACTAGATCAGACGTATACACTCGTCCCTCTATTTTGATACTCACATCCTGCACTACCTGATTGGTAGAAATATTACTTCTAGTTGTACTAATGCAATAACTACCCGTGGATAGTGTAATTACCTTCTAATTGTACTTTGATACAAATACTAGACTCATGAATGAATGTGAAGCACCAGAATCAAACAGTACAACTACAGGATGTTGATTCACAAGAAACTTACCCACAGTGACCACCTTGCCTGAGGGTATCTCTATCATGTTGGTGTAGTTAACATGACCTTGACGAACACCAGAATTCCCCTACTTTTGATAGTTCTTCTGAGGATAAGGACAACTCTTGGACCAATGACCCGACTTTCCACAATTCCAGCAGGGCCTATTGCTTGGCAAAACATATGAATTCCCCAGTCCTGTGGTGCCTTTCGGAAGAGGAACAGTAAAGGCCTTACGGAATCCAGTCTTGGCATGATTCTTCTTTTGAGGCACACGATACCTTGTTGCTGCAGCGGGTGGGTGAAACTGAGTTCTTACAGCCACTAGAGCTTTAGCCTAAGATGCACTTGCCTCGTAGGCCCTTTTGTGATTCTTGGAAGCCGCATAGATAGTATTGTTGTTCTCTTAAGTGAGAGCGTCACTCATGAACTCATTAAAAGTAACACTCTTGTTGTTCCCCAGGGTCTTCATCAGCTTGGGACTAAGCCCTCTCTTGAAGCTAGCGATTTTCTTCGCATCTGTATCAACAAATTCTAGGGCATACCTTGCTAGATGATTGAATGCATGAAGATATTCAATAAGATTCTTGGTGCCTTGTACCAGCTTCATGAACTCAATGTGCTTCATGGCCATCAAGCCAGGAGGAATATAATGCCCCTTGAAAGCATCCTAGAACTGGTTTCAAGTGATCTGAGCATTCTCAGGTAAGGTGGACCTATAATGACACCACCATATACCTGTAGGTCCTTGCAACTAATGCAAAGCATACTCCGCCTTCATTTGTTTTGTTAGCCTTAGCAAACAAAACTTTTGTTCAAGCGTGTTCAGCCATTCTTCTGCCTAGAGCGGCTCTTCAGCTTCTTTGAATATTGGTGGCTTGGTGTCTTGGAACTCTTTAAAATCACTATATTGATTCGGCTCTGGTCCTTGACGTTCATTGAGACCATGTGCTTGATGCTACGCCAGGGTATGCATGGTGTCCCCCAAAGCACGCTAACCTTCAACAAGCATGGCCAACAGATCAGTTGGCATGGGCGGTGGAAGATCCTCATCACCACTACCCCCACCTCTATCTGAGCGCATATTTCATGACATCTATAGAAGTGCAATAGTGAGTAATGATGGACGATGTCAGGAACATTACAGATGAATTGTAGAATTATGCCAAACTGAACTTATTGGAGAGAATAATTTCATACAATAAACAAAGGCACAATAATTCATCCTCATAACATCGCCAATATTTTACTCCGCACATTCTCGCGATGCATACGCATACATGCCAAAATTTTGTCAACAACAAAGCTAGACTTTTATTAATGCTCACATACACATAGAGTAAACATGCAAGTCTCAGAGATTACATCAAAGACACTAACTGAATTTAAGTTACATGTCCTTCTAGAAGAAAGCAAAAGATAAAGAACTAGCACATCTAGCTTAGTGCTATAGCTAAACTATGCATCCTCATTGGTGTCAGCATCAATCACTCCTTCACCATCTTCATCCTCGATAGGCTCCATTTCCACCTCTTCTTCTTCTGCAGCCACAGGCACTGCGACGACATTAACATCTATTTCCATGCCATCATCATCAGCAAAGATCACCTATAGTCCCCCCACCATGGGGTACTCTAGAATAGGGTGAGGAATCGGATTGATCTGATTATTGAGATAGTGAATGTCAATCTGTAGTTCCTCAATCTGGCGGAGGAGTTCATTCTCTTTGATTTCAGCCTGAATTTCTGCCATGACCCTAGCATGGTTCCTAGTTTGTGCCAGACAAATTGCGTCATCCCACTCACGAGTCAACTGCATGATCTAATCATGGTTAGCATCTCTTTCCATGATAGCACTCACAAACTGCTGCCTACGAGTTTCCAAAGCATCCATAAAACCACAAATCTCATTTTAGGCTGCCCTAAGCTCTTTACCATACTTGCACGCATGTTTCTGCCACTTGCGTCACTCATTCTATGTCTGCTGAAGAGCTATCAAAACACTAACATAAGTGCCCTGACGATCATGGAACATCTTCAGAATAGCCATCATGGCACTCATGGCTGGTCTAGAGCTCTATGCCTGCTCTGTCTCGGTCATTATTAAGGGATCATCCCCAAAATATAGCCAAACTGCCTCTGACGGCGCTACTCGAGGAATGGACTCGGCTGGTCTGTTGATCGACTCGTCACCAAACTCTTGACAAATATCAACTAGCACTTCCAAGGCTGCAACTTGGGTACCTTCCCAAGGGGTTTGTCCATCAGCTTCGACGTTCCAACCAAGCCACTGTGGTCTATTTTCATGAGGCGGCACAACCACCTCAATGTCATACCACAGCGACCGTCCTTCAGCCTCTACTTGCTTCCAAGTATAATGAGGTGGCTCAGCGTATCCCACATAATATAGCACTCTCCACAACAGGATTGGAGTGCCAAAGACGTGCAGGAATGTGCTACTCCTAGGCGGGAGTGCTGGTGCAGCCATCTGTAGTAACATTGCAATTTGGGCGTGAGAGGATTATCTTATAGGATAAGCAATATATAATGGAATAATTAATGATAAGGGATGGAGTGATGCAAAAATGTAATGCCATGAGTGAACATGATGCATGCACGTTCCGTACGTCCTCACAAAGCTTAGGAAAATTTATAATTCTAGCGACATAGGCGGTTGCATACACACGTTCTCTCCATATACATATCTAATCGGCTACACGTTGCGTTGTTAGTGTACCTACTGGAAAATTCATTGCAGCCCATCCCCACAAGAGATAAATAAGCACACAATGAAAGTAGTAAACTAAGATACTCTCCATATCTACATCCCAGATATATATACTTCGGTATCCATAGCTACCCGATAGATATACCCATAATTAAGTACCTTCATATATACATATGTGTAACATGTAAATATTCCAGTAACCACAGCTAACTCTCCCCTAGACCGACAGTTGGATAGTCATGCTCTCACAACTCACACTTACCTAGGCATAGAGGCAATTGATCCATACATTACCACCCAAGCGGATGACATCCATACAGTAGCACGCCGTATGGACGACGAAATAAAAATGCAAGCAATTACCACCCCCCAAAATTAGTACTTAAATAAGCCACCTAAAAGTCTTTATTTGGGCATAGAGGATATGGCCACTGGCACACTTAGGTAAAATTTCAGATTTGAACATCTATATTTAAGTGGCTATATGTTGTAAAAACCAATTTTTGCAGACAAAAACCTTTGTTTTAAATACACATATGACATGTTTAATGTTGAACCTTGCTCTGATACCAGCTGTAACAGAACCGACCAATTTATAAGAGCACAAGTACAAAAGCAATCATGGTAGTGATCAAACCATCATACTTGAACCCATATAAACCCGGTAGTCCGATGAAACCATGTAGGATTTCAAACCAACTCGCATACAACCAAGATCATACATGATTCAACATAACAAGCCACATGTTACATCCATTTCACAAGTAGTTCACAAGTATCTCGCATACATCGGAGTTCACATAGTTATTACAACACGAGTTCACAAATAGCGGAAGCAAAGTAGTTGGAAACCCTCACACACACTTAGTTCAAATACAAACCAGTTCTAGAGATCACGCCCATGATCTAGTCTTCATCACCAGTAGGGTGGAGACAATACTTGCAGTAACCATTATAAAGCATGTCATCGACAACAAGAGGGAATAAACCCTGAGTATGAGAATATACTCAGCTAGACTTACCTGTCATAAACCAAAAATAAATGACACCATGGAGTATGCAAGGCTTTATCAGTGGATCTCGCTTGACAACCATTTTGCATAAAAGCTTTAATGATATAAGAGCATAATTTAAATTTTGAGTTAAGCAGCAAGTTACCAATATTAAACCTGTCATCTAGATTAGTACCTATACTAAACAAAGCACTTGATTAGGATCCACACATTAGTAACCATATCCAGTGTAACATTGCAACATCATCATCATCATTATAACCATCAAGTTCAATTAGATGTTTCTACGTTGCCGCTGCTCAGTCAAGTTCTCACTATCCGAGAGAGGCGGCGACTCGAAATCGATTCCTATCCAGCTGGGGAATTATTCTAAACACACACCCAAGCAACCTGATCAGGGTCACCTTGGGTCACCTTTGGTGCAGCTCAGGAACAAAATTTATGGGCCCGAGCAGCGCCGCACTCTTAGGGAGTCCACTCTACCAGGACATATCTGCCCTCGGACTTACGCCAATAGCTCCCCGCACATCCTTACTACCACCAGAGTGCGCACTTTCACTTCCTAGCTTCTGCCCTGAGTTGAGCTACATGGTGTCACGGTTGGAATAAGTTATCCAGCCAACTAAGTGATAGGCATGCATTCAATATGACATGAGGACGTACAGCGAATCAGTCCTTAACCAACACAAACGGGGATAGATCCACACCCAAGACCTCCATGTCTTGTTGTTTCTTTATTGACATCCCGCCGGGTCTCCATTCATTATTAACACATGGTTCTTTCAACAATAGCAAATATTGCCAATCGTGACTAGATATCATCCTATCTTGCATGTGACAGCAAATCACCTGACTTTACCGGTCTAAGCATGGCTAAGCATTGATTCGCTCTAGGACCTAAATAGGATTCAGGGTACATTTACTGGACAAGGAATAGATAGATATGCAACAAGTGTTTGCATCCAACTCCTAGAACTTAATGCATCAAACATATAAAGATACTCAAAGTGACATTTTTAACACATAGGAGACTTAGAATGCTCTGGGGCTTGCCTTTTATAAAAGAGAATGGTTGGTGATCTGGGCACTCAAGCAGTTCTTCGTTGACTCCTCCTTCTAGGGCTTGCACCTCCTGCTCCTAAACTTGCTGCTACTCCTCCGAAAGTCCTTGTTCGAATTCCAGAAGAGTGACTCCCTCCAGAACACCTATTACACAGCATATGCACAGCATATGAGTCATGAATGCAAAAGAGATGGAAGGTGGTGATGAAATGTATAGCCATATATAGATGGACACATGAATGACATGATGATACAAGATTAATATTTACTTTACTGAGTAGGTGCATATCTCTTCTTGAAAATAAGAACTACACACTCACCAAGCTCTAACAACCTAAGGTAAAGTTGTTCATCTTCAGTAAGAGATCTAGCACCTGCAACTAACAACTTATCTTAATCAACCTAAGCATCTAAATCATCACATCAACTCATATAAAGCAATCAAGTTATTCACTGCATTCAACAGAATCTGGGCTGGACTTTTATAGCATTTGAACAAGTAGAACATCCTATGCAAAAATGACAAGCTAGCAGGGTTAATAATAACATAATAGGAAATCTTAGTGAAAAGTATCAAGCAACAGATTTCATCTTTCTTAGCTTCATTATAACACCAGAACACTACAAAAATTTTCACAATTATATCTTACATACTTTGACCACATCGTAGCGGCTATGTTGCTCCTCCGGACTGATCGGTGGGCCCAGCGCCAGCATATAAATGCCACATGGCACGCGCGACCAGCGCCTGGTCGGCCACAATGGCTAGGCCGAGATGGCCATCAGGCCACCATTAGTTGTTTGACAGCGCATATTCACCCCCTCCTAATTCCTAAACTGTGACACTTAGTGATCAACTAATTACACTATGTGATAGAGCTAAGTGAGTACTCCAACATTGCCAATACCAACTTAGTCTAGATCGCCACGGTTTTCAAACTATAAGGCACCAAAGTCTCCTTCACGAAATCTAAAAATCAGTGCAAGACTTAGAATTTTTTTTCAAGTTTTCAAACAGCACTACATTGATTTTGTGAGCCAACTCCAAGCATGTTAGGAGCTAAATTAGCCTATGACCCAAAAATAAAAGTTGTTACGCTAATTGAGTTCTACAACTTTTTTTAGGGTGCACATCCATGCAAAGTTTCTAAAGTGATGTTCAACTCCAGTCAAACATGTAACTTGAAATTGATGATTTACACTATAGCTATGACTTAGAGACCAAACTAGCCTTAGTCATGAATACCAAAGTTGTTCCATGTTATATTCTAAGCATGTTTAAGGTGTCTTAGTGATCAACCTCAACCACTTGCACTTAATCACAAATGATCATAAGCATACACATTGGAAACATAGAATAACAAGGCATGTTTCACATGTTTCAATTGTATGTTGCACATGTAAACTCTCATATATGAATGCATGATGCTTATGCTCATGCAAATGCAAGTGCAATAATGCAAGCCTAACACCTAGTGTGTTGCAAGCAATATTGAGCAGAGGGATTGCCAACCAGCGTGTTAGTGCGACGGGAGCCTAGGAGGAACAAGAGCATGGTTGTATCTACTGTAGAAAAGTCAGCCTTCCTTCCCCACACTTGGACTTTTACGTCACTTGAGACCGTCGGTGAGAACTCATAGTTTTAGGTCCATTGAGCAGGACCTCTCTCTTGCTTTTAGTTTTTTCTTTTCACCATTTGATCTTGGAGATGAGGATGCAGATAGTTGCATGCTCTTCTTCCATCAACCCTTCTTAATTTTTGTTGATTCTTGGTTGACGAGTTGGGGTTCCTTAGAGATGCAAACTCAAGTTCCTCCTTGATTGTCTAACTACGTGGCAGAGAGTTGTTCTTCTTTGTTTGTTGGCGATACGCCAGCCATCTTGATGGTCAAAGAAGGAACCTCATTGGTACCGCATGAAAGCTTCATCTCCAATGGCTAAGGGATGTCGTCTCGCGTCCATGGTCATTCGCGGCCTTATGAGACACCGTCAATAGACCTCATTGATTATCGATTCTTGTTGACACAATGATGCACGCCATGATGTAGTGGCATCTCATTGTCTTGGTCCTTATTGCCAACGCGCGAGCTGGTCCCTTCAAAGATGATGAAAGTAGGCATATTCTGGCTAATACAAGGTGGGTTTCATCCTACTTCTCATCAGCATCCTAGCTTGAGTCTTGGAAAGGCTCAATGCTAGGTTGTCTTTGAGGTTGCTCATAGCCTGTCGATATGTTCGTCCACTTCTACAGCTATAGTGGTGATTTTTGGATTTGTAGGTTTATACCATGAATAGGCATAGCTTATACTTATTTTTTCTGCAAAACATTAGTGGACACATACCTGAGGGAATAAAACAAATTTGCATTACGGGTTGTTGTCCATAACTTTTATAGTTTTAATCTATGCTAATGAAAGGATAGTTTTAGGATTGCTTTAGCATATATTTTTTTATTAACAAACTTTATGTGTTGCCTGCATTCTAGCTTGGTTAAAGGCTTACGATAACTTGCAACCAAGATAAATGAATAAACCTTGATACTCATAGTTCTTCCTTCCATGAAGAATGAGCTGGGTCTTCTTTGTGAAAAGTTTTTGGAATTCATATGCCTTGCTTCATCTCTGGTGTGAATTTATCTCAGGACTTCCCCAATTTTAGTTTGAGAGTTTTCTACAGGGGTTCGTCCAACAAAATAACCAGTATCTACTACAGCAAGTTTTAGTTCAATAATCAAACCAAACTCCGTGTCTAATTTGATTAAGGAAGGCATTTTAAATTAAGCACCACGCTTAATTTAAAAAGCCTTTGAAAATAAGGTCACACACCTCTTGATATAAACTAAGCACCATGCTTACTTTAAAAGATGTATAAACATACTTCCAAACCAAAACATACTATAGTAAACAAAAGGTAATATTAAAGCATTATAGAGATTTATTCAAATAGAGATGAAAGAGCATGATCATGCTGAGATTTTTTTTAATAAAAGATGCAAGTGGCATGATGTTGAAGCAAAAATGTGGTGATGTGATCAATACACAGCAAGCCAGAAGATCTGAGCAGAACGAGACCAGAGATCTGCTTGGCTTCAACACAAAACCAGCAACCCAACGACATGCTAGTCAATTTGACCTGCAATTGACAAGGACGGAAAACCTTATCAGTAATTTAAGGTGGAACATGTCGGTGTTGCTCCAGACAGTTCCAAATATACGGCTAGATAGCCAATTCAATAAGGCTATTGACTAAATAGTCGATATCCGGCGTATCCATGAAATGAAGATATTTAAATCAAGGATTATCGACTAATATTAAATGATAATGATACGAATCAAAATAACCGATGCTCATGGATCATAGCAGATTTATGGTGACTGATTAATCTAGACAAAAATAAGTACAATACACCCAAATACAAAAATCAGAAGATCTTTCCTTAAAATTCCAATATATATAACTAAATGGTCGATTGATGTTATCAATCGATTACAGAGTTGATAATCAGCAAAGAAACAATATGAGAAAACATCATCGGCTAAATAGAACATAATCAGTATAAAGTGCGAGCCGATAAATTTGATGAAAAGAGTACGACGTGCGAATAATCGACTGTCTAATGTAAATGAATCCATAAACAATCTAGATCTAATCTATTATCATCAACAGTGAGGTTCGATCAGATCGATGCAGCTATGATAATGATAACAAACTAAAGTCAAAGAATCTATAAAGCCAACTATATGTCGATAGATTCATGAAAACATGCTATATGCGTGAAGGTATAGGCAATCGGCTAAATAGCCGATGCAGGCATAGCAAACAAATAGAGTACATATCTCGATCATGAACAAAACCACTGATCAATAATTTCTAATCTAAAGTCCTACCAGTGAGGCTCGATCGGATCGATGTAGCTATAGTAGTGTCATTAAATTAGATCTCATTAACTAGTAAGTTCATTCAAGATTAAAACGTGTCTTTGAATGCATACTATGTTCGATTAAAATAGAGATAAAACAACCGATCTAGCGGGATTAAGCCATCAATCATAAGATTTAAAGCGTGACCAGATTGGGAGATGACCAATTATGATAATATGATGCCAATCAATCTCTATCTCAATCAGATGATTTGTTATAATTAATAAGACATTAATTATAACAAGATCGATAACTGGTGAATCAACTAAAAACAGCAATGAAATCTTACTAATCTTAGCAGATTCGATAACTGGTGATATTGCATTAAACAACAAGTTATTTAACACAAAATCGATAATGTTTATCTATATTATGATTAGTAAGAGATCAATCAGCTGATGCAGCCTTACAAACAATAGTATGGATCGATAACTAACTTATATTATAGCTCGTAAAAGATCAATCAGCTGATGTAGCTTTTCAAACACAATACAAGTTGTGACGGTACTCACATGCAAGCTGGAGATCGATCAGTTGATGCAGCCATGTTTGCTAAAGAACTCGCCGAGATCTATAGTACTCCTACTCCTAATGCGATGGCAAAAGCCAAAAAAGTTGTATTAATTGAGTGTTCGTGTCTTTTACAATGGCCGGGGATTTATATTTATACCCTGGGCGGATAAGAGTCCCGAAGGGCCTAACAAAATATATCTAAATAAAGAAAAAATTAAGATACAATGACTCCACATGCATGCACATTAATCGTCCGAACCTCTATCTTGTTTGTAACCACGCCATGCTGCCATGTATTTCAACACAGGTCCGATTTGACTTCCCTTCCTTCCTCCTCACATAAGTAAATATAATCATGTGGCATCTGGGCTTCTTGAAAATGCATGCGGCTCATGGATAGATTCTTGTTACTAAACATATCTTCTTTGACTGACATGTCCATGTATGACACCTAGCTGGCCTTGTATACGCATATACATGATACATGTCCTCGCTTCTCATCCTTGATGTGCACCTGGACTTAAATAAAATAATATTCCTTTCGCCTCCAGTCATGTATACGTATATGCGTATATTTCCAATTGGACTTATCTTGCATCCTCATCACGTCAGCAGTCAAGAGTCAGGAATCTTCGTGTCTCCATTCAAAGTTCGTGTCTCCATTCAAAGATATGTCGATTTATTTCCTTATGTAGCTCGATCAAACAATATTAAAATATTCCTTCTTCATTAGTTGATCTATTTAGCCTTGCACGTGAGTCTTACCATATATAACTGGCCAAATATATTAATTGGCCACACTTGCATGAATACCCATAATAGCCAAACATACAAGTCTAATGATCACGTATATATGTATATCTCCTCTGCTTTAATATTGCTGGTATCCAAGTCAAGCATAGCTCGTATAGCACTTGGGCTTTCATCCTTTTCTATTTGGCCTGCCGGTTGCCCACTCCGATATGTACAAGTGACACTAGCTGTTTGATATTTTGCTGAAATCCAACTTCCTACCAACGATATCTCCTTCGCTGCTTCATGTGAAGAGGTCTCGTACGTGAGGCTTCTCCGAAAATGTACCAGAGAATATTTCCCGGCTGGCTCGTAAATATACATCAATTAGGAGATCTTTCTTGCTTTTCGACATCATTGTCCGATCTCTTCCTTTCTAGAGAAAGCTTACCAAATTTTGGTGTAAACACATGAATGTATGGAAGGAACTAAATATGTTGTGGATTTGATATGAGAGAATTTAAACTAAACAGAGTGGATGCATGGATTATTCAAAGTAAACATGCAGTGGAATGCAAAAATTTAGAGATTACTACTCATAGTTTAAAGTCAATGAGCAAGACTATCTCACCTTTCTCGATCATACTTACCATGACTCACATAATGGAATTTGTGAATAGTGCAGCATCTATATTCGTCACTTGAGATGTGATTTGAATTCTTGTGACATCGACCTTTTTCTCCAATCTACACATGGTTAGAATAATATATATATATATATATATATATATATATATATATATATATATATATATGTTTACACAAACCTGTGAGATAGCAGGGTTCCAATGTTGATGGATCTTGAATGTTCAGGCATCCTGGGTTCTTCAATGTTTCTTCTTTCTTTGTTGAAACTCGCCGAGAGGTCACAACGGCGTCTGTTGTCCTGTCTTTTCCACAATTCAACAGAACAGGGGTAATCCCACAAAAGCTAATTATAACTAGATTAGCATATACCAAGCTAGTATCAAAATCTTTATGCCAATTGTTTCCCCAACAACGGCGCTAGAAAGCTTGTTGGTATTTTTAAACGCACATAGATAAATCTGCAAGCGCACGGATACCGTTGTAGCTTTCACCCAGGAGTATTCTAGAGTATCGTATTTATCCACAGGGAAACAATGGTTAAAGAAGTTGATAGTTCACCATTATGTATCTACTAACTAATATACCAACTAAACTAAAGTGAGGGTAGGTGTTGATGATGATAAGAGTTATGAATAATAACACACATAGGAGAATTCCATGGTATATAAATGAGCAGTCTAGCTAAATTGAGAGGACAACGGTTGAGTTCAAGGTTCCTAAATACTTCTCTATTACTTCGGTTCTATTCTAGTTTAGACTAGAGGGTATAACTAAAGCATCGGTAGATATAGCGATCACACACAATAGCACTTTGGGACATCGGAACACTAACCACAGAAAGGGACGAGAAAGGGACTAGGAAGCTCCGACTATGGTCCTACAAACACCAACCCAAACATGGTGGACTACATCGGCCATCAGGGCTGTCACCACCTGGGGATACCACAACTATATGCGGGGTTGGGTGCAATCTCAGGTAACTCATAGTTTAGACACCACGTCTATACTACTAATTACTACTCTAATCACATATAATAACTAGAGCACTCAATGCGAGTGGAGATCCTATGCTAAGATATGATAACTAGACTAGCCATACACATGAAAGGCATAAAAGTGAATAGAGAAGATAAATGTATTAAAGCATAAGTCTGGCAAAGGTAAGATACAAAAAAAATACCCGACCTCCGAAGATTTCTCCAGAACCTAAGCATGGCTCAACTCTCCCTAACTCTCAACTAGAGCTATTCTACTTCTACATCTTGAGAGCTGGCTCTGATCCAGATGTGGAGGATATGAATTAGGGTTCTAGAATGGCCTCCACAGAGAGGGGTAGGGGATGCTATATATAGGCCGAGGTGGAGTATTGGGCAAGGAATTGAGGTGGAGTAGGGGGGAAGGAATCGCCACATCATCGATCCACGTCAACTCCCTCGACCACCATTGGATAAACTGACCTAAAACCGCCTTAAAATCAATGGTGTAGATCGTAGGAAGGAGTACGAGGCAGCGGAGGGCGAGCGGGCTCCATGGCCGACCGGCCAACTTTCATGGCCATTTGGCCCAAGCTTCGGCGTGGTGTCTTCTAGAACCTTCTAGAGTTGTCTTTCGTAGTTTTCGTGGGTTGAATCACTTGTTGCCATCGGTTTGCTTATTTGGAGTGTATGACAGTGGTCCCAAGAGCTATTTTCTGGATAAATCCTCCTACTTACAAATGTTTACCAAAGGTCGTGGAATTCATTAGTTTAAACCCCTCTACCTATGTTTGGTGATGAAATTAAATATAAATGCAGGTTATGTTGATGGTTTATAATTGATGTTAGTGACCGTCAACAATAACTAAGGTTCTCTAGTTCTAACTTGGGTAAGCTATGCCTTCTACTATTCAACTGGGGACATTACTAGGGAAAAACACCAACAGAGGATGCTTTCCTTCATAACGGGGTCCTACTTGGCCTACAGACGTGAGGTGGACTACAAATGATTCAACGAGGCTATAAGAGTCACCCTCGCATGCTACTATCGATCTAGAATGTAGGGTGCATCCATGATTAACCCAAGTCTAGCACCATGCTTACACTTTACTCCCTCTAGAGCAGGAATAAAGCACTCAAAAGAGTCATGAATATGAAGAACAATAAAAACAAGATGCTTACTTGAATCAGAAGTTGATTGCCAGAGATATCTCCCAAGCAAGCTCAAGTAGAACTTGATCCCGCCAAGATACAAGCCATAGAGAGAGCACCGATAGGCCGGCACCTCCTCCAAACTCTTCCCTCACTCTCCATCTCACTATTATTTATAATACTGGATCCTAAGGAGGACCAATCTTCTCTTGATTGCTGGCTTGATCCTGAAGATATGAATTATGGTTTTAGGGATGGCTCTCCTGGAGGGGGTAGAGGGCGCCTTATATAGAGGAGATGGACTAGGGGGCAAGGCACTACCATGTCATCGATCCACGTCAACTCCCTCGATCATCGTTGGATGAACTGACTTAAAAGGACAGCATAGATACAATCTAGGAGGTGGTGGAGAACCGACATTCAAAGTAGAGATTGACAAGAGGGGCCCATAGGCCAGCCGGCCTATAGGTGGGGCTGGCTGGCCCCACATGGCAGCCCCTTGGGGTCTCCTTCAGCGGTTTGCCTCTTGGAGTCTTCTGGAACCTTCTGGAGTTGTTTACGCCACGGTTAAGCATGATTAAGTCTGACATTTGGGTCTACCATGATGGTTTTCTAGATAAACCTAGCTGAAAACACAGATTCACCAAAACTTGTGGAATTTATTAGTTTAAACCCCTAGACCTATGTTTGGTGATGGAATTAAGTATATATGCAGGTTATATTGATGGTTTATAATTGATGTTAATGATCATCAACAGCAACGATGCTGGCGAGGCTGGTGAGGATCGTACCTAGGACTGAGTCCGATTATCTTGATCAGACTGAGTCCGGTCATTTTCAGGAGCTCTAGGTGCTCTGGAGGTGACCGGACCATGGTGTGTCTGAGTCCGGTCATCTCGTTGATGCGAGTCTGGTCACTCGTTTAACCGTACGCTGACCGCTATAGCCGTTAAGATCTAACGCCTGGGATTCAAAGCGAGGATGCATGGACAGCCAGGAGCGACTGGACCTAGGCGACCGGACCCTGCTCAGAGACCGGACGGTGAGTCCGGTCCCGCCTACGTGGAGCCAACGGCTCTATCTTGTGAGGGGCGTCTATAAATAGTGTTTGACCGGCTTGGGGCTCACCCTCTTGGCACTTTGAAATTCCTAACAACCTTGTGAGCCTAAGAAAACACCTCCCACTCATCTCCATTATTGATTTATTATTATAGTGAGATTGGAAGTGATTCCTAGTGCATTTGCTTGAATAATTGCATCTAGTGGCACTTGGGGATCGTTGTGGCTGTGGTGTTCTTGTTACTCTTGGTGGTTCCCGCCACCTCGATAGCTTGGAGCAGAGGAGGAGCATCGGTACGAGTTGGTGATTGTTCGTGGCCGTCTCCCAATGATTGTGAGGGGTCTTGTACCTTCCCCGACGGAGCACCGAAAGATAACTCTAGTGGATTGCTTGTGTCATTGAGTTACCTCACTTGTGGGTAGGTTCTTGCGGTGTACAATTGTGTGGACGAGGCTCGTGCAACACCTCTTAGCCACCGAACCACCAAGTGTTGGTCGACACAAAGGGGACTAGCGTGCCGGCAAGCACGTGAACCTCAGAAGAAAAATTCTTGTGTCATCTTGTGATTGGAATTCCCCCGGAGTTTGAATAGGTATTCATCTTGTGATTGGTCCATCCCTCAACCCGGCGGTATAATCACCCTACTCTCTCCTTTACATATTTGCAAACTAGTTGCCAAACTCTTTAGTGTAGTTAGTATTTGAGAGCTTGTTAGTTTGGCTAGTGCGGCTCTTTAGTTAGCCTTTGAGAGCACACTAGCTTAGTGAGTAGTGACTTAGCTTATTGAGTGCCTAGAGATCTTAGTGACTAAAATTGTTGGATAGGTGGCTTGCAACCCTTGTAGAGCTAGAGTAAAATTGCATTATGCCATTTGGTTTATAAATCAATTGCTTTAGTGTCTTGTAGAGTTTTTAAATAGACTATTCATCCCCCTCTAGCCATATTAGGACATTTCAACGTCTTCATGTGGTCCTACTTAGTAAACATCGTCTATTCTTCTCCTTGTTCGCAGGGAGAATGCCCATAGTTTACACAGGCCGTGATTCAAACAATGTACGTGAAAGCACAAACGTGTATGTACATGAACTAGCATGTGCGTTGAACTAGCACGTCGTATATATTCATAAATAATGTTTAATTACTGAAAATTTACAGTAAATTCATCTTAGCTCAAAAAAAGTATGTTGAAGAAATAAATAAAAATAATGTAATGCATAGAAAGACACATGCACACATTCGAGAACCACATATTTCATTAATTCTTTCTTGCATATACAAAATACATGATCAACGAAAAAATATCTTCTTCCGTCTTCAGCGTCATGCTTAAGGAGAGGTCTGACTTGTAGAAAGCTGTGTAGTTCGACAATTCTTGGGGCCTGTTAGGCACATCCCATTAATTACATCCGCAACATGAGCTTGCGGAAAACCTCCGATTAAGTTGCACTTTATGGTCATCAGATATTTGATTGCTCATCGTTACCCATATGCGATATATGGCATAGTAATAAATATGGGTGCCTCTAGGTCGCCAAAGCTCGGTCATGATATCGCCATCGCCACGTCAGAGTAAATGGAATATGTTATTGATGAAGAGGATGACTTTCGCCTTGTTGGTGCCCAGTCATGTACGCCAGCCTTCATTAACATGGTCTTGTGTGAGTTGCCTTTGCCTCATCAGTGCCCGGCAATGATGTGTCCGATCCTGTTAATTGGGATGTGCCGCTGGAGTAGTGACCTCTCCTCACTGGTAGAGAACCGAGCTTTACTCCCGGTGGGGAACCCCCTCTAGTCCCGGTTCCCCACCCGGGAGCAAGCATCCGGGACTAAAGGGGGGGTCCTTTAGTCCCGGGCCAGGAACCGGGACTAAAGGAGGACCTTTAGTCCCGGTGGGTAACACCAACCGGGACTAAAGGTGCCTCCTGACATGCCACGATGGCCGGCACCTTTAGTCCCGGTTGGTAATACGAACCGGGACTAAAGGTTTTTTTCTTTTTTCTTTTCTTTTCATTTTTTTGTTTTCTTTTCAAAATAGGTTTTCGAAGTCGTATTGTATGCTGCTAATTATACATTTATATGCGCGTATAGTATATTTTGGTTCAAGCACAATGAACGTATTAAATCACACAATTCAATCATAGAAATATATATATATACATGCATGCATCATATATATATTTACATGCAGGCATGCATATGTGTATTTTACATTATATTATTTCATGTGCATATATTACAAAAGATTGCATTACAGTTGTTGTGACATAACAAGTTTCCTCTCATCCTCTAGCTTGGCTTCAATGGCAGTGTTGGGTCGAAGTAGAACTCACCCTTGGAATCGATGACCTGCTCATTAAAAATTCCGGCTATAGACTCTTGAATTGCTTTGATTTGGTCTTGCCGTATGACCTTTTCCTCCAACCATCGAGTCTACAGGTTTGAATTAAAGGAAAATAAATTAATATATGTACATATATATATATATAAGGACATAGTAACACAATCAATAATAATAATTAAATGAATATATAGTGTATTTTTAACGTACTTTGAGTCTCTCTGTAGGAGTTCTTTGGGAGAGCACCTTGATAAACTTGCAAACATAGTAACCACAGTAGTTGTTCCCCTGTTCCTGCCTCAGACACCACTTTACGAGAAAAAGATTTGTCATCCAATCTGGTGATCCGGTGAAAGCTATATGTTTAATTAATAAAGATGATGCGATTCAGGGGACTTACTTTCAAAGGGATTACATTCAGTGGCGCTTTGCATTTTTCCATGTGTTGCTTCTCAATAAAGGTTTTCCAAACACTGCCCAATAAAAAATTTGCCATGTCATCAGATATAGTTAATCATCATGTTTATGTGTATATATAGTTGCTAGAGATCCCAAAATTACCTCTGGATAATATCTATCATATCTTGGTAGTCTTGTTGTGTTTTTCTCATCGAGTCATAGATTATCAAGTGACTTTTCACCAGATCGATGTCCATCAATATCCAGTGATTGCTGCATGTGTTTATAGGATATAACGCATAACACTCATTAATTAACTAGAATCAACATATGAGCCATTAAGGATATGATCGACATGATTAACACTCACTTGAAGTTATAGGGAAAGAGTATATCCTTCTTGCGGCGTTGGTTCACTAAGAAGTTCATGAGGTTACTCTCTGACTCAGACTTCCAATTAGTCTTTGGAGTAATTGGGTCTTTGAATACTATATGGGGATCAACAAAACCAATTTCATTGCAGCCTTCCTTTCTGAGCTCTGTCATTGTAAATCTACATATATATAGTACTTGTTAGGATAATTTATATGCATATACACACATATGATGAGTTTAATAATAGATCAAAAGAATTATTACTTACAGGCAATAGCAGCTAATGATAACTTTGTCCAGAGAGGTCAGGTGGCATAGTTGATGAAATTCTGCAAAGTCAACATACATAACATCATCGCCACGGAACCAATGTTCATCTCTAATTCTGACACCAACGCAGAAGTCTCCACTGGTAGACGCCTGCATGTACCACTTGTTTAGCAGGTACATTTGCGTCCCCAGATCAGATAAGGCTTGAGGGTTGTATAGACTCTGGCCTAGTACAAATTTTTTCTTCCAAATATCAACCTCCGCCGCACTCTCAATGTTTCCATCACCAAACATCTAGTAAAGGTCGAGACCAGTCTCATCAAGAAATTCACCAAGGTGATCCAAATCGACATCCAGAGGTATGTTTGCCTGATGCATTAATCCTAAATTCAAACCATATTCATTACCAACAACTAGCAGGGGGATTGATTGGTGAGCTTGTTGTCCGAGTTGGGCAACTCCTTTCCCTGCCCACTTCTTTTTTTGTGCCGCCTCAATTAACTTGGTGAGAGTGCGGTCATAGTCCGATAACGTTGATTTGGATGGCTTACAAGATTCCCGCTGTTGTTGCTGGTAAGAAGTCACCTTTTTTCTTAGAATATCTGGAGCTACGAAGAAGTATGGTTTCTCCAGGTTTCTCCTTGCTTCTTGATTCATTTTAAGTTTGTCATAGAATCTAGACATGTCTTTTTTATATGCATTAGTTCCTTCTTCCTTCTCTTCAGATATTATTTTGGGAATAGCCCTTGGTTTCACGGTGGCTTTCTTTGCAGGCGGGGACTAGTTCTTCGTTTGAGGGGCTGGCCTCTTGCTAGGCTTCTTGGTAGGCGGGGGCGGGGGAGGCGTTGGAGACCTCCTTGGAGGTGTTGGCAGCGGCGTTGGAGACCTCCTTGGAGGTGGCGGCTGCGGCGTTGGAGATCTCCTTGGAGATGGTGTGGATGCAGCCTTGCCTTCCAACACAATGTCATCGTACAGAGCACTATGATGATCTGGCGATTGAACAATTTGATTTAGGTTGGGGGAGGATCTGCTACAAAAAAAGGAATGGCATATTATTATGAGCAGATTATTAATTATTTAAGCCAATACAAATTAATGATGTAGTGTTTTCATCCGCACGTACCTATGGTGAGGTAGTTTAGGAGGAGGTGGAGCCGACATCCCTGGAATGATGATGTAGCGCTTGCGCCATAGAATGAATGTCTTCTCCGCTTCTCCTAGAGTCTTCTCGCCATCACCTCCAGGAATGTCAAGAGGCAAATCACTAAAACCTTTTTCAGCTTTATCTACCAAGATGGTAGCATATCCTTCTTGGATTATATTCCCATGAATCCTTGGTGTCTTAGTTCGGTCGATAGGATTAACAAGACCGATAGCCACCTTGATTGTGGAATTCTCCTTCAGAATGTGTAGCTCACACGTTGTACAAGGTTCAGTGACATCATCCATAGGGAAGCACAGTCCTGTGTCCCCTTGATTTGGTATCTCCGTGGAAGCGCAGCTGCTTTTCAACTGAATAGATTGGCTAATGTTGATTCCTGGCTCTGATGCCTGCTTGCTTGCACTCACTGCTATTTGCACTTGCCTTCTGATTTCCTCTTGCATTCTCGCTTCAAGGTTTTTTTCCCGCTCCTGTGCTTCACGCACCGCTTCCTCCAACCTCTGGAGCCGCTGTGCCTCTTCTTCCTTCTTTCTCTGGCGGCTTCTGTAGGAAGGTCTATCCTGAGGGAATCCATGCTCCCACGAGACACTTCCTTTGCCTCTAGTTCGGCCACCATGTTCAATAGTCCCCATGGCGTATGTCAGCTCATCCTTCTCTCTATTGGGCCTGAACGCACCACTAGCAGTAGCTCTCTGAGCATAAAACAATGTTTCTGCTGCTTCTTGCAGTCTTGTGCCATAAATGCACTTCCCTGTCTCCTGGTCTAGTGTTCCCCCATGAGCGAAAAAACAATTCTTTGCACGTTCTCCCCACTCGAGTGATTCTGGTCTGATACCCTTGGCAAGAAGGTCTGCTTCCATTTTGTTCCACTTTTTAATGGCAGTCGGGTAGCCACCTGATCCCAAGGTATGGTGGTATGTCTTCTGTTGGGCATTACATTGGTTCATTATCACCCGACTCACACCCTCTTCCGAAGTCTTATACTGTACAAACTCATCCCAATAGGGCCTCTGCTTTGAGATCGGGCCTGGGATAGTAAAATCTGGTGCTATGTTCTTCTTGACATATGTCGTGTATAGGTGTTTCTTCCAAGTCTGAAACTGGGTGGTCATCTTCTTCATTGCCCAATCCCTAACTCGCTCCTTCAATTCATCACCATCTATTATATCATCATAACCATCTGTTTGGAGCGTGAAATGTACCAAGACATCTTTCCAAATTAACGCCTTGTCACGATCGGAGACAAAACTGATATGAGGAGCATTGGTCTTCTTCTTCCATTCACGGGTACTAATCAGGAGCCGGTCCCATACAAGGTAACCACAGTGGTGCACAAATTTCATTTTATTCGCCCCCCCCCCCCGGTTCTCCTGTATCCACATTGAACTCTGAGATGATGAAGCGGCCCTCCAATGGCTTTTTGGGACCTCGAACATTTTTACTCTTTGTTGTAGTTGTTGATGTCGATCCAGAGGGCTACAAAACATAAACATTATTTTTAATGTCATGAGCACACATAAGACATATGATAATATATATAGCTAATAATAAAAAATATATACTTGGCCAATATGTTGTTGCTCATTTTGTTCAAGAGCTAAGTACTGACTCCCGTCATCTGCATCCTCTTGCATGTTATTTTTAGCACCATCATCGCCGGCAACTTGAGTGATAGTGTTGATCAAATTCATCATCAACTCCTCCTCATCCATGTTTCTCGGGTCAGCCATCTAGCTTCAAAAAACAAAACCAATATATAGTACGTCAAATCTTTGCTTACATGCGTAAAATCTACGAACAATATGCATTATTAAATCTTGCCCCTCGGTCACGGACGCAATTCGCCACACTAGGGTGAACTACGTCGGTACTAGGGCGAATTAGGGCTATACATAAACGGCCGAGGGCAAATTGCGTCGGTGACTAGGGCGAACCACGTCGGTGACATCAACAACGCGGTTCACCCTGGTGTGATTGTTTAGCATTAACGATAACGATAATACGAATGTTGATCAACTAGGCCACGAGAAAGGGTGGTGTGACAAGAGTGGCGGTGCTCCACTCCGCCGTATATATGTCTGTACACATGGGTGAACAAGGGCGGCGGTGCTCCGCGACGTATATATACATGCATATGAATACAAATGACGTATATATACGTGTTGGCGCGGTGGCCAGTGTGCTGACGACGATGACGTGAGGCAGGTCGGCATGATGACGACGACGACGACATGAGGTGGGCTGGGGCGGTGTCGGTGCGTGATGTTGTGATCCTATGTACCATGTGAACCATGTAGTCATTCATCATATGAGAAAATTCTATGTTGATAATGTAAGTATAAGTCATTATAAAATGTAAGTATATGTGTCTTATTGCTAATATAACCATTACTATTTCTGAAATGATAAGAATTTATTTTCTTCTTCTACAGGCGATCTCTAATGCTATGATATAAAGTTTGAAGATAGTCTTCCCGGAAAAAATATGTAATGCTCATATTACTTTAGCAACATTAATATATTATATCTGTATATTCAAAGTTCACAAATGAAGAAACGTTGAAGTTTTCCTTCATTTGTCTGTAGCCATGCATGCAAATCCAACCAAAACTGCTTACATCATCACATATGATATTTTTTATAAACTAAAAAGCGCTTAGTTTACAAACTGGGTATCCAAATTGAGTTCCTATTTGACCATTATATATCCTACAACAAATCCTTCAAAAAAAAGACCCTACATGAATATATTTGGATAAAATTTCATTAACAAACATTGATCTATGAAGATAGAAAAAATTCTTCTATTGAGCAAAGGCAGTGTTCTAGATTCATGAAACAATGTTCAGTTTCCGGCCACCGTCTGAGAATGTACAAAGAGATCGACGAACATATCACCTTGAGCTCGGCAGTGGAGGGCCTCGGGCGCGGTGGAGGGCCTCGGGCGCGGAGGAGGGTGCACGGTGGAGGGCCACGGGCGCGCGCGGAGGAGGGGCACGGGCGCGCGTGGTGGAGGCCGCACGAGGAAGAAGAGGGCGGCGGATTCATGGAAGGCGAACGGACGCGGCACGAGGAAGAAGAGGGCGGCGGTGTTCGACGAGGAAGAAGACGAGCGAATCGATCTGCGCCAGGCGCTGGAGGTTATATATCAGAGAGGATTACTTCCGGTGCTAGCCACCAACCGGGAGTAAAAACCCTTTACTCCCAGTGCGTATTACCAACTGGGAGTAAAGGTACCTTTACTCCCGGTGCGTGTTACCAACCGGGAGTAAAGGTATACCTTTACTCCCGGTTGGTAACACGCATCGGGAGTAAAGGGTTTTTTTTGGCGGCCTACGAAACTGCAGCCCACCTTTACTCCCAGGTGGGCTTCCCACCCGGGAGTAAAGGTGGGCTGCAGTTTCGTTTCCCGCCTGTTTTAAGCAATAGTCTTGTTAAATACAATAGAAATGCAATAGTTTTTGTTAAATACATAGTAAATTAAATAAAAGACATAAAATTATTTTGTTAAAAATATGAATTTTCTTTTTGTTTATTGCACATAGGAAAAATCTATAACCTAACTTTTTTTTATTTTTTGTTAGAATTATAAAACATAATGTAACTAATATTTATTATTTCGTTAATGCAAAAATGTAGTGTTTAATTAAAATTATTAAAACTATTGGTTTTGGACAGGAAATTTGTTTTCACATCATTTTAACGTTAATATTTTAATTTTTCATCACTCAGTATCCTAATTTACCTTTTTGAGAGAGAAATCCCACCAAATCAAACATTGATTTAATTTGAAACATGACATAATAAACATCTGAATTCATAATTATTATATAATATCACAAACACACACTATATTAAATCACTATATCATCAAGTGGGCACAGCAGTGAACTTCTTCTTTACGTATGTCCCTTAGTTATGATCGCTTCGTAACCATGGAGTGTCCTCATCATTTACCAAGATGCTAGGGTCTTTGTTCACTTTGAAGGGCGGAATTCAGTCATCCTTTTCATATTCTTCTGACATGTCCGACTTGTCCTCAATTCCCACGATGACTCTTTTCCCTGAAAGAACTATGTGGTGCTTTGGCTCTTTGGTTGAGTCATTATCGTTTTTCCCTCCTTTTGGTTTGGTAGACATATCATTGACATAGAACACCTGATTCACATCCTTGGCAAGGACGAATGGTTCGTCTTTGTACCCTATATTACTAAGGTCTACTGTTGTCATTCCATACTCGTTGTCTACTGTTACCCCGCCTCCGGTCACCTTGACCCATTGGCACTTGAACAATGGGATCTTCAAAGTAGGTGCATATTCTAGTTCCCATATTTCATCTATGCGGCCATAATATGTCTGCTTATTCCCATTCGGGTCTGTGGCATCTATGCGGACACCACTGTTTTGGTTGGTACTCCTTTTATCTTGGGCTACTGTGTAGAATATGTTCCCATTTATCTCGTACCCTTTGTATGTGACGATATGCCATGATGGTTGCATAGCCAATAAATACAGTTGCTCATGGATGCTCTCATCACCTTGACATTTTTTTCGCAACCAACCACCGAAAGTTTCCATGTGCTTACGTGTAATCCAAGCTTCAGTCTTCCCTGAAAACTCGGATCGTAAGAGATCCTTGTGTGTCTCAATATACGGATCTACCAAAGAGGAGTTCTGTAGAACTATATAGTGCGCTTTATTGAAATAATCATCATCCGTACCAATATATGTTTTCCTCCCTAGTGTCCCCTTTCCGCTTAGTCTCCCCTCATGTCTCGATTTAGGAACACCAATCGAGTCAAGGTCGGGAATAAAGTCAACACAGAACTCAATGACCTCTTCTGTTCCATAGCCCTTGGCGATGCTTCCTTCTGGGCGAGCATGGTTGTGAACATATTTCTTCAGGACTCCCATGAATCTCTCTAAGAGGAACATGTTGTGTAGGAACATAGGACTGAGAGTGAAAATCTCCTTGACTAGGTGAACTAGGAGGTGTGTCATAATATCAAAGAAGGAAGGAGGGAACACCAACTCAAAGCTGATGAGACATTAAACCACATCATTCTGTAGTTTAGCTAGATCAGTTGGATCAATTGCCTTCTAAGAAATTGCATTGAGGAATGCACATAGCTTCACGGTGGCTAGACACACATTTGGAGGTAGAATTCCTCTTAATGCAATTGGAAGTAATTGCGTCATGAGAACGTGGCAGTCATGGGACTTTAAGTTACAGAATTTCTTCTCTGGCACATTTATAATACCCTTTATATTCAAGGAGAATCCAGATGGTACCTTGATGTTGTTTAAGCATTCAAACATGATTTCCTTCTCCTCTTTGCTTAGAGTGTAGCTAGCAGGACGTAAGTAATGGCGTCCATCATCTGTCTTCTCTGGATGTAGGTTGTCTCTTTCTCTCAAACAACGCAGGTCCTGTCGTGCTTCAAATGTGTCCTTAGGCTTTCCATACACACCCATAAAGCCTAGCAGGTTCACACAAAGATTCTTCGTCAGGTGCATCACGTCGATCGAGCTACGGACCTCCAGGACTTGCTAATAGGGTAGGTCCCAAAATATGGATTTCTTCTTCCACATGGGTGCGTGACCGTTAGCGTCTTTCGGAATAGGTTGGCTTCCATTTCCTTTTCCAAAGACGACTTTCACATCATTGACCATATCGAGTACATCCTCACCGGTTCGGTTGCGAGGCTTGGTCAGGTGGTCTGCCTTCCCTTTAAAATGCTTGCCTTTCTTTCTTATGGGGTGATTTGCAGGAAGAAATCGACGATGGCCAAGGTACACGACCTTTCAACATTTTTTCAAGAATACACCTCTAATATCACCGAAGCAGTGTGTGCATGCATTATATCCCTTGTTTGACTGTCCTGAAAGATTACTTAGAGCAGGCCAATCATTGATTGTTACGAACAACAATGCTCGCAGATCAAAGTGTTCCTGTTTGTACTCATCCCACACACATACACCTTCTTTATTCCACAAAATGAGAAGTTTGTCAATAAGTGGTCTTAGGTAAACATCGATGTCATTGCCAGGTTGCTTCGGGCCATGGATGAGCACAGGCATCATAATAAACTTCCACTTCATGCATAACCAAGGAGGAATGTTGTAGATACTTAGAGTAACAGGCCAAGTGCTATGACTACTGTTCTACTCTCCAAAAGGATTGATACCATCTGTACTTAAAGCAAACCTTAAGTTTCTTGCGTCATTTGCAAACTCCGGAAATTCTCTGTCGATTGCTCTCCACTGGGACCCATCAGCAGGGTGTCTCAACATATTGTCTACCTTACAGTCTTCTTTGTGCTATCGTAACAATTTTGCATGTTCTTTGTTTCCGAACAGACGTTTCAAGCGTGGTATTATAGGAGCATACCATATAACCTTGGTAGGGATTTTCTTACGCGGACGTTCACCCTCAACATCACCAGGGTCATCTCGCCTGATCTTATACCGCGACGCATGGCATACCGGGCATGCATCCAATTTCTCGTACTCTTTGCCACGGTACAGGATGCAGTCATTAGGACATGCATGTATCTTCTCTATTTCTAGCCCCATAGGACAGACAACTTGTTTTGCTTCGTAGGTAGTGGCGGGCAATTCATTGTACTTCGAAAGCATCTTCTTTTGGATTTTTAGTAACTCTCCAAATCCCTTGTTAGATACACCATTCTTTGCCTTCCATTGCAGCAATTCTAGTGTGGTTCCCAACTTTTTCTGCCCTGCATCACAAGTTGGGTACAACAATTTCTTGTGATCTTCTAGCATCCGCTCGAACTTGATCTTCTCCTTTTCACTTTCACATTCTCTTTGTGCGTCACGAATGACCTGAGAAAGATCATCAGCCGGCTCATCTTCTGCGGCTACCTCTTCTTCAGCTTCTCCCATTGCAGTATCATTGAAGCACGCACCATCAGGAATAATATCATTGTCGTCCCATTGTTCTTCTTCACCTTCTTCCATTACAACACCGGTTTCTCCGTGCTTTGTCCAACAAATATAGTTTGGCATGAAACCCGACTTGAACAAGTGTGAATGAAGAGTCCTTGAGCAAGGATATTCCACCGTATTCTTACATATGGCACATGGGCAGCACATGAAACCATCGCGTTTGTTTGCCTCGGCCGCACATAACAAAGAATGCATGCCGTCAATGAACTCTTGGGAGCGGCGATCAGCATTATACATCCAATGACAGCTCATCTGCATTACATGACATAAATATCATATTAAAACCTAGATCATAATTAATTATTTATACAACATGCGTGCCACCACAAAAGATACAAATTTATGAAAGCATCGCTACAATGTAGACAATCCCAACTACCACTAAAAGAACTAAAGCTAAAATACATTTCAGGAGCATAAGGATTTCATGACCAATCTCAACTAAAACAGACAGATCCCCTGATTGTGCAACATCTTTGGGCTTCTTTGGCTGGATCACTGCCTCATTAGCCGCCGTATCTGCCTGTTGCGCAAGATATTTTTGCACGAGTTCAACATACTCTTTCTCCCAGTAGAAGCCTGAACATCGTCCACTGCCATCCCACTGAAATTAAAACAAAAAATTAGAACTTTAATAACAACCATCATGAAAATAGGTATAAACTAACCATAATCATTAAATACGATAAAATAACTCACATTGCGATCCGGACACTTGTAGAAGATACGATCCTTGTTGGGACCCTCCTTCTTCACTCGGTACTCCATCACAATCTTCGTTTCATCACGACACTTGCCACATGGAATGAGAGGAAGGCCCGGCCTAAGTCGCTTTGGAAACCCATGAGAGGCCGAGGACCCAGAAGCAGTTGCCATCTACTCTCTATACTCATTTTTTAATACACTATAAATTTCTCCTTTTATAAACAAATAAAATTAAGAAACTATAAAATTATCTTGATCTCTAAACAATGATATTTTTAATGGTCATTGTGTTCTCGTCTTTTACTGCGGCAGGTAAGTAATTCACATGATATTTCCACAAATTAACAAAAGAATGGGAGTGTACACACATAACAGACTACTGTGATGATATCAGGATGTGTGAATAAATAACCATCCGTACTAGTTGACCTTGCTTACGTGATCATCTCGGCGAGCATTTCTCCACCGGACGGCACCGTACTTGGCCATGGAAGAGCTCCAATTCTACGAGGAAGGGAACACGGTCTTCCACGACCGTTGCCGCTCTCCCTCGTAGAATCAAAGCTCCTCCTTGACGTCCGTTACCGCTCGGCAGAGAACATGCTCGCCGAAATGAACACGGTCCGCTAGTTCAACTAGTACGGATTTTCTATAATTTTCTAACTATTTTCTAAGTTTTTTATTTCGTAAAAAGTTAAAATAAAAAGTACGGTGATTGACAGACTACTGCGACGATATCAGGACATGTGAATAAATAACCATCCGTACTAGTTGAACTTGCTTACGTGATCATCTCGGCGAGCATTTCTCCACCGGACGGCACCGTACTTGGTCAAGGAAGAGCTCTGATTCTACGAGGAAGGGAACACGGTCTTCGACGACCGTTGTCGCTCTCCCTCGTAGAATCAAAGCTCCTCCTTGACGTTCGTTACCGTTCGGCAGAGAACATGCTCGCCGACATGAACACGGTCCGCTAGTTCAACTAGTACGGATTTTCTATAATTTTCTAACTATTTTCTAAGTTTTTCATTTCATAAAAAGTTAAAATAAAAAGTATGGTGATTGACAGACTACTGCGACGATATCGGGACATGTGAATAAATAACCATCCGTACTAGTTGACCATGCTTACGTGATCATCTCGGCGAGCATTTTTCCACCGGATGGCACCGTACTTGGTCAAGGAAGAGCTTCGATTCTACGAGGAAGGGAACACGGTCCCCCACGACCGTTGTCGCTCTCCCTCGTAGAATCAAAGCTCCTCCCTGATGTCCGTTATCGCTCGACAGAGAACATGCTTGCCGAGCTGAACACGGTCCGCAAGTTCAACTAGTATGGATTTTCTATTTTCTAACTATTTTCTAAGTTTTTATTTATATATACTTTAACCTTCTTTCATGTAAATATGCAAGCTTGAAGTGATTTTGAGCTCAAATTGCTTACAAATGAAAAAAACCACAATAAAGAACCATAAATATATATAGTGAACAAAATGGCATAAAAAATGGTAAAAAATGAGAGTATGAGATTGATAACCTTTACAACTGAAGAATCGACGGAGGAATCGAAGAAATCGACGGAGGAATCGAAGAATGGATGGAGGAACAATGGAGGGAGGGAGGAAGTAAGAACACTAGTGCAGTGAGCTTCAAAATGTGCTGAGCTCGGGCTCGAGGAGGAAGAAGGAGACGGCCGATTTATAAAGGGAGAACATTTAGTCCCGGTTGGTGGATCCAACCGGGACTAAAGGTAACTTTCCAACCCCGGGTGCAGCCATAGCCCGGGAGTAGACTTTTACTCCCGGCAACCGGGAGTAAAAGTATACCTTTAGTCCCGGTTGGTGGCTCCAACCGGGACTAAAGGGCCCTGCCACCTCTGTCTGGCGCAGTAGCCGTTGGGCAGGGACCTTTAGTCCCGGTTGGAGCCTCCAACCAGGACTAAAGGTATTTCTAGTCCCGGGGGCAAAAAATTCCAGGACTAGAGCCCATTTTGGCCGAGGATCAAAGGTCTGTTCTCTACTAGTGCCTGGTCGGCAATTGGCCATGATTTTACCTAGCCTTGCCATGATTTCGCCAAGCCTCGTCAGTACTACATGTATGTAATAATGAAACTATATCCATGGTAGCTCTCATCATGACAAAGGTATGCTTGGACAATGCTTGCTCACGTGACTGAATCGACAGCCTCCTGGTGTCGTTATTTTCCTCAAAGCGACGAGCGGGGCAATGCCGACTCGCGCGTCCTCATCGTGACGAGTGGGGTTTTCCCATCTCACACATCTCGATTTTTTGTCATCGCGACGAGCGGAGGTCTCCCATCTCACGCGTTGCAATGAGCGGGGTTTACCCGTCTCGCACGTCTTGATTTCTCATCATCGCGTCGAGCGGGGGTTTCCTGTCTCGTGCGTTGCGACGAGCAGAGTTTTCCCGTCTCACACATCTTGATTTCTTGTCATCGCGATGAGTCTCTACCTGGAGGTGGAGATCGCGCTAGGCAGATATCATATCAAATGATCAAGCTCAGTTAGGGCAACCCCTCGCTGTAATTACCAGCGTCCCAAGCTTGGAGAATAATATTTCTCAAAATTTTGGCAGCCTTCCGACGCTATTGTATCAGTTCGAGCGTTACGCTAAATTTGGTCGCAACGACTTTTACTCCTCTCATCATCGAAGTCGTGATCATGGACAGTCGCCATCAGGCGCTTTGCTATCCAGATCGGTATGGCGAGGTGGTTCCTAACGATGCGCCAGGGCTTTGTGTACCATATATAGATGTGTACGTGCAGCGGCGTTGGCCGGGCATCGCACAGGATGTATCTCGACGAATTGCATCTGCAGTTGTGGCGCTTGAAGGATTTGGCACAGTGACTTGGGCATGCGGCCAAAGGCGATATGTATGCATGCATGTATGCGTGGCATGGAGCAACTAGCATGCGTCGCCATCTATAAGGCATGTGTGAATGCGTTTAGCAGTAGCAGCCTTTGGCCTCCGCATGGATGCGTGATCGTGCGTGAGCGGAGCCCCTTGGCCAGAGGGTCGCGGCAGCTTTATATAGGGAGGAGGTCGAGCACTGACCCTCGAGGGTCAGTGCTCGACCTCCTCCCTATATAAAGCTGCCGCGACCCTCTGGCCAAGGGGCGGTCCTAAGTATTTTTGGACCCGGGACGAAGCTAAAATTTTGGACCTTTTTAAGATGAACATGATAATACTACTTGTACTACCCATTGGTGGTATATACACACACATATATGAAATGTTACTAATAAGCAGTTAACTGAATGCAAAAGCAAAGTGCTTCTGAAATGCTGCTCTTTAATAATCTTATAAGTCACCACCAGTGGGTTGATCTACCCTTTCATGGCCGCACTTTTACATGGAGTAATATGCAAGTTCCTCCTCTGTTGGTTAAATTGGACTGGGTATTTTGTACTGCTACTTGGCTGCAGTCTTTCCCCAATACTGTGGTGCACCCTCTGCCACGGCCCATCTCAGATCATGTGCCATATGTTCTTCAGATCAGCAGTAGTATACCTCGAGCTCAGATTTTTCGCTTTGAAAATTTTTTGTTGGACTTTGCTTCTTTTGTGCCCACTGTTAACTAACTTTGGAGTCTAGCACCGTTCTATGCTCAACCTGCGAAGAATATATCTGCTAAGCTCAAGCATATTAGGCAAGGGCTGAAGCACTGGAGTAAGAAGCTTTCCAACCTCAGTCTGCTAATTGAGAACAGTAGCTGGACGCTAGCCTTACTGGATGGCTTGGAAGATCAAAGGCAGTTAAGTGTCCTGGAATATAATTTCAGATTATTGGTTTGTGAGCACCTACTCTTTCTGCTTGAAACAAGACGAATTTATTGGCGCCAAAGAAGCACTGCAAGATGGGTTTGCTTTGGGGATGAGAACACTAAATTTTTTCATAGCTTTGCCACCAGGAGCTACAGAAGAAATTTTATTTCACAGCTAAAGGTAGATGATGATTTGATAGTTACAGACCATGATCTCAAGGCCGGATTATTATTTTCTTCCTTCAAAGAAAGACTTGGCTGCTCTGAATTTGTGGACATGGTTTTTGATCTCGATGCTTTTATTGCCCCAGTTGCTCTACCAGTGATGGATGAACCTTTTTCTGCTGAAGAAATCCAGGAGGCGCTCAAGGCATTGCCTGCCACCCATGCTCCAGGGCCAGATGGGTTTAATGGCCTATTCTATAAAAAGTGTTGGCACCTCATTCTTCCTGAGTTCAGGAATCTCTGTTATAATTTCTGGCAGGGTATGGCTAGTCTCCAACCTATCAATAGCTCCTTCATTGTGCTTATTCCTAAGAAACAAGAGACTGGCCTATCTCACTCCTCAATTGTTCCAGAAAGCTTCTTACCAAGATTTTAGCCAACAGACTTCAGCAAGTCATCGCCCAAGTGGTTCATAAAAATCAGTTTGGTTTCATCAGGGGTAGAACCATACAAGATTGTCTTGCATGGGCATTTCAATTCTTGCATATCTGTCATCAATCAAAAAAGGAGATCGTCATTCTCAAAATTGATTTTGAGAAAGCTTTTGACAAGGTTGAGCATACAGTTATTCTTCAAATGCTACAGCATAAAGGTTTTTCACATAGATGGATTGGATGGATCAAAGAAATTCTCTCCTCAGTCACCTCAGCTGTTCTCTTGAATGGCATTCCAGGGAAAATGTTTCACTCTAAGAGAGGGGTCAGGCAGGGTGACCCCCTCTCGCCACTTTTATTTGTCTTTGCAGCTGATCTGCTTCAAAGCATTGTGAACAAAGCTGCTGATTTGAGACTGCTTCAGCACCCTCTTGGGGATAGATTTGGAGGTGATTACCCCATAGTACAGTACGCTGACGATACACTGCTCTTTGTCAAAGCCGATGCACAGCAGCTATTCTTTCTCAAGGGTTTGCTTCGATCCTTTGCAGACTCCACTGGCTTGAAGATTAATTTCACAAACACTTCTCTGGTACCTATTAATGTTTCCCAAGAAAGGACTTTACATTTGGCACACACGTTTGGTTGCTCAGTCGGGCAGTTGCCTTTTACTTATTTAGGCTTGCCTCTTGGTATCACCAGGCCGGTTGTCACTGAATTCCTACCACTGGTTTGCCGAATTGAGAGAAGGATAGCAGGGATCTCTTGTCAGCTTTCCTATCATGGGCGCCTCATTTTGGTTAATTCCCTCCTATCGTCTCTGCCTATGTATTGGCTATTTGGCTTAGCTCCTTGCACTTTCCAAAACAAGTTATCAAGCAAATTGACAGCTTTCGTAAGCATTGTCTTTGGGATGGGCAGGATATTCATCGGCAGGGCAAATGTTTAGTGGCTTGGACTAAAGCTTGCAGATCAAAAGAAGATGGAGGCCTGAGCATTCTTAACCTCAGAGCACAAAACAAGGCCCTACTCTTGAAGTTTGCTGACAAGTTTTACAACAAGGTTGACACGCCCTGGGTGCAATTAACTTGGGCTGCATTCTATACAAGCTTGGTTCCACCACATGTTAGGAGGCCCTTCGGTTCTTTCTGGTGGCGCGACGTCATGAAGCTTTCTGATGATTTTAGAGGGCTGGCCTCATGCACCATTGGTAGAGGTAATGCAGTTGGTTTTTGGGATGATGTGTGGGATTTTGGACTGCCTAAGATGGAATACCCGCAGCTCCACTCTTTTTCCGTGAACCAAGCTGCCTCCTTTGCAGATTTTGTTTCAAGGCCAATTGAGCAGAATTTGTTGCTTCCATTGTCCATGATCGCCTCAGAGCAGTTGATGGCATTATCCCTACAGCTCAGCTCACTGCAAATTCAGCACCAGCAGCCCGATCAGTGGTATTATCTTTGGGGAACTAGCTTCTCTTGCAAACAAGCGTATATGAGTATCTTGGGTTCCCAGCCGGCTCCTGTACATTTTAAATAGCTCTGGAAATGCAGCGCACGCGGCAAACATAAATTCTTTTTTTGGCTGCTCATGCTTGACCATCTTAATACTAGAAACATGCTTCGGCGCAAGAATTTTCACTTGCCTTCATATAACTGTATCCTCTGCAATGGTAGTATCTAAGAGACAATTTTACACCTTTTCTTTGATTGCCCATTCAGCGCCTGGTGTTGGCGCCTTGTAGTCATCACTTGGGACAGATCTATCGACTTCTTTGATATGCTGCAGCAAGCTCGTTCTAATTTTGGTGGAGCTCTTTTCATGGAAATTGTGGTCACTGCTGCTTGGTGCATTTGGACCTCAAGAAATGGAGTCATCTTTGATGGCAAGTCTCCCTCCTTGGGCTTCTGGAAGCGTAGTCTTCGTGAGGAGTTAGCTCTTGTTGTACTTAGGTGTAAGTCTTGGAAGAAATCTCTTCTTCGAGACTGGCTTTCCTCTTTTTAGCTTTTGTTTGTATCTTCCTTCTGTTTTCCTCTTTTTAGATTTTGTTTGTATCTTCCTTTTGTACAAATAAAATTTATAAAATGAGCTCAGTAGGGGATTCCCCTCCTGTTTCCTCAAAAAAAGCAATATTAATATAAGATAATTTGTATACATATTAAATTACCACTAAAATTTCTTCTAACATTCCTTAATGCGAAGTCATCGATGATGGTTTCAATAACAAGCCCATCCAACAATCGCTTCTCAGTGCATAATATTGCCAATCCATTCAACCTCTCTTACAACATTGTAGATCTCATGATCACTCACATTGTATTCATAAATATCGATAGAAACTGGTTCCTCATCAACAATAGTAGGTTATGTTTCATTTGAGTTAAATACATGCTCACGATCACTCACATTGTGTTCAACCATGTTGATGTCAACATTGTCTTCCATATGGTCCTGATCTTCTGGATTAGCATTAGTTGGTTCCTCCACAACAACTATCGCCAATGTATCTGGATCTCTTGAAGTGCTTGTATTACTCTTAAGAAATTTATGAAGAGCCCCTCTCTGTTATTCTACCAAATCATCCATTCGTTTTTTCTTCTTTCTTTTGTTGTTGCCAGAAGGATACTTTCTTGATGACATGGTACTGTTAAAATTTAGAGAAACAATTGGTAACTATAATTTTATAAAGTAGGGATCACGTGACAAACAATTAGTAATTAAATTTCAGATTCGTACCTTGCATGTTGGAACTAGAACTGCCGAAGCCGACACTACGGGAAACAGTGCCTTTGCCGAGTGCCTCAAGCTTTGCCGAGTGGCAAACCACGGGCACTCGGCAAAGAGGTTCTTTGCCGAGTGCCAGACTAAGCACTCGGCAAAGATCTCTTTGCCGAGTGTCTGGCACTCGGCAAATATAAGCACTCGGCAAAGAGGGGCACTCGGCAAAGGGGGCCTGGACAAACGGCATCCGTGGCCGTCCCTTTTGCCGAGTGCCTTACCGTTAGGCACTCGGCAAAGGAGCCACCTTTGCCGAGTGCCACGCACTCGGCAAAGGCCTGCCACGTGGTAGGATTAGGGTCGGCCAGGGCGACAGCCTTTGCCTAGTGCCACGTGCGCCGGCTCTCGGCAAAGGCATCTTTACCGAGTGTCACCGCTGGCACTCGGCAAACAGTATTTTTTTTGTTTTTTTCTTCCCAATTTTTTTCTGAGGCCTTGATATAGTAAATAAATCTCAACTTCAAAACTTGGGACAATTTTGACTTTTTGTACTATATTTCTTCAATTATTTTTGTTTCGTTGAATTTTTTCGACAATTCCAAATTTGAACTGCAGGTACATGAAATAATGGAATTTGTTCATTCAAAAAATGGTATTCATGATGTTCGGCGTATGTTGAGGCCGTATCCAGGACCTCGCATGAAGTTACGACCATGTTAGTGTCGTAACATGACGAGTTACCTGCGGGAAAAGTGTTTTTAAATTATATAAAATCCAAACGAAGTCCGAAAATGACAAAACTTGTCGAGGTGTGTTGCCATCGCATGTGGAGGCTATGGTAAAAAATTGAGAAAGTTTCGAGCAAGTTGTGACGTCGGATGCCTAAAACCCAGTATGTTGATGCTAGTCTAAGATTATTTCCTGGAATGGCCATGATAGTATAAGAGAGCAGTGATGGCTGGTTCTTTGTGGTCCATGCACTACCTTATTGATTAATTAGAACAAAATCTTAGCTTAATTACCTGCAACTTCTTCCTCGTCTTATTGGTTAGTGTGATTTAACTTTATTATTAGATACTAATGCTATCAGCTTTATAATTATGGAGAGAAAAAATGATAGCTCACTTATTCTTGCACTGAACCTGCCAGTTCTGTTCTGTTGGAACTGAACTTAAGAATAAACAGTCTGTTATTCCTGTTCTTTGTTACAAATAACTTGTGGATTTGTTTCTATTAGACAGGCTATTAGGGGCCTAGCTATGTTTAAGCCGTGGGTGGGCTTAGGCCCATGCACTTAGGGTTGCTGCTGCCTATAGCTTTGGCGCACCCTGTGGTTGCCTGTAACCCTGTATATATGCATATGTATCATGTACTTGACAATCATCAATCTAATCCCACGCAATATTCTCTGCTTTTACAGTTTTTGTTTGACATGTTGTAAACTAAGCTCTTGTCTATCTTGGGCTCTATTTTATTGGACGAATATTTTTTATTCTCAGTCTGCTTTCTATTTTTCTTGAATCCGGATACAGTTTTATCAAGCTTTATTTAGAAGTAAAGGTGTTCTCTTTACTATATAACTTCAAATGTAACATTCAATTTGTATCATATTCTATTGAATAATAACTGCAAACCAGATTACACTGTTATTTGTTCAGCACAATAAGAACAGAGAAATAAATATATCATGCATATAGAGCGTCCTTGTATTGCACGCTATTCCACAAACTGATACAAACTATTTTGCACGCTACATAGATACATACATCATAAGCATACCTCCACTGTTATAGTAGATTTTAAAATACTGAAACCCATACTAATGCAAGCATAGCTAGGAAGTACAAGTACTGCAAATCTGCTAGGCAGATAGCTGAGTGACCTGACCTATATAGATGTATTCCTTCAGGCTTCAATAGTGAGGGCCTTATTTACCATAACCAAATAGTGGAGCCAACATCATGGTTTCTTCATATTCTATCACATCATGGTTTCTTGATCTTCCATCTTCCAGAATACCTCAGGATATTTGTAGTCCCACATAGCAGGTGATGGTAGATGACAGGGGATACTGCTGCATGTCTTCTCATTTCCTTCAGCAATCTCTCTGTATTCACCTAAATTTAGTAACTGAGAGAAGTTACTATCTAGAAAAACTTGAGATCAAACCTGTTCCCCCACCAAGCATGGAGCTCAATAATAAGGCGTTCTTCTTGTGGTGACATGCGGCCATGCTTGAGGCTAGGATGAAGGTAGTTCACCCACCGCAGGCGGCAGCTCTTTCCTGTCCTGTTGAGGCCTGCATGAACATAGAGATTGTATAGTATGAAGAGGACTGGTTAGACAGGAAGACATTTATGTTTGCGACTTTGCGCTAAGGATAGCAAAATAGCTACCTAAGTTGCAGTTCGCTAACCCCTCAAACCCCGCCGCGGCCCTTGCTATATTCTTGATATTTGGTTAATGCTTTTCTCCCTTTTCCTTAGAATGATTCATATCCTTGTTTTCCTATTGCTATCTTTTGGGTTGCAGATTTTTTATAAGTCAGAAATTATAAATATAAACTTAGAAATTATCTACCTGCATCTCTAATGAGCCAAATCCACCTTCTGAATCTAGAATATTTTCTTGTTTTGCAGAGAAGAGCGGATCTGGAGTAGCCCCGCGCCGTGCCGGTCTGCCTGCATAGCGTCGCCTCACCACAGCACCGCCACCCTAGGTATAACCCCTGTACCCGTACCTTGGTCGTAGATCTTGTCACCCAGTTAGGCGTCTCCCGTCCGAAAGAGATACGGTCGGAGGTATGCAGGTCTTTGCATATCTGCGACCGTATCTGTTTTGGATTGTCCACGTTTTTTGGACAGCCCACGGATGCGTAGATGAGTTAGCTTCCATGTTCTGCTCCCGTCTGAGTCGGAGTTTCGGCAGCACCTCCCCGTGTGTATCCGGAGAACACGGGGAGGTGCTGCCGAAATTCCGACTCGGACGGGGGCAGAACATGGAAGCTAACCCATCTATGCATCCACGGGTGGGATTAGGACCTATCCTTCACCTATTAGATGGTAGGAACGCCGTGTAGATGCAAATACATGTTTTATTACCCGCTTACATTGGCGCATGACAGAGGATGGCTGACTGTGAGTGGATGTACACGGGTTTTGCAAGTAAGAGCTCTGAATGGGTTAGGGGGACCGATGCTTTCCTGGAGCATGCATTTGGCCCAGCTGCTAAAGGGTCGAGTCGGATGCCGTGTCCCTGTAGCAAGTGTAAGAACAAGAAAAAGAAACGAAAGCGTGTCGTGGGAGTAGATATTCACAATAACGGATTCGTTCCAAACTATACCCGCTGGATCCACCATGGTGAACACCATCGTATTAGGGAGGAGGTGGTGAGACCCCTCCTTGAGGAGTATGATGCAGATGCCGGGATGGCAGACATGATGGCAGACTTTCATGAAGCACGGTTCGTTGAAGGAATGGTGGTGGAGGATGATCTAGAGGAAACCACAAAGGCGTTCTACACCATGATGGAGGCGGCACAGAAGCCCCTTCACGAGAAGACAATGGTTTCGCAACTAGATGCCATTTCACGCCTAATAGCGTTGAAGTCGCAATTGGGCATTAGTCGAGATGGCTTTGATCTCGTGTTGACAGTTCTTGGCAAACTGCTTCCGGATCCTCACACCCTGCCGAAGAACACGTACGAGTCACAGAGACTCCTTCGTGCACTTAAGATGCCATATGAGGGGATCCAAGCTTGTCCGAAGGGGTGCGTCCTATTCAGGGGAGACCACGAGAAAGCAACACACTGTCCAAAGTGCAAAGCCTCTAGGTTTGTGGAGGTAGAAGGCAGTGATGGCAAGAAGAAATAGTCTAAGATCCCTGAGATGGTCTTACAGCACCTTCCTTTCCTACAGAGGATCCAACGGCTGTACATGATAGAGGAGTCCGCGAAACAAATGACGTGGCACTAGAATGGCAAAAGATACAGTCCTAACAAGATGGTACACCAAGCAGATGGTGATGCATGGAAGCACTTCGATGACATGAATCCTAGCAAGGCTATGGAGGCTCGGAATGTACGCGTAGCGTTGGCAACAGATGGGTTCAACCCGTTTGGAATGATGGCGGCCCCGTACACTTGTTGGCTCGTGTTCGTGATCCCCCTCAATCTTCCCCCCGGCGTCATGTTTGAACCCAGGAACGTGTTCTTGACGCTGATAATACCTGGACACCCGGGCAACAATATGGGTGTGTTCATGTAGCCAGTGTGGGATGAATTGCAACATGCTTGGGAAGAGGGGGTACTGACGTACGACCGAGCTACAAAGAGGAACTTCATAATGCATGTGTGGTACCAGTATTCAATGCATGACTTCCTGGCGTATGGCTTATTCAGCGCGTGGTGTGTTCACGGGAAGTTCCCTTGCCCAACATGCAAGGCAGATGTGATGTTCACCTGGCTGCACAAGGGTGGCAAGTATTCTTCTTTCGACAAACATCGTCAATTCCTACCTGAGAACCATGAATTGAGACAAGATGAAAAGCACTTCACGAAAGGTGTTCAAGTCACCGACCCCATTCCTCAGGTTAAGAGCCCTGCCGAGGTCCTTGCCGAGATAGAGGCTCTCCAAATTGATGAAGTCAACGGTGGTTTTATTGGATATGGTAACAACCACATGTGGACTCATATATAGGGCTTGACTAGGCTCCTGTACTTCAAGCACCTTCTTCTTCCACACAACATCGATGTAATGCACACAGAAAAGAATGTCGTCGAGGCACTCTGGGCAACACTCATGGACATTGGTAAAAAGTCAAAGGACAACGTTAAGGCTAGACTAGATGTGGAAAAGATTTGCGATAGACCAAAGCTAGTGATGAAGACCCCTGCGCCAGGCAAGAGATGGAAAAGGGGCCCGGCCGATTACATCCTGAAAAGGGCCGATAGGAAGGAAGTACTGCAGTGGATGAAGACATTACAGTTCCCGGATGGGTATGCGGCGAATCTGAGTAGGGGAGTGAACTTGCAGACTATGAAAGTCTTAGGGATGAAGAGTCATGACTTCCACATATGGATTGAGCGGATCCTTCCTGCGATGACCTAGGGATACCTCCCCGAGCCAGTGTGGCGTGTCCTGGCAGAGTTGAGCTTTTTCTTCCGCTAGCTTTGTGCCAAGGAGTTATCTCGGGACGTTTGTGTTGACCTGGAGAAGGCTGCACCTCTGTTGCTCTGCAAGTTGGAGATGATATTTCCACCCGGCTTCTTCCTATCGATGCAGCATCTAATTTTGCACCTACCACGTGAGGCATGGTTGGGGGGGGTCGTGCAGGCCCGTTGGTGCTATCCAATCAAGAGGTGTCTAAAGCTTCTTCGGAAAAAGTGTAGAAATAAAGCCATAATTGAGGCTTCCGTGGTAGAGGCATTCATTCTGGAGGAGGTGTCGACATTCACACAGGCGTACTATACTGAGAAACTTCCTAGCGTGCACAATCCAACCCCTCGTTACAACGCCGACAAGAACTCATCAAACCTCAGCCTTTTCCAAGGGGATCTCGGAAGAGGAAGCGCAGGTACCAACAAGAAATTGACCCATGATGAGTGGCGCACTATCATGATCTACTTGTTGTTGAACCTTGATGAAGTGATTCCTTATCAGAAGTAAGTTCTCAATGAGCTTGTTACATATGCCGTGACTATCCTCCACCTATCGATCCGACCCCCTTGTCTCTTGTTTTTTTAGGGAATATATTAATGAACACTGGAGAGGCAATAGGGCTCCTACCGAGCAAGAAGAAGACCATCTTCTTAGACATGGTGTGCCTGATTTCATTTCCTGGTTCTCTACAAAGGTACCATCCAACTAACCTCGTTTGCTCCTAGAAGATTCCACTTTGCTCCTAGGAGCGAGTAATGTAACGATCTACCTGTCCTGACCTTGCAGGCCCGCACGGATGTGGAAATGGGTGATGAATTGAAACAGGTGGCCGGTGGCTTCTCCTGTAGGGTCAAGTCATTCAACGTTTATGATGTGAATGGCTATCGCTTTCGCACGAGAGCCTACGAGGAGAGTCGGGCCAACCTAAAAACCACGTGCAGTAGAGTTCGTATGACCAGCATGGATGAGAAGGACTATTATGGCATAGTCGAAGAGATATACGAGCTCAAATTTAAGGGTGCCAAAGCTTTTAAGCCAGTGGTATTCAAATGCCATTGGTTCGATCCTGATGTCACGAAAAAAGACCTTAAGATTGGGCAAGTCAAAATTCGACAGGATTCCAACTATAAAGGAGACGATGTCTATATTGTGGCTAACCGACATGCCACGCAAGTGTATTACCTCCCATGGGCATGCCAAAAAGACGAGAAGCTTGCGGGTTGGAGCCTTGTGCACTTGGTCTCGCCGCGCGGTAAAGCGGCTGTCCCAAACGATGATGATTACAACTTTGACCCAAACAAAGATGAGTTCAATCAACCTGAGGGGCTAGAAGGGAGTTTGGAGATAGACATTCTTTCGCTCATGGGCATGGAAGTAGACAACGACATCGATGAGGACGAGGGTGATGAGGTGCAGGATGCTGAGGACTTACGAATCCTTGAGCGATGGCAGATGGAGCGCGATGGAGTTGAGGACGATGTAGATGATGATGACGATGGAGATGATGAGGACGATGGAGATGATGCCCGACACTTAAGAGAGCTCGACAATATTGATAGTGATGACGACAATAGTGATGACGATAATAGTGATGACGACAATAGTGATGACGACTACACGCCAGCCATATTGCCGTTCGTGGAGATAATTTCTAATTCATTTAATACTATATTGTTATTATTATTACCTTGCAATTATGTTTCTTTACAAGTACTTGTCAGTTATTTATGCTAACTATTTTAATCTTTGTCATTGCAGGCACTCGACAAAATGCCGGGCGGAAGGCGGTAGCGGCCGCATCGACAGGTCCGCTCGCAGTACCAGATCCACCACGAGGAGCAGGCGGCCGCCGCCGATGATGAGGAGCAGTTGGTGGAGCCGTCGACCAGTAGGGGGGGCAGCGGACATCGCACGTCAACAAGGAGGCTGTAGTTCGAGGAGGCCCCGCAAGGGGGGACAACGATGACGACGACCGGTGACGGCGGCGGCGACAACGACGACGACGACGACGGGGGCGAGCCGACACCAGGCGAGACGGCTTCCTCAGGTTCGAGCAAGCCCTACCAGCGCGGGCCCTCATCGCTCCCTGAGCCATGGCCACTCCCTTCCCGCCGCCCAATGATTCGACCCGTGGGTCAGACGTAAGTAACCATTGTTGATTTCACTACTTGTTCATATGACATGTTGAAAATCAAACTGCAGACTAACAATTGTTGTTAATGACTCGTGCAGTAGTTGGACGTTTGTGAGCGGAGGGAGCAGTTCACGCCATATCAATGGCATCCAGGGCCTGCTGATTAGGGAGTACTACCCTGGCTTCGTCACCCACAAGGGTGAGGTACAGGCGCCCATGAAGTGGGAGCACTTCTCCAGTGTCACGGACTCCAACGGCGATACCCTTGCGGCGAAGATCAAGAGGGAGTTCTGTGTGAGTATTTTCATCGCACCGCATTTCTCAATACTACGCATTCGTTGGACGTTCTTGAAACAATGAAATGATACATGATGTCTGTGTGTAGGACTTCTTCACGTGCGAGGAGGGGAGAGAGCAGCATGCGGCGCGAGTGCAGGAGGCGGTCTGCAAAGATCGTCTCAAGGACCTGTACCACGAGGCGCATCTCTAGTGCGTCATCAGCTACTACGCCAACGTGCTTGGCCAGGTGGTGAAGAAGCCGCAAGTCAGGGAGATGATACTCCAGAGGGAGACCGACCTCACAGAGGCGTAGTACATGCAGGTAATTAAGTAGGAAACATTCGTTCTGATTCCTTCCGTGAAACATTTAATTCATCTTCTGGCATGTCAAATACTTGATGTCATGCAGATGTGTCCGAGGTGGTGCGACAACTACAAGGACTACTGGGCGGCCATTGTGCGTGAGTGGACCACGGACGCAGTGTACCAGAGGCGCAGAGAACGTCGGGAGGGCCGCCTGTAGATGCGAGGGGCACCACACCACCAAGGGAACCAGTCCCTCCCAGTGTTCATGGAAAGATGGGTATGCTTCTGTTGATCTATTAATTCTAGTGCTCAATTGTCATTACTTGTAACCATGTTTGTGTTTTCCTCGCAGACCCAGTCGCATGGTGGGCATGTCGTCAACGAGTTCACGGGGTATGCCCTTGCTCACAAGGGCAAAGCGACGGCGGCGGACAACGTCTACGACCCGGCGGACGGGCCCGACGCGTACACCAACGCGAGCGTCTACCCCAAGCTCACCAGTACACCTCCGCGGCTCGCTAGCGCCATGGGGAGACGTTCGACCCCGCCACCGACCCCCTGGACACGGACCTCTTGATGAGGTTGGGAGGAGGGAAGCAGCATGGCCGGTACTGGATGGCCAACAGCGCCATCGAGTCGTCCTCTGTTCCCACGCTGAGCCAGATTCGACGAGACGGGACCAGGAGCTCCTCCGACATCCCCATAGCGCCTCGGCAGCCGAGCAACGCGCAAATGTTCTTGGCATTTCAGGTAAGTGCAGTTTCATTCATCGTTCACTCGTTTCACACATGTACCTTGCTTTCACATACCATCAACTTTGCGGGTGTAATATTGCAGGCCCAGATCGCACAGTTGCAGACGAACCAGGAGAACATGGCGGTGGCCCATCAGCGGCAGCTGGCGGCTGTCACGCAGCACTACCAGCGTCAGATGCAGGACTTTGCCGCCTACTTCCGGGGCCTTCAGATCCCGGGAATGCAGCAGCACGAGCTCCCTGCCTCGATCTTCGCTCCACCACCTTTTCCTGTGCCTACTCCTACAGCGACTCCGGTGAGTATATTGCCTGTTGCTTGAGCTTGTGCGGCCATCCTGTAGGTACTAATGAGATCACTTATCCTTTGTGCAGGAACAGTCAGCGGGTTCGAACCCGACTCCAGGTGTCAGCCCTCCACTGGGCCCTTCTCCACCGCACGGGTGGCTGGCTCACCCGACCTTCCCGACTCAGGGCTTCACGTGACCAGGTACCGCTCCTCCTCCACCGACGCAGCAGGGGCACTCCGGACCCTACTCGACGTTCCAGGCAGCGCCGCAGTCAGGGTGGTCTCCGTGGGAGCAAGGTGGGGGCTCTGGGGCCCCTGGGACGCTGGGTCGAGCTAGGTACCTCTACTGCCCGCTTGTAGACTTGTCGGCCTTCGTGCCGCTGTGGTTATCGGCCTTTGCGCCGTTGTTTTCTTGCAGGTTTTGGACATGTTATGAACTTGTTATGAACTTATATCGTGTTGAGACGTCATTTGATGATGAAATGTGATTTTTATGTGATATTCTAGTTTATTGTCATTAATATATGTGAAATTGCATGTCTGGAATGCAAGAAAACAGAAAAAAAAAAGCAAAAAAAAAAATTTCCCAGCATTGCCGAGTGCCGAGTGCTAGCACTCGGCAAAGATTTTTTCAAAAAAAAATGCCGAGTGCCTGACACGTCAGCACTCGGCGAAGAATTTTTCAAAAAAAAATTTCCTTTGCCGAGTGCCTGACACGTCGGCACTCGGCAAAGGGTGGCGTCAAGTTGACGGCGCCCGTTACCTTTGCCGAGAGCTGGTGTGACACTCGGCAAATCCTTTGCCGAGTGCCTGCCACGTGGCACTCGGCAAAGATTCCTTTGCCGACCACTTCTTTGCCGAGTGGGCTTTGCCGAGAGCCGCACTCAGCAAAGCCTTTGCCGACGGCAAAGGTTTCTTTGCCGAGTCCGGCCGGCACTCGGCAAAGGCGGCGGATCCAGTAGTGCGAACAGAGATGAGGAATAGGGATCAGCCGATCAGGATAGAGAATTAGGGCCCTTGCTGCTGGCTGCCGCCTGGCGCTTGCGGCAGTGCGGCCTGACTGCCGAGGTTCTCGCTTCGCCTCTTTGGCCTCTGCTCCGCTGGAAAGCACGCTGCCAGGCCCTCGCAGCCTCACGCGCCCACGTGGCCTCACACGACGCGACCATGCCGCACGAGCACTCGAGCAGTTGCGCATGAAGGAAAGAGTCGCGACTCGCGCTGCTGATCACGGGGAATGGGGAGTCGGCGTCTAGCATATCGTATTTCCGAATTCCTATATTACTACTAATCTATACATACCTAGGGGGCCCATCCAATTTCTGGACCTGGGACGGCCGTCCCTCCTGCGCCCCCCTAGGGCCGGGCAAGTAACACAAGATTTAGTCTCTTAGCTTCTTGGTGAATCACTTGTAAAATGGAATGAGAATAGCCTGATTTTGTCTGGAAATTAATTAGTCCCCAATTTACAGTCCTCTGATTTAATTTACCACAAATACTGGATGTTGAAACAATGCTACATTGGTACATTGAACTATTGGCCCTTGTTTATGTTAATTGTTCAATAATTTCATGTTATGCTAAAATTCTATGAATTTATGAAATCATACTAAAAATATGTGCTATATATTATACTATTAGAACCATGTGGTGTTATCACTACCACAAAATGGAATACCCTTGAGGGTCACCAATTTCCTTGAGTGGCGAGATTGAACTCTCAAGAAATATATATTACCTTGGCAGTTCTTGAAAACCTTCCAAGAAATATATATTTCTTGAGTGTTATTTCGTATGCTGAAGAAAAATATGTATTTACTTGAGTGTATTTGGAAACACTCAAGGAATTCCTAGTTTCCTTTAGTGCCATATAGATAGATAGATAGATAGATAGATAGATAGATAGATAGAGTGACTTCCTACGCGGCGGCGGGCGGCGGGCTGGCGACGTCTCCTGCACGTGCCAGCGGCGTCTCCTGCATGGGCGAGCGACCTCTCCTGTGCGCGGCGGTTCCAGCGCAGCTGCGCTTGTGCTCGGCGCCAACCTGGACCACACTGCCACTGTCGACAAGGTGAGCCCCAGTGCCGACCTGCCCCGCGTACGGCCATCCGGCCATCCCCTTCCTCCTGCAAGGGCTGCCGGGGCTCCGCATCTGCACAGCCACAGATCCGCCAGGCACCCAGGCTACCGCAGCCAGCGCAGACCACCCTCCGGCTTGATGGCGCCCTCGAGTTCGTTCTTTTAGTTGCTATAGGTTCTTTTTTATCTGATTCGATAGTAGGATCTGAAACCTACAGATTTCGACGTCAGTCCTGAGATGGGGACATGGTATTGTTTTGATTCCAGTTATGGTTCAAAACTAGTGGCATTGCTGGATTCAATTTCAGATAATCTACAAATTTAGGGCTTGTTTAAAAGTCCGGTATTTAGACTAAAACCCTTGTAAATTACTGGTCCTAAAATTTTTCCAACCCAAACTGAAATTGATTGTTTGGATGATAGGTGAGCCTACTAATAAAACAATCGGATAAAAATAATTTTCTCCTCAGCTCTGGAAAATAAAACGACAACTATCGGCCTCCTCTCGTCCGCTCCCATGGTTACTCTTCACCGAGAAAAGTCTGTCGCGGCGGCGGCTGCAGCGAGCTCTCCATTCGCGCCTCTGCTCTGCTCTCTCTCCCTCTCTCACGGAGACACAGCGATGCCTCTCTCTGACTTTCTTCAGCGGGCTCCGGGTCCGGGAGCTCGGCGGCGCCCCCTCCCGAGGAGCGGTGGGGCTCCCGTACCTCGCCGAGCTCTCCTCTGACTCCGGCGGCTGCAGTGGCATGGTCATAGCCGTTGAGCACTCCGGCGACCCTGTCATCTCCTCTGCCAAGGTTAGTAGCCTGGGATCCATCCTTCGTCTCGCGTGCTTTGGCAGAGTCAAATCTTCTTCCAATTGTGACTTGCGAATACCAATCGTTTGATGAAATGCGTCATCCGTCCAGAACTCCAGATCCTCTAACATGGCGGTGTCCGACGAAGCCAGATATGTTAGCCTCTGATCCACGGTCTAGCTGAAGCCGAGCTGCTACTGCTCGAGCTTTGGGGCGGGCATTTCTTTGCATTGCAGGCAGCCTGCCTGACGAGGCGAGGGCAACAGCTTCGGCATCACTCCGCAAGGCAGGCAGCAGCTCGCGGCAAGGCAGGCAACATGTCCGACGGTGTCGTGAGTCGGGCAGCCTGCGACCCTTGGCAAGGCGTGCAGCAGCTCCGGCAGCCTGCGCGGCGCAGAGAGCGACGTCTCCTGTCGAAGACTGCACAGACATGTCGTGGAGGCTCTATTTAACAGACGAAAGAAATTACAGTTGTATTCTAGTGCACAAGATATTATACCTGAAAGCTAATTACCAGTGAATAAAATTACAAAGCTGCCAAACAGGGCCTTAATGTTTTTTTTTTTTTTGAGTGCATATCTTTGTGTAGTGATCTGAAAAGGGTTCTTTTTGTGGTAGCAACTGGTACGGTCTATATATTTAAGATTAGTAGTTGTGAACTAAAACATTTATGTGATATAAAACACATGGGTTCTCTGAATTGTTGGGTCGTACAACACTTTAGATCATTGCTGAGTCGAACTGGACATTTTGTTATTTCTGCTGTTAACATCCATATAGCTAAATAGATTTTGTGCCTTTTTTCAGGTTTGATCAGCTTGTGCCTTTTGCTTGGCTGGTAAGCTCCCCTTCATTGCCCATGTGAATGGTGAATGTCATTCATTTATAGCTTCCTCCTATGTAAGAATCTGATTGTCTCTAGCAACTTTTTAGGTATGAATTGAGGATCTGTGGAGGCAACAATATGTGTACTGTGTAACAGTACTAGGAGTTTATGTTGTCAAAATTTTTTTGACTCCTGTCACATTTTGAATACCCAAGATAAAAATCCTGGGCCTGCCACTGAATGTAGGTGCGCATCCAGCTTTGCTGCGCCACTCTGCTCGTCCTCCTCAACTCGGGCTCGATGCACAACCTAATTTATTTCTCAGAAAGCGAGAACAACTTCTATTTTAAGACAGAGGAAGTACGCAATTAGATTAACCTACCCTAAAACTACCCATCAAGGGTCAGTATCCACCATAATGTCTACACGGATAGTGTCAACAGCTCAACGCCATGACTATTGGACAAGTAGGCATGGGGACTTCAACGGCCTTAGGGCCATCTTCATCTCTAGGTTAGTAACCCTTAAGCAGAATTAATTGAGAAGTGCAATAGGTGTTTATGTGCTTAGGTTAATTAAAGTCCCCGATATGTTAAAAATCTAACATATGGTATCATAGCTGATTTAGCTTAACCACACTATTATAGATTTGGACATCATTGCCGGCCTCGTCACTGCCGGATTTGTGAGAACCGACAGTGATGTACCTTCACTGCTGGTTCTAAGCTTGAAAATGAGAAAATGATTGGGGCTGGACTAAAACCGGCAGTGAAGGACCACATCACTGTCGGTTTGTGGCTTGCACCAATAGTGAGTTGGCGGCCACTTATCACTGCCGGTTCTAACCAAGAGCCGACAATGATTTGGTGCTATCACTATCAGTTCGAGCCAACAACCGACGGTGATAAAATAGCAGTACAAAAAGTTGGCGCCGTCCTCTCCTTCCTGCTCTCTTCCATCCCGAGCATAGAGGCGCGCGTTTGGGCCACTCCCTCCATTGTTGCGGCTACTCTTCACCGTGAAGCTAGCTCTTGGATTTAGAAGAATGGCTTAATCTTTTTGCTTTAAGGTTAGTAACATGCATCCACTCTTTTGATTTTGTAGCTTAATTAGCGTTGTTTTGATGGCTACATTGCTTGATTCTCATTCTAGTTCTTTCTCCATTCTAGAGAGCACTTTTTCAATTGGACTTTGTGCAAGGCTTCCAAGCAAATTGTGGTGAATCCATCATCCAAAAGGTTGGTATCTTTGAACACATTTAAAATGCTAGCTAATTACATGGTGGTCAAGATCATTGTTAGTATGTGATGCTATAATTAGTTTTTGATAAGAGTAGAGTAGATTCTTTTACAATTTTGGTGAGCAAATTAATCCATGTGTCACCTACCAACACATTGTTTGGAGCTACATTGTTGTTTATGGTCATGTCTCTAATTTTAATCTTTTTTAAAAAATTAGTGTCTCCATTTTTATGTGGCATCGAGTAGAATAATTGTTCTTCGTTATTGTGCAATAATTGTTTTTATGGGGCTACGATTTTCAATTTAAATGGCCGGGGCTACCAATTTTAATTTTCCAATAATTAGTGTATAATAATGTTTTTCAAAAATAGGGTGACTAAATTAAATAAGTGTAGAATAAATGGTACTTTCGAGCTACAATTGTTGTTCATGAAGCTCGACTTCTTATTAATTTCTCTGTAATTATTGTCTTAATATTTTTGTGTAGAGATGGATCGAGAGTGGATGCATCTGTCCTGAATAGACAAGCGGTACATGCATGACGTTAGCCAGTTTATCACCAATGCCAAAGCTCAAGCTAGGAATGGGAACCCTGTCTTCTGCCCATGCAAAGATTGCATAAATCAAAGGAAATGGGCTCAAATTGAGTATGTACGAATGCACTTGATTACCAGGGGGTTCATGCTAAACTATATAATATGGACTATGCATTGCGAGGTTGGTGTGAATATTCTGTAGGAAAACGATGATGACATGGCCATACCTGACGTAGCCATCCACGATGCTGACGAGGAACCCGGTGTCAACACAGAACCTATGGCCACAGTTAATGATGTGTTTAGGAACACGCTAGCTGACGACATTGAGGATAATAATGGCATTTCTCAGCTGCTACATAATGTAGAGACCGGATATCTTAGTGAAAGATAGTTGAAAAAGCTAGAGAAAATAAAACAAGATGGTAAAACACCATTGTATAAGAATTGTCCATGAGCAAATTGGAAGCCGACATCATGCTGTTGGAGTTCAAATCGATAAACGGATTTAGCGATAAAGGCTTCGATCAGTTGGTAGCTATAATAAGAAAAATGCTCCTTGAAAGAAATGAGTTGCCAAAAAAGACATACCTGGTCAACCAAATGATCTACCCCATCGGCCTCAAGGTTGAAAAAATCCATGCGTATTCCAATGATTGCATATTGTACCGTAGAGACAAATACAAAGACTTGGATGCGTGCCCCAAGTGTGAAGCTCCATGATATAAGGAAGGACCGTTAGATGAGGGTACCTACACTAGAGGAGATCCCATGAAGGTTGTTTGGTATTTCCCTATAGCTCCTCGGGTGCATAGGTTGTTTTCATGTGCAAAGTCAGCCAAGCTGTTGCGCTGGCATGGCAAAGAGCGTAAGAAAGATACAATGATGAGGCACCCCACCGATGGAAAGGACTGGAGGACAGTCAATACTATGTTCTATAAGAATATCGTTGGAGAAGTAAGGCACCTTTGGTTTGGTTTGAGCACAGATGGGATGAATCCTTTCGACCAAGTTAGAAGCAATCATAGCACGTGGCCCGTGACACTCTGTATATACAACCTTCCACCTTGGCTCTGTATGAAGCCGTCATACCTCTAAATGTCACTACTGATCCAAGGGCCAAGACAACCTAGGAATGACATCAATGTGTTTTTGGAAACAATTATCGATGGACTAGTGGAGATGTTTGAAAAGGGTGCAGAGGATGTTTAGGACGAGTACAAAAAGGAACATGTCACGATCAAGGCAGTACTTATCGCTACAATCATCAACCTGCCAGGTTGAGGTAGCTTGTCCAGAGCGAAGACAAAAGACTATACTGGATGCGTCGAGTGCTTGATGACACTGATGCAGTACATCTACCAAAGAACTTAAAGATAGTTTATATGGGACACCATACGTTCCTACCTAAGGATTACCCTTATCGTAGGAATAGAAAAGATTTTGACGGGACTATTGAGAAACACTTACCTCCAAAATATCAAGATGTGCCTGCGATACTTCAAGAAGTCAACAAACTAGAGGTTGTCCTTGGAAAGGGAGACAATGCAGTAGCAGCGCCTAATGGGAGCGTCTAGAAGAAAAAAAATCATTTTTTTGGAAACTACCTTACTGGCTAGTGCTAAGTGTATGCCACTATCTTGATCCCATGGACATTACTAAAAATGTGTGTGGTAACACGCTTAACACCTTGATGGACACCGGGGGGACATCGAAGGATTTACTAGCCACACACCTAGACATGCAACACTTGGGAATCAGGAAAGAGCTGCATCCCATGGCGCTATAGGATGGCCAATTTGAACTTTTGGTTGTGTCGTGGACCTTGAAGAAGGAAGAAAAGCATGCGCTTATTTCTTTCTTCAATGAACTCAAAGTCCTAACGGGCTACTGTGTGAACCCGAAGAGGCTAGTGAACATGAGAGAACTCAAGTTCAACTATGGCTGTATAAAAGCCCATGACGGTCATGCCATTATGACTCAACTGCTCCGTGTTACCCTGCGTGGTATCCTCCCCCCAAAGATCGGTGCCCTAATCATAAAGTTGTACTCATTCTTCGACGCGATCTCAAAAAAGGTCATTGATGTGTCCACGTTGGACTAGTTGTAGTGGGACATAGCCAAAACTCTCATTAGGCTTGAGATGCATTTCCTATTGACTTACTTTGATATCTAGTGCACCTGCTCGTTCATCTTGTTGACCAAATTATAGCCCTTGGCTCAATGTACCTGCATCAGATGTTCTCTTTTGAAAGGCTGATGAAAGTTTTCAGGAGGTATGTTAGGAACAGATTTAGGCCAGAAGGGGGCATGGTTGAAGGATGGTCAATAGAGGAGGCCATTGAGTTCTGCACATATTGTCTAGACATCAATAGGGTCAGAGTTCTAGAATATCGTCATGAGGGAAGACTAGGTAGCAAAGGAATGATCGAGAGAAATCTATCATAGTAGACGACCTCGTTTCTTTCAGATAGGCATAGTTCATTGTTCTCCGGCAAGCAGAGGATGTGATGCTATACATTGACAAGCATAGGCAATCACTGCAAACTTTATATCCAAGCTGATCGTAGGCTTGGCTTAATAAAAAACATAAGGAGGAATTTGTCAGCTGGTTGCAATGCCACTTGATTGGAACAATGTTGGGTAATCAACTGGATATCTTAGCCAAGGAATCTTTGAGTACATTGCTTAAGTACCAAGGGTATGAGATCAATGGATTTACATTTTACATAAAAAAGCAAGATGGAAAGAGCACAAACCAAAACAGTGGTGCTCGTTTGATGCTCATGACAAAAACAACAATGTGTAGGCGATGTACTATGGTTTCATAGAGGAGATATGGGAGTTAGACTATGGTCATTTAAAGGCAGCTCTTTTTCGCTGCTAGTGGGTCTAGATTGAGAAAATCACCACCGACAGAGAGGGCTTCACTACCGTTGATCTCATCAAGACCGCATACAAAGATAACCCCTTCGTCCTTGCCAAAGATGTTATGCAAATCTTTTATGCAGGGGACAACAAGACAAAAGGAAAGCTAAAAGTAGTCCTGGAAGAAAAAAGGAAGATTGTCAGTGTCGATGGACTGACGGATGAAGAAGACTATATGAGCTATCAGGAAATGCCTGCATTTAGGGCGAACATATCCCTACCTATCCTTGAAGAGGGTGATGAACCTGCTTATGTCCGAAAGAAGATAGTTAGATTATTATTAACTATGTAATCATTATTCATACATTGTATCAGCAATTCGCACTGAATATCTAATTTATATTTTGTGCACATCTCTATAATTAAATTATTGATTATGTAATCAAATATTAAGATGATGTTCACAAACACTATTATTTGATAATTATAGACCATTAATTAATTATCATAGAATTAAATAATCAAGACACAAATTTTTGTCTAATTTTAAAATATAAACTAACTGCATTATTTCTATTAATAAATCAAAAAAAGAAAAGCAAACTAATCGAACTCCCTATCCATGTCACCGGTCTATTGAGGCACGAGAGAGTGCAATCGTACGGGCATTTGCCTTCATCGATAGTTGTGGTTACAGAATCCATGACATCAATTACCATGCTTGGATGCAAATGTATGGTGCTGTGCATCCACCCCCTTATTAGAGTTTGTTTAGGTTTAATTTGCAAGGTTTAAGTTTAGTTTGGCTTGTGTTTGTCATGTAATTCATGTGCTATGGAACAAGAACTCTAAATTATGGTGATGTATGGATCTCAAACTTTTTCTCAGGCTTGCACGTGCCACGGGTGAATGAAACACCAAGTTTAGGATTTTTCTGAGATGGTTTGGTACTTTCTCCGATTTAATTGAATTTCCACGCGACGTCACCGATTAATTAGAGGTTGAGCTGAGTCTATTCCTGAAACAATCCGTAATGGTTCCAAACTTTTTCAAGGGGTCTTATGTGGAGACTTTTCCCTGTGTGCCCTTATAAAAGATCGTAATCCCTTGTGTGCCCCTGAAAAAATTCAGCGGTCTTCAGCGCCACTACTCCAACTTTTTCGTGTCATCCATGCCACTTCCGTCAGTTTGGGCTCTAACGCCGTTAACCTGCAGGTGTGAAAAGACGAAAATGCCCTTAAGTTCAAATATGTTATTAATTTTTTTTGAGCATCTTAACGACTTCAAATGAAAAAACTCAAAACTAGAAAGTTGTAGATCTCGTCGAGATCTATAATTTTCATATAAATTTTTTTTTCATTTAATTTCGCAAAAAAAATAATATGATTTTTCTAAGATATATTAATCATATCAAATCATATTTTTTTTTGCGAAATTAAATGAAAAAAAATTTATATGAAAATTATAGATCTCGACGAGATCTACAACTTTCTAGTTTTGAGTTTTTTCATTTGAAGTCGTTAAGATGCTCAAAAAAAATTAATAACATATTTGAACTTAAGGGCATTTTCGTCTTTTCACACCTGCAGTTTAACGGCGTTAGAGCCCAAACTGACGGAAGTGGCATGGATGACACGAAAAAGTTGGAGTAGTGGCGCTGAAGACCGCTGAATTTTTTCAGGGGCACACAGGGGATTACGATCTTTTATAAGGGCACACAGGGAAAAGTCTCTCTTATGTGCCCTAGAGACCAATTTTTGGTAAAGGTGGATGCAAAATTCTAGTGTGCCCAACATGTAATTAGACCTATTTTGTCCCTTTTAGCACAAAGAAAAATATAATAATAAATAAAATGATTGAAAAACCTAAGATCTTGTATGGGGCCATAATTTTGGTGTACATGCTTGCAAAAAAATTTAAATCATTTGGACATTGGCGGTACATACCTGCTTCACAAACCTATATAAGTCGTCTCATATTATAATGACTAAACACCTAGGTTCTCATGGTTTCTGTGGTTCATATGCATTCTAGTGTCATATTGGTCTCAAACTTTTTCTCAGACTTGCACGTACCACGGGTGAAGAAACTACCAAGTTTGGGATTTTTCTGAGATTGTTTGGTACTTTTTACTGTTTAATTGAATTTCCACGCGACATCACCGATTAATTAGAGGTTGAACTGAGCCTACCACCGAAACGATTAGGAATAGTGTCAAACTTTTCCATGGGTTATTATGTGCCCTAGGGTCCAATTTTTCGTCGAGGTGGATGCAAAATTCTAGTGTGCCCAACATGTAATTGGGCCTCTTTTGTCCCCTTTAGCATAAAGAAAAATATAATAATAAAAAATTGATTAGAAAAACCTAAGATCTTGTGTGGTGCCATAATTTGGGTGTACATGCTTGCAAAAAAAATTGAAGCCATTTGAACATAGGCTGTACATACCTGCTTCACAAACCTATAGAAGCCATCTCATGTTACAATGACTAAACAACTAGGTTCCTAAGGTTTCAGTGGTTCATATGCATTCCGAAGTCGTATTGGTCTCAAACTTTTTATCAGGCTTGCACATGCCACGAGCAAAGGAACCACCAAGTTTCAAATTTTTCTGAGATGGTTTGGTACTTTCTGCTATTTAATTGAATTTTCACGTGGCATCATCGATTAAATAGAGGTTGAACTGAGCCTAACCCCGAAACCATCCAGAATGGTACCAAACTTTTCCACAGGGTATCATGTGCCATAGGAACCAATTTTTAGTCAATGTGGATGCAAAATTTCAGTGTGTCCAACATGTAATTGGGCCTCTTTTGTCCCATCCAGCACAAAAGAAAAATATAATAATAAAGAAATTGATCAGAAAAAACTAAGAGCTTGTGTGGGGCCATAATTTGGATATACATGCTTGCAAAAAAATTCAAACCATTTGGACATAGGTGCAACAGGAATATAAATGCGTGAATTTATTCAGTTTTAAAATAGAAACGATTGTATATAATCATCACTGTCGGTTTCACAAACCGGCGGTGTTGGGTCGAAAACCGATAGTGATGACAAGTATCATTGTCCGTTCCTTGTTGAAAACTGACAGTAATATCTATATTTTTTAAATCAAAATCAAAAAATTGTGCCCAGCCTTAGGTTCGAGCGCATGTCTCGAGGTCCAGAGTGCGCAGCATTAACCGATGTGGTAGTCTAGGGAGTTCATTAGGTTTTGTATTTTTTTTCTTTTTATCCTGTTATAACGCACTATTTAAATTAGAAAATAAAAAATAAAAAAGTTTGGCCCGCCTGGACTTCGAACGCAGGTCTTGGGGTTGATAGTGCGCGACGTTAACCGCTGTGGTAGTGTAGGGAGTTTGTTAGGTTTAGGTTTTTTTTATTTATCCTGTTCTAACACACTATTAAATTATAAAATAAAAGACAAAAAAGTTTGGGCCGCCTGGCATTTGAACACGGGTCTCGGGGTTAAGAGTGCGCGGCCTTAACCGCTGCGGTAGTGTAGGGAGTTCGTTAGGTTTAGGTTCTTTTTGTTTTTTATCCTGTTCTAATGCACTATTAAATTATAAAATAAAAAACAAAAAAGTTTCGCCCACCTAGGATTCGAACGCGGGTCGTGGGGTCGAGAGTGCATGGCCTTAACCGCTGCGCTAGGATAGGGAGTTCGTTAGTATAGGTTCTCTTTTGTTTTTAATCTTTTAAACAACCCGACAGTGGAGTTGGCCATCACTGCCATTTTGCCTTTGGCACTGGCAGTGATCACTGTCGGTTTATCGTTGGCACCGGCAATGATGTGCCACAAGTATATAGCCTAATGGCGTGGGGTGAAATTTTTCTAAGTCATTTGAACCCCGCGCCATCCACTTCCTCCAAGCCGATGGAGCATCACAACCCCCCCCCCCCCCCCCACGCCGTCGTACGCCACCCCCGCACCACCATCCACAGCCTGAGCGCCCTCCTCTTCTTCAACGCCGATGTTCGCATGTCCCATTGCGGCTTGCGGCAGTGAGGAAGACGTGTGACACCGTCCTCCAACCCAGCGTCCCTCACCCCGTAGTCCTCCACGATGGCGTCCCCCACCCCTGGTCCTCCACGACCCCTCCCACCGCGACACCGACAACTCCCAACATAGTGTGGATTTGTAGGAGCGTGCGGATAGCGGCATCCCCAACCGACAGGGTGAGCGCCTCCCTCACTGCGTCCCTTAGGTGTTCGATGGATTGCTGCTAACCATCATTGCCGTCCCAGCCACACCCACGCCGTCATCTTCCTCCATGTCGACAGAGCTCCATCTCCACCCACACCGCCGTCCATAGCTATCGTGCCATCCTCTTCTTCAACTCCCGATGCTGTCCCTGCCACGTCAGCGCCCTCTTCTTCCTCGACACCGCCGAGCACTGCCACTACCTTCGTCTTCCTCGTCCACCCTATGGTGCTCCACGATGTAGGTTGTGCCCCCACCGCCATGCTTGCAACTCCCAAGACTGAGGCCCTTAGGAGTTCGTGGAAAGTTGTTACCACCCTCCCCCTATGATGAGTGTGTCCAATGAAAGGATCAAGATGCCCAAGAGGGGGGGTAAAATAGGCCAATTCTAAATTTCTTTGCAATAATTAAATCCTACGGTTAGCCCAATTAACCCCTTGTGCCTAGAAAGTGTTTCTAAGTGTTCTACCACACAAAAGACTCGCAACCTAAATTCCAATCCTACTCTAACATGGCAATTCTATAAATGTAAAGACAAGTATTGAATTGCTCAAAGTAGATGCTCAAAGTAAATACACAAAGTAAAGAGAGGAGAGGAAACGCGGCGATGTTTTGCCGAGGTATTGGAGAGTCGCCACTCACCACTAGTCCTTGTTGAAGCACCCGCGCAAGGGTGTAGCTCCCCATTGATCCGCGCAAGGATCAAGTGCTCTCTACGGGTTGATTCTTCGACACTCCGTCATGGTGAATCACCCACAACCGCTCACAATGTGAGTTCGGTCATCCACAAGCTCTCCGGATGATCACCAATCTCCCAACCACCACCGAGCCATCTAGGTGATGGCGATCACCAAGATTAACAAGCATAAACTCTCACTTGACCACGACAAGCCTAATGAGAAGGTGGATGCACACTTTGCTACTCTTGATCTTCACTAATGAGGGCTCTCTTTGGGATTCTCAAATCTCAATCACCTCACTAGGACCTTGGTCTTCTTGGCACTCTCTAATGTGTTTCTCAGTTGTTGGAATGAGCAAAAGTATCCCCACACACGAGTGGAGGCTCTATTTATAACATGGGCTGAAAAACGAACCGTTATGTGCCTCTGCGGGGTGACTAGAAGCTCCGGTCATGTTGACCGGATGCTCCAGTCAGTATACCCCAAACTCCAGTGATTGTAGTGTGACCGGACGCGTCCGGTCACGATTTTCCCCCTCTGGAACCTTACTGGAGTCGACCAGATGCTGCCTCTCAGCGTCCGGTCACTTGACCTCTCAGCGTCTGGTCAAACCAGACACAATCACCTTGGTCAAATGAACTGACCGGACCCTGAGCCAGCGTTCGGTCGCACCGAAGCTAGCGTCCGGTCAGTATTTGACCCTCCATTCACTTCCAACTCTCGATCATATGTGAATGAAGTTTGCTCCAATGGATCTAAGGGCTATTTTGGAGCTACCTAGTGCTAGTTTTAATAAATGTGCACCACACCTAACTCACTAGACTCACCTAGGTCAAGCTACCCATCCATACCCCCCTTAATAGTACGGCCAAAGGAAAAACAAAGTCCTAAACTACTCTAAGTGTCTCTCCAACTCTAATCGACACTTAGAACTAATCCATCCTTAACCTTGTCGTCCGTCCTTTGAAAACCAAAACAATTTCCATCGTAGGGGCATGACAACCATGATTGCCCAATCAATCTCCATTACCGTGACCTAACTTAATTGCCTCTGCAAAACACACATTAGTCATAGTAATCTTGTATTGTCATTAATCACCGAAACCCTACTGGGGGCCTAGATGCTTTCAATCTCCCCCTTTTTGGTGATTGATGATAATACCACCTCGAGTATATGAAAGAGTTGAGGTTTTTAACATGCTTGGGTCATATAAACTTTTGTCAATAAGAACAAAAGGGTTAGGCGAGCTTATATGAACCAAGCCAACATGATGTACTCAAAAGATATGAATTAGGCATGAGTACAAGTAATAAAGCTCAATTGCATCGGAGTAAAACACAAAAGCAAAGGCAAATGAGCATTGCACAAGTGATATGACAAACAAATAATTCAAAGTAGAGAGCACACATGTCATATATCACGATCACATATATATAGTTCAATGCATGAAGGTAAACACACGTTGAATGCATAAAAGTGTATCACACATAAAAACTCCAAATGTAATATATAAGCTAATATAATAACTAAGCTCCTCATAAATAGTCGCTCCCCCTAAGACTATCATACTCGAACCCTCTCCCCCTTTGGTGTCAAACACCAAAATCTAAGGGTCGGTCGGCGGGGCTGCAGCGAACGAGTCGGGCGCTGAAGTACGAGGAGCAAGCTAAAACTAAGTGCCATCATTATCTGACCCTGAGCTCTGAGCAGTCTGACCCTCTGTAGCTGGAAGAGATGTTGTAGCAGTCTAGGTCGGATCAGTAACTGGAGCTGCTATAGACCAAGCTGGTATGACTATAGTAGGCTCTGATGATGCCACTAAGGAAGGGAGCATCTCTGTAGTCCCGGTAACAGGTGCACTATAGAAGGACCTGGGACATGTAGATATGGAGGAGTGGGCATCCCTGTCAACTCACTGAATGAAGCACCAAGACTCCAGGACATGATGGTCTCTGGTACAAGCAGCGAGGACGTCCCAGCCGATGTGAAGCCTGTCTAAAAAGGTGTGAACTATGGGGCTAGTGCTGGCAAAGCACAGTACTAGGACACCTGCTCTGTAGGAGAAGCAAACGGCACTGGTGGCTATCCCTGACTCTGAAGCCCACTGGGATGTAACGCTGGAGTCATCGAAGTAGTGGTTGCCTGACCAAGCTGGGGCGAAGGTTGTGTCGGTGGAGCCCCAATGGCTGTCACTACATGCTGCATAAAACCAAGGAGCTGCTGCTGCATGAGTATCTGTTGCTGATGCATGGCCTGCTACTACTACTGTAGAGCCTGAGTCTACTGCTGAATAGCTAGCTGCTGCTGCTGGATCGCCTGTTGCTACTGCTGGAACTCATCCTGCCAAGTGTGGAACTGTGCAAATGTAGCAGCTGTCTCCAGAGCCTAGCGTGCCTGGTCCTACCTCATCTGCTCAAGTATAGCAAGGAGAGCGGGGTCTGTCTGTGGGGCAGGTGGCGCTGAGCTAGAACTGTCGGCCTCATGATCATGTCGCTGTGGAGGCATCCGAGGAATAGGCTGGTAGTCATCATCAGAACTATCACTGAGGTCGCTCACGACTACACCCTCCTGCTAAGCAAGCTCCTCCTCCTTAGTAGCTGCTATGCCCCTGATAATATCATCCTACTAGGCTACAGTCTCTGGCACCTCAGGACATCAACGCGGCTGACTGGGTGCTGTAGGTGTACTATGCCTGATCATCTATGTCATGTTATAGGCAGGAAACTCTGTGGTGGCACCACTGTACTCAGCAAGCATCTCTGGTGGCCTCAATGTGACTGCCCTATGGATAAGCCATGTGATCCAGTGAGCATAAGGTAGCTGCTTGTGTCCTCTGAAGCCCTCAGCTATAGTGTCCTCCATCTCTGATAGAATAAGATCCTAGATATCAAAGACTGTCTGCTGCATCAGAGAGTTGATCAGCCACAATTGTATACGTGTCAAGCCCTCTCTGTATCCCATCCTGGGAAGCACTATCCTCCTCATAACAGCCTCAAGTATGCGAGCAGTGGGATTTAAGTCACTGGGGTACCTGCGTGATCCTTCGCCAAAAGGCTCAGTGAAGCAGTGGTGAACCAAGTCACTAGGGGGCACATTACCACCGTGAGGGCGTCTGGGGGGTGCTTTCTAGCCATAGCGCACCTCGTGAAGTCTAACTGGCTGCTCCTAAAGTCTCAGTATCTCCCTAACCCTCTGGCTTGTTAGGCGGTAGTCTCTTCCTCCGAATGCGAAGTGAATATATCTATGCCGCGGGTCAATCTAGAGGGAAGCATAGAATTGCCGAACCCAAGATGGAACATATAGTCCAATCTGTCTAATCAAACCTGATAGCCCTAGCAGATATGTAAGGTAGGGGCGAATGTGCTCTCCAGCTGCTGCAACTATAGAGTCAATGTGGCACACCCTCTGAGATCTAAAAACTGCCCCACTATTGAGATAAGCATTGTAGAAATCCTCCTGTAGTGGAGTGTAGAAGCCCTCTGAACCTATCTCATCCCTCCTCAGGGGAAACCACACCTCAAAGTCCATGAACCTTAGCTGTTGTACTTGCTTGGCCGTGGCGGCCCTCAAGTCAAGATGGGTCACTAGAGGCAGACCCTGTGGTCTAGGTGGTGGACGAGAACCCCTCCGCTGTGTGTCAGCCCTCGGCGTGACTGGGGCACGAGTATGACCAGAGCGACGAAGCTATGGTTGAGGTGCCTGCTCTGTCTCCTCTGCCTGCTCTCCCTCCTGAGCCTGCTCTATCGGCTCTACTGGCGGGGGCTGCTACTGTGGCTCCCCCCTGAGGCTGAGGCTCCTCAATAGCAAGACATCGTCCTGCCATCATGATAGTCCCAGGTGGACCACCATGAAGACGCTCAATATGCTCAAGTCGACCCTACGCCTCTAGAGACAAATGATCTGCAATAACAACTCCACTATGAGTACCTCCTCTCTCGGCATGCTCTGTGGCCTCAGCGACTGTAGCTGCTCTGGTTGTCTCTGCATTAGGGCACTTGCGCTTCTTTGATGCAACCTTCTTCATCGCCTTGCCTTTAGGATCTGCAGGCAAGCGAGGTGGATGCCTCGGATCCACATCTCCTGGACCACCACCGACATTCTTCGTGCGAGCCATCTAATGAATCTAAAGAGAATCAACTGCCGCTGATAGGAAACAACTGCCTCTGACACTTTCAAGGCTTGGCCTCATTCCATACTCGTGAGCTTGGCTCTAAGTTAACTGACAACTACCACTGACACCTCAACGGCACCGACTCGCTACATGATAGAATAGATAGGGTATACAAATAAATACAATATACCTAATAGATGCGAAACCCTAGGAAGCAAGCAATTTAGGTACGAAATTGAAATGCGGGCATGCTACCTGACAAACCAGTGATCCAAAAAGAAGAGAAGCAATCCACGGGAAACCACCAACTCGGCTAGGGTTAGGGTTCTGACTCGATGAAGAACGGCGACGCAAAGTGATGAGTCAACGGCGAGGATTTTCAGTGGAGGAACTGGCGAGGATGCAAGGCACTACAGAGGCTTGCTCAATAGTGGAACTAGGGCACAGTGGTGCTGGGCACGGTGGTGCGGCTAGAGCAGGGCAAGCACGGTGAGGGTGGCATTGAAGCACGGTGAGGGCGTGGGCCGAGCTTGCGTGGTATGCAGTAGCTAGGGCATGGCGTGGCTCGAGGAGGCGCTGGCGGCGCGGGAGCGTGCTGGCTCAGCGCGAGTGCGGCGGTGAAGCTCGAGGGCATGTGGGTGGAACTGCGGCGGCGGAGACGAGCTCAGCGGCTGGGAAGAGGCGAGCGCGGGTCTGTGGCAGTGGAGGCAAAATCAGCGATGTTGGTGCGGAGTAGATGCGGGTTAGGGCAAACGCGCGACGTAGCAGTGGATTATAAGGTGGCCCCCATAGATCATAAAAGGAAACGGAGAAAAGAGATCTGATGCCACACGATTTCTACTGACCGGACGCTCTGGTAGTAGTGACCGGACGCTACCACCCAGTGTCCAGTCGATTCCAGAGAGGTCCAATTCCTCTAGAATCACGACCGGACACGTCCAGTGGACACCGACCAGACGCAGCAGAGTCCGGTCACCTAGCCTTGATGTCTTCATGATCGACTGGACGCTAAAGCTCCTTCTGACCGGACATTGAGAGAACACTGTTCTAGCGTCCGGTCACTCCTTCGTAGCAAGTTCACCTCCTGTGAACTGACCGGACGCTGGACATCAGAGTCCGGTGCAGCGTTCGGTCACTCCTTCTTCAACAAATCTTCAAAGTCCTTCGCGCTGCCTATTCCCAATCAAGTCCCAACTCCAATAAGATCCAAATAAACACCAATTGGGACTGATGTGAGTGACCTCTCTCAAACCCTCAAGTTTTTCAAAATATTTTGCCTTAGGCTATAATTCTTTTTAAGAAAATAGGCGAAAAGAGGGTGATTTGAAGACAAACGACAAAACAACATTCATGCATATGCAATACTTGAATGTAAATCTAGTTGCTTGTCAAGTTTGTTCCAAGGTTAAGCTTCTTCACACGCCTTTCGGCGGTTATCTTAACCATGTTAGACAAGCCCTATATGCAATATAAAGCATTAAACATATTGTATATTACAATGCAATGCAAGGGACAACACAAGCTCAATTTTTATTGAAGTTACTAAAATCAAGCACATTTAGTTCATTCCGCAATCTACAAAATGTTGCCTCATCTAGCGGTTTAGTGAAGATATCCACCAATTGATCCTCGGTCCTTACACCTTCTAGTGATATATCATTTTTAGCAACATGATCTCTAAGAAAGTGATGGAGGATATCTATATGCTTAGTGCGAGAGTGTTGAACCGGATTATTTGCAAGTTTTACCGCACTTTCATTGTCGCAAAAAAGAGGCACTTTCTCTAGAACTACACCATAGTCTAGCAAAGTTTGTTTCATGTAAAGTATTTGTGCACAACAAGCACCCACGGCAATGTATTCTACTTTGGTAGTGGACAAGGCCACACTATTTTGTTTCTTGGAGGACCAAGACACAAGTGATCTACCAAGCAAATGGCACCCTCCAGATGTGCTTTTTCTATCAACTTTGCATCCAGCATAATCTGAATTAGAATAGCCAATTAATTCAAATCTAGCTCCTTTGGGATACCAAAGGCCAATGCTTGGTGTGTGCTTAAGATACCTAAGGATTCTTTTTGTAGCAATTAAATGTGATTCCTTAGGCTTAGCTTGAAATCTAGCACATAGACACACACTAAACATGATGTCGGGCCTAGATGCGGTTAAATATAACAAGCTACCAATCATAGAATGGTAGAGAGTTTGATCAACCTTGTTACCTCCCTCATCTAGGTCGAGATGTCCATTGGTTGGCATTGGTGTCTTGATTGGCTTACATTCATCGATCTTGAATCTTTTGAGAAGATCTTTTGTATATTTCTCTTGAGAGATGAAGATCCCTTCTCTCATTTGCTTGACTTGAAAACCAAGAAAGAATGTAAGCTCACCAATCATGGACATCTCGAACTCCTTCGACATCAATTCACCAAATTCTTTGCAAGAATCTTCATTTGATGATCCAAAGATGATATCATCAATATATACTTGACAAATAAAGATATGCCCATCAAGCTTCTTGGTGAATAGTGTGGTGTCGACCTTCCCAATGGTGAAGCCCTTCTCAATGAGGAAGTCCCAAAGGCGCTCATACCATGCTCTTGAGGCTTGCTTAAGCCCATATAATACCTTGGACAACCTATAAACATGATTAGGATATCTAGGGTCTTCAAATCCAGGAGGTTGATCAACATAGACTAGTTCATTAATATAGCCATTTAAAAATGCACTTTTCACATCCATTTGATATAATTTCATTTCATGATGTGATGCATATGCAAGGAGGATATGAATGGCTTCTAATCTTGCAACTAGTGCAAAGGTCTCTCCAAAATCCAAACCTTCAACTTGAGAGAACCCCTTTGCAACTAGTCTTGCCTTGTTTCTCACAACAACACCTTGATCATCTTGCTTGTTTCGTAACACCCACTTTGTTCCAATGACTCTTGCTCCTTTTTGGCCGCTCTTCAAGAGTCCACACTTCATTGCGAGTGAAGTTGTTCAACTCTTCATGCATGGCATTTATCCAATCCAGATCTTGAAGAGCTTCTTCAACCTTAGTAGGCTCAAAGCAAGAGACAAAAGAGTGATGAGTAATAAATGAAGCAAGTTTTTGTGAACGAGTCATTACACCCTTTGATGGACTCCCTATGATGAGATCTTATGGATGATCTTGTAGTAGAGGTGTATTTCTTCTATTGACCACTTGAGGAGGAGGTTGTGGAGCATCAACATCTTGTGCTTGTACCACCATTTGCTCATGGGAGACATGAGTGTCTTCATTTTCTACTCTCCCATCTTTTTCACCATCTTGTGGTACACTTGATGAAGAGGGTGGATCAATCACTTATACATCATCTTTAGGCTTGATGTCTCCAACCGGAATGTTCTTCATAGCCTCCCTCAATGGTTCATCACCTACATCATCAAGATTCTCATGTGCTCCTTGGGAGCCATTAGATTCATCAAATTCCACATCATATGTTTCTTCAACCAAGCAAGTGGCATAATTAAATACTCTATATGCTTTGGACTTTGATGAGTAACCAACAAGAAAACAAATATCACAACGTCTTTGAAACTTCCCTAGGTGTTGCCGCTTCTTGTAGATGTAGCATTTGCATCCAAACACCCTAAAGAAAGAGACATCCAGCTTCTTCCCATTGAGCAACTCATAAGGTGTCTTGCCAAGAAACTTTTGAAGGAATAGATGGTTAGATGCATAGAATGCGGTGTTGATAGCTTCCGCCCATAGAGCTTCGGAGGTGTTGTACTCATCTAGCATTGTTCTTGCAAGAGTGATCAATGTCCGGTTCTTTCTCTCAACTACACCATTTTGTTGAGGAGTATATGTTGTGGAGACTTCATGTTTGATTCCAACTTCATCACAATAAGCTTCTATGTTTGTGTTGTCAAATTCTTTCCCATTGTCACTTCTTATCTTCTTGAGCTTCACTTCAAATTCATTTTGTGCTATCTTGGCAAACTTCTTGAAGCAAGATGCTACTTCAGATTTGTCATGAAGGAAGAATACCCATGTATACCTTGAATAATCATCAACAATCACAAGACAATAAAGATTTCCTCCCAAACTCTTGTATGTTGTTGGTCCAAGTAAATCCATGTGAAGGAGTTCTAGCACTCTTGTGGTTGACATGAAAGCTTTGGTTGGATGAGTATTTGCAACTTGCTTGCCGGCTTGACATGCACTACAAAGCTTGTCCTTCTCAAACTTCACATCCTTAAACCCTCTCACCAAATCATTCTTCATTAGCTTCTTGAGTGAGCTCATCCCAACATGAGCAAGTCTTCTATGCCATAGCCACCCAAGTGTTATTTTGGTGAATAGGCAAGTCTTCAAGTTTGCATCTTCGGAGGTGAAGTCCACTAGATATAGGTTGTTGTATCTAAATCCTTTGAATATCACTTGTTCGTCATCCTTCTTAGATACAACAACTTCCTTCTCGGTAAACAAGCATTGGAAGCCAAGATCACACAATTGCCCAACAGATAGCAAGTTGAAACTCAATGAAGCAACATATAGCACATTAGAGATTGAATGGTCATTTGATATTGCCACTTTTCCCAATCATTTAACCTTGCCCTTTGAATTATCCCCAAATGTGATTCTTTCTTGTCCATCTACTTCTTCATCTAGTGAGGTGAACATACGAGGATCACCGGTCATATGTTGTGTGCAACCACTATCAATAACCCAATGACTTCCACCGGTCTTGTAGTTCACCTACACACAAGAGATCAAGCTTTAGGAACCTAAACTTGTTGAGGGCCCTCCACCTTCTCAACAAGTGACTTTGCAACCCAAATTTTCTTAGGCCTATTCTTAATTGGAGGTCCTAAGAACATCACTTTCATCTTTCCACTAGAATCTTTCTAAGCATGTAGTGAGCATTGAAGGCAAAGGGTCTAGCATGCTTGGGCAAAGGTTGTGGTGGTGGAGTTTGGCACTCATGAGCAAAGTGGCCTTCTTGTCCACACTCAAAACATCTCTTTGGCTTTGGCTTTGGCTTTGATTGTTGTTGTTGAGCTTGAGCCTTCTTCTTCTCTTGATTTGCCATGTACACAATGTCACTTCTATCCATCTTTATGATGGTGTTCATTAGGAGCTCACTTTGGAGATACTTGCCTCTAGTGAACTTGCTCAATCCAATCTTGAGATGCTCTTTTTCCAACTTGAGCTTCTTGTTCTCTTCCTTTAGTGCATCACTACTTTTATCTTCCTTGAGTGCAACATTGTTTTTCTCTTCCTTGAGTTTCTTGTTTTCTTCTTTTAGCTTCTCATTCTCAAGAATCAAGTCACCATCATGATCAAGAGTTTCTAGCACAATGGTGTTGTGGATTTTGAACTCTTCAAACTCTTTCTTGAGCTTTTCATTATCGTGCTTGAGCTTGACATACTCATCATAGTCATTGCACTCAACCACTTGCTTGCCTTTGCCACTAGATCCTTGCTCAATCCTCTCATCAATTAAATCATCATATGATGTAGCTATACCAATCTTAACAACATCATTAGTAGCATCATGTGGCTCATTGGGTAAAAATTCTTGAGCAATAACAAGATTGTTATGATTAATCTTGAGAGTAGTATATTCATCTTTTAGCTTGTTATGGCTAGTGATGAGCTCTTTGTGCACCCACTCAAGTTTATCATGTTTATCTTTAAGCTCTTTCTTAGACGATTTGAGCTCCTTGAGTTTGGATGACATAGCTTCATTTGCTTCTCTAAGCTCAACACTAGCCTTTTTGGCTGTCACATTTAGCTAAGAGAGAATCATTCTTAATCTCAAGCTTTTCATTTTTAGCTTTAGTCTTTATAATTATCTTAGTGTATTTCTTTAGCAATTTAGCAAGATCATCATAAGTAGGTGACTCATATTCATCATCATCGCTATCACTATCACTATCATCATTATGAGCATGATCATCACCACTACTATCATCATCATGTGATACCTTTTGTTCACCTTTGGCCATAAGGCATAGGTGTGTAGAGGATGATGGCGGTGGTGGCGGTGAAGATGATGAAGAATCAATAGCAATAGTGGCCACCTTCTCATCATCACTATCATCATCATTGGATGATCCACTAGATGAATCAATGTCTGTGAGCCAATCACCGACAATGTAAGCCTTTCCACTCTTCTTCTTCTTGTGGAAGTCCTTCTTGCCATCTCTCTTCTTGTATGGCTTGTTCTTTTTCTTCTCATCTTCATCTTCATTGCTTGAGTCATCTTTCTTGCCCTTGTTCTTGTTCTTGAACTTGTCTTTCTTGGGCTTTGTGCATTGGTGAGCTAGATGACCAAGTTCGCCACAATTGTAGCAATCCATCTCGGAGATTGGCTTTCTTCTTGAGCTTGTGAAGAACTTCTTTTTCTTGCCATTGAACTTCATGCCACTCTTATTGAGCTTCTTTAGCATCTTGGTGGTTTTCTTCACCATGAGAGCAAGGCTTTCATCATCAACTTCATCATCACTTGAGCTCTCATACTCAAGCCTTGCTTTGCCCTTCTCTTGGCTAGCTTTGAATGCTAAGTCTTTTTCTTTCTTCTTTGTAGAGGATGAGCCATCTTGAGGTGTGATGTGCATGTACATCTCATGAGCATTGATCTTTCCTAATATTTGTGTCGGTGTAGCGGTGGAAAGATCACATTAATGTAGCACGGTCACAATATGCCCATATTTGTCAATGGGGAGGACACTCAATATCTTTCTTACAACATCGGATGGTTACATTTGAGTGAGTCCAAGCCCATTAACTTCCTCTACAAGAACATTCAAACATGAATACATCTTATTAGCACATTCTTTAGGAAGCATTTCAAAAGAGTTGAGCTTCTTCATGACAAGATGATAGCGTTCCTCACGCTCACTCTTTATTCCCTCATGGAGCGCACAAATGTCCGACCATAGTGCATGGGTGTCTTTGTGGTTCCTCACCCGATTGAACACATCTTTGCAAAGGCCTCTAAAAATGGTGTTTCGAGCCTTTGCATTCCACTTCTCGTAATCCACCTCATCGCCTTGTAGGTGAGTAGCATCCTGAGGTTTTGGGAAGCCTTGTGAGGCAGCTCTAAGAATACCAACATGTAGAGCTTCCAAATACGCCTCCATGCGAATTTTCTAATAAGGAAAATCATCTCCCTCAAAGATAGGAGGAGGTCCATCCCTGTGAGACATCTTGCTCTAGACGGTAAAGCCTAAAAACGTGAGCACGAGGCTCTGATACCAATTGAAAGGATCAAGATGCCCAAGAGGGGGGTGAATTGGGCTAATTCTAAATTTCTTTGCAATAATTAAATCCTACGGTTAGCCCAATTAACCCCTTGTGCCTAGAAAGTGTTTCTAAGTGTTCTACCACACAAAAGACTTGCAACCTAAATTCCAATCCTACTCTAGCATGGCAATTCTATGAATGTAAAGACAAGTATTGAATTGCTCAAAGTAAATGCTCAAAGTAAATACACAAAGTAAAGAAAGGAGAGAAAACACGGTGATGTTTTGCCGAGGTATCGGAGAGTCGCCACTCCCCACTAGTCCTCGTTGGAGCACCTGCGCAAGGGTGTATCTCCCCCTTGATCCACGCAAGGATCAAGTGCTCTCTATGGGTTGATTCTTCGACACTCTGTAATGGTGAATCACCCACAACCGCTCACAATGTGAGTTGGGTCATCCACAAGCACTCCGGATGATCACCAAGCTCCCAACCACCACCAAGTCGTCTAGGTGATGGCGATCACCAAGAGTAACAAGCATGAACTCTCACTTGACCACGACAAGCCTAATGAGAAGGTGGATGCACACTTTGCTACTCTTGATCTTCACTAATGAGGGCTCTCTTTTGGATTCTCAAATCTCAATCACCTCACTAGGACCTTGCTCTTCTTGGCACTCTCTAAGGTGTTTCTCAGCTGTTGGAATGAGCAAAAGTACCCCCACACATGAGTGGAGGCTCTATTTATAACATGGGCTGAAAAACAAACCGTTATGTGCCTCTGCGGGGTGACCAGACGCTCCGATCATGTTGACTGGATGCTCCAGTCAGTATACCCCGAACTCTAGTGATTGTAGTGTGACCGGACGCTGGCCGGCCAGCACTGACCGGACACGCCTGGTCACGATTTCCCCCTCTAGAACCTTACTGGAGTCGATAGGATGCTGCCTCTCAGCATCTGATCACTTGACCTCTCAGCGTTCGGTCAAACCAGACGCAATCACCTTGGTCAAATGAACTAACCGGACCCTGAGCCAGCGTCCGGTCGCACCGGAGCCAGCGTCCGGTCAGTATTTGACCCTCATTCAGTTCCAACTCTCGATCATATGTAAATGAAGTTTGCTCCAATGGATCTAAGGGCTATTTTGGAGCTACCTAGTGCTAGTTTTAACAAGTGTGCACCACACCTAACTCACTAGACTCACCTAGGTCAAGCTACCCATCCATACCCCCCTTAATATTATGACCAAAGGAAAAACAAAGTCCTAAACTACTCTAAGTGTCTCTCCAACTCCAATCGACACTTAGAACTAGTCCATCCTTAACCTTGTCATCCATCCTTTGAAAACCAAAATGATTTCCATCGTAGGGGCATGACAACCATGATTGCCCAATCGATCTCCATTACCGTGGCCTAACTTAATTGCCTCTGCAAAACACACGTTAGTCATAGTAATCTTGTATTGTCATTAATCACCGAAACCCTACTAGGGGCCTAGATGCTTTCATCTAGCACTGCCCCTTAGGTGTTCGTTGAAATGCCCATGAGGATGACAGTAGCATGTTTATCCCATTTTCTCTAGATTTCGTGTAGAAACACTTTAAATTTCCTTAGTAGCAAATGTTCTTTGATCTATGGCAATCAAATTAGCTTAAAACACTATGGTCATTTGAAGCATGGTTGAATACATACTAGTGCTCAAACATACATTGAAATGAGTTAGATGTTGAAATTCATGATTTAGTTGTGTTGGAAAATTGAAGTTTGAATATTTGAATATAGTCTACAACTTTGCTCGATACACTAAACTTAGTTGAGACTTTTCCCTGTGTGCCCTTATAAAAGATCGTAATTCCCTGTGTGCCCCTGAAAAAATTCAGTGGTCTTCAGCGCCACTACTCCAACTTTTTCATGTCATCCATGCCACTTCCGTCAGTTTGGGCTCTAACGCCGTTAAACTGCAGGTGTGAAAAGACGAAAATGCCCTTAAGTTCAAATATGTTATTAATTTTTTTTGAGCATCTTAACGACTTCAAATGAAAAAACTCAAAACTAGAAAGTTATAGATCTCGTCGAGATCTATAATTTTCATATAAATTTTTTTTCATTTAATTTCACAAAAAAATATGATTTGATATGATTAATATATCTTAGAAAAATCATATTATTTTTTTTGCGAAATTAAATGAAAAAAAAATTTATATGAAAATTATAGATCTCGACGAGATCTACAACTTTCTAGTTTTGAGTTTTTTCATTTGAAGTCGTTAAGATGCCCAAAAAAATTAATAACATATTTGAACTTAAGGGCATTTTCATCTTTTCACACCTGCAGTTTAACGGCGTTAGAGCCCAAGCTGACGGAAGTGGCATGGATGACACGAAAAAGTTGGAGTAGTGGCGCTGAAGACCGCTGAATTTTTTCAGGGGCACACAGGGAATTACGATCTTTTATAAGGGCACACAGGGAAAAGTCTCAACTTAGTTTGCTTGGTCTACAATATGTTTGAATGACATAGCACTATCAACCTAATTTGGTTAAATGTATAGGCAACCATGTTATGGTATGTAGTGCATGTTGGTCGGGTGCCTGGGATCTACCTGACCTAGGAAGATTGATGTGCTCAAGTCAATCAATACCCAGGTAATTGTTACAAAAAATACAACACAGAAGCTGAAGCTTTGAGGGCCTACTATAGTCTAATGAGTGCAAACAATGGCCATCCACCAACACTGGAGATTGAAGAGGAGCCAGCCGCTAGAGATATGAAGATTAGGAGAATTGCTCCTTGGTCTTGGAAAGATGCCATGCTTTTATTTATGCTATGGTCATTGATTTTGTTATTTGGAAGTTGATGTAGGCTTTGTTTCATAGAATAGTAGGTGGACTTTGTTGTATGAAGCCAATCAAACAATGCATTTGTTGTACATGAACTGTATGTGGACTTATTATTAGACTTTGCATTAAATCTCTATTAGTTGGGTAATATATATATGCACAAATGCTACTAGTAGTTGTACGCAGCCAAAACTGACCATGATCATGTCATAGCCATGACTCGTCGTCGCCCGTTAACCCGTCGCCCAAGAACTGATAGGCAACAAGAAGCGGTTGATATCGGTATGACGAGAGAGCCGCATGATCCGACAAACGGTGGTGGTAACAATCAGGACGGTGAGAACGAGGTACCATGGATCCCTACCACTCTTCTCGAGCTAGATCAAGATGACCAAGATGACCAGGTAACTTAGGTATCATGTGACTAGGTAGCCACACACACTAATTAATTGAGAGTCTATTAGCTTACTTGGTGTCTCCAGCAGGAGGTCCAGCCGACCGAGTAGCCAGATGGTTTGGGTAGCAGTAAGGCCAGAACTAAGCGAGGCTTGTCATAGCTTCCTACTGGTAGGAATGCACAATGACACATCACTGAGTTTGACCAAGTCGGGGAGCCGCTCGCACCTAAAAAAGCTATGGCCAAATACAAGACTGTCATCGAGGCACTTGTAAGGGACTACATCCCGATTAAGTATAGGAAGTGGATTGGGAAAGATGATGACCCGTGGAGGGTTCCCAAAAGTGAGAAGGATGACATATGGGAGAAAAGGATCCCATAGTATTTCACTTTCCCATAGGACTATGATAAGGAGCAAGTCAAGAAAAAAGCAAAAGAAATCATGGGGACATGCTTCAAGACTTTCAAGGGGACATTGTACAAGAAATTTATCCTTGAGGATAAAGAGCCAAATTGGGATGGTGGACAGTACACCAAGTGGAAGGACTTCTGGCAGGAATTCAAGCAATATAGGTAATCTGAGGAGTACTTGGAACTGAGCAGGAAGAATAAGGAGAATTCGCTTAAAGCGACGAATCCTCATAAACTCGGCTCTCATGGCTACGCTAGTAAGATGGATGCATTTGAAAGGAAACTTGAGGAGGTGGAACGCCTTGGCGTTGTGCCTGAGACTGCCAATTGGGAGCCTAGATCGATATATTTCTGTATGGCAAGGGGGGTACACCATGGCTAGGACAGAAGCTTTAGCTCCACAAATCTAGCCATGAGCAGCCTCATCTAGAGGATCTTCGAGGTAAATGATGAAGTGAGGAAAGGGACCTATAGTACTAATAGGGAGAATGACATGCTCACCTAAGCACTCAAAAACAAGGAGCACCCTGGTCGCACTAGAGGAGCCGGTCTTGTTCCTTGGAAAATAGCATTTGAGGAAGAATCTTCCACTTATCGGAGCTGCTCGAGGGGTAGAGTGGCACAAGAGCAGAGTATATGAGGGTTCTGAAAGAGATGGAAGACAAATTCAAAAAATGGATTGATGAGAGGGTTCAAGAAAAAGTCAATGTACTTATGGCATCCATGGGATCAGGAGTAGTACCACAAGAACCTGTTCTGACTAGCTTTAACCTATAGTTCAGGGGTCGCAGTAGCTACGGATCAACCCCACTCGATGATGAAGAGGCGAATGCGCCTCAAATGGTGGATAGCATCACCGAACCCGTCAATGTTAGGTTGTACATCTGTCAGCAATGGACAACTGACAAGGTGGCGGTCGGCCAGGCCTGGCCTGTGGGAGACGGACCATTAATGGCCGCCCAATTCCAATGGGGTATGCCCACATCAGCATTGATACTATACTTGATAAGAAGTATAACAAGATGCACATTGATTACCCCGCACAGGAAGACAGACAATGCTTTGTTCAGAACAAGGGCACTCATGTGGTCTGGCACAAGCGCTTCATTAAGCTTGATCACCAGTTGTCTTTGGATGATGATGAGGACGATGACGAATCTTCACCACCCAGAGATGATCACTCACCATCTCCCAATAGAGGAGATCACACTACCTTCCCTGGTTCCTTGCCATTACCCCCGAGAAGACAGAAGTCTCCTTCTCTTCCTGCTCATCCTCCATCTTCATTAGCCCCAATAAAAGAGAAGACTCCTCCTCCTCCTCCTCCCTCTTCATCACCTCCAAGAAAACATAATTCTCGTCCTCCTCCTCCACAACAGCCCAATACAAGATCTAAGGCATCCTCGCAGTCGAAGAAAAGGTCCTCGGATTCGGTCGCTAATGCTCCCAAAGTGGACCAACAAAAAAAAGAAAAGGACGATGGGTGGCAACGTTACAAACTTGATGAACCAACAAAAGCCAGAAGTAGCCTCCAAGGAAGACAAAGTTAGATTCTAGAATCTATTTGCCTCACTACCTAAGTGGAGGGTGCAGTCCCAATTCAATAGGCAAATAGAGAGTAAGCACACTCAATTAAGAGTCAAAGAAATACACCATGAAGATCAAAGTAAGATAAACAAGATTGTCAAAGACAACCCCAGATTAACCAGGGATGATGTCGTGAACATCTATTATGATTCACTATATGAGACGGCAAGACCGGCAATGTAGTTTCAAAGAGGCAATTTCTTGGTGGACGAGGAGGAGTATAAAAATTTGACAACATATATGCATGACTTGCATGATTATTACATGGCCCAAGCACTTGAGATGGGGCAGGCAGGTTTCGAATATGTTATCCGCCCGCCGCATGTTTTCCATTATCCTAATGAAGAGAAGCACTTTGTCGGTTGGGATCACTTGTTTTAGCTATTCAAGAGACACGATCTCGATACACAAATGTTGATGCTGTGGACTATGTAAGTACCCTACTCGCACGATATTATAATTAACTACTCTCTCGATACACAAATAGTTAACAACTGCACATTCCCCATGAATTATGCAGGTGTGTAGCAAAAAATTTTGCTTTAAAACAAAGTACGCTCATATGTCTTTCTTGGACCCCGAGCTAGTCAACGAGAGAACATGCGGAGGCATCCATGGAAATAAAGTGGAAGATCTGACGGAGACACTGACTGCCATTTTTTAAAATTTCAAGATGAGTAATAAAACTGAAATACTTCTAGCCTACAACTGCGAGTATGTGTTATCTGCTCTTATTTTTATGCTTGTTTTTTGTAGTTATGATTATTCGTTAACTAGGGTTTTGTGATTGCAGCAACCATTTCGTCTTCATTGTTGTCGATATTAAAACAAATCATATCAAGGTGTGGGACTCGAAGATAAAGCCACTTTTTTTGCTCGATCCCCTAGTCGAAGTGCTTAATGCGTAAGCGAATCTAATAACATATTATTTTCTAATCGCACATAACATATTCTAATGTTGCCCCTTTTTCACACTTTATAATGTGGCATAGTGTCCAGGCAAGAATGGCCGGTGGGACGAAGGTCCCATTTCAGGTTGCACCAATGCAATTGGAGACCCTAGACTAGCCGGCGGGAAACAATGAATGCGGGTTCTACGTAATGTGGGCAATGCTTCGCTACCTCAGCGTAAATTCGGAGGCGGCAAATCATTTGGTGTGTATAATCCCCATTTTATTTATATCTGTTAATTCAACAAAATGATCTACTTATTTATCTAACATTTCTACCTTTCGAAACCGGTTTTTTGAATGACAGCACAAGAAATTTAAACACAATAGGTGTTGGCTTGAGCATCACTGTCGGCTCGTGCCACAAGCCGGCAGTGTTTGCTTGAGCATCACTGTCGGCTCGTGCCACAAGCTGGCAGTGTTGGCTCAACTAACACTACTAGGTGGTGCCAAGAACCGACATTCTTGCCTGCACATCATTGGTGGTTCTGAGTACCGGCAGTGATGTGAACCCCACATCACTACCGGTTTGCCACTGCCGATTCAAAATCCGACAGTGAAGAGAGATTTTGAACCGACAGTGGGTAGTGCCATGAACCATAATCTCTGATTAAGTGGTAATTAACGGCAACTGCCTAGCTATGTCAATCAAGATTAATACCTAATTGTCTGTTGTTAGAACTAATTGCTTAGGAGCAAGGTTAATTAAGTCACAATTGGCTCTATAGATCATCTCAGTACCTCTAGGGCCTCGACAAAGCATGAAGGAGGGGACTCATCAAATTTTAAGCCCAATTAGTAAGCCCTAAGCAATTTTTCCCCAAATTTGAACCCTAGATCACAAGAAAACCATTTTTTCATAAAGATTCTTAACCCTAACCTAAAAAAGGTACAGTGGATACTCACCTAAGGGTCTTTGGTCGTCGTTATTGCTGTACGGCACTCCCAGTGGCCATCTCCCTCAGCAGGGTGTTGCCGTTGAGGAAGCCACTATTGCTTGGGGTTCTCCTCACGTGCCCACACTGAACCATTCGATGTTGACCTTGTGTGCCAGTGCATGGTTATGGTGGCCATGTGAGTGAGCGTGGCCACCTCCTAACCCTACTTGCTACTATCTCGAGCAATAGAGAGTAAGAACTCCGTGTGCTACCATCGGGCTTCTTGATGGAGTTGCACGCGCGCTCTGGCGAGATGCTCGGCAGTGTCATGGCTTGGCCTGGCTCCATCAGCATCGTCCGCCCCTTTACGCTCCACCGGTTGCAGCGTGAAAGGCGGAGGGAAGAGGAGGAAAATGGTTTAGGCTGCGTTCGGTTCCCAGGGAATCACCCCCTAGAACCAATCCTGCCAATGCTTCAGTAATTTATATAGCTACCTCTCACCAAGATTGATTCGCCAGGAATAGCCCTAAGCGAACAAGCTCTTAAAATTTTCATCCAGCAAAGGTTTTGTTTGACAACAAAGGAATCAAAGCCATCGATCTTCATCCAATAATGAAGGTTGTTTGCTGGCTTAAGAAGGCAAGTGGGGTAAGACGAACCATTAAGAATTTCCGGCCAGCTTAAGAAGGCAAGCGGGGTAAGACGAACCACTAAGAATTTCCAGCCAGGGCTCAGGTTGTGTGATCTTGTTGGTCTGGCATAATTGCATTGTGCTTATTTGGACCAAAATTAGATGCTGGGCCAAATAAGTTTATATTTTTATTTTAATTTTCAATTAGCTTCCATTTTATTAAGTACATTGTTTTAATAATAATTATTTTCCTAATATTTAAGTCTAAGTTTAATATATTAATTCAAATGTAAATTATCTTTTTGGCACCATTTTGGCTTATATAAAAACTAGAAGCATGAAGAGAAAGATGTGGATACTTTGCACGAAGAGATAGAACATCTAGCGGGGTCACTTACTGGGGAATGATATGGACATCTTGCATGAAAAGAAAAATCATCTAGTGGGGTTTAGCTTTATAAGAGTATATAGATAAGATGTATTGTCCAACAATATAATCATGTTTTATTCCTACCATAGACTAAGTAATTCTCTCTAAATAAGTTCTAACCAACGGAAAAATTTAGTTTGAGAGCTTTAATTGTTTAAATAATCAACAATGGTTGGGAATATTTCATTTAAAATTTAAATAATAGGCATGATTAAAGAAGGCACAAATATTTTTATTTCATAGTCTCAACTAATGTTGTCTAAGCTATTAAATTGGCCTTCATAACTACTTATGTATTTATGTTTAAGTTTTGGGTTTTAATTTATGTGATTTCATGGTTGTATATGCTAACGTACGTTGGTTACGGCTATTGATAGTCATAGTTTTATGTCCCAATAAGGCAATAATAAATCATTCATTATTATTTCTGTGATTCCACGTAGGAACTCAGTTTTTGGAATTTGGATACTTCCAAGAAAATTTTCTGTGATTCCAAAAAAAAAATGAAGCGACCTAATAATGGATAAAATTCACAAGCAAATTTAGGAGCATAGTAGCCACGTAGGAACTTTCCGTTTCCTCTAAGTTCCTAATTTAAACCAATAAAATAAAACAATATCCTCAAATGTATGTACACCTAGATGCACAAAATTGATGGTTGGGAAAAGCCGTAAAAGATCTCACCAAATGGTTTTTGCATCCGAGAAAAGGCCAAAGCGCAGGGGAAACGTACCTGTGATGGAGAACAGCACCCTACTGGGCACTGGCCGTGGCCGGCCGAGCACCTCGCCGGTGGCCGCCGCTCCAGCTAGCGCCCGCCGCCTGGACAGACCCGTCGTGGTGCCGACGGCAAGCAGCTTTCCCCCTTCCCTTCCTCTTCAGGCTTTGACCAGCCGTGCTCTGTGCCTCTGTCTCTGCACAAGGCTTGGCAACAATGAGCGCTGCTGCCAGCTTGGCCTCCGTGATTGACTTCGAAAAAGTCACCGTGTTTTCCTTCTGACAAAAAAAAGTAAGGCCCGTTTGGATATTAGAAATTGAATTCATTTTAATAATCATAATTTAAACATATATTAATTAAGCTAATATGGTTGTATATGGATTATATTTATATATTATTTGTTGGCTATATGAGAGATACTTATGTGTTGCATTTCTACTATAGGAGAGCGAGTTGAAAGCGTGTTATAAGTTGTAACGTATAAATATAGAATGATGATCTATAGAAACAATTTCTAACTCCCACTCTATGAATTTGAGATAGATTTATATGTAAACTTTAGAAAGTGGTGGAATGTTAAATTTTAAGTCAAATAACTTAATTTATTAAGTAGATTTGAATTTCTTCGAATAAAAGGATCCAAACAGCCCTATGAGTAATCGGCTTGCGTTGCGGGTGCTTCGCCGATGCGACTGATGAACAGAATTAGTTGAGTGCCCTGCCTTGTGTGCTCTGCCAAAATTTGCATACGTGCCACTCTACTCAAGAAAACAAAGTATAAATACTTTATGGATTATAAACCAGACATTTTTTGCCCGAACCAAATTAAATCAGACTAGTTATATATTAGGAGCTAATTATATTATTACACTCTAGACATTATACCTTTCGACTCACACTTGTTATATATCTTAGACCCTAATTATAATATTATGCTGTGTTTCACCCATATTTTTTTGACCTACCTTCACATGACTTGGTGCTTGCGAGACTGTGAGAGTAGAAAACATTTCAAATATATGTGACGGTTACTAGTTATAAAACCGTCCCCCCCCCCCCCCCCCCCCCCCCCCACCCCCCCTGTTTTTTTTTTGTGTCTTTTGACGTCTCCAATAAATAAACACACCTATATAATACCGTGTTGTGTGTTTTCCACCCACTTTTTTTGTCAACCTCCTAATGCCACGTGGTGCTCGCGAGGGTGCAAAACATTCTCGATACGTATAACAGTTAACCGTTCCATTCTTTTGGCGCCTTTTGGCATGTATCTTGAATAAATAACCACACTTACATAATAAATATGGTATGTGTTTTTCCCGCTCATGTTTTTTTTTGGTCTACCTCATGTCATGTGGAGCTCGCCGATATATACAATGGTTACTAGTGTTATAGAACGTTCTTTTGGTGCCTTTTATCATTCCAACAACAACAATGGTAGCGTCTGGACGTCCGGATGGACGCTCGCGCCTGCACTCTGCGTACTGGCCGACCCTGCATGGCGTCCAAGCCCCACCCAACCCTACGCGGCTTTCGCGCTATGGCCTGATGCTTCTCCTTGCGTCGGTGGCGCCGGTCGATGTTGTCGAGCACGAGCACGCGCACAACACCCACGGTGGCCAGCTGACGGCCGAGAAAGCGGTCCCTACGCACGGGCGCGGCGGTGCCCACGCCGTTAGGTTGGGCGGGCGACGGAGCAGGAGCAACAACAAGGGAGGTCCGGTGGGCGTGGGGGCTTGAGTGGTGGTGGTGGCGGCAGTAGGTTTTTAGGAAAGAAGAGGAAGGAAACTCCATGGATGATGGACGAACGGTGACCCTACGTCTTACCCACAGCATTACCGTTCCAACAAATAAACACATGAACATGTACATGTAACCATACGTACATCTACACATGTATAACATATATGCTGCTAGTTCTACTCAGTAGCACTGTAGTAGTAGTATAAAAACACACCTCAGTATGTGTATCTCGCACGTTGTTTTCCCACTTTTGTACACAATACGACCACAAATACACCACTTTTGTATAGCAGGCACAAATACATACTCGAGCTGTGGTGTGCGGTGTGCGTGGGCCCAAGAAAGAGGCTCCTCCCTTTTCCATCTCCGCTTCGCCGTGCTCCTCCTCTGCGGCTCCGCCCCTTCGCCATCGCTACTCGCTTCTCCCCTCCCCTCCCCTCCCCTCCCCTCCCCACCTCAAACATCCCGAGCCGCCGCGCAGGCACGCGCGCCGACGTCTATCCTCCCAGCGGCACTCCCCATGCCCTGCATCCTCTGCCTGCCGCCGAGTCCCCCACGCCACCGCGGCCGCGCCGAGCCGTCCATGCCCGCCCCGGCTTCTTCTTGATTTTCGTCCCGTGCAATCGCGCCTCCGGCTCGCTCGTCCCGATTCCTTGCCGCGCCCGTGCCATGCCGCCGGTGCGCGGGCGCGGGGCTAAGCGCCGACGGATGGCGGCGGCGGAGAAGAAGGCGGCCGCGGCCGCAATGGCGGCTGCCGCCGTGGGTGCCCCGCCCAGCGACTGGTGGGACGCCTTCTGCAGGCGGATGTCAGGTGCGTCTGCCTCCCCCGTCCGTCCGCCTCTGGCTGTCTGTGGCGCTGTCTGGTGGCCGTGCGTGTCTGTCTCCGTTAGGATTTGTTGCGGATTGCGCGGTGGTTCTGGTTGCTCCCGACCTTCGGGCGGCGATTGGTAGACTGTGTCGCGTCAGGGAGGAATTACGCCGGTAATCTTGCGGGTTTGTCGATCGTGGTTGGGAGTAGGCGTGATTAGTGTGGTGGTAATGCTGGAGTTAGAGCAATGCTGCCTGGCCGGATTGAGGAGTGAGACAGTGTCTGTCGCCGTATGTGTTCGGTTTTAGGTGTGAACAGTGAACATTCCTGTGTTAGGTGTGATTCCATTCTCGAATTGGACTAGGTTTGCAAGAACTGAGCACTGAGTTCTTTGTCTCGGCTCTGATTATTCAGCTGGGATCGAAAAAGTTCAGTTTTCGTTTTTATGGTCTGAACTGCCTAGTGCAGCTGAATGGCTAATTGCAGGTGGTCTTCGGTCCGGTTTGACTATGACATTGGTCTTCATTAGTCCATAGGACTGATAGCTACGGCCTACAGATATGGATGGCGTTCGGCTGGTGCACTGCTCGCTTGTTTCAGCTTGTTTCAGCTTATTCTCCCTCACAGAATACTATTGAATCATCCGAAACCATCCGAAATTCACTGTGCTGGGCACCATCCGAACACGGTGGCTATTTTCTTGCTTTATAAGCACGGGGTACTAGCTTTTTGATTGAGTTTGCCATGTGATTCTTTAGTCCATAGGACTGATATCAACCATTCTACTTTTGCACAATACATTGGACTTCATTTATTTCTGTTGCAATTAATTTCTCAGAAGTTGAAGGACTTCTCAAATCCTAATTTGCTGAAGCAGAAACATAGCATGATGGAAGTTGTACGCAAAGGGTAGAGATGCTCTTTCTGAGAATCTTTGAGGAAGGGAGATGACCCCCCTAGTTAAACACGATCAACCCCAAACTTATTCTGAATTATTATTCATAAGCTAACCATTATTCATAAGCTAACCTTGTTTGTCCCAATTTTACCGAGCATAACTTCAAACAAGTACTTAAAAGAAACCTTTTTTTATTTATAGATGTCACATAGATAATAGATGCGGTTTCAATATTACTGTTTCCTTTTGGTGCTTGACTACTCGACATCGAACTTACTTAGCAGTTACGACTTGTAGGGTTGGTTATGCCTAATTTGTTGATTATTATGACTTTCTTAATTGGTGCACTGTGGCATGTTCGTAAAAGATCATAGTTTACCGTATCATTGATGGGAATTATGTAGATTGAAGTTTGATCTGTACCAGAGAAATACTTTGCTGTCAAGTTTAATAAAGCTAGCTAGAATGCTCTAGTGTTTTGCATCTGTGATTACTGTGGTCTCTTTTTAACTCATTGCATGAAAGCTCTTGCTTACCACTAACCAGTTATCGAAGTTATAAATTTATAACTAGTCTTATGTTTCCTTCTTATAGGAACCTTATCTTGTATCGAGGATGCACAGAGATTTGAGTCTGTATTCAAAATGCCAAGAAGAGCCTTTGACTATGTATGCAACCTGGTGAAAGATGAAATGATGGTGAGGTCCAGCAGCTATACTTTTCTTGATGGCACAATGCTGTGTTTAGAAGATCGAGTGGCCATTGCTCTGCGGAGGCTGAACTCTGGTGGGTCACTGGCGACTGTAGGATCCTCAGTTGGAGTGAACCACTCAGCCGTGTCGCTGATTACTTGGCGATTCATTGAGGCTATGGAGGAGCGAGCGAGCCACCACTTGCGCTGGCCAGACTCTGGTGAAATGGAGAAGATCAAGTCCAAGTTTGAGAAGATCCATGGTCTGCCAAACTGCTGCGGCGTTGTGGATACAACACACATCACAATGTGCCTTTCATCAGCTGAACCAAACTGCAAGATCTGGCTTGATCAGGAGAAGAATTACAGTATGGTATTGCAAGGTGTTGTTGATCTGGATACGAGGTTCACAGACATAGTGACTGGGTGGCCTGGTAGCATGAAAGAGTCGAGCATTTTGCACAGCTCTGGCCTTTTCAAGCTCTCCGAGAAAGGTGAGCGGTTGAATGGCAGCAAGCTGAAGGTATCAGATGGATCAGAGATTGGGGAATACTTGATCGGCGACTCAGGCTACCCCCTTCTTCCCTGGCTTCTCACACCATACCAAGAGAAGGACATCATAAAGTCCAGTTCTGAGTTCAACAGCAGGCACTCTGCAGCGAGAGCAGTCGCTCCAAGGACACTGGCCAAGTTCAAGGACACATGGAAGTTCCTGCAGGGGGAGATGTGGCGTCCCGACAAGCACAAGCTGCCCCGGATAATCCATGTCTGCTGCTTGCTGCATAACATAATCATAGACCTTCAGGAAACATCCATGGATGAGGCACAGGCATGGCCGAACGACCATGACGCTAATTATAGGCAGCAGGTGTGCGAGTTAGCCGATGAGAATGGAATCAAGGTGAGGGACAAACTGTCCGAACACCTGATCAGCAGGTGACCAACAGGAGGAAATCTTAGGAATGAATGAATGATCCAGAAGAGTGCTATTTTCATCTGTTTCAGGCAGCTCTAAATCTTTTTTTATGTTCAGTTTTGTAGAGCTGTAGAAGGGCAGGCCTGGTACAGTGGTGAGAGCTGTCTCACTGAGTCACCAGGTCACGGGTTCGAAGCAGCCTCTCCGCAGATTTTGCGGAGGGAAGGCTTGCCTCGGTTTTTCCCTTTCCCAGACCTCACTGATGTGGGAGCCTCCGGCAGCCCAGTTTTGTAGAGCTGTAAATGAGGCAAGCGAGGGCATCGGATCATATTACTTACTGTAACTCTCTTAAAAGCTGATGCAAACTTGTCAAATCAATCTGGCTCCTTTGGTTTATCGTGTTTTTGCCTTGGTGGTCCTGAAAATTCCATTATTGTTTTTCATAAAATTGCGATGATGAGTGTATTAGATGCTGGATCTTTTCTGAAACATCTAGAGTTCTATTAGTTTCTACATAAGTTGTAGAAAGTGCAAGTGATTCACATTTGCCGCACTTAAAGAATCCCCAATGAAGTAGGATTAATTTAACTTTGCTAATGACTCAATGTAGATTTCTAGCCATATTTCACAAGTTTCTCTCGACGTACATAATAAAAGGCAACGGGACGAGGGCAAAGCTGTCTTCTACTGCCTGATTCACTTCACGTGGGCAGTGGCCCGCTTCGTTTGTGGGGGGGGCCTCGGTCCTCGGGGGTGTCCATCGCCAGGCTAGCCCAGCCCAGCCGAGACGAGGCCTGCTTGGCCCAAAGCCCAGTATAGTCGTGGATGCCGTTCCCGCCTTCCTCTGCCGCGCTCGCAGTCTACTCCCCCGCAGCGCCGTGGCCTCTATCCCGCGACAGACGACTCGCACGTCGCGGCTCGTAGCATGCAGGTACCTTACGTACCTTCCTCTTTTTTTCTTTTTGAATCGTTTGCTTTGTATTTTTCTTTTTGTTTTCACTGATCTTTATTACATTTTAATTTCATTATCTTCTCTTTACTTATTTTATCATTCATCCTACGTAATTATTCCTTTTTTCTTTTTTACGTATTTACTTCTTATCTGTATTTCATTCGAATTAATTAGTATTTATTTTTTTAATTCTTGTTTTATTTATATTTTGATATTTCATGAGATGTATATGGTTTTCTTCCTTTTCTTTTTTTTCTTTCTATTTTATTTTCTGATGTTTAGATAGTATACATGTAATGTTATATGACGTATTTTTGTGATGTACATGTAGTACACCTATGATGTTCTATGATTTTTTTGCGATGTTTTATTTATACGTGTGATGTTCTATGATGTTTTTTACGATGTTCAGGTATTATATATGTGATGTTCTATAATATATTTTGTGATGTTCAGGTAGTATACATGTGATGTTTTATGATGTATTTTTTGATGTTCACGTAGTACACCTATGATGTTCTATGATTTACTTCACTAATTTATTTTTATTTTTTTATTTTTTTATTTTCATGATATTTTTGTGATGTTCACGTAATATACATATGATGTTCTATGCTATATTGAGCGATGTTTTGGTAGTCTTAATGTGATGTTCTACAATGTATTTGTGATGTTTGGTATCATTTTTTCTTCTTTTTATTTGACTATAATAATATTTACTAATTTTATTTTTATTTTTTATTTTTTTACATTCATGATATATATGATGTTCGCGTAGTATACATATGATGTTCTATGCTATTTTCTGCGATATTCGTATAGTGTTAATGTGATATCTTTAAATACAGGTTAATCATGAAATAAATGTTCGTTAAAATTTTTTATCGAAATATATCCATGTGGGGTCTTGTTTTGAAGAGCTTATTGCAAGAAACACGATGGTGCAATCGGATTTTAATTAGGACACTTGGTTTAGCATATATGACTTTTTTTACCTCAAAAAGTATGGGATATGTGATGATGGTAGCAATTTTGGCTTTTATTGTAAGCTCCTGGTCTGCTGTTTGGTCCGAGAATACAACTGAATTGGGCCTAATATAGTGAAGGAAGTGGGGAAAGAATTTTTTTTGAGGTGAGGGGGTCGGCGGTGGGTCTGGTGCTGACCCTGTCGGCACCTAGGGCCCGTCTTCCTCTGCCTCTACCTGCCTCTGCCTCTGCCTCTACCTCTACCTTGCTGTCTGCCGAGACAACCAACCCTGACTCTTCCAGGTCCTTGGTGGAGAATGGAGATGGAGTGACGCGACTCTTCTTTTTTGTTCTTCACTCCAGTATTCCGCCTACATAGCTAGCCTGTGCTAGGTGCCTCTCCTCCAACTCGATGGGCAGCTCCCTTTGCTTCTCGCCTCGCCTCGTCTCCGTCGCACGCCACCCAGGGCCGTCTCAATAATTTCAAGGGCCTTTGGGCAAGTTAGCGGCAAGGACCCAGCAAACTAGTCTTTTAGGATTTTTTGTCACGGTGATTAAAAAAAGGATCTTTTTGTCACGGCTCTGACTTTGGCAGCAACTCCTACGGAGGAGCCGAAGGATCCGAACTAATCACTTTAGGACCATGATCCGTTTTCTGGTGAATAGTAGAGGGGCTAGAGCCGTTTTTGGGATTGGATGACAAGCTGCAATTTGTGGCTCCTACTCAAGTGCTCTGACTCTCCGAAGGAGCACCGGAAGAGGTGTCATTCCAAATAAACTCTTAATATGACAATTAAAGTGTACATTACTAGTAATAAGAGTTAACTTGCGGCATATGTTGAAAGCCATGGGGAATAGCTGAATATCAGAATAGGAAGCGACATAAGCTAATTCCTGATTAATTACTTGTGTTAAGTGTATGGATCTTTCAATTTTCATTTTGATTACATATACTATATAATATGCAAGTAATATATATAATATATACATACATATAGCTGATGGGCCCCTCGTGGCATGGGCCCGTGGCCGTCCCACCGGCTGCCCATACCCCTAAGACGGCCCTGACGCCACCTCCTCTGCCTCGCTTCATGGCCGCCTCCGGAGGATCCACCGCCACCACCGCGCGACTGCCACTGCATGCACAGGCCGGAGTTCTCCACGGCAACAGCGGCGGCCATGACTGGGTCGCAGGAGAAGCAGGCGGCGCCACAGTTCCAGCCCCCGGCGGCCGGTGGTAGCGTCGCCGACCTCATCATGCCGCAACTCCTCAACATGTAAGTTCGCTTATCATTAACTTTGCTTGCTTCTCTTCTCACGCTCGCTCGATTTGCTCTTTAATCTACTTGATGAAATATGTGCAGTGCGTGTTTTCAGAAAAGAATATATGCTCTTTAATTGTTACTAGTTAGGAAAGAATTCTTTCGATCTCACGGCAGTCTTCAACCTCCTGCGCCCTCTCCCCTTTCTCTCTCCTCGCGCGGTGGCCGCGCGCTGCTCCTCGTCCTCACCCTAGCCTCGCCGCGACGCGCAAGGGCTTGGTCGGAGCTCAGCGCGCCTGTGGCGGCCTCCTTCTCCCCTAGCTCCGCCGCTGCGAAGCCCTCGCCCCAACCTAGCCTAGCCGCCTCCACCGCTACCAAGGCCCCTAAACCATCCAAACCATCCTCCACCCATTCCCACCGCCTGGCCGGCGTTCCTCCCCCCAAACCTTCCCTTCTAAGCCCACCGAAGTTGAGGAACATGAGAAGGGGGGGGGGAGAGAGAGAGAGAGAGAGAGAGAGAGAGAGGAGAAGCTCACCGGAACCCTAACTCGTAGATCTAGAAGGAGGAGGAGGAGCAGCCACCTCGCTAGCGGCGCCGATCCCCGAAGCCGCGTCGTCCATGGCCACCGACGCTAGATCCACCTGAAGCTGCGTTGTCCATGGCACGGTGGGGTGCGGATGCAGGACAGTTGTTGGGATCCGCTGGAGTTGTGGCACGGGATGAGCATTGGGGAGGAGGTCACCAGAGATGAGAGGGGGGGAGGAGAGAGGGTGCATGTGCGTGCACGTGAGGAGAGGGAGAGGGCGCGTGCGCATGGGCGTGTTGGGCATTTAATTAAATGCCCCACGCACGTGACAAGTCTTTATCTTTGTTATACATGATTTGGGTGAAGATAATCTGCTACCTGTGTGTGTTGGTGGTGAAGATATGGATCGTGCGCGACGATGGCACGGGACTTCGAGATGTACGCGCCAAACGCGACATATGAGGGCCCGCTCATGCGTGCTCACGGGTACGTCGAGTCTCTCCTCTCTCGTTCGTCCATCGTCGTTGTTGGCACTTGGCAGCCATGCACCTCAGCATGTTGTATCCATCATTTCTCTTAATAATTAATTTAATTAACTAGGTAGCATGTTCGTGCGTTGCTACAGGACAGCTAAACTTTTATACTAAAAACATACGGATCGCATGATAAGATAATAATACTGTGAAATTAAATACCGATGTTAAAGTGATATTAATCCAAAAAAGCAAAGTTTGTGAAATTAACAGTCACGAAGAGTGCGGTGTCGTGGGCTCACAAACTCTACTGTATAGACATTTTCGTGATGCGGCTAATATAATGTTTTATATTGGCAAGAAAAAATCTCCGATATCCATTTCTTTCATGCGTCAATAAATCCACGAATAAGCTCCGCCGTATCTTCATACCATCCTATACACAGGTTCGAGTATATATACATAAATATTAGTGCCCGTCACATAGATAATACTGCCGACAAAGATTTGAAAACGTAAAGGAAGCAACGTGTTTTCCTATCCATATAGGAAATTTAAGCTCTGACCGTTATAATTTCAAATTCCCGCATGTTGCAAGAGGAAAAAAATGATACCTGAGTAACATACGTATGAGCGACGTGTTTTCCAATCCATAGGAAAGATTTTTTTGCTTAATACTCATAAAATTTTCATTTTCGTTATCTCATAAAATTCACTTTTGTTTAAAATTTCTTCTATATACCTATTTTGGATTTCCATGGCGTAAATCTTCTTCCACTTATACATAACGATAGCCATTCATATTTTAGAAATTCGTAACAGAATGACAAAAACACTGACAACAAAACAATATACAAGGCCACCGATTCTCCCAGCGTAACAATGTGCTAGAACCTAATAGACACAAGGGAAAGCATCTGGCTATAATCAAGAGATAAAAACAAATTCCACTCTTTTCATTCCTTAAAATATAATCACACATAACATTGGAGCCTGTTTGGTAACCCTTCGCTTCATGATTCTTGACCAGAGTGAGCATTCGGGTGAGGAGCTGAAAATATCGAGCACACACAACACACACATTCTCTGTCAGTTTTCCCTCATCTCCAGCAAAACTTGGAAGATTACTATATTCTCAATGCAACGAGTTCAGCTAGCCATTGGGAGAGGATGCTGTCGGTGGCCTTGATGGTACTGTCGATGTTCTAGTGCGCCGTCCGGATCGCGTGCGTCCTCACCTGCAACCCCACCAAGCAGAGGACATGTAGATCTATTTCAGAAAAGCTTATGAAACAAACAAAATCTAAATATCTATCCTCCCCTGGCCGAATGTCTCCACGATGTGTCGAATTAGGCTCCCACAATGAACTCCCACCTAGCTGCTGTTCTTGTCCAGCGTGAGAACTGAGAAGCAACAGCAGACAACCTACCATGAGGGCCGGTGTAAGTTATAGTTCGTTATTGTCGCTAGATAGCTCAACGATCTGAAATGCAATGGATCACTAAAAAGAAATGATACGACAACAACTTGCAACGTTATCTTGAATCAAGTCAATTTGATTGGATGATTTAAGGATGCGTCACTTCTTGGGAGCAATTTCTTATCATTCATGTCTTAAATCAATTAGACTGCTTGGTTGTAAAGATAGATATAATTCATGAAAAAGACACTAAACTGGAAGCAGCAGAACAAGGTTGTAAAGAACAGATGCTCCATACCTGTGGGCATAACATGCGCTGAAAATTTCCAAGTCTCCACTGCTTAGGATTAACACCTTCCTTTTTCAACTTCTGGATGAGCTGCCCAAATCTCTCCTCAGAAGCAGCTGTGTAGTTGTTTGCCGAATGAAACATGAAAAACACAGCACACCAATTAAAAGGCAATTCTACATCTAGTTGTTATAAGCACAATGAAAATAATGAAATTGTAAAAAAAAGTAGCAGCCTAAGTATAGGAGAGTACCGAAACTGCAGAAACAGTGAGTTTTTTAGGCGTAGTCAGTGCATATCACCAATTAATTTATATATGCCAACCAACCCTAAACCATTTAACTTATAAAAGTTTAAAAAACATTTGAGCACGTGCCTTCAGATGTTCTACTACAATTACAGTAGAGGAGCATAAAAACACATCACTCATGGGCAATATCTAGCGATCAAAGATACGACCATTATAACGGATTAAATAAAACATCAACATGCAAATTACCATACTTTCCCGGGTGCTTACCTCTCAATCAAAAGCACTGACACATCCAAACCAACTTCTTTTTTATGAAAGAAAAGTACAGACACAGAGCAATGAGTGCTTGAGAGTCAAGAGCGGGCACAACACATTACCGTCACTGGAGCACAGGGGGGCAGGGGCGGACCGCCACGCGTCTGTAGCATTGCGCACGCAGCAGACCACCTAGAAGTTCATTGTTTTCATAGCACTGGAAGTTCATTGTTTTGCTAATACAACCAGGTTAGGACTCCATTTTTTTTAAGAAATGACACTGGCGCAAGGCATATTAGACAAATAACATATGGAACCATACCCAAGCTGCATTGATTTATCTATACAATCCCTACAAATCTGGTGCAAACACTCCATGATTGTCCTTGTCTTCCGAATAATTCCAGCAAAATAGGATCAGGCACACACACATTTTGCACATAATGCTACTTACAATTTCACCACAAGATCATTACACAGCTAGGACATGAAAAAGGTGATGTTCACAATGGCATAAGAGAATGACAGAACAGGATGAGAAGAGCTTGAAATTAATAGCCCTTCTTTTTTTCAGAAAACTGATACTATTAGCACTTAAGCAGTAATTGGACCCTAGAGAGGACTCTTAAGCCACCCATAATAATATGATGTAAATCAGCATCGATCCAGATTAAATAAAAGGACAATATGTTTCTTGAAAATGCTGGCCCTTTCATATTTAGTAGTTTTGCAAAAGGATGGCCAGTATTAAGCAAAAGCATAATATCATCTAAGAGTAGTTTTGCACAGAACATTAGATAGTACTCTACCCATTTGTTGCAAAGGCTAAAGGTCTCTTGGCAAATAATCCCTTTAATATTCAGCTGAGATCCAAATATTTACTTAAGATTTTTTTCTACATAAGCAATTTTGCTCTAGTTATACAAAATGTTAAGACATATCAACCCCAGTCAGAGCTAGACAACCAAGTCCCCGTTCGGTCCTCATACAAAGCCAAATCTCATTGCAACACATCCATGAATGAGTCCCAACTGTTACATTATATTTCAAAATTGATAATGTCACATATACAAGACTTATAATCACATACACCCACTTAAGCGATAGTACAAAATTTATACTAAATCAGACATCCATCTTGTATCTGAAATAGATATGATGCTTATCAATTAGTTTACGCTAACACAAAAAAGAAAGGTGAATATACTAAACCCGTGCTTGAATGCTTAAAACCAGTCATACAATGCTGCCATAACCTCAAACTGATGAGGTCCTGCTGCCACAGCAAAACTGGACAGAACTGCTGTTGCTATGCCTCAAATTCCTGTTGCCTACAGACAGAGCTGCGACAAAGAGCTGCTTACTTGCTCCTGCAAAACCAAATAAAAATTACAAACAATTGGACAAAACTTATGTACTTGGAATATCTTAGCTTGAAATTAAAAGAAAAGAAAATGAAGCATTTAAGCCTGCGTTTGAGGTACTACACAGAACTACAAAATGATGGAAACGCCATAACCATAATATAATAAGTGGTAATTTTGCTTTGATTACTCCAAGAAAGGTATTGAACAATAAATGTTCATGAACAAAGATGCAGACAATATGAAAACATTATTTTTCAAAGGGTAGGGATTCTTTTTATGTGCACAGAGGCTTCTAACGACATGTAGTGATGCTAGGAGCTTTCCTTACTTTTCTAGCAGCATGACGCCGGCTTGAAGAGAATCGAAGAGGCAATTGGGATTCCACATCGCGGCATTGATAGCACAGCCATATACGAACTTAGCTGCTGACACCTGATGCAACAAATGTCCGGAATCATTAATGCAATACAGTATAGATATAAATTGACTCATGATTCCTACAGCATGTAATTAAAATATACACAAAATAACGCATAAATGGCACCAAAATACTGAAAGGAAATGAAATATCGAAGCTTTTTAGGGGAAAGTACTATTAGAGGCTTACAGCTTGGAACTCAGCCGTGTTCTTTCTTTTATCAAGTGGAAAGAGTGGCACCACAAAAAATGTACTAACCTGATTTGTAACCAGTTAATTTTCCAAACCAAACTGTTATTTCCCAACCCAAGCCCTGATGCTAACATGCAAGTATTTCACATGTTGAGAAAAAAAAACCATTGCTTGATCTGCAATTTCATATTCTTTGTGTCCTAGAGACAAGTAGTCATTCCTTCTCTTTCAGAACTGTGCACAAAAAATCACAAACATCACATGAATGTAGAAGTCGCAATATCCCTCAGACATGTAGAATGCTACCAGAGTAGTACCACTACATTAGTCTTCAGGGATCATGCATCACCTTTTCTTTTGGTAACCAACACCTTCGTGAGACTGAAAGGCTAGCTCTAGGTCGTTGACAACAATGTGTAAGGAATTTGTCATTGGTCCTACCTTGTGGGAGCTCCGCCGCGCACCTCGCCGCGGTGCGGACTTTGCCGCGCCTCTAGGTCACTGCCGTCCGCGCCGCGACACCTACACCTACACCGCGACACCTACACCTACACCACCCTTGGCCCACCGGTGTACTCGCCGTGAGCGCACGAAGCCATGAGAACACGTGAGCTCGCCGCCGGCGAGGAGCACCGCCTCAAGACAGAGAGGAGAGAGAGCTGCTGCGCCACTGTCGCCCCATTCACCCAGTGCACCGTGTGCCAGAGAGAGGGAAGGGAGAAGTGCAACGAATTAGACTTGTGAATTATGTCTATTTAATGATGGATTGTATATATTCTTGTGAATGGACTTGTAACGGTAGTTTATATAATACTCATGTGCTTGTGGTCAGATTTGAATTATATATGTTCTGGTCAGATTTGAATTATGTTCTGGTCGAATTTGAATTGTAAATTTTAATTTTTTTGACGAAAAAATGTACCGTAGGGGCGGTTCAAGGTTCTAGATTGAACCGCCCCTGCAAACAAGTATTATAGGGGCGGCTGGTACTACAGCCGCCCCTACAAATCGGCGATTTGTAGCCACACTTTGGTAGGGATGGCTGGCCAAACCGTTCCTACAAATACATATTAGCCGCCCCTACAAAGCATATCTGACATAGTGGCTGGTGGGGCCGACTCGCGGAGGCCGGCCGGCGGGGCGCCATGCTGCTCACCCACGCCCTCATGGGCTTCGGCAAAGACCCAAAACCAGCCCAACCCCATCCTCCTCCTTCACAGTCACAACACTAGGTTAGTGCCTGCCGTCCGTTATTTTCATCAGAATCAGATAAATATATCAATCTACTTGCTCTCTCCAGTAGTCCTGCGCTCTGACCTACTATTGTAAATTGTAAGGCATCGAGTTTACTCTCCCAGAAACCTATTAATCCTTCAAGGGTGAATACAAAAAACATGAGGAGCAAGGTTGGTTCAAACAAGCTGTGCCAGGTAGTTGGTTTAAACATGCTGAAAATTTTCCAAAATGGTGTGGTTCCTCTGGAAATCGTGAATCGTTACGAATGAAAAAAAAGATTATGGGCGTTTGAAGAAAAAAAAAGTCTGCATTGTTGACGACTTATATTGTTCAAGCTTGCTTGCATTGGCCCTGTTTGCTTCTTTTATAATCCATACTTTTCAGCTTTTTTTAGCCGGAAGAATATTTCTCTCACAACAAATCAGCCAAAACAGTGTTTTGGCTTGTTTTTTCAGCGAAGCGAACGAGGCCATTGCCGCAAGTTTTGCAAGCCCAAAAATGTAATTTTCTTATCAATGGACGCAAACCTGTTCGATATCTATTATTTGCAGCCGCCGCTGCTTCATCTGTTGTGAGTGCAAGACTAAAAAGCTGTAGAAAAAGTGATAAGGGCAGCTGCAGCCGCTACCATATGGATGGTTTAAAATATAATTTTGTCTTGTTTGCACACATACAATTATTGCTTGGTATCATGGCCTAAGGGTCTTTAACCCAAGCCCCAGCCAACCACATTTAAGCCCCGTTCGCTTCTTTGGGAATGAAGCTCAGGAAGAATTCCGTCCGAAATCATTACTTTAATTTATATAAGCTCCACTGGCCGGATTGATTCCTGGCGTCAAAACGACTTAACCGAAGGAGCCCTTAGTATCATTGCCTTGTGCCACAATTCAGCATGGATTTGTTGTCCGCCTCACTAGCTATCTGAATGATCAATCCCACATTCTGGGATGCGTGCAAACGGTGTGCGATCAACAGCGTCACCTGCAGCTGAAAATATTTACCACGAGACAGACGTGATAAGGCCACCTCTGTGTATCTGTCCTCCCATCATTACCTATCCTGTCTCCTCTCCGGCAGCTCTCTGCCATGGAAATCACTACCGTCTACGACCCCTCATCTCTTTGTCTTTGTCTATGTTCAGGACTCAGCTCCTTATTCTTCCTCATCATCCTCAGCTTCCCTGAAGAATGCACAGCGAGGAATGAGGCAACTGCAATAGTGCAGACCAGGGCTCCATTATCTCTCCAACGTCAGAGATCTGTGCAGGTGTCGACAGAGGAGACCTCCATCCACGCTGCCGCCCACAGCACGCTCTGCATAGCCATGACTCCACCCTGGTTGCAGGTGGTGGTTGGGATCACAGAAGAATGGAGGGTGCAAAGGATCATCTTGCGGCGCAACAGAGAGGGAGGTGTTGTTGTTGCGGTGTAGTTGAGCTCAGGGTGGGGGGACATCATCAAGAAGACGGTTTGATCACCATCTGGTAATCGTTTCTGCTATAGTAGAAAACCTGAAACAAAAGTGCAAGTAACAGAGCCCTACAGACTAAGAATCCGTCTCTTCAATAGACAAGATGGTAGGGTGCGAGGCCACAAGCCGAGTTGAGCACCATACACACACTACTTGGAAAAAGGATGCCTCAAGCAGGCTTAAGGTTCTTTAACCCAACAACACCCATTACTTTTGGTACCTTGGCCTTGTGCCATAAATTCCACCATGGTAACAAAAAAGGAGGCTCTAGAAACCTAAATAACATATAGAGGATCTTGTTAGGACTATCCGCATAAACACAGCACATATGCTTTAGTGCCGCATGCTAGTGCCACGAGAATAGTATTGCAGAGCATATCACATAACACATAATTGACTATTTTGAAAAAAAAAATATATTGTGCAACGGCAGAAGGATGGGAAATCAAACAAAATAAATCGTATGATAAACCTAAGCAATTTCCTGCATAAGGAAAACTAATAAAAATCATGGCAAAAACTAGTACATAAGTTATGCAGAATCCTCAAGAACAAAGAGAATATTCAGAAACTAAGCTTATAGTGTAAGGATACCATACTACTAGCTACGCAACTACAAATATTTGAGAAGGTGATGAATGAATGCATAATCCAAAAATAATGTATGCCGAATGGCATTGCTTTTGTTCCTAATCAAATGCATGCTGTTAGTTTCAACAAACAAGAACCAAACTGGTGTTTTGTTAACACTATTTGTAGAAAGAATGGTAGAAAGAAGGAAAATCAAATAAAATGATTAAAAACATTAGTACAGCTTTCCAACCTATAAAAATAAAGGCAAGCACGAAATGCAACAAATCATAAGCAATTTCCTACAGGAAGAAAATTAAAAGGAAATGATGGAAGACAATGGGACATAAGTATATGCAAACTCCTCAAGAACAAAGAGAGCATTCAGAAACTAAGATTTGGTGTAAGGATACCACACTACTATTTATGCAGCTACAAGTATTTGAGAAACCACAAATACTACCATTATATTTCCAAAGGAATGGATTTGTTGCCTAATCAAGTACATGCACTTGGTTTCTACAAACAAAAATAAGATTGATATTTTAACAAGGGAATGTAACATCTCATAGATCTAGTGTGAGATACTCATTTATGAAGGTAGCGCTCAGAGCTTTGGAAGCTTAGAATAATGTAAAAATATCATGGAATAATCCAGTGATGATATTTGTGTTTATGTTGACAGTTAATTAAAATACTAAGAACTAACAGAAGATAATGTGATACGATTTATGCAGAGCAATTTAATTTTGGCTCCTCTCTGTATATCTCGTAGCTCTCTGCACAACGATTGCCAAAATAAAAGATTCAAATATGTCAACCTCATTGTTAAGTTAATTGAACGCTTGCCAAGAAAGTAAGGAGCTTATTCAGTGCTTATTTTCATTTGCACACATGAAGGAAAATTGAAATAAATTATAGAGAGCACCATGTATCTTGCTAGTTCACTTACGTATGCCAATTGCCAAATGTACCTAGAAACTTCAAAACTTTGTAAACTTTCTTGTTAACTACTTCACATTTGACTCTGATTTCCTTCAGGTGTTTTGATATAGTAGCTGATCTCTTCATTTGATTGTACCTTCCTATCATTTCCAGTTTATGTTGAGGTCCCTGAGATAAACCACAATATTCTATCAGTATCAACCAATAACATATAACTAGTTCAACAAAGCAGTAGGTAATTATTCAGAATATATACCTCACTAAAAAGATGAAGGGTGAGCTTCTCCAAAACCGGTGAATGTTTGAGAATGCAATTTAACCCATAAAAGTCAGGATCCACACACCATTCATTTAGCAGTAGAGTCCTCAAGTTGTTAAAAGTTGGGCACCATTTCAAATCCCTGAGAAAATAAGCCTGGAAAAAAATGCAGAAAAGAATATATCGACTATTATTCAGTGTGAAAACAGACGTAGCTTCAGGAACTTGATATAGATACCGCAACAGAAATAAAAACAGTCAGGCTAATCAGGCAACATAACAATGGAAAAAATAATAATCGGACAGCATAACCAGACAAAATAGCAATGGAAAAATAATAATGAAACAACACAACAATGAAAATAATAATAATCCAACAACATAATAAAGATGTTAAGGGCAAAAATGTAAGTGTACCCCATTGTACTCAGACATCAATGTCAAATTCTCAGCTTCCGACAATCCTTGCAGAAGAATACACTCGGTGTATTCGTATCCAGCCAGTCCGTCGTCGTAACAAGTGTAACATTCCATATCCATACAATCCTCCGTAGGATCTCTCAAAAAAGCCTCCTTTAATGACGGCATGCTATCCAGAACAGGAAGCGAGCTGAAATGCATATCTAGCCTAAGTGAAACAAGGTTTGGCGTACAAATAAGAGTGTGCCATTCCGATCCCGTATCAAAATCACAAATAAGAGTGTGCCATTCCAATCCCGTATCAAATAAGAGAGTGCACCGTAGTTCCATACCAGACACGCAGAAGTTTCTTACCGATGTGGCAGCATATTTTTCAACATTTAAGCGTCTATCTTCCCTCTGCTCTCACAGATAGATCCTTTCCTCTCCTTGCTTCCCTCTTTCTCGCACGGTGACCATAGCCCGTGGACGCCAAGACTCCCTCGCCTCGCTGCTACAACGCGTCATGCTGACGCATATGCATATGCATGCATATAGTGTAATTAACTGTGACAGTAGTGGTTGTCAAATCTTTTACTGTCTAATGGTCGGTGGCCCGGCAAGTCCACACGTGCATGCATGTTGTTGCAGACGCGTCGATCTATATCCTGTGGGGATGGAGCAGCACTAGTACATGCGCGGCGAGTCACTCTTCTTTGACCACCGACAAGTTGATGCGCTGTTCTCCACGCGTGTTGACGGCAGTGACAAGTTTCCCCGTTATACGGATGATTGTACTAATGATTGTGCTAATGATGAGGTGCTGTCCTGTGGTGGGACGGAAGGTGTAACAAACTGGGTTTTTGGAGAAGCCAAAAATACGAACTTTTTAAAACTTTTCATGCAAATGTTTGAAGCATATAGATACTAGGTCAAACAAAGAACACTTTATAAATAAATTGTTGCATACGTATAGTGTTGCTTGTATGAGTTTGTTGGAGTTCCTTAGTGGTTTAGGGTTTTGTGTTGGAGGGCACAAGTCCGTAGCAAATCCTTTGACTCATTCTGGAATCTCTCATGAATCCTTCTACCTCTCTTTCTCTCAATTCATCTCTTTAGTTTCGAACCCCTTGAACTAAATTGTATAATCAACCAACTATCTTTATCAACTCAATGCCTGTGAATTGCCAACCCTTGACTGGACCCCACATAGAAGCCCTTGGTTTATTTAGAAGGTAGAAAATAGAAATAGAAAAGAAATTAGAAAAGGGGAGGAAAACAGGAAAGCCATTTCGGCCCTAGGTGCCAAGTTAGCCCAGCTCGTCCTACTCTCTCAGCTAGCCCAGCCGAGGCCCCTCCTCCTTTTGGCCCAAGACAAGCACCGTAGATGGCCCAGCTCTCCAACCTGCCGGCCTGCTCGCGTCCTCACCCGCACGGCCTGCTTGGCCCAGCACTCCCCGGCGTTCGCGGGCCAAGCCTGCCCAACATCCCCGCCAGGCCCGCTCGTGCGCGCACAGCCAAGCGACCCAGCAAGGTCGGCCCAGCTGCCCCCTTGCGGCCGCCCCCTTTCATTGAGCCCCCCCTCTCCTTGCCCAGCCGGCCCAAGTCGCCCCTCCGGAACCCTAGGCAGAGCACGCCGCGACCCCGCTCCCACGCCGCCGCCGCTTGCCCGTTGCGAGTTGGCGTGCGCGCAACGCCAAGCCCCGCGCCCTCGGCTCACTCTGCACCCCCGCTTGATGCGCACCGCGTGGTCGGGGAGCGCGGATCCCGAGAATCACTGCTGTCCGCGACCCCTGGCTGCCCTAGCCCGCGAGCATAAATAGCCGAGCCACCGCCGCCCCTCTTCTTCTTCCTCCAAGCCACCGCCGCTTCTTCCCGTCTCCTCTCTGCCTCCATTCCCAGTACTAGAACGCCATGGCCTTGCCACCCTGAGGTCGCGACGGCGCCAACCACGCCGCCGCCGCGACACAGAGCCTTCGCTGCGTCAACCTCTCCCTGCGTCACTCGGACAATAGCACCCTAAACCACCAAAATGCAGCGAGCTTCCTCCCTGCCCGCGCCATCTCCTTGAGTCGCACCGGGAGTCACTACGGCCACGACACGAAGCCGTCTCGGAGCCACCCGCACCACACGACTTCCTGCACGCCGGAACGACCCCTCGGAGCCCCTCGTCACCGGCCGGAGCCCTGCGCTGAACCGTGAGCACGTGCGTACGGCATCGACGCGACCTCGACGCTACCTGCACCGAGCCTGGCCTGCACCACGCGACCTTCCGCCGACAAGCCCCCGGTGAGCATCCCCTATTTCACCACCTGCCTACCCGTCCTTCATGCCGTTCTCCTTTGTCCGGCCATCGCGCTACTCTGATCGTGTCGCGACAGCCGGTCACCACGTATCCGCGACGCCGCTGCGCCCCGCGTGCCGATCGAGCCATGGCACGAGGGCGAGATCGCCCCGGCCGCGGACTGTCGCACCTACACAGGCACAGCCACACACACACGGACACCCGCCCTAAAGGCGCCACACACCACCGAGGCCATACACACACAACGCATCCACGCCGGTAGCCACCAATGGCCACCGCACGACCTCAGCGCCGCCACACCGTGCTTGCCTCGCCACCCTCGTGGCCAAGGCATAGCCTTGCACACGCCCGCGACCCGGCACCACCGCACGCGCCGCGGTACTCGGCTCTGCTCTACCCGCCGCGCCCTTGAGTCCCGTCGTCCTGCTCAGCACGAGGAACCCCCAGACCTCGCCTAGCCGGTGGAAGAACACGGAACTCCAAACCCACAGCGCACACGCGCAGCACGGTAGCGGCTAGGCCGCTGCTTTGCAGTCCACCTGCCCGGCCACCGGCACGAGCACGTTGCCCTGTCGCCGTCACCCAGGGATCACAGTCAAGGCCATGCCTTTTGCCTTGCCACCCGCCTTGTCGTTCACAGCTCCTAGCCACCGCCTCGCAGTCACCGCACACCTCCGCCTAGCCGCAGACGCACGCATCGTGAGCAGCCCTAGCCCTAGACCCTGCCTTGCTAAGTTGCCGCACTGTCGAAGCCTGGAAGCCGAAGCTGCTCGCCCGTGAGATGCGTGCCGCGGTCGAGGCAGCTGTTTAGCCCCCCATTCATCTCTCGTCGCCGCTCATCCAAGCGACGACTCGAGCTCAAGATGGATCCTACAACGCACCCGGAGGTGATGGACCCTGTTGGTGGACGACCCCAACTTCTAGAGATGCGTGCCACTACTTTCTCGACATCGCAGGAATTCATCTATCACCGAGCTATGGAATGTGCTACTCCATAGTCGTGTCAAGTTGTTACGTCTTTCGGTCGTGTTTGGTTCTTATCGCTGGTTGTTGGTGTTGTTGCCTGTGTGCCGAGCCTTCGAGCCGGCTGAGGGATCGTACCTCGTTCGGACATTATGATCGTGGGATCCGTCTTGCCATGACCGTGATGCCGAGTGTAACTCGACCCCTCGCTTTTTAGCTGACTTCATAGTACCACGAGTGTTAGCTCCTGTCTTCGGCCCTAGAACATGGTCGTGATGGATTCGATGTCGATACTAACATCGATGCGGATATCACCTGCACGCTTTGAGCCCTCCATGACCAAGTCCTGTGGGAGATGACCTGGGAGATAACAATCATGGAACGATGGATGCCAACTCGTTGGTGTAGCTTGTGGCCATGAGTTCGCCTCGCCATGACCATGGAGCTACGCCACTCTTTTGCTTTTACTTGCCTCTTCGTGCTCAAACCCCGTATGCTTGTACCTTGTATGACCATCGCATTTCTTTGATTCCCATGGTGACAACCGCACCGCTATGAATTAGAGAGATGTCTTAGTGCCAGTGCACCTAAGTCGGGTACCCTACGAGTGGTTTGCACACTTGGTGTTTGTCACTTCCTTCCAATGCCCCGTCTTTCGTCGTGGCACGAGTGTTGGAAGAAGTAGACATTGTCCCTTGTTGTTCTTGCTCTTGTTGCACCATTAGCCGCTCTATTTGATTCCATCTTGCCCATGACGATTGGATCAAAGACTAGACTATTCCCTTTGGGTTAGCGAAGCTATGGTCTAAGTTGTACCTCGGACCCATGCGTATCGACCCGATCGACCGTCTAAAACCATCTTTCCTGAAGATGTGTCTGAGAACATGACATGGATGTGCCTAGCTAACCCCCCGCATCTTTTGCCGTGTTGAGCGACCCTCTTCTCGGCTCCCGACGTTATTGTGTCATGTGGATCGAGGGGGAACCGTTGATTTCCAATCTCTTTGCGCTACTGCTTTCTACCATAGCGGACGAGCCGAAGTACATTGGAGTCAAGTCACAAAAGTGTCATTCATTCCTGTCTGCTTCTTGTATCCAAAAAGTGACTTATGGGAAAAGACTATAAGAGCCGAACCACATTGTTCTTCCTTCATTGGGCCTGTCCCTCGATTCCTGCCCTTTCCATGACACCGGATCGAAAGATCATGAGCCGTGGTGTTTGCTCTAGATAAGCTCTGGCTTAAACCATCTATTCTAAAGCCATACTGGCTTGGCCATGACTTAAGCTTGTGCTTAGCAAACCACCACTTGTGATTCTTTGGCCCGAGGAAATAGGACAACCGCCGAGAGGGCTAAGCCGTGTAACTCTTATTGTCTCGATGACGTTATTGGATTTCCTGTGTCTTGTCGTCTTTTCGAGTGTTGAGTGCTCTCTTGCCTGGCGTGTCGCTTCGCGGAGTAGCTGACGATCGGACCCAGAGAACATGGACGACGACAAGGACTGCGGAATGGAGTCAACGCAGGAGGAGGTGACCCCGCTAATAGAACACCAACGAATGGAGAATTGTACCACTACTACCTCTACATCGCAGGTGTCATGGCAACACCCTCTTTTAGAGAATCCTATTAGACATTGCATAATATCTAGAACTGCTAGCGCTTTATAATTATTCATTTGATAGTATTTTGATGCATGCTACTACCTGAGCCATTATTACCCTGATGCAACCCACTCTACCATGTTACCCTGCTTTACGCATTCGCTCACTTATATATGCTTACTTGCCTGCTTGCTTGCATATTACACCACTATACTTATTATTAACTCCACTTCATATTATGTCGGGGATATGATGCTGGTGGTGAACCCCCTGGGAATGGTTTGGCTATGGGTGCCAGACTTGGTGGTGTGTGAGCGTGCTGCGTGTGTCTTGGGTGCGTGGAGAGTGAGGGTTGTGTCGACCGAGCTGGAATAACGACGAGCTTGGGGCGAGTCTTGCTATGTGGTGCTACCTAGGCACTTGGATATGGAATACCTGTGGCGGGTAAATGGTAATTGGAGGTGTCCTTGGGTGTGAACCTCGGAGAGGTGGAGCCCGGGGTAGAGGTGCTGTGGTGGCACGTAAAATGGAAACCTTGATGAAGACATTCTGGCTTGGTCAATTCCTAAGGACTTACTAGTACTCAGACTTACCGGGAATCCTTTACATCCCACTCGCCCTATATGGTGCGGGACGGTCGGACTACTTGGTAGAACAATGCCACTACTGCTAGGCGAATGTGTGCAAGGAGGTACGGGGCGCACGGCTTCCCCCACACCCTTCCGAAACTTCATGAGGCCTTGTGGACCCGGCTCTTGACATCCGAAGGGCCCTGGCTCTGTTTACGACTCACAGTATCAGCCATCCCAGACTAGACTTGGGATGTTCCAGGGCTGAGAGGTAGGGTGGCATCGTTCTAGGCTAGCAAGTGACCGGAATTCTGCCTAGGAGATTCTGGACTCCAAGGATGGCTAATCTTGTGGGTATGTAAAACCTCTGCAGAGTGTATGGTTGATCGATCGATACATATACCAACTTGTCGGCTATGGACCTTTCCTGGGTTTCGCTTAAACTAGATAGGAGATGAGTCCTTCTTTCCTCCCTCTAGGGTTGGGGTATTTTCCGGTCGTGAGCCTTGGGGGCTGCGGGCCGTTGAGACAAGGCCGAGAGGGAGTTGGCCTGTCGACCTGAGTGTGTGGGATGAGATATGGTGTGGTGGTGTGGAGATGGTTTGGGATGGATGGTTGGCGGATGGATATGGATGGTTGGTGGATGGATATGGATGGTGTGGTGGTGAAGGTGTTAAAAATTGGATATTATTATTATTATATTACTAATGTTATTTACTTCTCATGCGCTAAGGATGCAAACCACAGCCAAATATTAGGATCGCCAGATCCCTTGTTTATCTTTTCCACTAAAGCTTATTGGTGCTGACCATGGCCTGCACACATCTGGCGGTGTGCAGATTTCCTGCTTCTCAGAGATGCTGACTTTAGAAGGATTAGGAGGTCTCGTGCCTACGCTCAAGTTTGGTTCGGAGATGGAATCTACGCTGCACTACGCCAACTCTGATGATGCCCGTGAAGGAGGAGCCTTCGCTCGATAGTCTTCCGCTAGATTAGCTCTGTAATAGGTGTGTTCCCCAGTGATATAATATCTTGTATTCTTGTAATCTTACGATGTATGACTGTGACATCGACTGAAATATGATAATATGATGGAATCATTTCTTGGTTTTATCATATTAAAATTCATTCTATGGATTTTCCCTTCAAGGAAAATTGAGGATGTTTCAGAAGGGTGATGCGTAGAGCAATAGCAAGGTGAGGGTAGCCATAATGTCCGACGGGCTAGGGTCCGCCTGAGATGGCGAGAGAAGAGGGAAACAAGGATCTATTCACATGAGAAGAGGGAAGGAGATGAGTTACATGTAAAAAAGCATGTGATGTGGGCATACCACATCAGCAAGAATCTCCCATGCAGATGGTATGGACATGCAGTGCATTACTTGACAAGTTTAGGGACCTAGAAATGTGTTTTCAAAGTTCGTGGACCTAAGTGACACATGCTTATAAATTTCAAGGTTGTTGTTACATATAACTAAAAGTATCCTCTCGCAACTTCTTGGTACGTGCCGATGCGGCTCACCAACATGCAGATGTCCCATCCCAATGCGATGCCGCCACATTCTCTCTCCTTGCACAGCCGGGCATGCTAATAGCCGACCATTGAGCCGACAAAACCGAGACCGTACCATCCCGCCACCCACCCCATTGCCCATCGTGACACGTGATTCTGAAGGATCGGCCGGCCAGGGTAACAAATCTTTGTTCTTATCGTGTGTTAGTTTCTTGTACTACCTAAAAAGAGTTGTTATTTTGACAAAGGATAACTTGCTAAAGAGAGGTGGAAAAGGAGGTGAGAGCCGTAGCTTTTGTGTGGTCTAAAAGAGACGGTTAAACATCTCTTTTTGAGTGTCGTTTGGCTCATTTCTTGTGGAATACTCTATTCATCACGTTTAACATCCAACCATCCAAAAATAATTTATACTTGTTTGGTTCATGGATGAGGAGTTTTATTCCTAGTCTAAGAAATTAGATCGTAGTTGTATTAGCATGCAGCTATGTGCTGGGCTTTGTGGTTGAACAAAAATGATATGGTATTCAATAAGAAAAACTACTAACTCTTTCTTGCAGGTAATATTCAACGGGACATATTGGATCAGACAGTGTTCACAGTCGTCTAAAGAGGAAGAGAGAACGGCTTTGAAGAGTGGTTGCAAGCAGTTAGAAGTGATGGTGCTAGAAATCTTTGGAAGACGGGTCGGAGTTATCGGATGAGCTTAGAGAACTAGATGTGGTGCCTTTCTCTATATTTGAGTGTCCCATGCTTTTGATGTAACGTAAGCGTGAGCTCGAATATGCGGTACTTGGTCACATGGACCTTTGTCTGTTTGTTGGGCTATACTCATTCACTCGTGAGCTTGGGAGGTCAGAACACTTTTGGTTCCTTGGTCTAAAAAATATACTATCTCCAAGTTACTAAAAGAAGTCGTTTTGGAGAGTGACATGGTCTACAAAGCATAGCCTTGACTTCTTATTTTTATAAAAATATTTATTGAAAAGTGATATATGTATATTTTTAAAAAAGTATTTTTCAAGACATATCTATTCATATGGTTTTTATATTTTCAAACTTAACAACGTAAAAGTTATTCATGATTTACATTCTCAGTGTTTAACCTAAGCCTTGTTCAAAATTATTTTAATTCTTAGTATGGAGGGAGTAATTATTTTCCACCTCTTCTTCGGTAAACAAATCTCGCGTTTTACACACAACACTACCATAGGAAATTTTTCCGTGACGGCTAGAAACGTCAGGAAAAGTACCAGAAACCGCCAGGAATACTGTTCCGTGACGGTAACCGTCAGGGATGAGCCGTCGGGGATGAACTGTCAGGGAAGGTAAGCCTTTCCTGACAGAAAACTGTCACGGATTATACCCTGACGGTTTCAGCCGTCACGGTAAACTTTCCCTGACGTTTTTACATATGCCGTCAGGAATTTCTTCCCTGACGGTTTGGTTTACTGTTTGGGAAAAATTGAACTTTCCCTGTCGGTCGTTTACCCATCAGGAAACCTCATTGCCCTCCCTGTCAGTGACATACCGTCAGGGAAACCCCTTTCCCCACTCAATAATACACCGTCTAGACAAGCGTTGGCCTCACTGTCTGTCTGCATACCAATTATTATGCAAATTAATATCACATTAGCTCAAATAGCCATTCAACCACAAGGCACTAAATTTAAATTCAGCAATGTCAATACATATATGTAATCATCATCAAAATATTACATGAGATAAAGTTCCTTGGATCAAGCTATATGAAGCTGCTGCTACCAAAGTCATACATGAAGCTACTATCAAATAAAGTTAGGGGAAAACTTAATTTGCAATGCTTCATTCCTAACAGGTCAACATGAAACTACTAGTTGGATCCTAACAAGTCCTTGGTCAATACAAGGACATGAAGCTACTGCTTCCTAACAGGTCCTAACAGGCCCTTTGCACAACAAACACATAGTATGCAATTCACTACAAACACCACCAGAAGATATCTAGCCCAAATGATTTATCTCATTATCTACAATATCTAGCTAAATCCATTAATCCTGACATAGGTAGCACTAATGTCAAATGAACATTAGCTTTTCCAGAACATGCATAACAAGTTGATTTTTAAATTTGAAGGTCCCTCAGATGGAAGCAGCACTGGAACAAACTAAAGCAGCCCAAAAGCAATATTTCCCATACAGCAACAACACAAGGCATACTTCATCTTACCATCAATAGCTTGCGCGGTGGCTGACACAAACAATAGCTGTTACACACTTCACTCAACAGTCTTATACATTAATAGGCCATGTGAATGTATTACAAGAACTCAATCTCTGGCTAAATCTCTATTCATCCAAGTGTTCAATACTTATAACAAAATCCTAACAGCCCATCTGCTAAACTTGAGGAATAAACAAACAAATAAAAGTATTTCTCCTAATCACTCGAATCAACTAACAGACGGAGCAAATCCTGGGCGCCGCGGTTGGCGCGCCCTCAGCTTGGTGACCGCGCACCAGCGTTCCCGTGCGGCCCACCTCTTCAGCCACTGGTCTTGTCACGGCGACGGTAGACGTTCCCACGATAACAGTCACCCTCATTGTTAAGTTAATTGAACGCTTTCCAAGAAAGTTAGGAGCTTATTCAATGCTTGCTTTAATTTGCACACATGAAGGAAAGTTTAAATAAATTGTAGAGAACACCAAGTGTTTTGCTAGTTCGCTTAGGTATGCCAAATGTACGAAGATACTTCAAAACTTTGTGAACTTGCTCGTTGACCACATCACATTTGACTTCAATTTCCTTCAGGTGTATTAATATAGTAGCTGATCTCTCCATTTGATTGTACCTTCCTATCATTTGAACTTTATGTTGAGGTCCCTGTGATAAACCACAATAATCCATCGGTGTCAACCAATAACATATAACTAGTTCAACAAAGCAGTAGTTACATAAAATATATATGCCTTAGTAAAAAGATGAAGGTTGAGCTTCTCCAGAACCGGTGAGTGCTCGAGAATGAGATTTAGCCTATAGAAGTCAGGATCCAAGCACCACCATTCATTCAGCAATAGAGTCCCCAAGTTGTTAAAAGTTGGGCACCACTCCAAATCCCTGTGGAAAACAAGCTGGACAAAATGCAGACAGAAAAAAAAAACGACTATTATTCAGTGTGAAAACAGACCCTGTTTTAGTTTTTATGAATATCTAGAACTTGATATAAATACCACAGCAGAAATAAAATCAATCAGACTAATGAGACAACATAAGAATGGAAAAAATGATAATTGGACAGCATAGCAATTGAAAAATAATAATCAGACAAAACAGGAAATAACAATAATAATCGAAAAACGTAATAAAAGGTGTTAATGGACAAAGTGTAGGTAAGCGTACCCCATTGTAGTCACACATCAATGTCAAATTCTCAGCTTCCGACAATCCTTGCAGAAGAAAACATTTGTTCTTGTAGTCGGATTCGTCAGGTATGAAACCATTACAAGAGAAACAATCCTCACTTCCACAATCCCAAATATGATCTCTGGCAAATGCCTCCTTTAATGATGGCATGCTACCAAAAACTGAAACCGAGGCGAAATGACCATCTAGCCTAAGTGAAACAAGGTTTGGGGCACAAATAAGAGTGTGCAATCCCTTATAACTAAAATAGCAATCGCTGATGCTCAGGTGTTTCAGGGATTTTGACGAGATCCTGGGGGGCCTCATAAATGTAAGACTCAGCAATCTCTAGATGTTCCAGATTCGGACAATTGGAGAAGTTGCAGAGACTATCTAAGCACACACCGATAAGTGCTAGCGTTTTCAAGTGCTGAGAGACAAGAGGCAGGTTGTCTAAGTGAAATCCATAATAGGAGTCATGGATTTCGAGCCTGAGCATCCGAACTTCACGGTCTACAACATGCCGGATCCAGAGATTCAGATTGTTTCGCTCTTCAACCTACCAGTATACCCGGGGCCCTAATCTGAGCTCGCATGTGTGGAGACAGGAATCGCGCTTGCGGAGGAGGAGCAGATGATTGACGAAGTGTCTGAGACTGTCCACGAACGGCGGTGTATCTCCATGGCCGAACCCGATACGCAGGCCTGTGGCGGACTTCCAGAGATGGCACCAGTGCCGGGCGAGCACGCATGTCCGCACGGCGTCCTCCGCCGGGAGGAACGAGAGGACGTGATGGAGGGCGTCGTCCGGGAGCGCGTTGATGCGATCGCCGCCAGCATCCGGCGACGCCGCACCGTCCAGCTTTGCCCTTTTACTCGGAGGCATGCCTGTGAACAAACGGGGGGTCGCGGCGGCGCAAGAAGATGGTGAGAACGAGCGGAAGGCTTATAGCGGTTAAAAAGCGGGGAAGGCGGGAAGAAGCAGGAGCGGACCTGCCGGAGGTCGCCGGAGTGGTCACGCCGGCGCTCGCAGGAGTCGCCGCCACCGCTCTGCAGGGAGCTGACGAGGCAACAGCACTTCCCCAAAGCGGGTGCTCTCAGCCGGCCCATAAATAAATGGGCCATTTGCGTTTCCTGATTGATCACAGGATTTAAGGGCCCGTTCGGTCCAATCCACAGGCCACAGTAAAGCACCAGAAATTTCACGGCAATGTCATCCCAATCTTTAAGTTCGTTTGGAAGTGAGGACTAAAAAAAAGAGCCTCTTTATATTCTTCCTACTAATCTTGGTAAAAATAATATCATTCAATAGCTTGTCTAATGAGATCTTTAAATCTAGCCATCCTTTTACTATGGATTTCTCGCTAGAAAAAGATGAAGAGCAAGTCTAGCCGTCTTGAGTACGTATAAGATGAAAAGCGGATAAGGGTGAAAGTTATACTAGAAAACAATTATTATACAAATAGCTCTTCAAATAATATATTAGAGAGTAAGTTTAAAAATGGCTCTTGAAGAGGCTCTTAAGCTATTTTTTTGGGTGAATTATAGCACAACGCTCTACTCACAACGCAAGCACACTCACCTCTATAAATGCACACACGTAAGTCCTACGCTTATGAACATCTTCAAAGACCGAAGCCCTTTGGATATGCTATAACTTGTCCTACCAATTATGAGAAATTAAACAAAATGAAAATTTGGAATCAAGAAAACAAAATTTATTACCTCCCACCGCAAATTTAAGAAAAACTAACAAGATGACCTGCACAAATAACATGGGATGCTAGTGTTTTTCATTGTAAAGCATTATATTTTTTAATTTGATAACAATTTTTGAAAAAGATTGTTATTTGTTTAACTATAATTGTTCTGTCTCGATGGTCTGCAACTATACATCCACTTGTACCAACTCTGTACAACTGTCAATTACCAATTTCTTGGCTCAAATGACTCATCAAATTTAATGACTTCCTAAATTCCATTAGACATAACTGAATCCTAAGTTCCATTAGACATAACTGAATCTATCTCAATCTGTACTGCTTCCTTCCAACAGTCAGCATCATCAAGAGAAGAATATGCCTCTTCAATGGTTCTTGGTGTCATCGACAAGGTACACATTTGTCTCTTACTCTTTTGAGTAACTACAATATCCTCCTCCTCAGGATTTTGCACATGGAATTCCTCAATTTGTTCTATCAGAATAAATTACTCATGGGGTATTATAGGTTCATGACTAGACGTATTCACTTTTAAGAAAAGTAGCATATCTGGACTCCATTATAAATATGATAATAATAATTCTCAATATGTATATATCTATATAAAATGTTACCACGTATAACATTTCACTAAAAGCAATATTTGTACCAAATAATTATACATATTAAATTGAGTTAAAAGTTTCTTCTAACGTTTCTCAATGCAAAGTCAATGATGATGGTATATGTGGGGGTATTAACCCCCTATACCCTTACGGCTAGGCTTGGGCCGGCTCGGACCAGGGGGTTTGGCCCACTAGAAGACGACGCGCGGCCCGGCCAATCTGTTCGGAATCCCGTGCAAGGAATCAAGGCAGATTTGGAGATCAAGCAAAATCCTGGTTGGTTAGAATAGGAATTCTTATCCGGCCACCTATGGCAATTGTAACTGGTTAGGATTAGTTTCCAGATCTGTAACCCTGCCCCCCGGACTATATAAGGCGGGCAGGGGACCCCCCCTAAAAAACATCTCTCATTGACATACAGTAATACAATCAGACGCAGGACGTAGGTATTACGCCTTTACGGTGGCTGAATCTGGATAAAACCTCGTGTCTGTCTTGCGTCACCATCTTATTTGTAGCTTGCGCATCTGTCTGCCGACAATCTACTACCTTGAGCATACCCCTAGGTAGACTGCCGACCATATTTCGTCGACAGTGGCGCGCTAGGTAGGGGGTGTGCATACTGCTCTCCAAGCGAACAAGATGGTCGTCATCCCCGGCTCCATGGCTATGCCGAACGGCCTCACGTTCACCATCGGCCAGATCACCCGGACCACTGGCTCCGACGACTTCATCGCCATGACCACGGAGGAGGCGCGGATTCAATCTGCGTCGACCACTACTTCACCTGCATCGGCTACGGCTCTGACCACGGTGGATCTGGCTCCAGCCACGCCCGCATCGTCTTTAGCCACGCCGACAACCCGTCGTTCGCTTCCTCGCTACAAAGGGAAGCAGATCGACAACACCGACCTGCTCGACTTCATCGATCGGGTCGGCACCAAACTTGCTGAAACCCTAGCTCTGGTAAGTTCAATTCAAAGTCAACCTAATGAGCAGGTAACCACTACCCACAACAGATCTACCCGACCAGCTCGGGCCAGTCGTCCTGCATGACTCGGTACGGATCTCGTGGTCACATCTACTCCTGAAGGGCGCTCCGTTCGTCGCCGGCCAGCCTCCGCGATGGGTCTCTAGCTCTTCGAGTATGAAGCATCGATGGAGAACTACCAGGCCCAGCCCTACGGCCTGCGCAACTTCGTCAACATGGTCCGGATTGAGGATTATCAAGAGGGATCCGTCCACACAGTTCAAGAGGGTGGCTCAAGCTCCTCGTCTGGCATCGCATCTAATGCCTCCGTCCACACCGAGCTCCAGCATCATGACGATGAAGGCGTTGAATATGATCTGGATATCCCAGACCACGCCCCGGGGTTCCCACGATTCCCATCTTTCCCACCAAGGCAAGGGGACTTGATCAATGTTGCTAGTAATGACGAACCACCGGCAGTTGGCGAAACAGAACAAGAAAGGTTGGCACACGAAGCATGCAATATTGACCGGTTTAATCGCCGACAAATCGAAGCCGAGGCAGAAGAGGAGGCACAACGCATAAGTGTCCCGCCATGCGACCTTAACAATGCCTTCGACAGGGTGGGGGACAAACAGGTCTTCAGGACTCCAAGTGCCAACATAGTTGTTGCTATGGCAACAATGCAATGACTACCTAATATCCCGAAAACCCAGGCAGTTCATGATGATATACAAGCTTACCTGACAGCTGCTATGGCCTAGACCGCAGAGATTGTAAATCAAGCCCAGGCTCCATCCGTCTCAGTCGAGTCAAGCCACAGCCACCAGTACTCAAGTCGCTCACAGCCACCCAACCAACGTGGCTCTCGCAACGATGACCCCTCAGACAACCATTAAGGCAGAAACGGTGGCCATGATGGTGGTCGGGACGACAACCGCCGCAACTACCGGGACAACAACCACCGAGACAACCACGACAATCGCCGTGATAACCGCGGTCACAGGGTTAACCAGGGTGGCAACTGGGATCGCCGTGATGGCAATAATGATCTCCGCCATTACCTCGGAGAACGCGATCTGCGTGATCGCATTAACCAAAAAGCCCATGATCGTGCTTCCCACGAAAGCTATCGCCGTATGGAATATGATACTATCCACGGCGCTCCGGATTTAAAGTAGTTTACTTCTCACCTTCGCCAAGTCATATGGCCCAAGAACTTCAAGCTCGAGAAACTTTAGAAATACGACGGCAAGGAGAACCCCAAATTATGGGTTATGCTCTACGAAACCGCGTGCAGATCAGCCATGGCTGACGAGCACATCATGTCTAATTACTTCCCAGTCACCGTCGGCCATGTAGGCCACCAATGGCTGGTCAGCTTGCCGGTGAACTACTTTGACTCTTGGCAAGAGCTCAAGCAAGCATTCATCAACAACTTCATTGCTACTTGCGAGTAACCCAGCAACAAATATGATCTGCAGCGGATTCAAGATCGCAAAGATGAGCCACTGCGGGAGTATGTCCGACTCTTCTTGGAGATGCGCATCAAGGTCCCGTCAATCTCCGACAATGAGGCAATCGAGTCTTTCATCACTGGTCTCCGCTTCCACGATGCCCTAAGGGACAAGCTCCTCCGTAAGAGGCCTGAATCAGTCACAGCGCTCCTAGCCACTGCTAAAAAATATGCGGATGCCGATGATGCTAAAAAGATAATTATTGAAGAAGCAGCAAGGGTTCCACACTCCAACCACCCCACACACCGCGACGACTACCGCGGCAACCATGGTCGGAACGACAATTTTGACCGCCGCAACCAGCGCAACGACTCCCGCGACCACCGCGACCAGCATAGTCAGCGACGTAACCGCGTGATGATTACGGGGGCAAGCGTGCTCGGGAAGACAACGGCGAGGTCAACACTGTTAAAAAAGGTGGCGAACGTCGTAACTACGAAGCAGACTACGCCAAAGCATTGAAAGGGCCCTGCCAGCTCCATCCCAAGTCAAACCATACCATGGAGAATTGTCGCGTTCTCAAGTCTATCTACACGCGTCAACAGGCTCCAGATACGTCCGACAAGCCTAACAACGCAGGGGAATAGCGCAACGAGGACAACGATGATGAAGACGTAGATCCCCGTCATAAGTACATCAAGCCAACAGACCGCGTCAACACCATCATTGGGGGCAAAGTGTCCAACAAGACCAAACGAGAACGCAAGCTGCTCGCCCGCGCCTGCTTGAACGTGGCCAACACCGACAACCTCATCGCCGATCCGCGGCTCCCTCCTTGGTCTCATCGCGAGATCTCCTTCAGCAGAAAGGACCAATGGGCTGCAATACCTGAGCCAGGACGTTTTCCCTTGGTCCTCAATCCTTATATCAACAAGGTTCAGTTCGACAGAGTGCTGATTGACAGCGGCAGTTCCATCGATATACTATTCAAGAACAGTCTGCCAGCCTTGAAGATAACCCAGGTGGATCTCAAGCCATACAAGGCACAGTTCTAGGGTGTCCTCCCCAGATAGAGCTCTACACCTCTCGGGCAGATCACGCTACCTGTGCAATTTGGTACCCCAGACCACTTTCGCACCGACTACGTCAACTTCGTGGTCGCTGACTTCGACGGCACCTACCATGCTATCCTTGGTCGACCGTCGCTCACCAAATTCATGGCCATACCTCACTATAGGTATTTGGTGCTCAAGATGCCTACCGAGAAAGGGGTTCTAACTCTTAGGGGCAACGTATACGCAGTTTATACCTACGAGGACAACAGCTTCAAAATAGTAGAGGCTCAAGACCTCTCTATTCGCATGGCTGAGACCATGCTCGACGCCAAGAAGACCTCAACCGACCACCTGGAGATCCCAGAGCTCGAGGCTCCACGAAAGAACATCAAGTCCAAAGAACACAAGGCGATCCAGCTGGTCGACGATGATCCCAGCAAAACGGCCCTTATCGGGGCCAATCTGGATCCTAACTAGGAAGACACGCTCGTCAAGTTCTTGAGGAGAAACGTGAGTGTGTTCACATGGAAACCCGCTGACATGCCCGGTGTACCTCGGAACTTGATTGAGCACTCCTTAAATGTCGACGACACGGCTAAACCTATCAAGCAGAAGCTACGATGGTTCGCTCGCGACAAAAAGGAGGCTATTAGGATAGAAGTTACACGGCTTTTAGCAGTCGGATTTATCAAGGAAGTGTATCATCTAGAGTGGTTAGCCAACCCGGTTCTTGTACGCAAAAAGAATAATGAATGGAGAATGTGCGTTGATTACACTGATCTCAATAAACACTGTCCTAAAGACCCCTTCAGCTTACCTCGCATAGACGAGGTCGTAGATTCAACTGTCGGTTGCGAGCTGCTTTCCTTTCTCGATTGCTACTCTGGTTATCACCAAATCACTCTCAAAAAGGACGACCAGATCACGACATCCTTCATCACGCCATTCGGCGCCTACTGCTACACGACCATGTCGTTCGGGCTCAAGAATGCCGGGGCTACCTACCAACGCGCCATACAGGCCTGCCTCAAAGACGAGATAAAAGATGACCTCATCGAGGCTTACATTGATGATGTAGTTGTCAAAACCAAGGAAGCATATACCCTTGTTGACGACCTAGAACGCACCTTTGTAGCCCTTAACACATTTCAATGGAAATTAAACCCAAAGAAGTGCATCTTTGGTGTTCCTTCTGGTATACTGCTTGGCAACGTCGTCAGTCATGACGGCATACGCCCTAACCTAGAGAAAGTCAAAGCTGTCTTGGACATGAAGCCGACCAAAAAGGTGAAGGATGTTCAGAAGCTTACTGGATGCATGGCTGCCCTCAGTCATTTCATATCAAGATTAGGCGAAAAAGGACTACCATTTTTTAAGCTCCTCAAAGCATCCGAGAAATTTGAGTGGTCGAAGGAAGAGGACGCTGCCTTCACACAGCTGAAATAATTCCTTACATCACCTCCTCACTGCTCCCAGAAAAGACAAAACCCTCTTGCTTTACATTGCGGCAACTAATCGAGTGGTCTCCACTGCCACGGTGGTCGAGCACGACAAGCCTGGCCACGTCTACAAGGTACAATGACTAATCTATTTCATCAGTGAGGTACTCAATGAATCCAAGACCTCGTACCCACAGATTCAGAAACTGATCTACGCCATACTGATAACATCCCAAAAGCTGAAACATTACTTCGACGGATATCGTGTGGTGGTCATGACCGAGTATCCTCTGGGAGACATCATTCACAACAAGGATGTGAATGGGCGCATCGTCAAATAGGCAATGGAACTATGCCCTTTTTCCTTGGAATTTGCAAGCCGTACTATAATCAAGTCTCAGGCACTTGTCGATTTCATCGTCGAGTGGACAGACTTAAGCACACCTGCTTCTTAGGGGCCCGATGAGTATTGGAAGATGTACTTCGACGGCTCTCTCAACATTGACGATGCAGGAGCAGGAGTCCTTTTCGTGTCTCCATCCAAGGAGCAGCTCTGATACGTCCTCAGGATTTATTTCCCGACATCTAATAATGCCGCTGAGTACGAAGCATGCCTGCATGGTCTGCGCATTGCGGTCGAGCTCGGTGTCAAATGTCTCTATGTCTATGGAGACTCGGCTCTGGTCATCAACCAACTCAACATGGACTGGGATACAACTAGCGAAAAGATGGATGTATACTGCAAATCGATCAGAAAGCTGGAAGGCAAGTTCTATGGCATCGAGTTCACACATGTGGTCTGGGACAAAAATCAAGCAGCAGATGCGCTGTCAAAGTTAGGATCATCCCGAGCTAAAGTCCCACATGGCGTATTTGTTCAAGACCTGCTCGTGCCTTCCATCGAAGAGGAATATCCCACGGTCGACAAACTTCCAAACCAGCTTTTGGTGGCTACAGTTTCAGCGTCCAACACCATCGAACCACCTCCGACTGCTAAGGAGCCTGACTGGAGAGTACCTTTCATCAAGTACCTAATAGATGGTAGTGGCTACACCGATCGGACAGAAAACGAATGCCTGATGCGTCGCAGTAAGCAGTATCTGCTCGTCGATGGCAAATTGTGGCGCAAGAACGCAAAGGAGGAAATCTTGATGAAGTGTATAACCCAGGAGGATGGCCAACATCTCCTGGACCAAATTCACTCTGGCTCCTGCGGCAACCATGTGGCCTCGAGAACGCTGGTTGGCAAGGCTTTCCGAGCAGGGTTCTATTGGTCGTCAGCCGTAGCTAATGCAGAAAAGCTAGTCCGCTATTGTGAGGGTTGTCAGTTCTTCGCCAAGAGAATCCACGTACCAGCACACGAGATTCAGACAATACCAGCCTCTTGGCCCTTCGCATGCTGGGGACTAGATATGATCAGGCCCTTCAAACCAGCTCCTGGGAAATTTACATGTGTCTTTGTGCTGATCGACAAATTTTCTAAGTGGATAGAGTACATGCCTCTGGTACAGACATCTTCAGAAAAGGCTGTCACGTTCATTGACCAGGTCATCCACCACTTCGGCATACCCAACAGCATCATCACTGATCAGGGTACTCAGTTCATCAGGAACGCTTTTTGGGACTTCTGCGATGAAAGGAGCATAGTAGTAAAATACATCTCGGTGGCGCACCCTAGAGCTAATGGGCAGGTTCAATGGGCAAATGGTATGATCTTGGATGCACTTAAGAAGAGGATGTACAAAGAAAATGACAAAGCTCCAGGAAGATGGCTCAAAGAGTTACCAGCCGTGGTCTGGGGCCTCAGAACCCAGCCTAGTCGCAATACCGACGTATCACCATACTTTATGGTTTACGGCGCGGAGGCAGTGCTCCCAGCAGATATAGCCTTTAGATCAGCACGGGTAGAGAACTTCGATGAAGACAAGGCCAATGAAGTGCGGGAGCTAGAAGTGAATAGTGCAGAAGAGAAGCGGCTCAATTCTTGCGTACGTACAGCCAAATACCTTGCTGTTTTGCATAGGTACTACAACAAGAACGTTAAGGAGCAGTTTTTCATTGTTGGGGACCTGGTCCTGAAGTGGAAGATGAATCAGGCTGGTGTCCACAAACTCGCAACTCCATGGGAAGGACCCTTCATGATCAAGGAGGTTACACGACCAACGTCTTACAGGTTAGCTCACCTGGATGGTACAGACGTACCTAATTCATGGCACATCGACAAGCTTAGGCGTTTCTATGCTTAACTACTAAGATATGTACTCCTCTTGTACTTTTGATTTAATACAATAAAGCTATTATGATTTTTCCGACCACTCTAATGTGTCACTTCGAAGTCTATTGTTATTCTAACTCAACCAGTCAAAACCGACCTCCATTCCTTCCCGAGTTTTCGGAGCAGGCCCTGTCTCCAATTCCTCCCAACGCGTGCATGGGATCTGCTCTCTATGCTATGGGTGATCGGCAGGTCCCCTTTGGTTTGACTTGTGTGCGTCTACGTGTGCAAAGGCTACGCACCTCACACTCTGACCACAGGGCAAACTAGGTCCATACAAACCTTTCAGGATGACGTGTTGACTAAACTGGTACAACTAAACCGAACGCTAACATGTTCTCACTTAGTTACACCAACACGAGATCCAAGCTTAAATACGTTTTCTATAAAACAAACAAGCTTTTACTGATATACAGTTACGTTATTACAAGCTTGCCTGAAAAGGTCCAAGTTTACAATAACACAACTACATCTTCTTCTACAACTATAGCCTATACTATTGGCTGGTCGGGGCACGCGGCACCTGCTGCTCGCTGGGCCTAACATCATGCTCAAGCCTTAGGGGCTCTTGTCCTGGTCGAGCTAAAGAAGATGGCCCCATCGATGCCTGGCTGGTCGAGACCACAGGCTTCGCCGGTTGGCTTAAAAATGACGGCGCTTCCAGCTGACTTGTTGATGGCGTACCCTATACAGGCGCTGTCCTGCCTCCACATAGGTTAATGTTGCCAATTATTTTTGCCGACAAGTCCAGCTAGGTCATCCGAAGCTCCTCAGCCATGTCTAGATCTACCTCCTTCGGGTATCCAGCCTCCAGGCGCTTGAGATCGATCAAGGGGTAGTGAGCACGTACCATGCTTAGCACATGTGCGCCTGTGTACTCACCCGCCTCCTTCACGAACTCCTAGAACCATCCCCATGCCTTTTGGCATCTATCGACCAGTCCCAGCTGTGGCGTCCTTGGCACGTCTTCTGTAAGCGCTGGATCGATGAGGGTAAGGACCGGCAAAATGCCCATTGCCACCTCCTAGCACCGGTTTTTCCATGTGTCCCGATCCTTGGTGATCTCTTGGCACTGCGCCTTCCAGCCATCATGGTCTTTTATCACGACCTCCATATGCTTCTTGGCATTTACTTTTAAAACTGCAAACCGCACAAGCTATTAAAATGTCATACCACGACAAGATAAGGCGGGCAACAAAAGTGAGCAAAGGGGTTTGGAAAACTTACTTTTCAGTTCCTCTTTCATCTTGGTCGTGTGGTCCCGAAGCTGCGACTGGTCATGCGCCAGTTTTCTGTTGTCCTCCTTCAGGCGATCACACTCCACGACCGCACGACTGTTCTCCTCTCGGAGACGGACCACTTCGGCTTCTAAGTCTGCACTACAACTGTTACTACCAACAATGCAACAACACTTGTCATGCACTCGTTGTGATAAAGTGACTACTTACTTGTTCTTTCCTGCTCTTTGTTACTGAGCTGGACGACTAGGTTCTGGTTCTGGGACTCTTGCTCTGTCCTCTCATGGTTGGCGGCTTCAAGTTGGTGGCACGAGCATTCCACTTCTGCCGTTAGCTCTTTATTGCTTGCAGTGATCCCCTTGATCTGGTCAAAGCATTTCTTACGGTACCTTGCGATCTTCATTAAGTCCTGTGTGCAAACAGCTAAGTAAGAAAGTTTGACTAGACAGCAAGCTCAGGTGGTGAAGCAAAGCATACCTGGACCTCCATCACCAGTCGTTTCACCGCTCGTTCAACTTTCTTGGTCTCTTCGACCTCTGGGATTTCCTCATGAACAACCCATAGGTCATTCCACCAGCGTGACACATATACATGTTGTCGCTTGTCCTGTGGATGGCCCAGGACCTCCTCTACTTCATCCTCTTCGGGCTCTTCTTCGGGTATCAGTGCTGGTCTAGAGTTAGCAGCTTCTGCGATCACTATAGCCTTCCCATGGGCTGTAGCATTGACAAACATGCTCTGTGCTCTCACCTCTAGGCGCTGCTCCTCGGTATGTTCCGTTACCCTTGGTGCTGAGGTGTTGCCCTCAGCAGGGTTAGTGCTCGGAGCACTTGTGCTTGGCTCGGCTCTTCCCTCGACCCCTGCTCAGGGACTGTTGTCTGACTGCTTGTTTGCTGAGGCCCCGATGGACCTTCTGCTATGGGTTCCTCGATGGCCGGCTGCTAGGCAGTCTTCTCTAAAATTGTTGGCGGAGCCATGCCGCTCCCGGCCAGTTGGTCTAGATTTTCGGTGGACGCCGAACTAGTACATCCGAGATAAGTTTAGAAGGCAACCATAATCAATACAAATTGCTAGCTTACATCAAGGTTACAAATACTTACATGTTGGAAGCACGGAATGATGTGGCGAAGGCGCATCTCTTCGGCCATGCTTGCTCCACGTGCTGTGCGAGTGACACCTGGTCTCCCTCTACATCCAGCACCGCCACCGCTGGGCCTTGGTGCTCGACCCCTCTGCCGCTTGTCCTTCGCGCTGCAGTGGTTGGCGATGTAGGTCCCACCGGCACGGAGGAGCCACCTTGTTCCATCGACTCCAGTTGCCTCCTCCTCTTTCAAGGGACGATTCGAAAGATGTCTGCATCCTCTGCCTCCTCTGTATCATCGTCCGACAAAGTAAAGATCGCCTGACGACGCTTGCTGGCCACCGGCCGCTTACCAATAGCTTTGGACGTCGCCTCCTCTCCAACTCCGAGCACGGCCCAGTTGATGTCTTTGATCCCGGCCCTGGTCTGGGTAGTTGGGTCAGCAACTTGCAGCCAATCTACACCAGGGGGTGGCGACACATACACTGTTGCTCTATCCCAACCATTAATCTGGGAAACAAATAGGAGATAACATAGTAAGTTTCTACTACAATATAAGACTATAGTTACAAGGAAAGATGAGTTACCTTTGGGGGAGGTCGAGCGAGCTTGAAAGCGTGCTCGATGTCGCTCAATCTGACATAATTTAGATCAGCTAAGTTAAATAGCTCTCCAATTCTAGCCCTGACTTTGATCTTGTCAAGTGCCTCTAGCCTCGTCCTCGTCGGGTCTGCGCTACCTTGGTACTCGTAGCCAGGATGTACCCTCCTCTGGTAGGGCTGGATTCGTTGGCTGATGAAGCTCCCGACCACGCTCGGACCATCCAGTTTCTTCCACTAGATCATCCCAAATATTTCTAGAATCTGTTCCAGGTGCTCGGGCTTCTCTAACCAGCTTGTCCTCTTCTCTGGAATGAACCCCACGTCGCACAGTGTGATCGTGTTTGGCTCTTTGTGGATGTAGAACCATTTCTTATACCAGTCGTCAAGCAACGTGTTCCATGGGCAGTGCAGGTACTGGGCCTTCATCCCGTCATGGAGGTTGAGGTACACACCTTCGGCTATCTTCGAGCCGCCGTTTCCTTTCTTCCGCAGACAGAAAAGATGGCAAAAAAGTCGAAATGGGGCTGGAAGCCGCCATATGCTTCGCAAAGATGAATGAAGGTGGAGACAAGGAGGATCGAGTTGGGATGCAGATTGCAAATCCCAATCTCATAGTACAGACAGAGCCCCTGAAGGAAAGGATGTATCGGAACCCCAAATCCCCGCTTAAAGAAGTCTTCGAATACCACAATCTCACCTGGTTGTGGATCGGGGTACCCTTCGCCCTCCGGCGCACGCCATCCTGCGAGCTCCTTGTTGTGGAGTACTCCCATGATGATGAGGTCTTCAATGGTTTGCTCGTTGCTTCTTGATTTCCACCACTCCTTCGCCATGACTCCTGCTTTCTTCTGTGCGTCACTTTTCATCATGGATCTAGCCTTGCTGATGAACGAGGAAACGGTGGAGGGTTAATTGGTGGTGATTTCGGAGGTACTAGGGTTGGCAAGAGGAAGAAGAAGGCCGCGACTGCGAATGGCAATGGGGTTCAGTAAAACGTAACTTGCTAATCTTATACTATATTTAACCAAGAGTTATGCTGTTTCGTCTGCCCGAGATTCTTGGGAGACGTGCGCACGCGCCGTAGATGATTGTTTTCATAGCCTCGAGATCTATGCCAATATATGCGCCTCTTCGTTGCCAGTGTATGCGCCTCGTCGTTGCCAGTGCGGGAGGGCCCACGCTGACGCACCTACTTACAGGTGCCACGCAACTGTTTGCTTGAAAAGACAAGAAGGCAGTATGACGTGCTATACCCGTCTACTTTTTTGACCAGACGTGTCAGATTGGACTTGACAGAGCAAGTAAATAAATAAATACACAAAAAATATAGTACAAGTGGCATATGGTTTTTCGCTGCACTTCTCGTGCTCGGGGACTGTCCAGACCACCATTGTGCTCGGGGACTGTCCAGATCACCATCGTGCTCGGGGACTGTCCAGACCACCATCGTGCACGGGGACTGTCCAGACCACCGTCGTGCTCAGGGACTGTCCAGACCACTATTGTGCTCGGGGACTGTTCCGACCACTCTAATGCTCGGGGACTGCTCCGACCACTCTCCGAACATTGCTCGAAGACCGCTCTCCTCAGCTACATGTGATTTGTACTCACATACAATCGAGAGGCATTTATTTAGACCTTGCTACAAGGCTGATACCTCACCTTCCAGCAAGCTCGGGGACTACATCGGTACGATGCACCTGTTGGTGCATCTCGTATTGGTTGTACGGCGATTGAATTCTCAACTTCAGTGGGAATTCTTTTTAGACCCTGGCACCACGTGCCTACGTCACCTACTACCAGGCTCGGGGACTAAGTGGGCACACTTCACCTTGCGGTGAATGTGCTTATTTTATCGACCCCTACGCTCTGACTATTTGCCAGAACTACTATTGTCCAAGGGTCACTTACATTTCTTTTCAGAAATACAAGTGGGCACACTTGATAAGGAAAGAAATCTTTTTCTTTTTTCTTTAGAGCACCATGCATTCTTTGGACAACCGGAATCTTTGGCTATAATCATGGTCTACTTCTCTCTGTTCTGACCAGAATGCTGGCACATTCGATTGGTCAATGTTTCAACCAGTTGGAGATGACATGAAGACGGATCGCATTAGCCGAAGGAGATCGAACGGCGTGTCGCAGCATAATACATGATGCTCGAGGACTAGCTGTGGGGGTATTAACCCCTATACCCTTACGGCTAGGCTTGGGCCGGCTCGGACCAGGGGGTTTGGCCCACTAGAAGACGACGCGCGGCCCGGCCAATCTGTTCGGAATCCCGCGCAAGGAATCAAGACAGATTTGGAGATCAAGCAAAATCCTGGTCAGTTAGAATAGGAATTCTTATCCGGCCACCTATGGCAATTGTAACTAGTTAGGATTAGTTTCCAGATCTGTAACCCTGCCCCCCGGACTATATAGGGCGGGCAGGGGACCCCTCTAAAAACATCTCTCATTGACATACAGCAATACAATCAGACGCAGTACGTAGGTATTACGCCTTTACGGCGGCCGAACCTGGATAAAACCTCGTGTCTGTCTTGCGTCACCATCTTGTTTGTAGCTTGCGCATCTGTTTGCCGACAATCTACTACCTTGGGCATACCCTTAGGTAGACTGCCGACCATATTTCGTCGACAGTATCAATCTCATCCACTAATTTCTTCTCAGTGCATCATGTTGCTAAACCATTTACCCTCTCTTGAGACATTGAAGATCTCAAATGATTCTTCAACAAAAGGCATTGTTTGGGGAATGTTAAAGAAAGTTGATGCCATAGTCACAGGCATTGTTTTAGCAAGCAAACATATACCATACTAAGCTAGCAAATGCCCGTGCGTTGCTACAGAAAAGCCTTAAAAGAGTATGAAAAAAATAGTAGGTCAGAATCAACAGACAAGTAAACTTCTAACTCAGCTTAGCAACATACTATTCCGAGCCACATTCCATTAAATAAGCATCAATTTCAGTAACACTATCAAATCAAGTGCAGGATAAACAATCTAGCCAAAGACTCTCTTTTGTAGTTTTTTGTTTGTGATGCACTGTCATGATTTTGACATCTGGAAGCACAAACAAGTCCACATAAAACATTGTATGAAACAAAAAAAAATGACAACATCACATATATCCTAGTTGGATTCGCATTGTTTAGAATAAGCTTGTACGTATAGGATCAGTGCTGGAGATTCGTCGATATCCAAACAAGTGGCGCATCAGGTTTGGTAGCCTTAACTCCAATGGCGCCGCAGCTGTAGCCATAGTTTCAGTTACATGTGGAGTTGCCTCAATCGTGCGCAGCTTGCAACATCTCCTAATCCTGCGTAGTTCTTCCGCCACTTCCTGCATTGTCGGTCTCATGACCATCTCGTCTGCATTCAAAATAGTACACCTCAGTGCCAACTTCCCCATCTTTTCAAGGGCAGCAATATCTTGTTCAGTTGTTATATCCTTATCAAACATTGCCTTCCCGCTGTTATCCTTTTGGTAAGCCTCGGTAAATTGGATAATAAGGTCATCAAAACTAACATTGTTTGCCCTACTAATGAGTGCCAATAAAACACCGCCAAACCTGTAGACATCGCTTTCCAGATTCATCAACACAGTCTTATAACGATATGGGTCACTGTCAAGCACCTTTTCAAGAAGAACGCTGTTAATTACACTGTCACCAGCATTACTTCCACTGTCCATGATAAGCTTAGAAGCCCCTGAAAAATCTGTGAGCTTTGGTACAAAGTTATTATGAAGAAGTACAGTGGATGCTGAAATACTACCATGTCCGATGATACCAGTTGCTGAGGAATGAAGGTATTGTAATGCTTCTGCAGTCTTAATTGCAATCCTCATACGTAGATCTAGTGGGAGATATTCTTGGCTACCCAGAATGTCCAGTAAACTACCTTTATCAGCATACTCATATATAAAAGCTAGAGTTTCAGCTTCCAAGCAACAACCCAAAAGCTTGATAATATTATTCTTGTCGGCAATTTGAGAAAGGACAATCCCTCCGTTGATGAATGCCTCTTGAGAGTCTGTGTCACGAAATTTCCGGACCGCCACCACCGTGTTGTCCTCAAGTCTTCCTTTATAAAACTTAGCTGAAATACATCCACTAAGTATATTTGTGTAATTATCTGTGATTTCCTTTAGCTCCGCCTTTGTGAAACTTCTTACACTTCTGAATTCTGATATAATCTTAGCATTGCTAGCATTTCTTTTGAAAAAGCTACCACTCTTCTTAAGCTGTGCTTTCTCTGGCTTGTCTTTTGTGTGCCATGAATGGTGTGATGACAAAATGGATTGCGAAGATGCTTGTTCTTGTCTGCACTTCAAATCTCTTTTAAGCACCCGGAGACGTTTTTCCACATGATTCATTTCAGGGCGATTTTGAATGTCAAGTCTCAGGCACTCCATTGCAAGTTCCACAATTTCTTCAAGAATCTTAATACTATTCTTGTTTGCTATTGATGGATCAAATAGTTTCCTCAATCCTTTCCCCTTTGCACATTCAAAAATTCCAATGAGATTCATCTGACCTTGTTTTACTCTTTTCCGAGTTATTAATTCCAGGAGAACTATTCCAAAGCTATAGACATCATTCCTCGGAGTAAGTCGTCCTGTATGCATCAATACAGGATCCATGTAATCTATACTTCCTATTACCTTGCTAGCATATTGAGTGATTCCACCCAAAAGAAGCCTTGACAACCCAAAATCAGAAACTTTGGCTGTAAAATTATCATCTAGAAGTATGTTGGCCGGCTTAATATCACCCTGACAAATAAGGCTGTCAATTGATAAATGCATCGAGTGCATGTAGCTCAATGCTTCCACACACCCTATAGCAATACCCAATCTTATATCCAAGGGAATTGCAGTGACACTGTTGTGCAGTATGTCATCGAGGTTTCCCTTAGGTACATACTCAGTTACCAATGTTAGAGGACTTCCACCCACACAACAGCCTATGAACTTCACCACGTTCTTGTGGCTCATTTGACTATGGATGCTTACTTCTTCCATAAACTCTTCCCTCAAATTTTCAGTGATATATCTCTTCACTGCAACTAAATCATAGTGATCATCAAGGACCCCTTTATAGACTTCTCCAAATCCTCCCTTCCCGATAAGTGTGCCATAGTTGTTAGTCATTCCTTCAATCTCATCTTCGGTGAAACACTTAATTTTTTGCCACATAGCACCCATGGATGAGATCCTAGTCATAAACTGAATGTTTGAATCCATGCCAACAACACATATAGTACAAAATGACAGTATAGACCCTGCAAGAAAACAACTTATTATATGTGTGAGCAAGGCATTGTAACATTTATTTAAAGATTTCATGTTTTTGTAAAGCACATTTAAAGGACATACATGTCTATTAGAATTTTAGGACCACAGAACACTAACTCAACAACCCATCCTTTTGTACGGGCTACAACATAAGAGGACACTAGTATAGTAGAAGTTTCTGTGTTTAGTGGTCACAAGTAATTAAAATTACTTATCATTGCTCTCTCTCTCTCTCTCTCTCTCTCTCTCTCTCTCTCTCTCTCTCTCTCTCTCTCTCTCTCTCTCTCTCTCTCAGGGCGCCTGTGGGGTGGTGAACAGAGGGGAGAGTGGAGAAGGAGGCTGGACTGGGAATTGGATCGCAGAGGGTAGCGTGGAACCTCGGCGGTGGGTTCTTCTTTGGTGGTTGCGGTTGAATCGCTCGACACCACCGTCGAAGGGAAACTCCCACCCCGATACAGAGAGAGTTTATTCCTTCTTCGATGCTGATTACAATCTCCTAAGGTGCCCTTTATAGTATAGGTGCACTTTCCTAAACAAACTCCAATCCAATCTGTTAACCAATCTAATCTCTCCCTGATCTAATCTACTAAGGAGTCCAGCCTAGCCACGGCTTGGGCCTGCTGGCTGGCATGCTCGACGCCTATAAGTGCGTCCAACAAAGGAGTCTGCCTCTCTGTTTGTTTTTCATTTTTTTTAATGTGATATCCATATAGGTACAATGCACTCCCTCCAGTTATAGGAACAAATCAATTGCGACAATAATACTCCCTCCATCCCAAAATAGTAATAATCACATTTCGTGCAGGGAAAAGTCAAATCTTACAAACTTTGAACAACAATTTGTCAAACTATATACAACTATAAGACATAAAATTTGTATCGATTTTATTCCAAGTGCCCCTGAGATGATATTGATCCTTCAGAAATGACACTATATTGTAAGAGAAATTTGGAGTCAAATCTATTTTGTATGACTTTTTCCTGATCAAAATACACTTATAATTCTGGGAGGGAAGTAGTATATATTTGGTATGGTCATGTATGTAAGATTCAAATGTAAATTTGTGTTGGAAAACTTGCAAATCTCATCAATCCCGAGGATTTTAGGAACACATTATACAAGATATTCATGATCAAAGATATGCATCAAAGACTTTACAAAGTCAAACGTTTATCCAATTTTGATGAACTTATTAATTATCTAATATATGTTTTTTTTAATTTTGATGACACGTATCTATAGTTTTTCTCTCTTGGCATAGAACTTCATGTGTCTTCAATATGCATCTAGTTAAAACTACCTTAGCTTAAGTTATGGTGATTCTTGTTGCAGGCTATAAGTTAAGATAGTTTGAATCGAGAGAAAACAAGATTAACATGTTCTTCTAGTACTGATGAGGTATTACTCCCCCCAGGTTCATAAAAGAAGTCGTTTTGGACAAGGCTTGGGCAAACATTGAGAATATAAATCATGAAGAACTTTTAAGTTGTTGAGTTTAGAAACGTGAAAACAATAAGAATAGATTTGTCTTGAAAAATACTTTCATAGAAATATACATACATCAATTTTCAATAAATATTTTTATAAAAATAATAAGTCAAAGTTATGGGAGACCGTCTCATTGTCCAAAGCGACTTCTTTTAGGAACCTGGAGGGAGTACCTTATATCTTATAGGAGTTATAGCTGTATTTTCGGACTCCCATAATCGAAAGGTAAAACACCATTACGTGACAACATGAAAATAATGAAATTACACCAACATCCAAGTAGTGTATAGAAAGCTCCATGATAAGGCAAGGTTACTATGCTGGAAATAAAGCCTAGTCATAAAGAAATACCGTTATTTGGTGAATTGACTTAATGACCTGAATAATATAATGGTTGTGGAATTAATCTTGTGTATGTGTCATAGATTTTAAGAAGAAATAATCAAAGAAACAGACTTCCTAACAGGCAACAACTACCTAAAACAAGACATTACATTCTTGGAGTGGACTGTTAGAGGTGCACCCCAGTCTTCCTACCATTTTGCATCAAGAAGTTGGGACTTTGGGCTGGCATGGTGCCATTGCCATATGATGGCACAGATAGATAGAAAGATAGATGTTTGCATATTCCTTGGGCGTTCCGGCGTCCAGGTTATGGCCTTCTGTTTCTCTCTGTGTACTACCCTGTTACGTTAATGGAACTACACTAGAAGCTCGTTAGGTCGTCCTGCTTTCTAAAAACATAGGAGTAATCCTTAAGAAACTCCCCCCAAAATTCGAAACTTTCAGAACCCTGCTAATAACACCTCACGCGAATTGGTTTTCTAGCTATCACAACTCGAAAAGCAAGACAGGATGGGAAATTGGGAATGTGCGATGATGGAGAGAATGTGCATACATACCGACAGTTGAGTGATGAACACCGCCGGATGAATTCGCAGCGACGAAGCTTGCCGTCAACGCCGCCCCGGAGGTCTATCCGTCGACGACGGCGACAAGCAGCTTGTAGCTTCAGCGGTGCTTTAAGGAGTCTTCGTTCGCGCCTCCAGCCTCCAGAACAAGTAAAACACACCCATCTCTATTATTGTCAAGCTGGCATGCAAGTTGCAACCGCAGCTGCAGGAGTTGTTGTCACCAGTTGACTTTGGGCGCCAGTTACGAGAACTGTGTTGATCAAAGTATATGCAGAAATGCAGAATTAGTTCATGGGTCACCTTGATAGATATGTATCTCGTGATTTTTTAGTGCAGCGCAATGCTCAGAAACCCACGGTGACGGTGACAGTGCAGCACTATGGCCCCGTTCGCTTCGCTGAAAAAACAAGCTAAAATACTGTTCCAACTGATTTGTTATGAGAGAAAAACACTATTCCGGCTGAAAAACAAGCTGAAAAAGACGGATTATAAGAGAAGCGAACAGGGTATTCCAGTTCCAGCTAGGCCACCGTACCGCCGCTGGAACTAGTACATAGGCCTAAACACTGTACAGAAAATGCAAGCATGCATCCACCGACCCAAAGCGCTAGCCAGTTTATATCATCTCCCTTGGAAAAGAACCCTCCGTATCTTTCTCTAATCATCATGGAAGTCCTTTGTCAATTTGTCATGTTCGGTTCGAGACTGAAGAAGTTGAAGGTACAGGGGGACGTGAGAGATCGGGGGAAGAGGGGACCGAGCGATTTCAGAATTTGGAACTCGGTACGGTGCGTGGGCCTCAGCGTTTGACACCTAATTCACGTGCTGTCACGGACCTTGGTATTCAGACAAGAATCAATCAACAATAACAACAACTCGAGTTAAGGGAAGTAGGGAATCTGAGGTAAGAGCAAGAACAGGTACAAGACGTTTTAGGACAGAGGAGGAAGACAAGTTCAGTCTTGTTCGGTTTTCATCCCTTCTGCCAGTGTTGTAGCTTCCTTTTGTAGTTTAAGCCATCTTGGTTGATTTGGGCTGAAAACCCACTTGCTAGTCACCCGTTTGTCGAGTATTCTGGCCCAACCAATGCGTGACATTCTCCTCCGCTTAAAATGCGACTTATTTTTTTAACTAGGCAGGAGCTCTGTCTTTCAATTAAGAAAAATAGAGTTTCATGTACAATAATGGCTAGCCAAACACATGATGCCTACCAAACAGGACATCCGAATGGTTAACCCACACACGCGATGCGGTAAAGTAATACCATGAGTAATCGTTGCCAAGCATGGCTGTAGAGCAGCCAGCAGCTCCGACTTCCTATGGCAAACCTCAGATGACCCACCCTAACAATGCCAGGCAGACGGGCCAGAAGCATGAGGCCACTACAAGTCATCGTTGCCAAGCTCAAGCACGTCGCAAGAGCAACTCCAACTTCCCATCTCAAACCAAAGCCCCGTTCCCGCCAGCCACCAAACCTCACACGCAAAAACCCCAAGATGTCAACGAAGGAAAGTCCGCCCTGTGTTATCGTTGCGGAGCCATATCCTCTGATGCAGTAGCTCCGACTTCACTCTGCAAGACCGACCTCCAAACATCAAGTGGGCGTCGAGAAGCAGGGGCAAACCACCAAGGGTGACCTCTATCGAAGTCAAGACGACTTTCCAACTGCGACGCCTTTAGGAAGGGAACGACACGGAAAGCGCCACCATCGCTTGTCCAAAAAAATGGACAAGTTAGGGTTTTCACCCTTGGAAGACAATGCTAGAGGGGAACAACACGACGCCCCCAACAGGAGAAACACCGCCCACAAGCGTCACCGTCTTCAAAGCTTTCACCCAAGGTTCCCCCCTAGCACAAACTTCGCCCCAAGATGCAGATCACCGCCTGCCTACCACCAGTGTCGTTGTCGATGTCCAGCCGCCCCATGGAAGCCCTCTAGAGGGGCATCGATGCCCCAGCTGCACATGGCAGCCGCACAGTTGTGTCAGCCACCACCCTCTTCGACCGGGCATCCCACAGAACCAGACTTGGCTCTGTCGCACATGCAACAATGGCGCTACTCCATCGTAGCCCACCACTTGCAGGTCGCAGCCCTCTAGCTGCGCGCCCCATGGCCGCTCGTCGTCGCTGGCACCCTCGCAGCAGCCGTATGCCAGCGTGCGGCCACTGCATGCAGTCAGGCCAGTGCCAAGCACCCCACGGCCACGCCCACTATTGCTGAGCGCCGCTACCGCCCCCGCACCAGAGGCCACAGTGGCGCCGTGGAAGCTCCGACCGTGGGGTGACAAGATCCCAGCCCCAGGCACCTGATCCGTATCCACGTCCACCGGGTCTGCGCCCCCGGCCACCGGAATCGAACCTTTGGCAACCGGAATTGAGGATGGCACCGGTCGTCCTCGAAAGCACGAGCGCGGAGGATGGGAAGCGAGGTAGTCGTCCGAGCGGCGCGCAGCCGGCAAGCCAACGGCCGGCCGAGCAGATGCCCATGCCTCCCTCACACCGGCGATCACCAGCCTAGCACTCCTGGGGTCAGCCACCCACGCCCCTCGTAGATCTGGGCAAGGATCGAGAAAACTTCGCCACCGCCGTCCTTTGGGAACTGCATGGGCATCCTGGCGGCTGCCTTCAGCGGTGGCGAGGCACAGCTTCAAGGGAGAGGTGCGGCGGAGGCTGGGGCAGATGGAGTGCCGCCCGTGTCGCCCTGTACGGAAAGCAACGCAGGGCCAGGGTGTACTCTGAATAAAAAATGCGGCTTATTCCCAAGCCGCTCTTCATGCTACTGGGATCCTATAGAGCTTGCATTTTTTGTATGTTGAGGATATGCATCTACCTTAACATTGGCTACTATATGATCGGCTATCTCGATGTCGACAAATACACAACAACACCAGTAGAAGAGTCCCTATCACCGCTATCGTCCATGTCACTCCCGCTATGACTGCAGAAGAGAATATAGGGGGGTAGAAAGGACAACACTAGAAGGGAAGTAGGGAACGCTGGCACCACCCTTAGGTGCTAGATTCCTTCAGAGACGTGGTTGATGATGGAGAAGCGGCAAGGGCGGTTTGAAAGACAAGACTTCAAAATCCAATCGCAATCGTCAGCTTCACTCTTGCTACGATTGAGGGGGATCGCCGGAAATAAAGGTATGTAAGGTTATATAAAATAATTGGGGATGGAAACGAACTCTATAGATAAAGATAGAATCCTAGAGATAGGAATAGAGTCCGATTAGGCCTAGTACACCTTCGAGTCTCTCCCCTGCATACTATATACCCCTTAAGGATCAATGCAGTCAACAATAAATCATTATGGTGTTTATCATATCCAACATTTTCCACAGAGTGGACCACCTGTGATACTAACTTTCCACATGATTTCTGCAAGGCTTCACTCAAGAACGGTTGTAGCCTGTATAAACAGGTTGCTAACCCCCTATAAAAATAATTTTTATAGCTGCGATTGCCTCATTCTTGTGAATTTATCAAACATATACAAATTGCTGAACTACAATTCACGCATATTTCATGCGGGGGAGAAATGAAGTTCTTTTGAGTTCTACTACAAGAATCAAGAGTTGATAAACACACTTGTGCGTAGGAGGGCACAGCAACCATTGCATTTTATTTGATGCCTCTCCATGCACAGATTGGACAGAAGAACATCAATGATCTGCAATATCGAGTATCTATAGTGGTTTCGTCATCCCAAACGCAGAAGGGCACACAGAGTTACACTGAACATACCACATTACAAAACACATGAGAATTGTAAGGTGGGTTCATTCCAAGAGAGGTCCATCCTGCTGACCAAACTGCTCATTCATGCTATTACAGGTTGAGGTTGATGATCTCCTCGGTTCCATTGGTATATAAAGCCGCAATCCCAAATTCTGGGAATAATCAACTTCTGCTGGCATTGCTCCAGATGCGCTCATAAGCATCTTAAAGCTTCCCACCTCGATCTGGTTTGGGGGGCTTGGGTAAATGCGAAAGATGCCTTAGGATGAAATGCCAGTATACATGTAGATGTAGCCTCCTGGTCCGTGCTCACCCTACAACGTCTCCTGAGCATCCGAAGGTGTTCTGCCACTTCCAACATTTTTGGTCTCTCCTCTGCTTTTGAAAGGGTACACTTCAGTGCCAACCTTCCGATGCCTTCAAGGACAGTGTTATTCCCTTGAACTGTTATTATATCCTTATCAAACATTGCATTCCCACTATGATCTACCTCATAAGCTTTGTTGAACTCGTTGACAATGTCAAGATTCTTCTCATCATACATATTCTTCCTCGAAATGAGTGATAAGAGAAGAATGCCAAACTCATACACATCATTCTGGGCTCTTGACAAGACCAATACATCATTATCAATTTGTCTGTCGTTAACAAGAAGTCCCGTTTGCTTGGCAAGCTTCTGTACCCATGAAAAACTTGTGAACTTTGGAGTGAAATTAGCATCTACAAGCAAATTGCATGGTTGAACAGAATCATGTGCGGTAATGCCTATTACTGATGAATGGAGGTATTCTAATGCTTCTGCAGTCTGAACAGCAATCTTCACACGCAGATATAGTGGGAAATCTTCCTCGCCATTCAGGATGTCATAGAGGCTACATTTACCAGGGCACTCATATACAAAGATTGGAGTATCAGCTTCCAAGCAACAACCTAAAAAAACCATGATATTCTCGTGGGCAACGTGTGACACTTGCATCCATGAGTTGATGACAACCTCGCTTTTCAACTTTCCAAGTTTCGGCCAGTACACCGCCACAGCTGTATTGTCCTCAAGTGTACCTTTGTAGACAGTATTTGGATAAATTTGAAATCTGAATGACCAGTTCTGAGTCAATTTCGTGAGCTCGTCCATCGTAAACATTCTCACATTGCTGAGTTTTTCTAGCATCGCAGAATTGCGAGAACTCCTGAAAGTGCCAAAAGACTTCTTAAACCAGCATATGTCTTGGCCTCTTCTCAGAACATTCCAAAGGGCCCTAAGTCGTATTGCCACATCGTTGATTTTAGGACGTTTGTCAATCTCCAATGTCAGGCAGTCCATTGCCAATTTTCCTATTTCAACAAGAACCGCCATGTTGCCCACATTTGCTATCTCTGTGTCAACTAGCTCCCTCAACTTACTCCATTTGGTACAATCTTGTCTTGTAAAAGTCTCAATAAGGCTAAAACTCCCATCTCTTACCCTTTTCCTAGCTATAAGTTCAAGTAGAACTATTCCAAAACTATAGACATCGCTCCTTGGGGTAAGACGCCCACTTTGCATATATATAGGATCCATGTAATCCAAACTGCCTTTCACATGACTAGTGTATTTAGTGATGCCACCTGAAAGAAGCCTTGACAGTCCGAAATCTGATACTTTTGCAATAAGATTGGCATCTAAAAGTATGTTGGCGGGCTTAATATCACCATGACAAACAAGGTTATCACTTGATAAATGCATGGAATGCATATAGCTCAAAGCTTCTGCACACCCTATAGCAATACCCAATATTGTGTCCAAAGTGAAAGAATATCCAATTCTGTGAAGGATGTCCTCAAGGTTTCCTCTGGGAATGTACTCAGATACCATTGTTAGTGTAGTTTCCCCAATACAGTAGCCTATGAGCTTTACTACGTTCTTATGCTTCATTTGACTATGGATACTCACTTCTTCCATAAACTCTTTTGTCAAATTGCTACGGATATATCTCTTCACTGCAACTAACTCATGGTTGTCATCTAAGAGCCCTCTGTAGACTTCTCCGAAACCACCTTTCCCGATGGCAGTGCTATAATTTCTAGTCATTCTTTTGATCTCATATTCTGTGAAAATCTTAATGTCATGATTGATGTCTACTTTTTGCTTAAACTTATCATTGCATTGCCTGGGATTTGCAGCCATAATTCTGTTTTCTGCAGGTTCTTTTCCACGCGAACAGTACAGATTCCACAACCTTGAGCGACCCTTACACTGCAAAAGTAAAAAAAGAACGGAAAATTAATGTTAGGATTCGTTTGGATAGGTGGAACTGATCTGTTTCTCAAGGGAATCGTAAGAATCACCAATAAACGAAATTTTCACCGAAGGATTTGGAGCCAGAAGGTTTCGCTGTTCTTCCTTCGTTTGAGTTTGAAAGCACTGAAAGCTGGTTTCTGTTAGAATCTGGCTGGCTTGCACAGGTGAGCAGTAGCTTCACTCTCTCACACACACACTACACTGGGGGATGGATAGAAGGTAGGAGAAGAGAGGGGGAGCACAGAACACACACGCACAAGCACCAGCAAGTGCTGCTGAACTGAACTGCTAATTTCATTACCATAGCTGCATATATATACGCAGAGGTAGCTAGTGAAGGTGGACTGCTGTAGCAGTCAAGTCTACTGTCCTACTTGGCTGCTAAGCCCTTGCTAGAAATTGCTCTGCAGTTGCAAGGGAATTGAACTGCAGTAGCAAGGAAACTTAGATCTGCAATTGCTTGCAGACTTCTCTTACAGTTTGTACCCATTCTGTCTTCCCTTTGCAATTGTGATTGTACATTTTTAGTTAGTCCTTTTAAGGACAAGTTAAAATGGGTTGTCTTTAAGTTGTTTTTTCCCACAAAAATTCTTAACTTTTAAGCATATTTGAATTTATGCCTACCAGCCAAACGATCTCGTAAAGTAATTCTGATTCACTATCTAAAATGTTTCTTGAAAGAATGTGGATTCAAAACGTTTCTAAGAATCTAATCTCCACCAAACGCATATAAGACTGGTTTTTGAAACATTTTTCAAGTAGCATTAAATTTCATTTACTCAATTTTTTATTTTTCATAGAGCACGTTTTACTTTGTTTAAGAGTTGCTTTTCACTCTTTCCTATATTCTGTGTGTGTTACGATGAATGTGTGTTGTCAGGTTTTTTTTCCATAAGTTCAATAGTCAGATAACAAAAGGACACGGTATGGCGCTTGCTATACCTTCAATCCACATAGCTATTGGCTGCAACTACTCATTAAAAAAAGCCCACCACATCGTAAGATAGAGGATGAGGAAACAGGTTGTTATTTGGACTAGTGGATCTAATGGGCTTCAATATGTCTCTCTACCTATGGTCTCACCTATCATCGTTCGTGAAAGTTGCGATCCAAGAGGCGTGCAGCGACAATGGCGCCGAGTGGCACACGAGCTGTCGCCTTGTTGCTGTTTGTCACAGACCTTGATGTTGAGAGAAGAATACTCAACAATAAGACCCAAGATTTACTCAATTCAAGGTACAATTAGAGAGGAATTAGATAGGGAACAACAAGAATGGGAGATAGGCCGGGTCCTAGGACAGAGGAGGAAGATGAGCTTGGTTTCCGGTTCTCCCTTGTTCCCTCTTGTTCTCATGCTGACCGGATGTTTTATGCACCTTGCTCCTATCCCGACAAAGGGCCTCCGAAACAATCCCATAAGTTCAGCCCAGTAGCCTAGCATTGAGGCCCATGACATTCCTCCCTCCTTAAAAATTAGCTTGACCCCAAGCCGACATCTAATACTCCATGACATTGACAAGAAGACCATATACATCACATTGCAGGATCAATCTTATCTGACACCAAATCCCGCCATGTTAGATTTGTATGTCATTGTTCTTAGAACAAGTTAAGCAAGTACAACACTGAGATATGAAGAAACTGCTCTAGTGCAAACTACCACAGATTGCACATATGTATCGTGTTTCCATATCCCGACTAGTTGGGAGCACAAATTCCATGCAGCAAGCTCCCAGCATACTCAATAACTTGCTGCAAGATAGCTTGCCATACAATGTTGCTAAGGGAAATGATATAGCCAAGTGTTAGATAATCTCCTGCTTCCTTGTGTGAACACATAGCAAGGGAATGCGGCGCCGAACTGGCCCCCTGCTGTGGTACTGTAGCCACTGCAGAGGTAGGCGCCGAATGACTCACCTGCCGCACTGTAGCCACATGCAGGGACAGGCGTAGAAGTTAGTTCTGCTGTGGTATCTAGTAACTGTAGCAGCATCACAGTTGTACTAGGACTAGATGGATAGAGTTGTATAAATAGTTTGCCCCTGCAACTCAGTAAAGAGAGTTCAGATTTGCCGTCTTCTATACAGGGCTCCAGCCAATGCTGGTGTCTCTGTTGTGTGTATGCTCTATTCTCCCTCTTCTTCTACCTTAGCCATAGTGTGTGTGGTCGGACAACGCTTGTTCGTGGTCGGCATAGCTAGTGGGTGCTCGGCAACACTAGCGGGTGCTCGGCAAGACTGGTGAGTGGTCGACTCACCTGAGCTGGTGATCCTGTGGGCCAACAAGTGGTATCGGATCCGTACAAGCGCCATCGCCAGACTAACTGCTAGCGATGACGAACGGTTCGGAGATGAGCAACAGCAGTGGCACTGCTGTGGCTGCCCAACCACGACCGAAGGTCGTTGTTCGCATGGTACGGGAGGTCAGCGGCACTAGTTGGCCGACGCTGACTCAAACCAACTATGGAGAGTGGTCGGTGACCATGAAGGTCAAGCTCAGAGCCCGACGACTCTAGAATGCTGTTGACAAAGGCACCGACAATGAAAAAGATGACATGTTAGCGTTGGAGGCTATCCTCGCTGCTGTACCAGCAGAGTACAGGGAGCCATTAGGGGCGAAGAGCTCTGCTAAGGAGGCGTGGGAGGCTATTGCGGCAATGCGCGTCGGTTCTGACCACCCAAAGAAGGCGACGACCCAGCTTCTGAAGCAGGAATACGCCAACCTAAAGTTCAAGGATGGTAAAACAGTGGAGGATTTGTCCCTCCGCCTATAGATGCTCATCAGTAAGCTGAAGAGCCACGGTGTCACCATTGACGAAGAGGAGGTAGTCTCAAAGTACCTCCACTCCGTGCTGGCAAAGTACATCCAGATCGCTCTCTCCATAGAGACGATGCTGGACTTGTCCACCCTCACCATTGAGGATGTGATAGGCTGCCTGTGGGCGGTGGACGAGCGCCTGGAGCAGGCGATAACAACGAAGGACAGCGGCAAACTGCTGCTGACAGAGGAGTGGGCTGCTTGAAGGAACTCCGGGGTAGCCTCCTCTAGCTACGGCGGTGATGGCAAGCACCGTGGCAAGGCTTCTTTCGAGAAGAAGAAGCAGGTTAGCCCAACACGTGCCGGCGCTGCGGGAAGATGGGCCATTGGGCATGGGAGTACCAAATCCGAAGCAGGAGAAGAAGGTTGAGGCTCATCTAGCGCAAGCTGATGATGATGATGAGACCACTATCCTAATGGTGATGTTCTATGCACTGCACGACGTCGAGGCCGAGGAGAAGGGATAGGTCATGACGGTGGAAGGACCTAGGAAGGCCCTGAAGGCTGTCAACCTCGACGAACCGTGTGCCCAAGTCCACCTTGGACATGTGGGCGGCGAGCAGGAGCAGCGATGGTACTTGGACTCTGGTGCCAGCAACCACATGATGGGCTCCAAGGAAGCCTTCTCCGAGCTTGATGACGATATTATCGGTACGGTGAAGTTTGGTGATGGCTCATGGGTGGCAATCCAAGGGCGCGGCACCATCATCTTTAGGTGCCAGAACAGGGAGCACCACGCGCTAACCGTTGTATATTACATCCCATAGCTGCATTCGAGCATCATCAGCATTGGTCAGCTGGATGAGCGTGGTAGCGAGGTTTTGATCAAGGATGGAGTCCTTAGGATCAGGGACCAGGAGCAGCAACTTCTTGCCAAGGTGAAGAGGTCCCTGAACCGATTGTACCTGCTTGACCTAAAGGTAGAGTAGCCGGTGTGTCTGGCGGCAAGGCACACTGAGGAGCCATGGTTGTGGCATGGCTGGTTCGGACATCTCAGCTTCGACGTGCTTGGTTGGCTGGAGAAGATGGTCCGAGGGCTACCCCACATTGAGCACGGAGGCAAGCTATGTGACAGCTGCCTGGCCGGGAAGCAGAGGAGGCTGCCGTTCCCAAAGGCGGCCAAGTATCACGCGTCGAACGCTCTCAAGCTTGTCCATGGCGACCTCTACGGGCCGATCACGCTAGCCACAAACAGTGGTCCACAGTACTTCCTCCTGCTCGTGGATGATTGCAGTCGCTACATGTGGCTGCAACTCCTGACGAACTAGGATGAAGCGGCGGTGGCGATCAAGAAGTTTAAGATGCACGTGGAGGCCAAGAGCAGCAAGAAGCTCCGCGTGCTGAGGACTGATCACGGTGGCGAATTCACTTCGGTAGAGTTCGCTGCGTACTATGCGGATTAGGGTGTGGTGCGACACCACACTGCACCATACTCGCCACAACATAATGGCGTGGTGGAGCAATGGAACCAGATGGTGGTCGGCATGGCCTGATCCATGATGAAGGCCAAAGGCATGCTGACAAGGTTCTAGGGGGAAGCGGTGACCACGGTGGTGTTCATCCTCAACTGCGCTCTGACCAAGGCCCTAACGGGCAAGACGCCGTTCGAAGCTTGGCATGGACGTAAGCTGAGCGTGTCCTTCCTCCGGACATTTGGCTACATTAGCCACGTCAGGAAGACAAAGCTGAACCTCAACAAGCTAGAGGACAGGAGCACACCGATGGTGTTCCTGGGCTACGCGGAGGGTACCAAGGCATACCGGCTCTAAGACCCATGCGAAGACAAGGTACTTGTCTCGCGCGACGTCGTGTTCGACGAGAAGGCGGCTTGGGGCTGGAACAGTCCAAGCACGGGGGAAGTTGGTGGCTTCACCAACACCTTCGTCGTCGAGCACCTGGTCATCCATGGTGGTGGAGACGCTGGGGAAGAGGTGCCGAGCACTCCTAAGGAGCACTTCGGGAGGGATGCCGAGCACTTTGGGAGGAGCGCCGAGCACTCTTGGAGGGATGCTGAGCACGCTAGGAGTGGTGCTAGGAGGTTCTATAGTGGTGGCAACCACTCCAGGACGGGTGCCGAGCACTCCTGTAGCAGAGCCAAGAGGTCTTGTAGTGGTGCCGACCACTCCAAGACTGAGGCTGAGCACTCCTACAGTGGTGCCGAGCACTGCAGGAGTTATGACGAGCTATCTAGAAGTAGTGTTGAGCACTGCAACCAGGGTGATGAGCACTCCAGGTGTTGTGCCAAGCACTCCGGTGGAATAGGGAACTCCATCGACGCCGATCGAGTTCGCCTCACCTTCAAGTGACATCAATGAGTTCGTGGATGCCTTCCACGAAGGTGAGGAGGTACGGTTCCATAGGCTAGATGACATCATCGGCGGCACAGGGCCCTCAGGCCTAGTGGGTAGACTGCTCAATGACCTAGAGCTACTGCTCATCAGTGTAGAGGAACCACCCACTTTCGTGCTAGCCTAGCGTGATACACACTGGTGACGGGCGATGCTAGAGGAGATGAAGGCGATCGAGGAAAATAAGACTTAGGAACTCATTGATCCACCTCTAGGATGTCATCCGATCAGCCTGAAGTGGATGTACATGGTCAAGCAGGACGAGCTTGGTGCCATTGTCAAACATAAGGCGCACCTCATCGCTTGAGGCTTTGTTCAGCGTGAGGGCATCAACTTCAAGGAAGTCTTTGCGCTAGTAGCGCGCATGGAGTCTGCTCGTTTGCTACTTGCTTTGGCAGCAGCAAAGGACTGGTGCGTCGATCACTTGGATGTTAAATTGGCCTTCCTCAATGGTGAACTGGCGGAGACAGTCTTCATCACGCAACCTCCAGGTTTTGCCATCAAGGGAGAGGAGCATAGGGTGCTCCGACTGCGCAAAGCACTCTATGGGCTATGGTAGGCCCCACGAGCATGGAATGCCAAGCTTGATGCCACCCTATGCAAGCTTGGGTTTCAACGGTGCACAACCGAGCACATGGTCTACACGCGGCGACAGGGGAAGGAGGAGCTTGTCATCGGCGTGTATGTGGACGACTTGATTGTCACCGGCGCGCGTGCGGAGGACATTGACAGCTTCAAGCATGAGATGGCAGCTCATTTTTGAATGAGCAATCTCGGTGCACTCTCCTACTACCTCGGCATCGAGGTGAGATAGGGGAAAGAGGAACTCGCACTCGGTCAGAGCGCGTATGCCTCGAAGCTATTGGAGCGGAGCGGCATGGCTGAGTGCAAGCCATGTGTGAGTCCAATGGAGGAGCGGCTGATGCTGATAAAGGCCAGCACTATGGTGAAGGTGGATGCAACACTCTACCAGAGCATCGTCGATGGTCTACACTACCTAGTCCACATGAGGCCGGACATTGCATTCATCGTGGGCTACGTTAGTCACTTCATGGAGGATCCCAGAGAGGATCACTAGGCTGCAGTGAAGCGGCTACTGCGCTACATCAAGGGGACAATGGATCAAGGGATCATCTTTCCTAAGACCAGTGGGAGTAGGCTGCAGCTCACTGTGTTCAGCGATGCAGACATGGCGGGGGACATTGACGGACGATGGAGCACCTCTGGCGTGCTCGTCTTCCTTGGGTCAGCTCCAATTTCATGGCTATTGCTGAAACAGAAGGTGGTGGCATTGTCTATGTGCGAGGCAGAGTACGTAGTAGTGGCCATAGAGGCATGCCAAGTTGTGTGGCTACGCCGGCTGCTGGGTGAGCTGATCAGTGTGGAAGCTCAACCACCAGCACTAATGGTGGATAACCAGCCCGCCATCGCCCTCATGAAGAATCTGGTTCTACACGATCGGAGCAAACACATCGAAGTGAAGTTCCACTTCCTTAGGGACTGTGTCGATGGAGGGCAGATAGTCATTGAGTTCGTCGAAACTGGTCAGCAACTCACGGACATCCTCACAAAGCCGCTCGGACATCTTCGACTCACGGAGTTGAAGGAGATGATCAGCATGGAGGGGGTACAAGGGTTAGCAGTAGGATTAGGGGAAGAATTGTTAGATAATCTATTGCTTCCTTGTGTGAGCACACAACAAGGGAAGGCGGCGCCGAACTAGCCCCCTACTATGGTACTATAGCCGCTGTAGAGGCAGGCGCCGAACGGCTCACCTGCCGCACTGTAGCCACATATAGGGACATACGCAGAAGTCAGTCCTGCTGTGTTATCTAGTAACTGTCATAGCATGGCAGCTGTACTAGGACTAGATGGATAGAGTTGTATAAATAGTTTGCCACTGCATCTCAGTAAAGAGAGTTCAGATTTGCCATCTTCTATATAGGGCTCTGGCCAACACTGGTGTCTCTACTGTGTGTATGCTCTGTTTTCCCTATGTGGTCGGACAACGCTTGTTCGTGGTTGGCATAGCTAGTGGGTGCTCGGCAACACTAGCGGGTGCTCGGGAAGACTGATGAGTGGTCGACTCACGTGAGCCGGTGATCCTGTGGGCCAACACCAAGCACTTGTATAAAATTTTGGTCAGGCCATAATTCCTCTCGACCAACTAAGTCTGATGCATACACAACCACATAAATATCAAGCAATTCAGGCCACAGGTTCTTGATCTCAAAATAGTCCTCACGCTTGACCATCTCTTCAATTGCACTATTCTATAAAATGCATTGATACATAATGCACTAGAGTGACCTTTGCAAATATGGAGCCCTTTTGCACTAAGCTGAATGCTTCTTTGTGTCAATTGCTCAACTAGAGGCCACATTGTTTTATTACTTCGGGAGGGAGGTGGTGGTGTTCATGTAAGTTGCTGATCCTTTTTTCCTCCCTATAATACAAAGATCCACAACTCTCCTGCACATTCGAGAAAAAAATTACTTCGGGAGACCAAGTGATAGGAAATTCCTCCTGTTCCTTCAGCGAAATGCCTCATATAACTTGTACTTGACCCATTTACTTTAGGGAGTCTAAGTTCTTCGTAATCAAGTGATTGACCTTTATTTTGGCAATGTGTAAATAAGACCAGGCCATTGAGAAATTCTAATAGAACAGTCAAACTCCAATAATTCTAACATTGGTACTCCTTTCGAGAGCCAGTCGATACAACTTGGATAACTCTGATGGGACAATTTGACATATTGTTGGGATCCAACTACCAATGATCCGAGGGACATCCAAATAGCATAAGCTTGCTATGGTGGCCAAGGAAATTGAAGCCCAAAAATAAGAATATGCTTCATTTTATAGCCAGCTAGTTTATGAACCCCATAGTAGAGATCATTCAAATGTATAGGAAGAAATGCAGCATGACTAAGCAAATGATACTTGTATTGGGTTGTTTGAGCCAACACACCCTCTGGTGAAGCAACAATAACTGATCCACTCCACTAATTATCACTACCTCAAAGAGAATCTCCCCTCGAAGATGAGTTCGGTTTCTAGTTCTGTCAGATGATTTAGCTCCGACAATGCCTAGCAACAAGATCGCGTAAGATGAATCAGATGATAACACATGAGACACAAGGGTTTATACTGGTTCGGGGTGCGATGGCGCCCTAAACCCTACTCCAGTTGTGCTGCTACTCTTGTATTCGTATGCTCAATTACAAGGGCTGTTGCTCCTAGCTACGTGGTAGATTGGAATGGTGGAAGACGGAAAGATCTTGAGCCTGAGGTCCCTACCCTCCTTTATATAGGCAAAGGGTTTAGGGTTACAATGAGGGCGATTGGGCCAATAGATTGGATTCCTAGTTTGTTACATAGAACATGCAATAGATTGATCCCAGCTATCGTCTAGATACGCCTATCTTGGATATCTTGGGGTTGCCTTGTTCTCCATGTTGGTCAATTGCCTAGCCCTTCACGGGCCTCTTCCTGGTGGCTGCTGGGTCGATAGCATGGACATGGTCACATATACAGGCAGTGCGGGTACCCCTGGCCCATATATCTGACAGTAGCCCCATATGACTTAATGACAAGCTAGCTAGTAGCTTTAGCCCTCAAGATGTCACGTAGCCCTGTAAGTTTCAAGTACTGTGAGTACCAGTGAGCTGTTCCTCAGGCGCCGAGGCTATAAGCAGTGCAACTTCAAGTATTGAGGAACCAGTACATAGCCGCTCAGGTGCCGAGAGCATTTCTCGGGTACCGAGCACTTTCCTCTGGTACCAAGGAGTGTGGTGGTTCACCATTAATCAAGGAACGTAGTTCCCTAAGCGCTATGAGCGTCTGGCTCAAGTGGTAACACCCTGTGTCAGGAAACATGGTTTCCTAGGTGTGGCCCTTGGGACGTTGTCAATGTCGTATTCAGTTGGTAGCACCTTTTAGCCAGAAGTGTGGCTTCCAGGACGTTGTTAACTCCAAGTTTGGGTGGTTGCACCACTTTACTCGGGAAGTTGATTCCCGATGCATTCTGGCATCCGCTAGTGGTTCCGAGTCATTAAGTCCTAATCAAAGAATAGATAGTTAGGATAGGGTAATCGCACCGCCATCATTTTGTGTGTCACTATGCCAGTTGATTTTTAAGGTGACCCAACACGGGTCGTTGGTTAACAGACACTAAGGGCGTCACATTTTTCTTCGAGACCCATAAGCAATGTGATCTCAAATTTTCATGAGCTTCTTTAGTGGAAGGAGTGAGGTCGGTGTCTCGGAGCCTTGAGGCAAATATAGCAGTGCCCCGGGTCGGGAGCCACCGTGGGCGAATAACAAAGCACGAGCAGCTGTCGGTAGTTGCGTATGTTACTTTTCGAGTTGAGAGCGGGTAGAACAAGTGAGCATTCGTGTCCTAATGAATAGGGGTGATAGGACTAAGCCTGACCAGCATGGGCACATTATAAAACTATTTTTCTAGATTCAAGGAGCTCATACTTTGGTTACAGCCATTGGCTAACTAGTTTGCTGGTTTCCCGCAAAAGGGCACATATCCGCTGAAATAAGGTACTTCAAGCTCGTCTGGGTATTGGGAGATTTACATGACACAACATGTCAGAGGTTTTAGGATCATACTGGCGACCCTCCTGAATACCCCTCTGACTCTGGTATGGCAGGGTTGGTAGTGAATGAATCACTACTGCTTACACTTGCTGAAGGGGTGAGTCGGACCAAGTTCTCTATCTGAGTGTTAGATCACTCGCTTGCACCAGCTTGGGTGATGGTGCGTCAGGTTTGGGCCATTGGGCCCCACAGCCTCCGTGGTTGCATAGATGGTTTCCTTCTCAACGAAGCTAAGGCATCAGTTTTGGTAGATCATCTCCCCGTTCATGTTTCTCAAAGGTTGTGCCTCTCAGAGATCGTGGGGGCATGGCTTGGCCTTAACTTCTACCTTGGCTTGGATAGATTGCTGGGATTCTATTGACCATGCACATCCCCTGCCTATAAAATAGGGGAGAGAAGGAGAATTAGTACACCTGCATTGTAGCCTTTTCATACTCACCTTCCACTGTTCATCGCACCCTCGCCTTCCCATCAGATCCTTGTCGTCCATGGTCGAAGAAAAGCACTTGTGGGAGGAGCCAGAGGAGGGGTTGGATGAGGGCCGCGTGCCCCTTTGTCCTCGAGCTTTCTGCCTGGGCTTGTTGGGATTCAGATGAGGATGGATCTGTTCTTGAATTTGTTTCTGAAGGAATTTGATGGGTTTCTTGATGTAGCAGTTTCTCGTCGGTGTGCTCGGTGTCGTGGCCCACAGCCGTTCAGGGTGCTCTGTCGCCATCGCAACCTCCGGCAACATGGACTATGTCATCATTGGGTTTGCCTTCTTCCTCCGATGTTGAGGAGTTTGATGATGACAGCCATGACATCCGCACTGTCGGGGGTGAGTTGGACGTGGCCAGACGAGCCCTCCAAGATGAATGTCGAGAAGTGGAGTGGCTGAAAGCGTGTCCCTCATCGGCTAAGATGGTGCTTGGTATTGCGGACAGAGAGGCGGCAGAGGCAAGGGCCGTGGATACAATTGCCCATGCTGAGCTCGCCGGTGAGTAGAGCTTCATCTTCACCGCATCATGTTTGGAGTTGTCTTTTCCTTAGTGTGATAGGCTTTGAGTTCCCATTCATTTCAGCCATGTAGGAGCAGCTGGTTGTTGTCCAGGCCGAGGCGGTGGATCCTTGCCAAGCCAATGAAGGATTGGCCGGTAGACCGGCGAAGGTGGTTCATTTGCGAGATGAGTCAACCTCCTAGGCGCGTGGCGGTGCCACCATAGAGTGGGTTAATAGCAACTGCTATGTAGCATTGGAGGAGGCGGTGGGTGCCGCCGTTGAGCTAGTGCGGCCGATGGGGTCGAGCTTACATGAGCAGGCTCATAGGCTTCCAGCTCAGATAAGGGAGGTGGCGGCACATCGTGTTCAACATGGGGCTACGGCGGGCCTTGCCGCCACCCACCTTCGACTTGAGCCTAAGGTGGATCTACATGCAATGGAGCCCGGGTTCCCATCAAGGGTGGAAGTGCTCGAAAACGTCAACATCGGTCAGTTAATAATAGACTTTGGCACTGCTGCCGATGTTGTTGCTACGGTTGTGAGCATGGAGCAGGTCATCAAGGAGACCCCTTGTTGAAGGCAAGCCTCATGGATTTGCTCTCCTATAAAAAGTTATCTGAATAAAATTTTGATTTGCATATTAGTAGCACTCTTGCAAACCTTCTTGTGTGTGATTGTGCATAGTTGTAGCCCTCGAGCACTCGGATAGGTTAAACTAATGTGTCCAAGTGTTTTGGACTTGCAAATCACAATGAGTACATCGTTGCCCTTGAGTACAAGCATTGTACCTAGGCGTAGCCCCCGAGCGTTTCGAGCTGAGTATCGCTCGGCTAGTCTAGCCTCACTCGGGTGATGCGACGGTTAGTTGGCGTAGCCATGCCGATGTTTTTTGTCTTTAGAATTGGTTTGGTAGCCCTGAATACCTTGTAGTGTTAGTATAACAGTGTAAGGTATTTAGAGAGAAAACGCATACCCGGTAGCATTGCGTAGAATTAAACATCACCCCTGAGCAACCTTTGAGAAGGTGCTTCATAAGTTGCTGAGAGTGTGCGATATTTTACTTGTAGTTGTCATCAGATATGCATGGTGTTTCCCTTGTGAAAGGAAAAGGAACAACGGGCGCGTTGATGGCATGAGCAAGAATCGCCTTATCGTTTCACATCCTTTCGTGGCTTGGGACCGGCTCGAGTTTTATTATGTTAAGTGTCATTGACACTTCAGGTCCTGGTCTTGGGGTTGTCCTTACTAGCTGGGTCATCCCTCCTGTCCTCTAGTTTTGCCTCTTTAGGTGCTTCCTCAGGTGCCTCCTGGGGCACTGTGGTAACTGGTGAAGTTGAAACTAGAGGGCCAAAGGGTAAGACGCTGGCCGGTGTGGTTGGCGTAGGCTGATGTTCTAGAGACTAGAGCGAGTGTCGGGGGGCTCCCGAACCTATATCACGCTTTGCTCCATCATTAAGCCTTGGATCATCCAGAATTAGGTCCCGTTGGGCATGTTCCACAGCTCGCCTCTCGCACTTGTAGGCGTCTTAAAAGTTGCCAGCGATGGTAATAACGCCGCATGGGCCTAGCATCTTGAGTTTGAGGTAGGCATAGCTAGGGATCACCATGAACTTGGCATAGCAAGGCATCTCGAGGATGGTGTAGTAAGGACCATTGAAGTCAATGACTTCAAAGGAAAGTGTTTCCTTGCGGTAGTGTACCTGGTCACCAAACATGACAGATAGGGTGATCATGCCATGCGGCATGACCCGACGTCCGGGGACGATCCCTTGGAACAGAGAATGTGTGGGGCACAGTTTGCTAGCCCTGACACTTAGCTTCTAAAAGGCATCCTTGTAAAGGATGTTTATGTCGCTGCCTTTGTCCATCAAGACCTTTGTCATTTTCATGCCTTCTACAATAGCACTAACCACTAATAGAAATCGACCGACCTCGACAACATGATTGGGGTGATCATCTCTATTGAAGGTGATTGGGCGCTCCAACCATTTTAGATAAACAGGGACTGTGGGAGCAGCAGTGAATATAAGATGACGAATTACCTTCTCACAGTGACAATCCTTGAAGCCCTGTGGGCTGCCGAAGATGATCATGATGCCCTGGACATTGGGGTTGCCATCTTGATCATCATCATCAGTTTGGTCCTTGCCCTTGTTCGGATTGCCACCCTTCGACTTGTCCTTGTCGGTTTGCTAGGTTACTTCTCGCCTGTATGTCTGGCAGTCCCTGGCTAAGTGATTCACTGGGAAGCCATGTTTTTGGCATGGCTTGTCCATGATTTCATTGAACTTGTCATGACCTCCGCAGCTTTGTTTGGGCTTGTTGCCTTCTTGTTTTTTGGTGTTGGCCACAAGCTCACCTCTATGCTTGCGATCCTTCTTCGTGGGAGAGGATTGGGCCACGCTGTCAGTGAGTCATGACATATTTGCCGTTGTTGGCATTGAAGCAATCTTCGCGGTCGATGTGCTCATGTGCTAAAGCGAATATGTCTCAGAGACTGATGTTCTTCCTTCGCCCAATGTCTCAGATGAGGGTCTCACTATCTACGCCTACAGTAAAAGAGGTAACAATGCTGGCGTCAGGGATGTCCACGAGCTTGTTCTTGCGCTGTGTGAAGCACTTGATATAGTCATGGATGCTCTACCTTATCTTGCATTTGCATCCTAGGAGATCCCATGAGGTGCCAGGCTTAGTGTAAGCTCCCTCGAAGTGGTTGCAGAACTCCCTTTCGATGTCCGCCCATCGTTTGATGCAATCTTCATGAAGATTATTCAGCCAGTTCCTGGCCAAGTCCGTGAGGTAGATCGGGAGATATTGGATCCTGAAGAAGGGGTCCAGGGAGGACATCGCCTTCATGGTGAGGCAATAGTTTATCAACTAGATTTTTGGATCCATTTTGCCATCATATTTGTCGATGTTTGGAGCCTAGAATCATAGGGGCATCAGGGTTGATCGGATCTTATACCTAAACATGGGAGGCCCGACTAGGTCATAGGAGTCGTCCTCTTGTGCGCGTGGCATAGGATCAGGAAGATTTCTTAGGTTCCTTCCATCGTGAGGCATGTTGCCCTCATCGTCGGAGTAATAACTGCTCCCTACATCATTGTTGTCTCCACCACCTCCGTAGCCTCCTCCATTGGTAGTATGCCCGCCCCCACCACCTCCCCATCCACCTCCGTTGTCATTGCCCAGTTGAGGGGCTAGACCCTAGTGGTGTTTGGGGTTATGACATGTGGACCTGTTAGGTCTGCGCGGTGGATGAGCCCCTAGGTTTTGGGGCATGTGGATGTGAGTGGTAGATGCATCGCTGGGCGCTGGTATGTGGTTGGCTGCGGCCGCCATCAGCTCCTGGATCCTTCAGAAGGCTTGTCGGCCCTCCTCAGTAGATGGCTACGGCATAGCCATCGCCTCTAGCATGGCCTTGACCAAGTTTTGCTTAGTGTTAGAATATGGCGAGGCGTCCCATAGGATGTCATTGTGGGCCTAGTGGCCCCACACCGCATTCTGCTCCTGGAGCTGGCATCGGAGTTTTTGATTTTCATCTCCTAGCATGTCATTATGATTAAGCAGTCAATCCCGAGCTTGTTGGCTGGTCTCATAGGGCGCTGCATAATAAAACTCAAAGTGATTGTGGGGAGAGTGTTTGGTAGTGCGGTACATGTTCTCCTCATAATCATTTGTGCTCAGGTAATAGTTGTGCATGTGTGAGATGATGTCGTCATTGTCAACATTCACGCCATTGTTGGTATACAACTGGTCGTAGTCATAGAGGGAGAGGCGGGAAGCTGCCGAGTTAATAAGCTTGGAGGCATCTGTGTAGTGGCACCAGTTGATGTCATCGGAGTTGTCCGATTCCCCTAGGACAGTGCTGCCCTGGCTAAGGTTGTGGGTGGTGACTCCGACAAGATTCAAGTCGAAATCATCATTGTTGCAATCCTAATCATTTTGATCTGGGTCTAGAGGATCCTTTGTAAGAGGTCTAGGGGGTTGTATTGTAGCTTGAATAAGTTGGGTCTGGCGAGTCATCGCTGTGTGCATAGGTGCTCCCGAGGATCGGGAGGGAGTTTTATCGGGTGTTGAATCCGCCAGCAGGCTAGGATCCCCGATCTTATGAAGATAAAGGGCGGCATCAAGACTATGCTCTCAGCTAGGTTTGGCAAGAAGCTGACCGTAATGGGTGAGATGACAGGTGATGGCGAGTGGTCCTCTGTCTACAGCCTCCTCTAGTCTAGCGGCGAAAGCACGGATCTGAAGCAACTGCTCCTCCTCCTGTTCGGTTGGTTTAGGCTCCTGCAAGCACATGTCCCCAAACCGTCGACGATGAAATCGAGCTTGCCAAAGGTGATCTTCTTGCCTGACCACATCTTCTCTGGTTCATCGCTGCAGTTGAAGACAATTCCCATCTGAAACACAAGAAACAAATCTATAGGCGAAAGGCCCCTACCTGGCGCGCCAACTGTCGGATGATTTTAGCTCCGGCAATGCCTAGCAACAAGATCTCATCAGATGAATCAGATGGTAACACATGAGACACAAGGGTTTATACTAGTTCAAGGCATGGTGGCGTGCTAAACCCTACTCTAGTGGTGCTGCTGCTCTTGTATTCGTATGCTCAATTACAGGGGTTGTTTCTCCTAGCTACATGGTAGATTGGAATGGTGGAAGATGGAACGATCCCAAGCACGAGGTCCCTACCCTCCTTTATATAGGCAGAGGGGGTATGGTTATAATGAGGGTGATTAGGCCAACAGATTGGATTCCTAGTTTGTTACACAGAATGCGCAACAGATTGATACTAGCTACCTTCCAGATACGCCTATCTTGGATATCTCTGGGTTGCCTTGATCTCCATGTTGGTCGATTGCCACAACCCTTTGCGGGCCTCTTCCTTGGTAGTTGCTGGGCCAATAGCATGGACGTGGTCATATGTACGAGCGGTGTGGGTACCCCTGGCCCATATATCTGATAAGTTCTCTATTATTCCCCCATGTTTGCTGACCGGATGTTTTATCCACCTTGCTCTTGTCTCAGCAAAGGACATCCAAAAGAAGCCCATAATTTAAGCCCAGTAGCCAAGCATTGGGGATAGGTTCATGTCACTATGTAGTCATTAATTCATGTCTCATTTTATCACACTCTTGCATATCCTGATCTCCTAAACACTCAACTAAATGTTGAGATATTTAACTATTGGTCATTCTAATAGATATCATACATTCAAATTATCATATCGCCCTTGCCTCTTTACAAACTTGCCACATGAAAAAAGTTGTTGCTACATTCTTACCACTTTGGTTAGAGTGACTCGCCAGTGTGGATCAACACTAAGAAATGATCGTATTGCCCTTGCCTCTTTATCTCCATCTCCCCACGTATTATTCTAAGTATTATACGCCTAAGAGCATAGTAGAGCATCATATGTGCTTGATCAAACCAATCAGTATTACATGAATGTGTGCACACACATAAATTGGGAGGGCTAGGGCCAAAAGGAACACCCACACCATGCATTTGCTAGCTCAAGATCCTAGGATCATTGGAGCACCAACGTCAAGCCCAAAGGAGGCAATGTAAGGCCAAGGTTGGGACCAGCCAAAATAGGCCACACTCGAGCCTGATTTGAGGGTCAGGAAGCATCTCCATATCACAAGGAAACTTGCCATGGATTAGTAGGAGCTAAGAGGCATTAGGGAAGGTAGCTCATAATGAGGCCATGATGGGAAGAGGTTGCATTGCAGGAGGTTGTTGTGGGCATCGAGCTGAGGAAAGAGGGATTAAGGAGCATTAGATGTGGTCTATGGATGCTTAAGAGTACACATGATGATGACAAATTCTCACACGCACAATCTAGAGCTCCACCCATGGCAAAACTAAGCCAACAACATCACTGGGACAACATGCACTTGGTGCATAGAAGCTAAATAGGTGTTAGTGCTTTTACAGAGAGAAGACAAAGACGAAAAGCAAGAGCAATAGGGATGGATGTGGTACCAAGCACAACCACAATGCTCGTCTCCATGAGCACCACATCATCCTACTCCTCATCACATGGAGGAGTAGAATCAGCGTTAAGGTCATCGTGGCAACCTCTACCACTCCATTCCACAGTGCTATGCATAAGTATGACCACTCCCACAATTATCATGGCCCTACCTCAAGGAAGTTAACAACATAGCCATGAGAAATAATGGTGGTGGTGTTCAATTTAATCCTAAGCATAAACATGTAGATCTATCACATGTGCATAGGATCTTATACTTAGTCTCATACATGATCATAGTTCATACATAATTTGGAAGTACTAAATAGATGTTAGACTAGAGTTGGACTATGCCTTGAGTGCCTCAGATGTTGATGTGTGGACCATAGGTGTAGCAGGTGACGTGAGTTCACCAGCTGATGGCTTAGAGTCACTCTATTGATGATGAATGTCAGTTATCAGGAAGCGGCGGTGATGAGATCCTAACACATGGCTATGTTAAGCCTTGGGATCTATGATTCCTGACCCAAGAGACCCCTAGTTGATCCCTCCATGATCGCTTAGGGGCTTGAGGGCTATACCCATTGGGTATGCTCACGCGCACCCTCAGACTAAGGAACTTGCTCGAGCCTGAGCATGCTAAGGCCTCTACTCAAAGCTCAGGGGCTAGCCCGAGCCTCAAGCTCTTGATCGATGGGAAACATAAACCTGGCCCTTAGCTCCTGCCCGTCCTATGACGCCAGCCAAGGCCCGGGCACAAGAAGACACTCCCCAAGCCATCGAGGCTTGGGGGCTCTTCAACGCAGCACTTTGGGTGTGGCCTTACTAGCCGCTCCCCAGACAGGGTCATGCACAGGGCGTGACATAAGAAGACAAGCTCTCCCTCAGCCTCCAAGGGTTTAAGGGCTCTCAGGCCTACACGTCAGCCCCTAGAGCTGACCTTCACCAACAAGAGGACTCTAGAAGGTCCACCTAGGGGAGTCCAGTCCAAGCCAACATAGCCTCACATGTAGAGTGTTAGAACAGAGTAGTCGGACAACGCATAGGGCTTCTTCAGCTCCACGACATCACCATGGTCCATAGAATGCCACGGCAAGACCCTCCAGGAATCTGGTGCATGTAGACCATAGGATCAACCCCCCAAACCACCTTGTACCCAACCTATCTCAATATATAAGGGGTAAGGTCGGATCCTAGAGGGGAGAGGACCATCCTAGACAGATCATTCCATTCCTCATCCATCTGCTCTTGCTCAGCACCAAGAGTAGAGCAACATAGAGAGGGGCACCGAGAGCTCCTCGACCGCACCTGTCATCTTCGTCCTCTCCAATGAGGGGAAGGCTCCACCAATAGTGAGGCAACATCAGGATTAGCACCAAGCTAACCTCCTACCAAATCTCTCTCTGTACACTGTATTGTAACCCCCGATTTTGGGTGCTCTTATATATAAGGATCATCAGCTACTGGACGTAGGGCATCGATCGGCCCAAACTAGGATAAACCGTTGCCTAGCAAATGTTGGATCATAGCTAGATGTTCTACATGCTGGCCAATGTCCATCACCAGATCTCCACCAGCAATGTGCTTCTGCCACCTGACCGCTTCTACTACTACCTCCTGGACCTGCCTTTTGGGATCCAGAATGCGGCAGCATCCTTCCAGTAGGAGCTAGAGCACCTCGTCAGCCACAAGGTGCCACAAAGAGCCATCCTCACCAGCGCTGCGGGGGCTAACGTCCCCTCACTGCGCACCTTCCTTGAGATCCTCTCGGGGAATGGCCCAGAGTATGACTCCAACGACATCGACTGCTACGCTCCACCACACATGTGCTACAACATCCACCATGAGGTTCTAGTCGAAGAGGCGCTTGAGTTCACGCCACTGGACCAGAGTCCCCACAACCACATGAACTACCTTTAAGAGAAGGCTGCTCGCTTGTAGGCTCTGCAAGCGGACATGGATGCCGCCGAGGTGGAGCTCGAGTGCCAAAGGTAGGACTTTGTGTGGCAACAAGCCGCGCAGCCTCCCGGCAACAACGACGATGCCCACATGGGGGCTCCCAGCACCCTATGCTTCCCCTGAGCAGCCTAAGACATGGCAGTCGCCGCTTGCTAGCTGGAGGACATCTCCTACATGCTGGACCTGAAGACCAACAAGCTGCTGCACAAGATGAGGCGGCTTCTTCGTGTCACCCTCGAGCAACAAGCCGAGAGCTCTGCTTCCTGATGTCACGATAGGACATCCAAGCCGATGACTGCCACCAATGGGGATCACTTCGACACCCATGCCCCTCTGATGGGTGGAGGTGATGATGACTCTTTCGGTAGGAGCTCTGACCATCCATGGACCAGGTGCGCCAAGCCTTGATAGGAGCGAAGGCGTGAGCTTTCTCCATGGCGGCCTCCCGTGCATCACCGTGTTAGAGGCGTCTACGACATCCATGACTCCATTGAGGCCAGGCGCCACACTTAGGAGTAGTCCCGCACTCTAGAGCAAGGTGCAGAAGGCGTCGCCTTGGATCACTTTGGCCCCTAGGCATTCGGTGCAATGATTTGAGCGCCCCCCTACCCTAGATGGTTCTAGCCGCCAACGCACATCTCCAAGTACATTAGCGAAACTAATCTATACCATTGGCTTGAGGACTACCACCTTGCTATGAAGGCCGGGGATCGAATGATGACTTCATTGTTCAGTACCTTGCTCTGCTTCTATCAAGCTCGACTAGAGCTAGGCTCGAGCAGCTTGAGCCTGGCAGCATCCGTTGCTAGGGCGACCTCCGTTCCGTCTTTTTCGGTCACTTCCAGGGTACGTACACTTGACCTGGGAACTCATGGGACCTCCGCAACTTTAGGCAGAGGGCCAACGAGACCCTCTAGGAGTACGTCCAGTGCTTCTCCAAGAAGCACAACAAGCTTCCCAACATCACTGATGCCGACGTGATCAATGCCTTCATCTACGAGATGACCTATGAAGTACTCATCCATGTGCTCAATCATGAGACCCCGTGCATGATGTGGGAGTTCCTAGATGTTGCCATCTAGTATGCCACTAGCGAGGAGGCCATCCAAGCCAATGTCAGTGGCAAGGCCAAGGCCATCGGCCACCTCAGCGGTGGGGACAACAGTGACAATCCCACCTCGTCCTAGCGTCATTGTAACAAGAGGAACAAGGACTGGAAGCACCGTGGGGAGGAGATGGTGGCCACGACTGACTACACCGCTAGGCCTTAGCCCCGCGGGCACGCTGCATGCCTCGAGCACTTCAAGAAGGTGCTCAAAGCCCCCTACCCGTTACATAGGAGGCAAACAAAGCACCTTCTCAAGGATTATGCCACCATTAGGGCCTACATCTACGGCACCCTCGGCTAGTAGGGCAAGGCCCAAAAGCTAGCCCCAAAGGCCGACGAGCCGACAGACTCCGCCCTGGAGGACAACATCAAGTTGCTTGACGTCGATCACTGCCTCATGATCTTCAGGGGCTCCTAGGCATACGAACCCACCGGCAATGCCACATCGCCGAGCAGCAGGTGAACGTTGTTCACACCTCGCCGCCCCAACATAGCTCTGATGGTCCTAAATGGCCATCACCCTTAACCAGGGGGGTCACCCCGATCGTATTCCATACCCAGGATGCTACCCGCTCATGTCCAGCCCGATCATGGGCACCATGCACCTCTCCAAAGTGCTGATGGATAGGGGCAGCGGCCTCAACTTACTCTACGCCAGCACCTTGGATAGGATGGGCATTCTATGGAGTAGCCTGTGCCCTAGCAAGGCGCCGTTCTATAGGATCATCCCAGGGAAGGAAGCGGTGCCCCTCGAGTGTATTCAGCTTAATGTCACCTTCGGCCAGCTGAACAACTTCTGCAAGGAGCCACTCACCTTCGAGGTGGTTGACTTCCCTAGTGTCTACCATGCCCTCCTAGGCCGGCCATGCTTCACCAAGTTTATAGCTATCCCCAACTACACCTATCTCAAGCTAAAGATGCCCGTCCCCAAGGGGGTCATCACCATTGAGGGCAGCTTTGAGTAAGCCCACTACTACAAGAAAGACTACGTCGCCCAAGTGGCCACACTAATTGCCCATATGTTCACGATGGCCCTGTCTGTGGCATAGGAAGGGCCCCGATGAAGGAAATAGCCAAGGTAGTGGCAGTACTCAACCAACCGAGTATCAGCAAGGCGCCTAGGCTCCTGGCGACTGTGATGGCTCGACTAGCCCCTCCATCTAGGTGCTCGACCCCTAGTCAAGGTGAGTTCTAACCTTTCCCCATGAGGGAAGGCCATCACCGAGCCATTTGCCTAGAAGCATCGCCTCTTGAGCCAGAACCCACCTGCCGACCTCCTTCGCCAGCCTACCTCTCCAACAACAAAAACCAAGATAAGTCCCATCCTCCATACCTTCTTGCTCTGCTTCTCTTTACTACTATCTTCTTCATCCTGAGCGACTCCTGCAGTGGCTTGGCCATGCCAAAGGATTGACAAATCTAACCACCTGTTGCCCTCTTTGAAGGAGAACTCCAGCAGAAGACCCCCCAGGCGAGGCAAGGATGGGACAGACAGAACAAGAGAACCGGGCAAGAGATCGGCAAAAGCGCTAACAGGACAGCCCTGATCACCGCATTACCAGCTATGTCCTCTTTCCCTTCTCTTGTGTCCATTTCGTTCATTTGTAGCTATCTCCCTGTTTCCCGATCCTTCATAGGATCGCGTCTCCCAGCCTTACGATGGCATGGGGCCTCCTAGAAGGGGCATCTCCGAGGGTTCTAAGGCCAGCCCACCAGGCTTCAAGGCCACCCAAAGCATCCAAAGGTGCGAGGGGTGTTCAAGGTCAAGCACCAGAGGTCTTAGCTAGGTGCTTAGAAGCGAAATCGGCCGACCATCGAACAATGTCCGAGTACCAACCTTGAGTCACTCGTGGTGACCCAACGAGGGAGGCAGTGAGCCCCTGAGCACCGATAGATGGGCTCAGAAACTATATGAGTGGCTCAGTTGGGAAGCCGAGGATCTCCCCTCTAGGGGAGATGACCAGGTCATAGAACGACCGTAGACCTAGGGTTCTCATGGACTCACCCGCTAGCAGCACGGGCGCGATAATCTTGGCTACTGAGGCCATTGTCATATAAGCCCATCCCAATGAGGGACCTAAGTCTCCGAGCATGACTCATGAGCAATGGAATTACATATGAAGGTAATTTCATTTCATTAATTAGGACCTACCCAATTAGAAATATACGGCAAAAAACCGCTAGATTTGCGGAGTGCCGGTGCTGTGGCCGGACAACCACAATGGCCCATCGACGACTGACCATGCAAGTGACCCGACCTCCCCCCTCTCATGGTCGGCACACCAGTCCAGGGAGGAGGTTGGGTACCCAAGTTGAGAGCTCGACAAGCCGCCGGCGTGAGGGTCGGAGTGCACTGAGAAGAGGCAGAGAACTCCTAGTTGTAGCTTGGAGATTGGCCCGACCTCAGCTGCCTGAGCCCTCTGAAGAGCACAACGTCCGGCCCAACCATGAGATCGGGTGGACGATCAGGGGCTCACGAGCGGCAATATGAGACTCGGGCACCCTTGAGCCTCACAGATGCCTAGAAGCCTGTAGGCATCGCCGTGTCACCCCCGCGCGCCTACCTTCATCGCTCCCACCAACAGGGTCATGGTAGCAGCTCAAGTGGGCAGGTCAGCCACCGCCCGGCCCCCTCCTGGCATGCGCACCTTAGTGCCATTGCAAAGGGCCCTAGCCCAGCGACTGCCTCAACTTCGAGTCACGACTAGGGCCTCGTTGGAATCCTTCCACTCTCACAAAGGGATGGCTTTGATGGCCAGGGAAGGGGAAGCAACGCTCACTCGGAGAGAGGTGTCGTGCTTCATCATGACCATGGCTGCCAGGAGTTGGATCTGAGAGGAAGAAGAGAAGGAACCAAAGGAGGGATAAAAGGCGTCGTGTCCCCAGGACTCCCCTTTTATAGCCCTAGTCGATGTGCAGCGAGTGGTTTCAGGCCCTCCGATCAGCCACCGACATATAAAAGAGGCCCTAGGAAACTGGCTAGGTGTCCTTTCAATCCCCATGATGCACCTAGGAGTGGTTGCGTGATGGAGGCCGCATAGTAAATGCAGAGCCAGGAGGACGCTAGCAACAAGTCAAGTCCCCGCTCCACTTTCCACCACGCGCGCTGCCACTCCGCTCATGCCTTCTTGCAGGACTTGAGGGGGTCCGACTCCCCTCAGGCCCACCGGCTGCTGTCAATGGCCTGGATCCACGCATGCCAAGTGCTATGACCTCTCCTCCACTAGATCTTCTCCACGTGGCCAAGCGTCCCATCTCCTAGATGACGTGGGACGGTGTGGGAGTGCATGCCATAACTCCACCGGGAGTGGAGCCCCACATGCCATCAACCACTTGCACAAAGTGTTAACTAACGGGACATGCTCAGAAGTCGCCATGCCTGCTGACAAAGAGGCCCCACAATGGCCTCGGGGGCTGCGTTGGCTCCCCAGATGGAGCAACCTGACCCCCCAATCGATGGGCGCTTGGACAACGGACCCCTAAAATCAACCAACTCTCCGGAATGGGGTCGAGAGCTACTAAGTGGTGGGCCCAGTGAGAGTCCCTCGCCCAAGCTCAGCGCACTCTCCATACCCCGACCTATGGCCACAGAAGGTCGGCCCAAGAAGGCCGGCCCGAGTGGATTGGGGCCTACTACCAAAGCCCTCAGAAGGGCGTGGCGCACTGGGTGATCAGGTGGCCTTGACCCATAGCCCAGATGCTCTCGATCACCCAACCCACGACAGGCTCCAACCAAAAAGAAGGGTGCCCTCAGACCTAAAGTTGGTAACTCCCAGATGAGTACACCAAACCATCGCTCGGACCGTAGACCTATGCGACATAGGATCAAAACAGGGGTCAACACCACTATCGCCCGACCTCGACAGCCGAGCACCACTCATCACACTAGGGAAAGGGCCCCACATGGGGTATCGCGCTCTTGTCAGCGGAAGCTACCCCCGTCATGGCTAAGTTTGGTCACCAGAAGATCGAAATTAGCCCTTCGTCACCATCACGAATAAGTGAGGCCACGAAGGGCTCGGGGGCTCCTGACGAGATCCCAACATATGGGTATGTTAAGCCTCGGGATCTATGGTTCCCGACCCAAGAGATCCCCCAATCGATCCCTCTAGGATTGCCTAGGGGCTATACCCATCGGGTATGCTCGTGTGCACCCTCAGACTAAGGAACTTTCTCGAGCCCAAGCATGCCAAAGCCTCTACTCAGAGCTTGGGGTTAGCCCGAGCCTTAGGCTCCCGATCGATGGGAAACCTGAACTTAGCCCTCGGCTCCTGCCTGACCAATGACGCTAGCCTAGGCCCAGGCACAAGAAGACATGCCCTGAGCCATCGAGGCTCGAGGGCTCCTCGATGTAGTACTTTGGGCACGGCCTTGCCGGCCGCTCCCCCGATAGGGTCATGCACATGGCCTGACACAAGAAGACAAGCTTTCCTTTGGCCTTCAGGGGTTTAGGGGCTCCTGGGCCCACATGTTAGCCCCTGGAGCCAACCTCCTTCGCCACCAAGAAGACTTTAGAAGGTCCACCTAGGGCAGGCCAGTCCAAGCTGACATAGCCTGACACGTAGACTGTCAGAACAGAGCAGCCAGATGCCTCCCGGGGCTTCTTTTTCTCCACAACATCGCCACGGTCCATAGAGCACCGTGACAAGACCCTCCTGTACTCCAGCACATGTAGACCATAGGATCAACCCCCAAACTGTCATGTACTCGACCAATCTCGGTATATAAGGGGTAAGGTCAGATTATAGAGGGGAGAGGATAATCCTAGACAGATCATTCCATTCCTCATCCATCCGCTCCTGCTCAGCACCGAGAGTAGAGCAACCTAGAGAGAGGCACCAAGAGCTCCTCCACCGCACCCGCCATCTTCCTCCTCTCCGATGAGGGGAAGACTCCACCCACAGCAAAGCAACCTCAGGATTAGCACCGAGCTAACCCCCTACCAAATCTCTCTCTATACACTCTGTTGGAACCCCCTGATTTTGGGTGCTCTTGAGTGTAAGGATCATCAGCTACTGGACATAGAGCATCTATCGGCCTGAACCAGGATAAACCATTGCGTCCTCTCTGTGATTCTTGTGTTCTTGAGTCCACCCAAGCCACCGGAGACACGTACTCTGACATCGACTCGAACAACAATGCTTGCCGCGGTTCCGACCCGATGACAGGCGGCCTTCTAGATGCTACTGGCACTTCCTTGTATAGAAGACAAACCTTCCTAGACACTCCCATGCCAAACCGATCGTTTTTGTGATTTGTTTCACGTGGGTAGTGATGCTAGGGGCATCACCTCTTATTTACCGCACCATGTGGCGCTCCAGACAAACCACACACCGAGTCCAATGGCACCCATCATTAGCCACCGATGACCAAGTCATCCAATGGGACCACATGTGCTCCCTCTCGATGGTCGAATAACCTACTGGACACTTTTCCTCTATCGCAGATGACCAAGCCGACCATTGTTATGCCATGAGCCAACCAGGCATCTCTGCCTCTTTTTATGGCTGTATTTGGTCAAAGATTCATAAGGTATGGGGAGAAAACATAGGAATAAAGAGGCACCATGGCCATTTTCGTAGCCCGAGCCATGCTAGCACACAAGCAAAAGTGGCAACAATGTAGAATGTCTTCTCTTCTAATCCAAATTTGTAGATGTCATCTTAAAACTGACATTTAAATGTGTGCCACAATAAGGAAAATGGGCCATCACCAGTTTAGTTTGGATTTTGGTGTTTGATGATCAACAAAATCAAGTTGGACTAACTTATTTGGAAGTGTTTATTTTGTAGTCCAATAGGTTGCAAACTTGACTTGGACGGAGACAATGTGGTGATCCACCTCAAGCAAGGCATTTAGAAGCATGTTTGAAGACACAATAAATCAAGCAAGTTCAAGTCGCAAGGTTGGAACCAGCCCGGATGCAAAAGGACAAGGAAGAAAAAGAAGGTAGGTGTCGGACCGCTACAGTAAAGGGTGTCGGACCTGACACGATCACTATTCACATTAGGGAGGGAACACAATAGGGCCTTGTTTAGATGGTAAATTTTTGCAATCTGGAAACTGTAGCACGTTTCGTTTGTATTTGATAAATTTTGTCTGATCATAGACTAACTAGGCTCAAAAGATTCGTCTCGTAATTTACAACCAAACTGTGCAATTAGTTATTTTTTTACCTATATTTAATGCTCTATGCATGCGTCCAAAAATTGATGTGACACAGAGAGTGAAAAAACTTGAAATTTGGAGGTGATCTAAACGAGTGCCCGGTTGCTACAGTACCTAGCCGTTGGCCGCACCAGTAGATCGGTGGCAGCTACGGTGCATGGTCGTCGGGTCCAATAAGCCCCCGAGAGGAGCAAATGGCGTCGGACCAATCCAACGGGTGGCCCCACGCGTCAGCCACAACAGCCGACGCAACGGTCGGCGGCAACGGCTACTGACACAGTGACCACTGCAAAGCGTCAGACTGCTATAGTGTAACTGGTCCAACGGTACACAGAATTGCTCATCCAAGCTAACAACGGCTCTATTTGCAATAGGGGCTATAAATATGAGTTGCAACAGGGCAAATGAGGTGTGGAGGAGTGAGGAAACAGACCAAGGGTGTTGCTACATAATTTTAGTGCTCTCCACATGCATAGTTCTTAGCGAAATACTCGGTGATTACCGTAGGTGATTTGCGAAGTGCTTAGGTAAGTTAGACCATGCTCATATGCGGTTGCTCTAGGTTTAGGCGTGTTTAGTGATGTTTGTACACTTCTTACCACTCGGTGCTTACGGACACCATTGTTGTACTTGGCGGGGATTATAAGTCTTGTGAGACCACACCAACAACGCTTGTGGTGTGGCCACCACCGTGTAAGGAGGGAACAAGGCCCGCAACGTTTCGGCTAGAAGCTTGACAGTGAAGACAGCGGGGAGCGGTCCAGGAGAGGCTTGCCAGAAGGCACCCCAGAGACCCACTTGAGCGTGGGGAAGGCACGGGGCTATCCATGGAGTTACCCGACAAGAAGCTTAACCCTTGCGAGGGGCTCCAATGAGGAATAGGGGTTAACTTGCGTGCTTCTCGATACCTCGGTAAAAATACCAGAGTCGTTGACGGGAGTTTGTATCACTACCTCATCTTTAGATTTCGCATTTATATTGTAATCTTGGTTGTGTCCTTTATCTTTCCTAGCTTAGTTGATAGGCTAGTTGATAGGATTAGAACCTAGGTTGCATAACTCTTTTTCGGTAGAGATAGCAACACATTAGCAAAACCGTAGTTGCACATTTGGATAGTTTATTTATTTGCATCGGTTTTGCTAAGGTGAAAATTAGAGGCCATAGTTAAAAATAGATTTTTGAGTTGCCTAATTCAACCCCACACTCTTAGACGTCACGATCCTTACAGCCACCTACGTATGACATTGGAGAATGTGGTATTTGCTGATACACACCATCAACCTCGAAATTTACTCAAAATTTGCTCAGTGCCCTTATGAAAAAACATGCATTTTTGCCGGAAGACACCGGCATCAACTGTTTTATTAATTTCTCACATTTAAGGAGAGAGAATATGAGGAAAATAACCTTTTTACGGTTAATCTTCAATGTCGGTCAGTTTTTTTTTTACAACAAACAGATTTATATTAACAGCATGAAGCTGAGAGTATTGTTACAGCTTGCATGTGAACAGAAGGCAGTGCAACCAAAAGCGGGCACTGATGATGGTGATGCAAATAAGAGCATATAGGCTGAAGAGTTGAGGCGGAATCAGAGAGACCCTGTCTAGCCAAGCTATCAGCAGTTGAGTTAAGGTTTCTAGGAATCTTGAAGATCTGAGAATGACGCCGCGTAGAGCAATTGATGAACTGCTGAGTGAAGAGCTTCATCCACCACTCTGGAGGGTGAGTGTGATCATTTTGATAAAGGAAGTCCACCATCTGCTGGCAATCTGATAAGAACGTCGTATTGTTGAATTGGAGGGCTTCATTACGGGCAGCGGCTAGAGCTAAGGCAGCTGCCTCAGCCATTAGCAGAGACAATTGCGCCTCGGTCGGTTATCTACTCACCGTCTCTCTGACTCTCTCTTTTACTCCCGTCTCTGGTCTTTCTTATCTCTCCACCTCACCGCATCGGCGCTCTGCCGCATCTGGATCTACACAGCAAACGCCGGCCGCCTTCTCTTCCCACAGGATCGGCTCGCACTCTCTTGTCCCTGCCCCCAAAATTTTCACCGAAAAGAAAGGAGGGCAAACCGTGCCTGCTCACGGTCCACAGAAATCACGATCTCCAGGATCAGGGTCCCAAGGTGCTTGACGCTGCTTGTGCTCGGCTGCATGGGGAACTACAATCTTTGCAGTGGCCATGGTAATTGCCTAATTCGTTGCTTCATTTAGAAATTATTATAAAGCATGATGAAAACTTGACAATAAGTAAGAGATTGACAGAAAGAGAAAGGGCGAGCACAATGAGAGTTACTGGCAGAATTTGCAATTAATATTTACAAGGAAAAATTTAACATTTTTTTTTTCCATTTGTGTTCGTGTATGCTCTGGTGAATTGGTAGTGGCGTGAATCGCAGATTGGAGAGTATGGGGTCCACTCTAGGATGCTCCAGGACAGGCACAAGGACGACTTCTCTTCCCACTTAGAGCTTCTTAAGTTAATCCTCATGCCTCGTTTGGATGTTATCGTATCTATCTCAATCCACATGTATTTGGGTAGATTAGGGTGAATATTAGTTCAAGCTCCACTCCAATCCACCCCAACACACATGGATTAATACGAATCACTACATCCAAACCAGACCTCAATTGGAATAATCGAAGGAGATTAAGAAAGATTTTGACTTGTAGGGAATTTAATCCCCTCAGATTTAGCATTGACCGAACAAGCCCATGTCGATGGGGAGTGACACCTTGTCAGAAGTATCATCCACGCAGGTGATGTTTAAATCCAGGGGCTAAAGTTTAGGGGTGTCACGTCAGGTGTCATATGGAGGTGTCACATGGGAGTGTTCGGATAGTAATAATAAAACAAATTACATAAGTTCTCAGTAATCTACGAGACGAATTAATTAAGCCTAATTAATCGGTCATTAGCATATATTACTGTAGCACCACAATGTTAAATTATGGACTAATTAGGTTTAAAAAATTTGTCTCGTAAAATAGTCGTAATATGTGCAATTAGTTATTTTTAGTCTATATTTAATACATCATGCATATGTCTAAACATACGATGTAATAGAGACTAAACTTAGGGCGAGAAACTAAACAGGCCGGTTGAAAATCGCGTAGTAGGCAGACTGCAGAGGTATGTAGGAACTGGTCGTGAGCGCGTGTGTAGGAAAAGGAGGAAAAGGGAAAGGAGTCGGAGTTTCCCTGCATCGGGCGGTGACATGCAGCTGTGGACACTAGCCACTACCACGGCCATGGTCTAAAGAAAGGAGATTATGCACAGGTATATTTAGGTACATTTTTCATTTGGCACAGCTAGATAGATTTCTTGAAACACCGAGGGTACGAGACCAAGAGATAGGTGATTGATTGAAAGCAGCAAAAGGTGCTAAAACATACTTACCGCACAGCGCAGCAATGAGCGTCGTCCACCGATTTCAGGATGCCAGTTTCTGCCAAGACGCCCAAACCCAAGGATGGCCTCCGCCTCCAGGCCGTAGCCGTGTTCTAATGGCTCTTCTTATCGGCAGCAAGACTGTTCTGATGGGTGGGAACACGACAAAACCTAATTTTTTTTTTCTCGGTTGACTTGGAATCGGTCAGTCCACTGACGTAAATCCACGCACGACTTGACCTTGTTCTGATGGGTGGGAAGCGGACGGAACACGACAAAACCTAATATTTTTTTTCTCGGTTGACTTGGAATCGGTCAGTCCACTGACGCGTCTCCTCATTAATTAGAGACATGCTTCTAAATCCACGCACTGTACTTCATCCGTCCTGAAAAGGATATAGTTCTAGCATAATACCAAGTTAAACAATTTTGAGTTTGATCAAATTTATAAAATAAAAAAAGAAGAAAAAGTAGTAGCATATGTTGCGCTGCTGATTTAGAGAAAGCCCACTCTGGAGCCTCCTGTCCAATATGGAGTCACTTGACCTCGCGTGGTGGGAAACACCAATGGCGTTATGCCATCAAACCAGAGGATGTTTAAAAAAAAAAACCCAGAGGATGGCCTCGGAGAACCGTGGCCGACGGAGCTTTTCTCTCCCTCCAAGCTTCACCACCCGTGTGTCATGTGACTCTTCTTACTAGTGTTCGGATGAAGCAGATATATATATTAATAAGTAGATGAAGCAGGATGCAGCGTCTAGGTTACATGCTGCGAGGAACGCGGCCTGTCGAAGAGGAGGGCTGCGTAGCCTAATTATACAGCTGATTACTTACTAGTGTTTGGTTCGACTGGTCCATACTTTTCTTACTTGCTATATTTTTTATTTGGTTGGTGGAATTGAATGAGTTGATTCGTCACCATATCATTCCTCACAAGCTAATAATTAGTATATACATGAGGAATATGTTGATTCCACAAAAATTCATAAGATGAACTCATGATATATCATCCCATGAAGCATAAGGTGACTCCATAAACAAAACACACCGTAAGGGATTTAGGGTTGGGCTACTGTTAGAGGGCTAAGTATCCCCCCCCCCCCCCCCCCCCCCCTCGAGAAGGACCAGGTGGAGCACCGTGTCCTTTATCTTGGAGAATAGTGCCTGTGCTGTCATCCTTGAGTCTCCAAAGGTCACTGTATTTCTTTGCTTCCAGAGGCACCAGAGGGTGAGGATTGCCAGTGTGTGCCCATCTTGTTACCCTGACTCATCATATGATAGAACCAGTCTTCTATATCACTCTTCACTTTGAAAGCCCTACACTAGTGGAGAAACGGGCTGTACCCCCGGTTCTCAACCGCCTTCAGTCCCGGTTTTAGAACCGGGAGTACGAAATCGGGACTAAAGGTCCCCTCCTTTAGTCCCGGTTTCGCGCCCGGGACTAAAGGTGCACATTTAGTCCCGGTTGGTAAGACCAACCGGGACTAAAGGGCCTCCCGGCCTGGCCACGTGGGGCGGCCCTTTAGTCCCAGTTGGTATTACCAACCGGGACTAAAGGTTTCTTTTTTTTTGTTTCTATTTTCAATTGATGATTCGTTTTGGTTTTCGAATAGGTTTTCGAATACGCATTCTACGCTGCTAATAATATACGTATTCTACACGTTTATAATGTTCGAACATTTTGTACAAACTAAAGTATGAAACTAACGTATATGTATGTGTGTGTGTGTGTGTATATATATATATATATATATATATATATATATATATATATATATATTACAAATAAAGGTTGTAGTGTATATTCTATCATATCCTTGGGATAACAAAATCACTCCATCTAGTTTGGCTTCCATGTTTCGTTGACGTCATTGTAGAACTCGCCGGCGGGGTTGAGGACCTGGTCATTAAGAAATCCTGCTATGGTCTCTTGAATTGCTTTTAGTTGGTCACGTCGTATGACTTTTTCCTTCAACCATAGAGTCTTCAATAAAAGTTAAAGGAAAAGTATTAATATATATATATGTGTGTTGGTCACTTGATTACTTATATATATGAGCAACAAAAGAAATTGTGAATATATGAATATATTTATATAACATACTTTGAGGATCTCTTCAGGAGTTCTTTTTGTGTACGCCCCGATAAACTCGCAAACATAGTATCCGCAGTAGTTGTTCCCCCTGTTCTTGCCTCAGAACCCACTTTTACAAGAAAAAAGATCCGGTGAATTGAAAGCATGCATGGTGTTAATTGAATTATATATATATATATAAATGTAGATAGTACTTACTTTGTATGCGATTACATCCAGTGGCGCTTTGCAATGTTTCATGTGGTGATTCTCAATGAAACTTTTCCAAACACTACGCCCAATAAAATAAAACATTAATTTGATCTTTAATAATTGTTGCAGTTAAGAGATCGGGGTATATATAGTTGCTAGAGAGACCATATTACCCTTGGATAATATCTATCATGTCTTGGTACTCTGTTTGCTCTTTTCTTAACGAGTCTAAGATTCTCAACCGACTATTGGCCATATCGATGACCATCAATATCCAGTGATTGCTGCATATGTTTTTATACACAAATATGATCGACATTAACTAGAGTCAACATATATGTATATATATGGGAGATAGCTTAGCTAGTAAGCAAATAATTGAACAAATGTCCATATGATCGACATTAATTATTTAACACTCACTTGAAGTTGTAGGGGAAGAGTATGTCCTTGTTTTGTTGGTTCACTAAGAACCTCATGAGATTTTTCTCGAGTTCAGCTTTCCATTAAGGCGGGGGATTAGGGTGTTTGAATACGACATTTGGATCAACGAAATCAACATCATTATCCTTTCTCTATCTGAGTTCTGTCATCTCATATCTGCATATATAAAAATATAGTGTGAGGATATATAATGTTTATATATACATGTAGCTTTATATATACACAGTTTAATAGTAGAAAATAATCACACTTACAGACAATAGCAGCTAATGAGACTTTTGTCAAGAGAGTCCAGGTGGCATAGTTGGTGTAATTCTTCAAACTCGACATATATAACGTCATCGCCATGGAAGTAATGTTGGTTTCTAACTCTGACAGTAACAAAGGCCTCTCTCTATTCACACGCCGCCATGTACCACTTGTTTAGCAGGTACATTTGCGTACCCAGTTCACCTAAGGCCTTAGGGTTGTATAGACTCTTTCCACGTTCAAATTTCTTCCAAGGATCCACTTTCGGAGCAGATGGTCCTTCAGCGAGCACTTGGGCAAGGTCCAAACTAATTTCCTCGTAAAACCGAGCCAGCTCCTCAAAATCGACATCTAAGTCTAAGTTCGAACCATATTCATTACGAACGACAAGAGGGGGGACTGATTGTTGCGATTGTTGTCCGAGTTGTGCAACACCTTTCCCTGGTCTAGTCTTTTTCTGCGCCAGATCAAATGACTTGGTGAGAGTGGTCGTAGTCCAATTTTGGCCGGGTCTTTTGAGATTCCCGCTTTTTCTGGTCCACCTTCTTTCTTAGAAGATCTGGAGGTAGGTAGAAGTATGATTTCTCTGGGTTCTCCCTCTCTTCTTGTTGCTTTTTTACTTTTCGAAGAAACTGTCCACATCTTTTTTTACTGCAGCTTTTAATTCCTTTTCACTTTTCTCGAAAGACAGTTTTTGGGGAATAACTGGATTAGATGAGGCTTTCTTCGTTGCCGGCTAGTGGGACAACGACTTTATTTGTGGGGCGGACCTCTTAGGAGCTGTCTTCCTCTTAGTCATCAAGGAAGGTGGGGCAGCCGTTGGAGGCGTTGGAGACCTCCTTGGAGGCATTGGAGACCTCCTTGGAGGTAGCGGCGGTGGCGACGTTGCCACCTGATTGCCCGGAGCACTATGATGATCTGGAGATTGAATAATTGGACTTAGGTTGGCGGAGGCCCTGCTGTGTGATTACAAAAAAGAATAATTAGGTATAAGAAATTGTTATTATTAATCATGCATGTTAATAAAAATTTTGTGAAAAAATTGTTTCGTTCACTTTTGTCCGCACCTATTGTCTGGCAGTTGAGGAAGCGGCGGTGGACTAGAGACCCCGGGAATAATGATGTAGCGCTTGCGCCATAGTATGAATGTTTTCTCTGCTTCTCCTAGAGTCTTCTCCCCATCACCTCCTGGAATGTCAAGAGGTAGGTCACTAAAACCTTTGTTAACTCTATCAACTGAGACACTAACATATCCAGGTGGTATTATTGCCCCATAGATTCTTGGTGTCTTGGTAGGATCTGGAGGACAAAAAACACCGAGAGCCACCATGATTGTAGCATTCTCTTTTGGAATATGTAGCTCACATGATGTAAACGGTGCAGTGATGTCATCCACGGGGAAACGTAGCATTGCGTCATCTTGATTTGGCAACTCCGTGGAAGCGCAGCTGCTTTTCAACTGATCAGGAGGGCTAATATTAATGTTCATTCCTGGATTTGATGTCTGCCTCTGGGCACTCATTGCTATTTGCACTTGCTTTATGATTTCGTCCTGTATTCTAGCTTGCATGTCTTTTTTGTGCTCCTGTGCTTGAAGCAACGCCTCCCGTGACTCACGAACCAATTCCTCCAACCTGCTGATCCACGCTGCATCCTTATCCTTCCTTCTCTGCTGGCTTCTGTAGGTATCTCTGTCGTCAGGGAAACCATGCTCCCAAGAAATATTATGTCCTAAACCTCTCGTTCGGCCACTGTGTTCAGCGGTCCCGAGGGCATAGCTTGTAGAGCATAAGATAATCTTTGTGTTGCTCTTTTAAGTTTTGAGCCATGAACCAGCTTCCTGGTCTCTAGGTCAATTGAGTGATTCTGGTGTGATACCCTTGGCAAGAATATCCACTTCCATTTTTTCCCACTTGGGAATGGCAGTCGCGTAGCCACCAGATCCCATGCCATGGTGGTATACCTTCTGTCGGGCATTCTCTTGGTTCCTTCTCACCCATTCCTCACCCTCTTCTAATGTCTTGTACTGTATAAAATTATTCCAGTAGGGCCTCAACTTCGCGAGCGGGCCACTAGTATTGAAATTGGGCATTACGTTCTTCTTGACGTATTTTGTGTATAGGGATTTCTTCCAAGTCTGAAATTGTGTGGCCATCTTCTTCATAGCCCAATTTCGAACTAGTTCCTTCAATTCATCAACGTTGATAGCATCATAATCATCCGCTTGCAACGTGAAATGTTGAAGAATATCATCCCAAATTAAATTCTTATCAAGATCAGAGACAAAACTAACATAAGGCTCGTTGATCTTTTGCTTCCATTCATGGGCACTGATCTAAAGTCTGTCCCTTACAAGGCACCCACAGTGTTGCACGAATTTCCTTGCGTGTGGACCAAGTGGTTCGCCTGTCTCAATATTGAATTCTGATATTATGTAGCGTCCCTCCAATGGCTTTTTCGGGCCTTGAATTTTTTTGCTTTTCGCCGTTGTTGTCATCGATCCAGAGGGCTACGTATAATAGATGATAGATATTCAAATATATATATATATAATATTCAAATATATATATATATATAATATTCAAATATATATATAAATACATATACCTCGCCTGTATTTTCTTGCACAATATTTTCTTGGTTATCTTCAAGAACCAGGTATTGACTCCCATCATCTACATCATGCTGGTCACCATCGACAAATTGAGTGCCGGCGTTGATAATATTCATTATTTCTTCATCCATGTTGTCTCTCGGGGCAGCCATCTAGCTTTTACACCACCAGATATATCTATAAAAAATAAAAACTATATCTATAAAATGAACTCCTGCAAGACGTGCCACCTCAAGGATAGTAACATTTGTAAAAATCATTTCTGTATCTGTACTAGTGATAGAATCTAGTATAAGCCTTATTTAAGTGCCTAGCTTGTTTGAAAGGGAAATCTTAACTGACAAAGTTTAAAGGTTTCCAGAGCGTTTAACACTACTCTGCTTGCCGAGAAAGTTGCTAGTGTTGTGTATTTGGCATTTTTCATGGCCGTGGCCATGGTCATTGTGTTCTCGTCTTTTATTACGGCAGGTAAGTAATTCACATGATATTTCCGCAAATTAACAGAAGAATGGGAGTGTACGCACATAATAATCGATTATCGTTTATATTTATATATATACTATGTTTGGGTATGGTGATTGACAGACTACTACGATGATATCGGGACGTGTGAATAAATAACCATCCGTACTAGTTGACCTTGCTGACGTGAGCATCTCGGCGAGCATTTCTCCACCGGACGGCACCGTACTTGGCCACGGAAGAGCTCCGATTCTACGAGGAAGGGAACACGGTCTTCCACGACCGTTGCCACTCTCCCTCGTAGAATCAAAGCTCCTCCTTGACATCCGTTACCGCTCGGTAGAGAACATGCTCGCTGAGCTGAACACGGTCCGCAAGTTCAACTAGTACGGATTTTCTACAATTTTCTATAGTCGTCATAAGCTACCGTGCAAAAAAGGAGGAAACGACGAGACACCGGGCGCGCCCGTGCTCCATTGAGCTCGATGGCTCAGCGCAAAATCGCATTACAAGATTGCCGGCACGAGGGCTCGGCACACGTATCCATCCGATTACAAAAGGTTGGAGCAATTAATCCATCATAAACGGATTATATATGGTGGCGGCGGTGGCTCACATCCAAGGTGTCAAACGCGAGGTCCAGCTCCTGCAGCCAAAAAAACATGTTAGAGACTCACACTTTACTAAAAAACATGTTACAGAAGTATGCACCAAATTGATGAGCCAAATTGATACTAATGGAAATCAGCAGACTATTGTTTATAACAGCAAAATGTACAAAATAAATGCAAAAGCAAGCATCTCACTATATCTTCAAAAATGCTTCCATTGTCAATGCTGCTCTCATCAGCATAGAGATTTTGTTGCAAAAAGTTTCTACCACTCAGGTTCCAATCCAAACTTCAAAGATCATGCACAGATTCTAGATTCATACAGAAGCATCTTTTTTTATGACTTGTAGAAATTGCAAAAGCTCATGATATCAGCCATAACTCCTACCAGATCAAAGTTAGCTCCTGCCTAGATTCTAGATTCATACAAAAGCTCATTTGCAACAAGTATGTACAAATGTATAAAATCATAATTCTAATAAACATGATCATCTAGTAGAGCTTTTAATTAAAGGATTTGTCATGCCGGAGCTCCATGGCCACGGTGGTGGCCTCCTTCTTCCCCTCCCACTCCCACCGTCGCCAAGGCCATGGGCGCCCTGCCCCAACCTAGCCCGGCGATCTCCATCGTCGTCGGAACACCAACTACGGCATCATCAAGGGAAGTGCAGAGGAAGAGGGAGACCAGGCCAAACCTAGAGACGTACCGTAGCTGTGGCCTGCTGCGGATCTTGGAGAAGACTGCTTGGGGGCGAGGTGGGCCGGGGACGAGGACGACGCGAGGCGTGCGCTAGCCGACCAGTGACAGCATGCGCGCGTGAGGCGAGGCTAGGGTGGCCTAGGGGCGGCGGCGCTGCTGGATCGATCTGGTGGAGAAGATGAGGCTTAGCGGAGACAGAGAGGTTTTATAAAGGGAGACCTTTAGTCCCGGTTGCCGCTACGAACCGGGACTAAAGACCCTTTAGTCCCGGGTGATGATTAGAACCGGGACTAAAGGTTTGATCTTTAGTCCCGGGTGTAGCCACGGCCTGGGAGTAAAGGTCATTTTGGCGGGCTACGAAAACGCAGCCCACCTTTAGTCCCGGGTGTAGCCACGGCTCGGGAGTAAAGAGCATTTTAGGCCCGGGAGTAAAGGTGGTCTGCAGTTGGCTTTCTCTGGTTTCCATAAGTTTTTTTTCCTTTTTTATATATTTCTTTTATATAAAAATGCATAGAGTTATTAATTGCCTAATAAATAAAATATTACCAAAAAAATTATAAAAAAATGCTGGACTTGGTTTTGCATTATTATACACAACAAAAAATTGTAACCTAAACTCTTTTGTTTTACTGTATGAATATTTGACATAGTGTAAATAATAATTACAATTTGCACCATGTAAAAATATACTACTTAATTAAAATCATTAAAACTATTGCTTTTCGACAGGAAATTAGTTTTCACATCTTATTAACGTTGATCATTTGGTTTTTCATCACACATTCTCCACGGGAAATCCACCGTCTAGCAGAAAATTCATTTAAACCGTAGAAAATATGAAAACATGACAAAAAATCTAAAGTCACAATTATTACATAATAGGTCTAATACATCACTAAATATATCAAGCGGGCACAGTAGTGAACTTCTTCTTAACATATATCCCTTGGTTATGATCGCGTCGTAACCATGGAGTGTCCTCATCATTTAGCTGGATGCTTGGGTCTTTGTTCACTATGAAGGGTGGAATTCGGTCATCCTTTTCATAATCTTCTGATATGTCTGACTTGTCTTCAATTCCGACGATGTTTCTTTTCCCTGAAAGAACTATGTGGCGCTTTGGCTCATAGATTGGGTCGTTGTTGTTTTTCCCTCTCTTCGGTTTTGTAGACATGTCCTTGACATAAAACACCTGATTCACATCCTTGGCAAGGACGAACGGTTCATCTTTGTACCCAATATTGTTGAGGTCCACGGTTGTCATTCCATACTTGTTGTCGACTGCTACCCCGCCTCAAGTCGCCTTTACCCATTGACACTTGAACAATGGTACCTTAAAAGTAGGTGCATAGTTTAGTTTCCATATCTCCTCTATGCGGCCATAATATGTTTGCTTATTTCCATTAGGGCCGGTGGCATCTATGCGGACACCACTATTTTAGTTGGTGCTCCTTTTATCTTGGGTTACTATGTAAAATATATTCCCATTTATCTCGTACCCTTTGTATGTGAGGATATGCCATGATGGCTGCCTAGCCAACAAATACAGTTGCTCATCAATACTCTCATCACCCTAACATTCTTTTTGCAACCAGTCGCTGAAAGTGTCCATGTGCTGACGTGTAATCCAAGCTTCAGACTTCCCTGGAAACTCGGATCAGAGCAACTCTTTATGTGTCTCGATATACGGATCCACCAAGGAGGAGTTTTGCAGAACTATGTAGTGTGCTTTATTAAAATAATTGTCCTGCGTACCAATATATGTTTTCTTCCCTAGTGTCCCCTTTCCACTTAGTCTCCCCTCATGTCATGATTCAGGAACACCAACTAGGTCAAGGTCAGGAATAAAGTCAACACAAAACTCAATGACCTCCTCTGTTCCATAGCCCATGGCGATGCTTCCTTCTGGCCGAGCACGGTTGTGAACATATTTCTTTAGGACTCCCATGAACCTCTCAAAGGGGAACATGTTGTGTAGGAACACAGGACCGAGAATGCTAATCTCCTTGACCAGGTGAATTATGAGGTGTGTCATGATATTAAAGAAGGAAGGAGGGAACACCAACTCAAAGCTAACAAGACATTAGACCACATCATTCTGTAGTTTAGCTAGATCCATTGGATCGATTGCCTTCTAAGAAATTGCATTGAGGAATGCACATAGCTTCACGGTGGCTAGACATACATTTGGAGGTAGAATTCCTCTTAATGCAACTGGAAGCAATTGCGTCATGAGCACGTGACAGTCATGGGACTTTAAGTTTAGGAATTTCTTCTTTGGCATATTTATTATACCCTTTATATTTGAGGAGAATCCAGATGGTACCTTGATGCTTGCTAGGCATTCAAACATGCTTTCCTTCTCTTCTTTGCTAAGAGTGTAGCTGGCAGGACTTAAGTAATGGCGTCCATCATCTGTCTTCTCTGGATGTAGGTTGCCTCGTTCTTTCAAACATCGCAGGTCCTGTCGTGCTTCAAGTGTGTCCTTAGGCTTCCCATACACACGCATGAAGCCTAGCAGGTTCACATAAAGATTCTTCATCAGGTGCATCACGTCGATCGCGCTACGGACCTCTAGGACTTGCCAATAGGGTAGCTCCCAAAATATGGACTTCTTCCACATGGGTGCGTGACCGTCGGCGTCGTTTGGAACAGGTTCACTGCCATGTGCCTTTCCAAATACTACTTTCACATCCTTGACTATATTGAGTACATTCTCACCAGTTCAGTTGCCCGGCTTGGACTAGTGGTCTGCCTTACCTTTAAAATGCTTGCCTTTCTTTCTTAGGGGGTGATTCGCAGGAAGAAATCGACGATGGCCAAGGTACACGACCTTTCGACATTTTTTCAAGAATATACCTTTAATGTCATCGAAACAGTGCGTGCATGCATTATATCCCTTGTTTGATTGTCCTGAAAGATTACTTAGAGCATGCCAATCATTGATTGTTATGAACAACAATGCTCGCAGGTCAAAGTGCTCCTGTTTGTGCTCATCCCACACATGTACACCTGGTCTGTTCCACAAAAGTAGAAGTTCTTCAACTAGTGGCCTCAGGTACACATCGATGTCGTTGCCAGGTTGCCTTGGACCTTGGATGAGCACTGGCATCATAATAAACAGGAGCACTTTGACCTACGAGCACTGGCATCATAATAAACAGGAGCACTTCGGCCACACATAAGAAAGAATGCACACCCTCAATGAACTCTTGGGAGCGGCGATCAGTATTGTACATCCAATGTCGGCTCATCTGCATTACATGACATACATACCATATTAAAACCTAGAACATAATTAGTTAATTATACGACATGGATGCCACCACACAAGGTATTAATTTATGAAAGTCTCGCTATAATGTAGACAATCCCAACTACCACTAAAAATCCTAAAGCTAAAATGCACTTCAGCAGCATAAGGATTTCGTGACCAATCCCAACTAAAATAGATAGCTCATGCATTTGTTCAACATCTATGGGCTTCTTCCGCAGGATCACTGCCTCATCAGCCGCCGTAGCCGCCTGTGCAAGAGAGTTTTGCACATGTTCAACATACTCTTCCTCCCAGTACCAGCCTGAATATCCAGTGCCATCCCACTAAAATAAAAAAAAAAAATTAGAACTTTAATTACAATCATCATGAAAATAAGTATAAATTAACCATAATCATCAAATGCGACAAAATAACTCACATTGCGATCCGGACACTTGTAGAAGATACGGCCCTTGTTGTGACACTCCTTCCTAACCCGGTACTCCATCACAATCTTCTCCTCACACTTGTCGCATGCAATGAGAAGAAGGTCTGGCCTCAGTCGCTTTGTAACCTGATGAGAGGCCGAGGACCCGAAAGCAGTTGCCATCTACTCTCTATACCCATTTTTAATATAATATAAATTTCTCATTTTATAAACAAATAAAATTAAAAAAACTCTAAAATTCTCTATATCTCTAAAGCATGAAGTGTGCTATGCATGCTAGAAATGAAAGCTCAATACTAGTTTTGAATAACTACTTTAACCTTCCTTCATTTAAATACGCAAACTTTAAAGTGATTTTGAGCTTAAATGGCTTACAAATAAAAAAAATCTACCATAAAAAAACCACATATATCTAGTCCATAAAATGAAATAAGCTACAGATGAAACATGAGAGTATAAAGTTGGTAACCTTTAGAACCGATCAAGGAATGGAAGAAATCTTGTGACCGGTGATGAGGAAGAAGAGAGGTCGGCGATAGCAAGAGAACACTGAGCTCGAAGTGGCTCGGGCTCGGGGAGGAACAAGGGCTATATAGGAGGGTACCTTTAGTCCCAGTTGGAGACAGAAACCGGGACTAAAGGTCCCTTTATAGTCCCGGACGGAGCCTCCAGTCAGGAGTAGACTTTTACTCCCAGTTGGAGGCACCAACCGGGAGTAAATGTTAACCTTTAGTCCTGGTTGGTAGCTCCAACCGGGACTAAAGGTCCCCTCCAGCAAAAGCTTGGCGCAGTAGCAGTTGGGCAGGGACCTTTAGTCCCGGTTGGATCTACAAACCGGGACCAAAGGTCTCTCTAGTCTCAGACGCGAAAAATACCAAGACTAAAGCCAAATTTCGAGCTGGATCAAAGGTCGTTTCTCTACTAGTGCTAGTTTGGTTTTGGATAATTGATGAAACCTATGAACTAATCCTTGAATTAAGTGTGTAGACAAGAGAGGATGGTCCAAAGCCAAGTGATGGAGCTAGATGATGGTCAAGGTGATGATGATGACCAAGAGAAATGATCAAGTGCTCCAACTTGGAAAAGAAGAAAAACAAAAACAAAAAACCAAGGAGACCAAGGCAAAGGTACCAAATAGGTTTTTATTTTGGCACTCAAGACACCATAGAGGGTGTGAGTGTATTTAGGATCGATAGCTGTACTATAAAGAGGGGGAATATTTGGCTAAGCGGTTATCGAGTGCCACTAGGTGACATGATTCTTGCATATGCATTAGGGACCTAGTGTGCTAACAATTAACCCTTGAAAACTGCTTGAAAAATGCTAACACATGGGCACATGAGTTATAGACTTAGTGATTAGAAACTTAGAACCAAGGGTGTGGTGATTGCGCTTGAATCAAGTTGAAACAGGGGCATCGGACCCTGTTTCCCAAGGCATCAAACCCTGCCTAGCTCGGTCCAATGGCTAACCCAAGCGAGCGGGTAGAAAGGAGGTGGCGTCAGACCCTGGTGATCAGTGGCGTTGAACTGACTGTGCGCACTGTTCCTTCATGCGTGTGAGGGCAAGGTTGGCATAGGCACGACACATGGCGGCATCGGACTCTCACCTACATCCGGTGATTTTCACTGTTTTGGACCCTCTCTGCATAGTTTTGGCAGGCATTGGGCCTACACTATGTTGAGTCCGACGGTGCGTCTGTTGTTGTGTCCGACGATGCGTTCGTTGGCAGCAATGGTCTATTCGTTTGAATGGGATGCATGGCAACACGGGAGTGGCCACGGCAGGATGTCGAACCCTGCGTCGGACGGTCCGATGGCTCCGCGCAGCCATGTCCGATGGTCACTTATGTGACTAACGGCTCTTTGAGCCAAGGGGGCTCTATAATAGATGTTGGCCGGCTCTAGCTCATTCTCTTGCACATTTTCATCAGTGATACATCCTTGTGAGCTAAATCAAACATCTCCCACTCATCTCCATCATTGATTTATCATCATAGTGAGATTGGGAGTGATTCCTAGTGCATTTGCTTGAGTGATTGCTTCTAGTGGCACTTGGGGATTGTTGTGGCTGTGGATTTCTTGTTACTCTTGATGGCTGCCGCCACCTAGATGGTTTGGAGTAGTGGAGGAGCATTGGCATGAGTTGGTGATTGTTCGAGGCCATCTCTCGGTGATTGTGAGGGGTCTTGTACCTTCCCCGGTGGAGAGCCAAAAGGTAACTCTAGTGGATTGATCGTGTCATTGAGTTACCTCACTTGTGGGTAGGTTTTTGCAGCGCCTAAGTGTTGGGCTTGGTTTGTGAAACACCTATTAGCCGCCAATCCACCAAGTGTTGGTCGACACAACGGGGACTAGCGTGTCGGCAAGCACGTGAACCTCGGGAGAAAAATCTTGTGTCCATTGTAATTGGAATTCTCTCGATTATTGATTGGGTATTCATATTGTGATTGGTTCATCACACTTGCCATGGTGGTAAATTCATCCCACTCACTCTATAGCATTTACTTTGTTTACATTCTTACCTAGTCAAGCTCTTTAGTGTAGCTAGTCTTTGAGAGCTTATTAGTTTGGTTAGTGAGGCTCTTTAGTTAGTCTTTGAGAGCTCACTAGCTTAGAGAGTAGTGACCTAGCTTTGTGTGTGCTTAGAGATCATAGCAACTAGAATTGTGGTATAGGTGGCTTGCATCACTTGGTAGAGCTAGAGCAAAACTTGCCATCACCATTTGTTGTACTAATCATTTTGCTCTAGTGAATTTGTAAAGATTTTTATAGGCTATTCATCCCCCTCTAGCCATTTAGGACCTTTTAAGTGGTATCAGAGCCATGGTCACTGTTTAAGCAAGGCTTAACAACCTTCGGTGTCAAAAGGTGGATCAAGTTGTGTTTAGCCATGTGGGGGGCAAACCACCGTTCTTTGATGGTACATGCTATGACTTTTGGAAGAGAAAGATGAAGATGTACCTTGGTTAAATCAACGATCAAGTGTGGGATGTGATAGAAAGTGACTATGTGATTCTTGATCCCACCAATCTCACCAACAATGACAAGGCAAACAAGAAATGCAATACAATGGCTCTCAACACCATCTACAATGCCATTGATTCAAAGGTGTTTGATCAAATCAAGGATTGTGAAAGAGCTAGTGAAGTGTGGAAGAGATTAGAAGAAACATATGAGGGCACACCAGCGGTGAAGAGTGGCAAGTTGTACATTCTCAAGGACAAGTTGACAAGCTTCAAGATGAAAGATGATGAAAGCATTTTGGAGATGTTCCATAGATTGCAAGTAATTGTCAATGACGTAAAGGCTTTGGGTGAGAAGATAAATGCTGATGATGTCTCTCATCGGTTCTTGATGTGCTTACCTCTAAGATTTAAGACATTAAGATTGATCAGCATAAGAGGAGGATTGAAGGACCTAACCCCTAACCAAGTACTAGGTGATGTCATGACACAAGAGACATACTGTGTGGAAAGGGAGGGGGTTGATCAAGATGAGAAGAAGGATGAGGATAATAAGAAGAAGAGTGTAGCATTCAAGACTAGTACATCATCAAAGAGCAAGGGTAAAGCAAAGAAAGAAGAACCAAGTGAAGATGAAGATGCTAGTGACATTGATGAAGAAGCCATGGCTCTCTTTGTGCGCAAGTTTGGCAAATTTATGAAGAACAAGAGCTATGGTGCAAGAAAGAGAAGAGATAGCAACAAGAGCAAAGATTATGTGAGAAGATGCCGCAAGCACAAATAGCAAGGATCATGTTATAGCAAATTGTCCCTACAATAGTGACAATGATGAGGATGAGAAGAAGATGACCTTCCAAAAGAAGAAGAAGGGTGGCAGATGTGTGGTTACCTGGGATAGTGATGCTTGTTCGAATAATGATGATTCAAGTGATGATGATAAGAAGACATCCAAGAAGAAGGCACTTGTAAGCATCGCCATAAACAACAAGCCTTTTCTCTTTGACACTCCATCAACATGCTTCATGGCAAAGCCCACCAAGGTAAAATATGATGAAAGTGATGGTAGTGATTGTGAGAGTGATGATGATGATGAGTACTCAAAGGAGGAGCTCATGGACATGTTGGAACAAATTCATACTTGTTTTGAGATGAAGAGAAAGGAGTGCCAAGAATTACTCAAGAAGGTAAAATCTCTTAAGCAATCATTTGATGAGCTCAATGCTACTCATGAGAGTCTAGTGGATGCCCATGAGAAGCTTGGCAAAGCTCACTCTAAGCTTGAAAAGGCTCACTCAAGAAGGAGATTGTTGTAACATGTGACGTAGGCTCTACTTGTGATTTAATTGATGAATCTTTCTTTGAGCCAATCATTGTTGCCTCCACTAACCCTTCTTGTAGCACATCCACTTCTATTTCACCTAGTGAGGTTGTCACTTGTGACTCCACACTAAAGGTGGAAAATGAGACCCTCAAGAAGGAGGTAAATGAGCTCACTCATGCCTTAGGCAATGCCTATGGTGGTGAGACCCGCTTGCTAAAGTGCTTGGGTAGCCAAAGGTTTTCTCTCAACAAAGAGGGATTAGGCTATACCCCCAAGAATGGCAAGGCGGCCTTTACTCCTTATAGGACTAGTTTTGTGAAGAATAATGGTCGGTTTTGCAATAGATGCAAGTAAGTTGGGCACCTAGAGCAATATTGCAAGAACAAGAGCAAACCAACTAATGTATCCTTAATTAAGTTTGATACCTGTTATTTGCTTACCAAGGGTGTGAATGGTGTGCATGCTATGTTCATTGGTACACCAATTGTGGGCTCAAAGAAGAAAGTCAATTGGGTGCCAAAGACCGTTGTCACTAACCTTCAAGGACCCAAGCAAGTTTGGGTACCTAAAGAGAATTGATCTTCTTTTGTAGGTCAATTACAAAGCCGGAGGAAGGCATTGGGTGCTTGATAGTGGGTGCACACAACACATGACCGGTGATTTAACAATGTTCAATTCAATCAACACAAATGATAGCAATGGGGTTGAAAGTATAACATTTGGTGATAATGGCAAAGGCAAAGTCAAAGGGCTTGGTAAGATTGCAATATCCAATGACTTGAGCATATCCAATGTGTTACTAGTAGAGAGCTTGAACTTCAACCTTTTATTAGTAGCACAACTTTGTGATCTTGGTCTCAAGTGCATATTTGGTGTGGATGATGTAGAGATCATAAGTGTTGATGGCTCTAACTTGATATTCAAAGGTTTTAGATATGAGAATCTATCCTTGGTTGATTTTAGTGCTAGTGAAGCTCAATTGTCAACATGTTTATTCACTAAGTCTAGCATGGGTTGGTTATGGCATAGAAGGCTTGGTCATGTTGGAATAAAACAATTGAATAGATTGATTCAACATGACTTGGTTAAGGGCTTAAAGGATATGGTGTTTGAGAAGGATAGATTATGTAGCTCTTGCCAAGCAGGAAATCTCAAGCATTTAAGTTGTTGCATATGGATTTGTTTGGGCCAACAACATATACTAGCATTTGTGGAAACAAATATGGATTTGTAATAGTGGATTATTTCACTAGATACAAATGGCTCTTCTTTCTTGTTGATAAGAGTGATGTGTTTGATACATTCAAGACATTCGTCAAAAGAATACACAATGAGTTTGAAACAACCATCAAGAAAGTAAGAAGTGACAATGGTAGTGAATTCAAGAATACTAGAATTGATGATTTGTGTGATGAGTTTTTAATTAGGCATCAATTCTTGGCCAAGTACACTCCACAATCAAATGGCCTTGTTGAGAGGAAGAATAGAACTTTGATTGACATAGAAAGATCAATGTTGAGTGAATATAATGTTAGTCATTCATTTTGGGCTGAAGCAATCAACACGGCTTGCTATTGTAGCAACCGCCTCTATTGTCACCCAATGTTGGAGAAGACACCATATGGGCTCTTGAATGGTAGAAAGCCCAATATTGCATATTTTCGGGTTTTTGGTTGCAAATGCTACATATTGAAGAAAAGTCACTAGATTGAGCAAATTTGAGAAGAAGTGTGATGAAGGCTTCTTGTTTGGTTACTCCACTACTAGCGAGGCTTATAGAGTTTGGAACTTGTATAGTGGTACTCTTGAGGAGGTTCATGATGTTGAATTTGATGAAACCAAGGGTTCCCAAGAGGAAGATGAGAATCTAGATGATGTGAGAGGCACTCAATTAACCAATGCAATGAATAAGATGGATATTAGTGATATAAGGCCTAGAGAGGTGATAGAAGTTGAAGATGACAAATATCAAGTGCTCTCTAACTCAAATGTGCAAGCTAGTGGTTCTCATGATCAAAATCAAGCTAGTACAAGTGGTGCTTGAGTGCAAGATCTACAACAAGTGGCTAGTGCATCATCTCAACCAAATGACCAACCAAGTGCAAGTAATCAAGTTCAAGTGCTCCAACCAACAAATGTTGTAAGAGATCATCCATTAGACTCTATAATTGGAGATATTTCTAGAGGTGTGCAAACTAGATCAAGATTGGTATCATTTTGTGAGCATTTCTCATTTGTGTCATCCATTGAACTGAGGAAGATAGATGAAGCTTTGAAGGATGTTGATTGGGTCAATGCTATGCATGAAGAGCTAACCAACTTTACAAGAAATCAAGTATGAGAGTTAGTTGAGAGGCCTAAGGATCATAATGTGATTGGAACCAAATGGATCTTTTAGAATAAGAAAGATCAAGATGGGATAGTAGTAAGGAACAAAGCAAGATTGGCGGCATAAGGCTATACACAAGTTGAAGGTCTTGACTTTGGAGAAACATATGCCCCGGTTGCAAGATTGGAAGCAATTAGGATCTTGTTAGCCCATGCTTGTGCCCATAACATCAAGCTATATCAAATGGATGTGAAGAGTGCATTTCTCAATGGCTACATCAATGATGAAATTTATGTTAAGCAACCACCCGATTTTGAAGATGACAAGAAACCCAACCATGTGTACAAGTTGAAGAAGTCATTATATGGCTTGAAGCAAGCACCTAGAGCATGGTATGAGAGGTTGAGGGATTTCCTACTCTCTAAGGGATTCAAGATGGGCAAGGTTGACACCACTCTCTTCACTAAGAAGATAGGGAATGATTTGTTTGTGTTGCAAATCTATGTTGATGACATTATTTTTTTGTTCAACCAATCAAGATTTTGTGAAGAGTTTGGAAACATGATGGCTAATGAGTTTGAAATGTCCATGATTGGAGAGCTTAGTTACTTCCTTGGTCTTCAAATCAAGCAAATGATGAATGGTACATTTGTGAGTCAAGGCAAGTACATCAAAGACATGCTCAAGAAGTTTGGAATGGATGATACAAAGGCTATCAGTACACCTATGGGGACAAATGGAAAGTTGGATAGTCATGCTAGTGGCAACATGGTGGATCAAAAGTTGTATCGGTCTATGATTGGAAGCCTACTCTATATGACTGCATCAAGGCTGGATGTGATATATAGTGTATGCATGTATGCTAGATTTCAAGCCTCACCAAGAGAAACTCATTTGAAGGCAACAAAAAGAATATTGAGGTACTTGAAGCATACACAAAATGTTGGATTGTGGTATCCTAAAGGAGCAAACTTTGAGTTGATTGGTTATTCAGATTCTGATTATGCGCGATATAAAGTTGAGAGAAAGAGCACATCGGGCACATGTCAATTATTGGGAAGATCACTTGTGTCTTGGTCATCAAAGAAGCAAAATAGTGTAGCACTTTCAACTGCCAAAGCGGAGTACATTTTTGGCCGGTAGTTGTTGTGCTCAATTACTTTGGATGAATGCCACCTTGAATGATTTTGGAATCAAGTTCAAACAAGTGCCATTGCTATGTGACAATGAAAGTGTCGTGAAGCTCACCAACAATCCGGTTCAACATTCAAGAACAAAGCACATAGATGTCCGCCATCATTTCATAAGATATCATCAACAAAAAGGGGACATTTGTTTTAAGAGTGTGGGCACCGATGATCAACTTGCCAATATTTTCATCAGGCCACTTGATGAGAACAAGTTTTGCAAGCTAAGGAATGAATTGAACATATTTGACTTCTCAAATATGTGTTGATGCACCCCCATTATGTGATATGCCTCTCCTTCGAGCAAAGCAAGGTAAAATTGATTAACATGTCATTCATCCATGGCTAAGCACTTGTTTAGTGCATCTAGTCATTCCTGATGTTTTATAAGCTCTGTAACACCCCAGGTGTTTGTCACCAGTTAAGCTGTGGGTTTGAGCTCAAACATGGCAGATTAAGTGACGATGGAGATGTCAAGGTCAAACCTATGGAAATAAGCCCCAACCTAAACTCAAATATTGCACCCTTGCTTTAAATATAGGCCCTTTTCAAGATATATGCTTGGCTGATGTTATTGGAATATCTTCATGTCTCTCACATCAATACCCATCTATATGGATCACTGGAAAAGTTTCATGAAGTTTGGAATCAAGAAGTCACATCAAATGACAAGTTATGTCATTGCCTGGATTATTTTATAAAGTGAATGGAATTCTTGATCGTCAACCAAATCTTGAAACCTTGCCCAAATGACTCTAATTGAACTCTACAACAAAAGTTATGAAGGGTTCGTGTTGAGCAAAGGTGGAGAAAATATCCGAAAATAATGGAAACCCTAAATTCTATAACAAAAAGGGCTTTGCGTTGACCGAGAAATAAAGTTGACTTCTGGACCAGATATGAGGTTTGACCAAAAATGAAAGTTGAATAAAAGTTTAATTATAACAAACTTTGTTAAAAGACCAAGTCATGATTTGATTTCAAAATGGATCAAAACAAGGCTCAAAATCTAATTGAAAAGCTGAAATCAACCCGACAGTGTTTGCAGCCCGGAATTCACCGACATTGACATTGACATTCCGCGTTCTCCAAATTTTGCTAAGCAACTTGAGTTGGTCCAAAAATAAAAGTTGAATGTTATATTATGGAGAAGAGCATATAAAAAGTTGGACTAAGTTCGACTCTGTTTTGGTCCTCAATTTTGCGTTTACTTAATGGATATCAAGGCACTGACACTATCATTTTGGGGCTTAATTAGTCACTAACCTGCAGCCCTAATGGCCAATTACCCTTAATGAAAGTTGGTGAGGACATAGAGAGCAGTCAATTTGCTTAAGGTGCCTAGAACCGAATATGCCCGGAAGATGCCCAAAACTTGGTTCTAATGTGGCCACGTTGTCGTCGGCCAGGTGCTCTGGGAAACTCCTCAATGGGGGAGCGCGTGGTAGCCATGCTGAGCTTGCCCCACCATGGCTCTCCCTCTCCACTCCGCGTGTCCTAGCGACCCTGCCGCGTGGCCTGCTACTCCAAAGCGGACGCCCGAGCTCTCCACTTCCTCCCTCACTTGCTCCGCTCCACGCCGGGACGCGTGACCGCCATGACCGAGCTCCGAGCTCGCCAGTGCCACGGCCGTGTTCCCCCTCTCAGCCTCCCCTCACTCCTCATGAGCAACGCCATCAGCTTCGCCTCCCTTTCCTGCATGCTGTGCTCGTGCTCGCCGTCCAAAACTGTGCTGGAAGCACCGTAGTCGCCGGCCGCCGTCGCCTCTGAAAGCCGGTGCACATGGCCAGGCCAAACCAGCCTGCCTCCAGCCAAATTGAGCAGCCCCATGTGTGTGCGCAAGCCCCTGGGTGCTCACCGCCGCTTCTGGATCCTGTTGGCCAAGTCGGCCAACCCTGCAGCTACTGCCGCCGGCGAGGCTGCCGCGGCCGTCGCTGGCTCACGTGGATGGCCCTCCACCGGCAGTCTTCATCCAAGATTGGACCTCCTACGGGTGCTTCTTGGCGTGTTGATGCTCCGGAACCCCTACTTCGTCGCCGACGAGGACCAGGGAGGCAGGAACAGCGAGCTCCGACGAACTGCTATGTTTCCGGCCGAGTGAAGAGGACGAAGGACCACACGCTTGAATTTGATATTCCCCAGGGGGTTAACTAAATAATCAGTGACTCATTTGAATAGTGCACTAAAGGATCTATTTGTTCGGGTTTAATTTCTGTAAACTGCAGGGTCCCCGATGCAAGTTTACATGCCTTTTCTTTTGATTTTTACAGAATTGAATGATGAACTTTGAAAAATCATATTAATCAGTAGAAAAATTCTAAAATAACAAATGTAGACTTTTTGGAATCCTTATGAAATTATCGATGCAGTAGATCTATAATATGGCATATTTTAGTTTAAAGTTTTAGCTGTAAAAGTGGATTTATGCAGGTTAGGGTTTGAATGCTAGTCTTACTTGTCTTTTTCATAACTGCAGTTGTTGTGCTCAAATAATTGTGAAATTTGTTTTGGAGTGCTACCAAGGTTATTCTTGATGTCTGGTAAAAATTTCAATATTTTAGGCTTGATAGTTTAAGATCTATAAAAATAAAAAATTACCTGTATTGCTTTGCTCCTATTTTGAATAGTCCTGCATGTTTGAATTAATTGGCTTAGTTAAGTTATGAATCATGACTTTATGATAATACATGAGTTGTAGTAGTTTTATTAATCTTTTCAAAAAGCTAAATATCATAATTTTTGGTTAGGTAGATCTTGAGTTATACTTGCTTAAATCTCTGTGGCTGTTTCTGCCCAAACCCAGAGAGGGTTTCCTTGTTCTTACTGTGGGGCCTTCTTAGTAGTAGAATTAGCTTGAGGTGTTTACAACAAAGTTGTTTATAATTTGATAAGATTTCTAAATAGTCTAGAACCACATTTATTGGACATGCATAACTCCATTTATAGCTGTTTAAAGTGGCATGTCAGTTTCTGTCTATGTTTTGGACAGAGATGCAATTATTGGATTAATTGACCCTTCTAACTGTATAATCGTCTTAATATGAGAATAAGAAAGTTGTAGGTAACTTCCTAAGATTTTGAAAAAGTTATGGTTCATATTTGTTGGAGGTCTTGAACTCCAGTTATGCTTCTCTGAAGTTCCTATCAGTTTTCCGTACCACTGCTGTTGGGTTGCATTTGCAGTTTTGCTTGCGCAATTATTTTAGTGGTGTCAATGATGTTTGCTATGGTTGTAGTGAATACAAAAGTTGTAGAAAATTTCATGATCTTGCTTGTGTTCAAATTGTAAGGTCATAGGCCAGATAGTGTAGGAGTTACATGACTTTTAAGTCTTCTGTCAGGTTTTGATTATATTCTGAGCAGATCTGAAAGATGCTAGTGTTTGATCTAGTTAGGATTTGAATAAGCTTTTGGTGATAATAACAAAGTTGTAGGTAATTCATTTATATAGCTTCTGTTAAAATTTGGTGGTATTTGGCCTTGTAGTTTGTGAGTTATGCCTGTTTAAAGTTGGGTTTTAGAAATGGCTGCTCTCTGTCAATTGTGGACCAGTTTCTGTAAATGGGTATATTTGACTTAGTTAACTTGAGAATCATGCTAAGATGATTAAATATGAATTGTAGAAAATTTCATAAGCTTTCCAGATTGTCTTGTTGCATGTCTTTTGTATTAGTACAACTCCTGTTATGAGTAAAATAAGCTGCAGCTGTTTGCAGCCTTGACTCAGTGATTGCCGTGAATAACTTGTTTGCTTGATATGAGTTGATGTGATGATTTAGATGCTAGGCCCTTAACTAAAGATGAGCAATTGTATATTAGGTTGTCTAAACTTGGTAAGTTAAAGTGATTTGAATAGAACTTAAGTAAACTAATATGCCATGCTTGATGTACTTGCTATCTCGATGTTTGGTTTGATGTGAATAGCTTGCTCTCTATAGTTAGCTGTGTGATGTTAGTTAAATAGCTATTGGTCTTTATGTCTTGCATAATCTTGTGTTTGTCTTGAATGCTTATGTGTTGCATCTTGTGTTACCATTCATCACATTCATACACATGCATCTTGCATCTCATTTAGGTACGCTAGATGAACCACGTGAAGGATGTGAGATGGAGCCGAACTCGAAGATTTGGTTTGGTGGATATATCCCGAAGATGGAAGGACTAAGCAAGTGCTAGGACCGAAGATGTCACCAAGACAGTGCAAGCTAACTGAACTGACTTGTGTCGGATCCCAGGCAAGCCCTGGAGCATTCTAAGCCTCCCATGTTTTTACAAATATCTTGAGTATCTTTTATTGTTGATGATGCATTAAGTATAGGAATTGGTTGGAACCAATTGTTGCATTATATCCTTACCTTGTCCAGATAAAATCCTATGAATCCTAATTAAGTGTAGGATCGAATGATGCTTAGCTATGCTTAGACCGGTAGAAGTCGGGTGATTTCATGTCACCTGCGAGATGTAGGATGAGCTCTGGTCACGGTTGGCTATATTCGCTGTCATGAAAAAGAACCAGGTGTTAATAATGAAAAGAGACCGGACGGGATGACGGTAGTGCAGCAACAAGGCATGGAGGTCTTGGGTGTGAATCTATCCCCATCTGTGTTGTTTAAGGACTGATACGTTGTACGTCCTCATGTCATGTTGAACGTAGCCTAACACTTAGCTAGCCGGATAAGTCATTCCGACCGCGAAGCCGAGTAGCTCAACTCAGGCTGGGAACCATGGGGGTTGGATGCATTCTGGAGGTAGTAAGGATGTGTGGAGAGCCATTGGCATAAGTCCAAGGGGAGTCAGGTGCTTAAAATCCTGCACTTCCTAGCATAGTGGTTCTCCGAGAATGTAGGGCGGCCCAGACCCACGTCTTTTCTTTTATTTTTCTCCTGAGTTGTACCAAAGGTGACTCGTTTGCGACCCTGATGGGGGAAGCAGGGTTTGTGTTAGGAATACCCCTCCAGCTAGATAGGAATCGATTCGAATCACCGTCTCTCCTGGATAGTGAGAACTTGACTGAGCAGCGGCAACGTAGATTCACTAAATTTAAAGATATGGTTAAAGGATGATGATGATGATGATAATGACAATGAGCCATGAAATACCTGATATGGTTATTATTGTTTGCAACTTAATCAAGTGATTGATTAGTACAGGTGCTAATATAGAGGGTAGGTAATGGCTAAAAGTCACTGCTAGTACAGGTGAATAATGCTAATGGTTACTCAAGCTTTTACGCAAAAAGGTTGTCCAGCAAGATCCACTAAATTAAGCCATGCATGATCCTTGGTGTCATTTGTTTTGGTTTCCGATGGGTAAGTCTGGCTGAGTACATTCGAGTACTCAGGGTTTATCCCACCATGTTGCAGGTGGAGTTCTCGGCCTGTTGAAGATGGTGGCTAACCGCCGGTGGGCTCGGTGATTCTATATTTAGTTCTCATCTATATGCTTTTGTCTTAGGATGTCACTTATGCTAGCAATGTATTTGGAACATATATTAATGTAATCTTTTGAAAGCTATGTTGTTTTCACTAATCGATTTTGAAACCCAAACTTGTACTATTATTTGTGAACCCATTTGTAATATTATTTCCACTGCAACCTTGTTATGTGATATGTATTTGCTTAATCACACGATCTTGGTTGTGATATTGATTTACCTAGGCCTTTCGGGACACTCGGCGGACTACCAGGTTTATATAAGTGAAAGTATGCGCGTGTCAACGTGTTAGCGGGGACAGCCGTACTTGATCTTATATAAATTGGGCAGTTCTATCACAGCTGGGATCAGACCAAGATTAAGCATAATACTGTCATGTATGTCATTTGAAAAACAAAGTTTTGGTTTTAAAAATCCTATTTTGACTAAAACTTTAGCTACAGGCAAATTGGTCAAAACTTATTTGCAAAACTATGCTAGCGACATCCTCCTTTATGCCCAGTTAAGGACAATTAGGTGGCTATCTAAGTACTAACATGGGGGTTTTTACTTTCATCGTCCATATGGCGTGCTATTGTATGGATGACATTCGCTTGAATGGTAATGTATGGATCAATTGCCTCTACGCCCAGGTAAGTGTGAGTTGTGAGAGCATGACTGTCCAACTGTCGGTCTAGGGGAGAGTTAGTTGTGGTTACTGGAATATTTACATGTTACACACATGTATATATGAAGGTACTTAATTGTGGATATAATTGTTGGGTAGCTATGGATACCGAAGTATATATATCTGGGGATGTATATATGGAGAGTATCTTAGTTTACTGCTTTCATTGTGTGCTTATTTATCTCTTATGGGGATGGGCTGCAATGAATTTGCCTGTAGGTACGTTAACCATGAATGCGTAGATTGAATATAGCTGATGACTAGCTATATATCGAGAGAGTACGTGTTATGCCACTGACATAGAACGTGATTGCCACCTTAGGCTAGCAATTTCGTGAGGACGAATAGGACGAGCATGCATCATGATTGTGCTTGTGCATAAATATGCTTCCCTCACCTTGTTCTAATGCTAAGTAACTTGTGATCAATGTGATGTCACTATTTTCCCTGGGTGAAGCTAGCCAAAATGCCTTGTCCCATGCTGTTTGAATAGCTATGCTTGAAGTTAGTGTGTGATTAGCTTTGCCTCGTATGTTGGCTTCCAAAGGAAATAGATGACAAGTTAATAGTTAACAAAAAAGTTCACCCCTTTGAAAACTAAATTGCTAAATGTAAGTAAAACTTGTTTTGTAGAGATATCCACCTACTCAGTAAAAAGGGAAACAAAAGATAATAGTGCCTTACTACCATGTTTTGCATGATATGTGTAGTGGGGTTGCTGTAGGTGAATGCTTGATGTACGAGCTTTGTGCTTCATAATAGCCATTTAAGCTAATTGGATTGAGTGTTTCGAAATGCTCGCTTAAGACCATGATGTAGGTGTGGATGCTCGTTATCTAGGTAGTGCCGTAGCTGTCACTCTTTTGTCCTCGGTAAGCATACGAGTATTGAAGAGCGCTATCCTAGAACAGTGTCCAAGTTTTGATAATCTCATGGTTGTCGTCTCCAATTAAGTTCTCTCTTAGGAGCCTAAGCATGTACACATGGTTGCTAGCCTTGAACGTTGCGCTATGAAGACCTTTATCCATGCCTTCGTTTGAACCATAAGCCCAAGCTTAGTCCCCGTAAATAGTTGCTTATGTCGTAAGATGTTCTGCACCTTTTGCGAAGACCCCTGTTTGATCAAGCAACTAAGTTGAGTTCTAGTTAACGCCAGCCTTTGATCATGGTGGTACGTTGCCAATTATGGAGACTATACCTGAACTAATGTTGGACCTCCCGGTTACCTCTCCCAAAGGTTAGCGAGTGTAACCGAATGTCTCTTTGCCGTGGCCTCGAAATCTTTTGCTTGCAAATTCATGTAGCTACCTTATCAATTTAGTCTCTGATTAGTATATCGGTTTTGCCCAAGAAGTTTACTAAGTTCATCTCTAACTTCCCAAGTCTCTAAATGTTTATCAGTCTTGATCTCATGTTGCTGCTCGACTAGACCAAATCTCATGTTAATCTTTATCTGGTAATCAATTTGGTGGACACAAGATGTATATGGGAATTAGGCAAGAGTCCCCTGCTCAGTTGTCTTTGGTAATTAAGCGATGTTCTTTTGCGCTATGTTTTGATCTTCTGATCGCCTCCTTGTTGAGTCTTAACATTGTGACTACCATTATTGGCTATCCCTCCTTCTCATGGTGCTTGCTCCTATGCAACCCAATTTGTGCTATGTGAGATTTCTTGTGGGTTGTATGTTCAGTAATGGTGCCATGATTGGCGATCTACGGTGCCGCAACGAAACTGAGGGCATCCTGTGGACTGCAGCCACAAGGTTGTGCTGCTCGGCACGCGCTGGTATCGAGGTTCCTAGTCATGATCCATTGCCGAACTGCACCAATGTGTTATTTTCACATGAGCTCTTCCTTGGTTATCTCTCCATATCTTATCGAAGATCCACATATCAGACCGAAAGTAGTAGAGCTTCCTTTTGAAGTCACAAAAAGGATAACCTTTGAAGAACTGGTCACTAACATAAACATTAACAGACTACAAGAGGTGGTAGACAAGTGACTCCACTTGGTTGTCCCAGTATTGACGTCCGTCACTTAGTGAACAACTTATGTCATCATTGTTGGATCAGAAAGGCACACAACACTTAATGTTGGACAAGTCGTTAGTCAGATAAGAATTGAACGTCACATTATGATTATGGCCTGGCCATCCAAGTCTTGATCATTATGTGCATGCGGATCACACAGTCGAGATCAACCATCTCTAGTGTGACCTCTTGTCTGCTGACTTCGATGGCGACCATCTGTTATGCGTTAATCACAACTATTGTTGGCAAGAGTGAAGGTTTAGAACTTCTAGTGTTGAGAGACAACAGATTAGTTACTAGTCGGAAGCTTAACATCTAGCTAGGTGACAACTTTTTGCTAATTACGAAGGTTATGTCTCGCAGAGCAATGTTAAGCAGTGTAATAGCAAGCCGTTTAGCAATGCAACTACTGCTTTGTTTTCCAAAACCTGTGCTATCAAGTCAATTCCATCTTGGACAATCACACAGATAGTACAAGACATTGTATCGGCTATGTAGGAGCTAGCGAAAGCACATCCCTAGTTTCGATCAGCATCATTGTGCCCTAGGTACTACAAACGGGTTTGTTCAAGGCTCTATTGGACGAAGTGCCAGAGAATATTCAGAAATGGTTTCTTATCTATGTAGGAATGCCCTACATATGGAATAATGCTTTGTGCCCTGTGAAAACATAGCCCACAAGTCCAATGCTTGTGCATAGTCAAGTTGGTGTCTAGAACGATGGTTGAAGTGTTACCAGAGAAGCATGTGAGGAAAACTCTAGTCCTCCATCCTCAGCTAGGAAAGGCTGTTGCTGCTATGAGAAAGGTTAGAGAGTGCAAAACACACACCTCAACGTGTGAAGCAAAGAAAAGGGAGAACACGAAATCTGTCCAGATTTTGTGGCACTAAAACGGTTATCTTCAAGCCGGCGATTAGTGACTCAAACGAAGTTGGATTGACCCCACACTTGGTGATCTCATTCCTTTCTTAGGACCCTTCAATGTCTTAAGTTGGTTTGAGTATTGGTTGAGTAAAACATCGGATTTGAGAGATATCTTGTCGGCTCGGTTTGCTGCCATTTCAGAACACAGCAGTTTTGGTAGCCGCATTGTTTGGATAGTCAAACAGTGTCCGTTTGAGCTGAATTTTGGTGAGCGGTTAGAGGACTCATGGATCTATGTTTCTACCAAAATTCATGCACAATGGAGCAATAGTTTGTGAAATATGAACAGAAAACCAAAGAGTACAGAATCTGTAATTTCTTTGTGACTGCGATCATCCTTCGCATTCAAAAGTTGTGTTTGCAATTGATGCCATGGTATGTAACGCGGTCAATAATTGTTGCTAGATAATCCTTTAGTTTCCCTAAAGAAGACTCCTTGGACCCCTTTGTACCTTGTTCTTGGCCTCTTCTATCAACAATGTTCGAGCAATCGAAGTGTTCTACGAGTCAATTTATACCCTTGCAAATCGAAAGTAATTGGAAAGGTGTCAAACAATAGATTTTTGGATTATGGTTTTTGAGATATTGATTGGCCTAAGAATGGAAGCCTTGACATCAAATATAGTTTAAGAAAGCTGGTTTTGCTACGATGCAAGTCAACCCAACTTGCTGTGCAACTGCACCACGAAGGCAAATTGTACTTAACCTGCTTGGTAGTGAACTAGTCCCTAGTTTTGTGATTACTTGCAACTTGTGTTGTCCTCCAAGCCTCGCTAACATCCTTCTGCATCAATGGTTCTCCAATGCTAACATGCCTAAGGTGTCTTCCATGTGTTTTACCCAAGGGGTTGCCTCAGATACAACTCAGATAACTGTTGCCGCTTGGATACGAGAATTCCCTTAAATAATGGTCGTCTAAAATGCTGAGTCAATAGAGTCAGCTATCACATTCACCTGCTCACTCAACTGACTCAGGTAATACAGTATTGTTATCAGAGAAAGAGCACTGCACACATGGAACATTATGTAGCTTTCCATCAGTTGACATATGAGTGAGTGCACCTGCTACAACCAGTTTGGATATTGGTTAACTAGCTTCTCATGCCCTCAAAGGATGTTTACCCCGTCTATGATCACATCCTTTATGAGAAGTTGTGCTCAAGCCACTTTAGTAGAGAACTGCTTTTCAAACCTTAGAAGCCAATATAACACCGTTGCATGGAATATCCATCAACCGACTGCGATCTAGTGCAAAGTCCATAAGTTCTGTGCTATATCCACTAGGGAAGTAGATGTTACAGGTATTTAGTCTACGCTTGTATCACTCTTCGTACATCGAGGACGAAGTACTAGGACAGTGTTATCTTTGATTCCTTCCAATGTAACAATGCTTTATGGATGCCAACGAAGGAAATTCTTCAGACAACAACTTACGACAAAGAGCAAGTATCAGAAAGTGTCGTGACCAAATTAGCCTCTCTGATACTCCGAAGTTAAGTAGCCTAATGCTATCACTGATGTTGGAAACTAGATGACATATTTCTCTTCCCTTAAAAGTCTTTCGCACCGAATCTCAGGACGCGATTCCTTTAAGGGGGGAGGGCTATAACACCCCAGGTGTTTGTCACCAGTTAAGCATGTGGGTTTGAGCTCAAACATGACAGATTAAGTGACGATGGAGATGTCAAGGTCAAACCTATGGAAATGAGCCCCAACCTAAACTCGGATATTGCACCCTTGCTTTACATATAGGCCTTTTCAAGATATATGCTTGGCTGGTGTTATTGGAATATCTTCATGTGTCTCACATGAATACCCATCTATATGGGTCACTGGAAAAGTTTCATGAAGTTTGGAGTCAAAAAGTCATATGAAATGATAAGTTATATCCTTATTGGAATGACTTTACTAAGTGCTTGAATTTCACTATTAAGTGAATGGAAATGTAGGTCATCAACCAAACCTTGCAACCTTGCCCAAATGACTCTAATTGAACTCTACAATAAAAGTTATGAAGGGTTCGTGTTGAGCAAAGGTGGAGAAAATATTCAAAAATAATGGAAACCCCTAAATCTATAACAAAAAGGGCTTTGCGTTGACCGAGAAATAAAGTTGACTTCTGGACCAGATATGAGGTTTGACCAAAAATGAAAGTTGAACAAAAGTTTAATTATAACAAACTTTGTTAAAAGACCAAGTCATGATTCGGTTTCGAAATGGATCAAAACAAGGCTCAAAGTCTAATTGAAAACCTGAAATCAACCCGACAGTGTTTGCAGCCCGGAATTCACCGACATCGACATTGACATTCCGCGTTCTCCAAATTTTGCGAAGCAACTTGAGTTGGTCCAAAAATAAAAGTTGAAGGTTATATTATGGAGAAGAGCATATAAAAAGTTGGACTAAGTTCGACTCCGTTTTGGTCCTCAATTTTGAGTTTACTTAACCGATATCAAGGCACTAACACTGTCATTTTGGGGCTTAATTAGTCACTAACCTACAGCCCTAATGGCCAGTTACCCTTAACTAAAGATGGTGAGGACATAGAGAGCAGCCAATTTGCTTAAGGTGCCTAGAACCGAATATGCCCGGAAGATGCCCAAAACTTGGTTCTAATGTGGCCACGTCGTCGCCTGCCAGGTGCTCTAGGAAACTCCTCAATGGGAGAGCGCATGGCAGCCACTGCTGAGCTTGCCCCACCATGGCTCTCCCTCTCCACTCCGCGTGTCCCAGCGACCCTGCTGCGCGGCCTGCTACTCCAAATCGGACGCCCGAGCTCTCCACTTCCTCCCTCACTCACTCCGCTCTGTGCCGGGACGCGTGACCGCCATGACCGTGCTTCGAGCTCGTTGGTGCCACTGCCGTGTTCCCCCTCTCAGCCCCCTCACTCCTCACTAGCAACGCCATCAGCTTCGCCTCCCTCTCCTGCACGCTGTGCTCGTGCTCGCCGTCCAAAACCGTGCTGGAAGCACCGCAGTCGCCGGCCGCTGTCGCCTCTAACCGCCAGTGCACATGGCCAGGCCAAACCAGCCTGCCTCCAGCCGAATTGAGTAGCCCCACATGTGTGCGCAGGCCCCTAGGTGCTCACCGCCGCTTGTGGATCCTGCTGGCCAAGCCGGCCAACCCCGCAGCTGTTGCCGCCGGCGAGGCTGCCGTAGCTGTCGCTGGCTCACGTGGATGGCCCTCCACCGGCAGTCTTCGTCCAAGATTGGACCTCCTATGGGTGTTTCTTAGCGCGTTGATGCTCCGGAACACCTACTTCATCGCCGACAAGCACCAGGGCGGCCGAAACAGCGAGCTCCGATGAACTGCTCTGTTTCCGGCCAAGTGAAGAGGACGAAGGACCACGCGCTTGAATTTGATATTCCCCAGGGGGTTAACTAAATAATCAGTGACTCATTTGAATAGTGCACTAAAGGATCTGTTTGTTCGGGTTTAATTTCTGTAAACTGCAGGGTCCCCGATGCAAGTTTACATGCCTTTTCTTTTGATTTTTACAGAATTGAATGATGAACTTTGAAAATCGTATTAATCAGTAGAAAAATTCTAAAATAACAAATGTGGACTTTTTGGAATCCTTATGAAATTATCTATGCATTAGATCTATAATATGGCATGTTTTAGTTTAAAGTTTTAGCTGTAAAAGTGGATTTATGCAGGTTAGGGTTTGAATGCTAGTCTTACTTGTCTTTTTCATAACTACAGTTGTTGTGCTCAAATAATTGTGAACTTTTTGTGGAGTGCTACTAAGGTTATTCTTGATGTCTGGTAAAAATTTCAATATTTTAGGCTTGATAGTTTAAGATCTATAAAAATAACAAATTACCTGTATTGCTTTGCTCCTATTCTGAATAGTCCTGCATGTTTGAATTAATTGGCTAAGTTAAGTTATGAATCATGACTTTATGATAATACATGAGTTGTAGTAGTTTTATTAATCTTTTCAAAAAGCTAAATATCATGATTTTTGGTTAAGTAGATCTTGAGTTATACTTGCTTAAATCTCTATGGCTGTTTCAGCCCAAACCCAGAGAGGGTTTTCTTGTTCTTACTGTGGGGCCTTCTTAATTGTAGAATTAGCTTGAGGTGTTTACAACAAAGTTGTTTAGAATTTGATAATATTTCTAAAAAGTCTAGAACCACATTTATTGGACATGTATAACTCCATTTATAGCTGTTTAAAGTGGCATGTTAGTTTCTGTCTATGTTTTGGACAGAGATGCAATTATTGGATTAATTGACCCTTCTAACTGTATAATAATCTTAATATGAGAATAAGAAAGTTGTAGGTAACTTCCTAAGCTTTTCAAAAAGTTATGGTCCATATTTGTTGGAGGTCTAGAACTCCAGTTATGCTTCTCTGAAGTTCCTATCAGTTTTCTGTACCACTGCTGTTGGGTTGCATTTGCAGTTTTGCTTGTGCAATTATTTTAGTGGTGTAAATGATGTTTTCTATGGTTGTAGTGAATACAAAAGTTGTAGCAAATTTCATGATCTTTCTTGTGTTCAAATTGTAAGGTCATAGGCCAGATAGTGTAGGAGTTACATGACTTTTAAGTCTTCTGTATGGTTTTGATTGTATTCTGAGCAGATCTGAAAGATGCTAGTGTTTGATCTAGTTAGGATTTGAATGAGCTTTTGGTGATAATAACAAAGTTGTAGGTAATTCATGTATCTAGATTATGTTAAAATTTGGTGGAATTTGGCCTTGTAGTTTGTGAGTTATGCCTGTTTAAAGTTGGGTTTCAGAAATGGCTGCTCTCTGTCAATTGTGGACCAATTTCTGTAAATGGGTATATTTGACTTAGTTAACTTGAGAATCATGCTAAGATGATTAAATATGAATTGTAGAAAATTTCATAAGCTTTCTAGTTTGTCTTGTTTCATGTCTTTTGGATTAGTACAACTCCTGTTATGAGTAAAATTAGTTGCTGCTGTTTGCAGCCTTGACTCTGTGATTGCCGTGAATAACTTGTTTGCTTGATATGAGTTGATGTGATGATTTAGATGCTAGGCCCTTAACTGAAGATGAGCAATTGTATATTAGGTTGTCTAAACTTGGTAAGTTAAAGTGATTTGAATAGAACTTAAGTAAACTAATATGCCATGCTTGATGTACTTGCTATCTCGATGTTTGGTTTGATGTGAATAGCTTGCTCTCTATAGTTAGCTGTGCGATGTTAGTTAAATAGCTATTGGTGTCTATGTCTTGCATAATCTTATGTTTGTCTTGAATGCTTATGTTATGCATCTTGTGTTACCATTCATCACATTCATACACATGCATCTTGCATCTCATTTAGGTACGCTAGATGAACCACGTGAAGGATGTGAGATGGAGCCGAACTCGAAGATTTGGTTTGGTGGATATATCCCGAAGATGGAAGGACTAAGCAAGTGCTAGGACCGGAGATGTCACCAAGACGTTGCAAGCTAACTGAACTGACTTGTGTCAGGATCCCAGGCAAGCCCCGGAGCATTCTAAGTCTCCCATGTTTTTACAAATATCTTGAGTATCTTTTATTGTTGATGATGCATTAAGTATAGGAATTGGTTGGAACCAATTGTTGCATTATATCCTTACCTTGTCCAGATAAAATCCTATGAATCCTAATTAAGTGTAGGGATCGAATGATGCTTAGCTATGCATTAGACCGGTAGAAGTCAGGTGATTTCCTGTCACCTGCGAGATGTAGGATGAGCTCTGGTCACAGGTTGGCTATATTGCCTATCATGAAAAAGAACCATGTGTTAATAATGAAAAGAGACTAGACGGGATGACGGTAGTGCAGCAACAAGGCATGGAGGTCTTGGGTGTGAATGTATCCCCGTCTATGTCGTTTAAGGACCGATACGCTGTACGTCCTCATGTCATGTTGAACGCAGCCTAACACTTAGCTGGCTGAATAAGTCGTTCCGACCGCGAAGCCGAGTAGCTCAACTCAGGGCGGGAACCGTGGGGGTTGGATGCATTCTGGAGGTAGTAAGGATGTGTGGAGAGCCATTGGCATAAGTCCATGCTTAAAATCCTGCACTTCCTGGCAGAGTGGTTCTCTGAGAATGCAGGGCGGCCCGGACCCGCGTCTTTTCTTTTATTTTTCTCCTGAGTTGTACCAAAGGTGACTCGTTTGCGACCCTGATGGGGGAAGCAGGGTTTGTGTTAGGAATACCCATTGAGCTGGATAGGAATCAATTCGAATCGCCGTCTCTCCTGGATAGTGAGAACTTGACTGAGCAGCGGCAACGTAGATGCACTAAATTTAAAGATATGGTTAAAGGATGATGATGATGATGATGATGATAATGACAATGAGCCATGAAATACCTGATATGGTTATTATTGTTTGCAACTTAATCAAGTGATTGATTAGTATAGGTGCTAATATAGAGGGTAGGTAATGGCTAAAAGTCACTGCTAGTACAGGTGAATAATGCTAATGGTTACTCAAGCTTTTACGCAAAAAGGTTGTCCAGCAAGATCCACTAAATTAAGCCATGCATGATCCTTGGTGTCATTTGTTTTGGTTTCCGACGGGTAAGTCTGGCTGAGTACATTCGAGTACTCAGGGTTTATCCCACCATGTTGCAGTTGGAGTTCTCGGCCTGTTGAAGATGGTGGCTAACCGCTGGTGGGCTCGGTGATTCTATATTTAGTTCTCATCTATATGCTTTTGTCTTAGGATGTCACTTATGCTAGCAATGTATTTGGAACATATATTAATGTAATCTTTTGAAAGCTATGTTGTTTTCACTAATCGGTTTTGAAACCCAAACTTGTACTATTATTTGTGGACCCATTTGTAATATTATTTTCGCTGCAACTTTGTTATGTGATGTGTATTTGCTTAATCACGCGATCTTGGTTGTGATGTTGATTTACCGAGGTCTTTCGGGACACTCGGCGGACTACCGGGTTTATATAAGTGAAAGTATGCACATGTCAATGTGTTAGTGGGGACAGCCGTACTTGATCTTGTATAAATTGGGTGGTTCTGTCACAGGCTCATTCATGAAAATCAAATGGATTTGATGCTTGTATGGTACCACTATTGCTTGTATGTTGAAAATGATCTAGTGGTAGCATATGACATGTGTTGGCATTTCTTAGCGTCACTACCAAGTATGGAGATATAATCCATCCCTGGCAATGGTGCTAGAAATGCTTGTTGGTATTTCTTAGCACCATCACTAAGATTTAATAAACCTTAGCAACATCACCAAGAAACACTAACACGATAGTTCTTAACGATTACAGAAACAATATCCGCAAGTACACGGATCTATCGTTGTAGCATTTCCCCAAAAAGTGTTCAGGGTATCATTATTTATATTTTCCCAAAGGAAGGCACGGTGTAAAGATTCTAGCATGGATATGAACAAGATTACAAGCTTGTATAGTAAACCAAAGTTATGACAGGGGTAAACATGGTATATTCTGGATAGTGGACACACACTTGGGAGAACCTCAAGGACAAAATAGAAACAAAGAATAAAAGAATGTTCCTAAGTGGAGCAGGCTTGTTCTAATATAGTCGTTCAAAGAATAGTTGATGATCATACAAATTACATGGTTAGAGCTAGACCTAAGTGTAAGATGGATCGGGAGATCTCTGGGCACTGGTCTACCAACAAGCCAGGGGGACTTTATGAACTCCTACATGAATACCCAAATGTGGGGGATTACAAGCAACAGATAGCGCTGTCACTACCTGCCGCCTATTGATATATCTTATGACTATTGGACTAATTCTGCAAGTGCATAGAATATATCGATGTAGCACTTCACTTGGGAGTAAACCAAGTATCGTATTTATTTCCATAGAGAAGGCGTAGTATGACTGAGATAAATGATTAACTAAATTCTAGTGAATTACCTAGGCACGAATGTGATGGAATAAATGAAAGAAAACTACACTAACTAAACTAATAAAACAAAAGAAACACAATAATGGTCACTGAGTAGGTGAAGATAAATTAAGTACTATCTTAATTAATTCAACCTATCAATTGTCTAGCAAGATAAGCAATGAATATACTTCGGGGCGTACCTGCCCTAAACTCACCCTAAGGTTGATTAGGCACAAAGCACCACGATCCCTATAATTTAATAACTAAGTCCAACGTGGTGGAATATAGAGGATGGACAGGGCTGTCACCACCTGCCACCTATCACAATCTATCCAGAGAACTAGCCACAACCCAAGGTACCCTATAGTCTAAGCACCACGCTTACACTAAGTGATACTACTCTAACTGCGCTAAGATCAGAGCACCAACTAGTGACAAGGATCTCCTATATCGTAAACTCACTAACTAAACAAGAAATGATCAAAATATTCACAACACTACTTTATTCTAATTGCAAAAAAATAATGCTGAAAATAAAGACAGGTACTAAAGGAAATATAAATAGAAAGCAAAAGTAGCTTACAAGAGCTTACAGAGAGACTCCAAAAGACTTCTCCAAGCTCCTAGCTCTTTACTTCTTCACTATCACTCTCACTACTAACCAAAACTTAGGAGTAGAGAGAATGATTCTACTTGGGATGCTTTACAACTCTAGGAAACACCTCTATTTATAGCACTAAGGAGCAAGGGGCATATTTGTAGGCAACAGAGAGGTGGTGGAGGTGCCTTGGGCGTCGGGCGGCCTAGTGAGGGCGTCGACTGGTCCTCTAATGCACTGCCATTGCATCATAGGGTCATGGTTTGCTACCAAAGTCAATTGCCACTATAGCACGTGAAGATTTGGTCCGTATGGCGGTTGCAAGGTCGGTTGATGGCCTCCAAGTGAATGACAATGGGCCCATGGATCCAAGGTGAGTGAATCATGACCATTGCTTGAACCTACATGAAATCGACATTTGTGAGGTAGTGTAGGAGCCATCCCACGGATCGATGACGTGGACGGGGATAGGGTGGCGCCGGGCGGCACCACTTGGCCATCGGACGACATGGCAGTGTGGGCCCAGAGGTCCCTGCGACGTTCATTTGCCTCCATGTCACATGTTTTGCTCCATTTTCACTATTTTTCCTGCATTCAAATAGACTTCATGTACAAGTGGAATTCCATTAGTAATAAACCAAATCTTTTCATTTTAAGTTGGTTTTCCCTTGAAATGTTGGCAATGTTGATGGCTAAAATAGGTGTTTAGTGACCATCAAAAAGCTCCCCCAAGCTTGCCTTTAGGTTGTCCCTGCGCAAAGATGGGGACTTAGCAGGAAAATGTCTGTTGCTTCCTAATTCCTGCATTTCTGCTCACAAACATAGCAACCTTTGAATTGGAAATGTTAATATAGGAACTCTTACCCATATTACCTTTGTCTCCATGGGGCTTTTGGCCTTCACCTTGTCTGAGGTTTGAACACAAATCAGCTAGAAAGAGGGTCTTTTCTCCTTATCTATTTTGCCTAGAAATATCATCTAGAGGCTTTTATAAATTTTGGCAAGAAAAATCTCAAGCTCTAGTTCTTTATGTGGCACACTCAATCTCTCATAAGTGTGTATGCTCCTCACCAAAGGCTTAAGTGTTGCCTTCATCCCTATCACTAAAGCTTATGTTGAGTTGTGGTCAAGGAAAACATGAAGGCATACATCGCATAGTATTTATTGCTAAGTCAAACACTTGGATAAAAGGAGCAACAAGTCATAAACTTAAACCAAGAGAGTGCATGTGGGTGGTATATGTGGAATTTACTCCTTTCATGGCATCCTCTTTTCTTGTTGGAGGCATGGCTACTTCTCTTTTCCATCTCTTTTTTTCGACATGTGAGAACTCAAATTTTTTTCTTCTTTTCATTTTTTTAGAGATAGCCATGCTACCTTTTGAGACATATTTCAATGAGGAATAAACTTTTGCCATGGAGTAAATATTTGGAGTGGAAAGCATGTGGATGCATACTCTCAGTGTAAGAGTAGCAAATATATAGGTGGGTGTATATGCTCTCGGTCATGGGAGTATGACAAGTTTCTCAACTAAAATCAACAAGGCTTTACTAGGCTCACTACTAAGGCAAGTACCATGTGTGGAAGTTTCTAAAGTGCTAAACATGTATGGCTCTGATAGGTGTTTCTTGCCATAGAAGAACTAAACAAGTTTTTATTTTTTCATAAATAAATTCTCCAGTGATAAACTATGCTCAAGACATGAAAAAACTTACTCCATTCTTTGCTAATCATGATGTTCTACCACTCAAACTTAGTTCTAGCACTTGCAACCCATGGGACTCAAGTTCATGGTAAAAGCAAAAATATACTAACAATGCCAAAACATCGGTGGTTGCAAAAATGAGAGTGGTGCAGAAACTAACAGAGCAACATTTATTTGGGTCCTGCAGTTGTCTCCTTTTTATTAGGCAGTAGTGAGAGTGTTTTTATTTGAAATTAAAAGCATAAAGCATAAGCCATGGATTACTAGCTTAATTTATTTATTTACAAAGCATAGCAACATTTTTTTAGATGCTAACGAAATTAGAGATGCAAGAAATATAAATACTACTAAGTAGGGGCATATAATACTTACCTTGGCTGGGGCTCCTCCCCCAAGCTTGCTTCTATCATGGGATCAGTTGCATCTCCACCCCATGCGATGATAGACATCCATCCCAATGGTGGTCGTTCTCTTCAGCTAGCGCATGTATGGCCACTAGCTCTCCTTTGGTCTCCTGCTGGTACTGCTGAAAGTTCTGCACATGTGCATGAAAGTCATGGCAAAGCGCGGTGGTGTCGAGGTGGATTCCCTCCATCTAGTGTTGTAGGAAGCCTACATCACGCTCCCAATCTCCAGGAATGGCTGGAGTGGAGTGACATCCTACATGATAGGAGGGGGATATCCCTCTGAACTAGACAGATGCATATCTCTACGACCTGCAAAATGAGAAGGGCCTTCTCCAAATGGAGGAACACACTGTGAACCTCCTGCTGAGTGCATCTATGATCCTCCTACTGAGTGCAACTAGGATCCACCATACTGGTGCTAATCCTAGGGAGAGACCCCTTTTGGCGCTGCTACTAGTGCTGCTGATGCCAGTGAGATCCTCCCACCTCGTGAGAGCTAGGCGGGGCAGCCCAAGCACCCCCACTAAGATGGGTGCTCCATGCCCCGGTTGAGAGCATCTCGAACATTTTGTTTGGCCTGAGCTTGTGCGGCAGCTTGGGCGGCAACAGCTTGCGTCCTTGTCACCTGCATTTCACTTGCAACCCTATGGTTGTATGCTTCTATGGTTTCTAGTGGGATGGTTAGCCGATCAACATTACTTAACCAAAATTCCATGTTGGGCAAATGAATTTCATTAACGTACCCACGATAAGTCATGGCATAAGAATCATCCTCTTGATCTATTTTCATCATGTGTGCTTGGAAAAAGTGATCATAATCAAGATAGACTCTATCAGGTGGGTATGTAATTAATTAAAGCTCTATCAAGCAATCCCATGTTTCTTGCAAGTCTAGTGATTAAGGAGGTGCACTCAACATATTCATTACTTTGAAAAGTTCCTAGCCAATAATCTATCATGCCAATGACAGGAGAAATACGAGTTTTATTTAGCATGGCATACATGATTTTCATTTCATCAACTCTAACGGTACGGAGATCATTCCTAGGGAACAATGTCATAGCAAGCCATCGGTGCATGAAAGTGCAAAGTGGGATTATGAATTTCACTAGTCCTAGGTTGAGTAGAGCTATCTTTGTCACTAATTTCTTTCCAAAAGTCTACTCGATCAAATCCTTCTACGGCTCTATCCAAATTATGATTGCAATTTTTATCAAAGCCTAGCAAGACACTAAATTGTTTCCAAGTGTAGGTATATTGCTCACCAAAAAATCTAAATGTGACATGCGTAGCGGTTCTAGTGAGCGTGCATAAAAATTCTATGGTGAGTTCCCTACACCCATCTTCATTCACCCGCCAAAAATTTTCCCATCCTATCGCACGGAAAATAACTCGGTGATCATACCTGTGCGATTTAGGAAGTCGTGGTCGTAGGCACGGGTGTGATGAAATGTTCTGTCTTTGAGAATTTGAAAAGCTTGCCTCTCGCGATCATCTACCAAGATGATTTGCTCATCACTTGTTAGAACATGAATTGTTGCTTCTCCACTTTCTTGGCTTGCTTGGTCGATGGACATGGCATCGCTGCCATGGTTGCTTTGGCTTCTTGCCGTGGAGTTGTCATCTGACGGTAACCAAATGTCTTGTTGGCCTTCTTCTTTCCAATGCCCAAGGCACCTTTGAATTTCTTCATGATCCTACAAGCAAGATCAAGCTAGAGACAAGAGGGGGTTTAAGGATTAGTAAAACAAATGAGCTACTCCCTTGTGTGATGAGTGGATCACCACTACGATGCTTCTCCTCTCTCTAATAATTCATTTGCTTAGTGATTTAAGCAAAGATGCTCTTGGTGTGGAGTACGAAGGAGAGAGGAGGAGTGGAACTTTAGCTCTTGGAAGTGGATATGCTGGCAGTGTGTGTGTTTGAGCTTCACAATGACATAAATGAGTGGGAGAGAGAGCAAAGTGCTAAAGACACCAGAGTAGGGCGCCGGCCGGCCCCCCTTGGTGGCAATTCTGCCACCCCTTGCATGGGTTCCCTCCTAGATGCCCTCACAAGTGTGCCACCAGGTGAATGCGTGAAAGGAAAATGCCAAGAGGTGAATGAATGGATTGCAAATGTTGGAGGCAAGGACAAGGTGAGTGGAGGGTAAAGAACAAAGTGACCATCAGATTTTTGCCTTGGCCTTGCTCTTCACATGCATGGAGGAGTGAATGGAGGTGAAAGAAGCCAAGAGGGGCTTAGAGGTGGGGCCAGCCGATGGCCACAGATGGTCGAGCGGCCACCTAATCCCCCCTTAATGATTTTTGACTTTTTAAGCAAGGTTCTAAGCATGTTTTGACAGAAAATGATGATGCTTGGTGAAAATAAATAGGGATTAGGTACATACCTTTGCTTCACTCACCTCGATTTAGCTCCTCGGATTCTTTCCATGTAAATGATCTACGATGGCTTTCTCCTATGAGTGATGGAATCATTGCCCTGTTCATGCATGATGGATATGTCGGGAGGCTTTATTTCCACCGACGAACATTGCTCTAGGTCTTGGTTTGAAATGGAATATTTCTTTCTTGCCATTGATGTTGAGATGAATTTCTCCGGCTCCAACATCAATGTGAGCATTTGCCGTGCTCAAAAATGGTCTTCCCAAGATTAGTGGTGTTTTAGTGTCGGCACTAATATCCAACACCACAAAATCTATGGGAACAAAACAACTCCTTATCTTGACACGAATATCCTCTGCTCTTCCTATAGGATATCGGATTGATTGATTGGCCAGCTGCAAACACATTGTGGTTGGGGATAATGAATTATGATTTAATTTATCATACACTACCTTTGGCATGATGCTAACGCTTGCCCCAAGATCGTAGAGGGCTTGATCAAATTGCTGAACACCGATGGGGCATGATATAGTAGGATTTCATGGGTCCTTCTTCTTTTCAGGCAGCTAATTAAGTATGGTTGCGCTGCACTCCTCAGTCAATTTCACCATCTCTACGCTAGGCAACAGCTTCTTTTTGTTGAGTATATGTTTTAAATATTTGGCATATGTGGGGACCTACATAGCGTCAATTAACGGTATATGTATATATAATTTTTGAATTACCTCGATAAATTTCTTGAATTGTTCATCCTCCATTGCCCTTCCGTTGCGCTCTAGAAATGGCAATACCTCCATGTCATAGAATTCATGGGGGACTGTCCTACCTTTTCTTGGAGCTTAACGGGGGCTTCTTCTTCAGCTAGGGACTTCGATTACTACTTTCTTCTTCGTCGCTTAAGGATATGGTGGATCACGAGTGGTTTTTCCACCTCTTGTGGTTATAGCATTAACTTTTTCATTATGTGGAATTTTTGAAATCAAAGTAGCTAATTGATTTTCTAGCTTTTCATTAAAGTTAAGCTGGTTTCCTAAAGCTAGAGAAAATTCATCAAGTCTAGCATGAATATCTCCTAGACCCTATCATGGTCAAGCAATTTAGCATGAATTTGTTCATTGATTTTGGTTTGACTAAAAACAAGATCTCTAAGAGACGAATAATCGAAAGGATGAGTGGGTGAATTACTTTGATTAACTCATAGATTCCATCTCTGGTATGGCTGATGTGGAGGTGGTCTGTATCCACCATCATTGAGAAGGGATTTAAGGTCTCTATTGGGGCAGGCATCACTAGTGTGATTCATGCCTCCGCATTTTTCACACGAATAGGCTTACCTGTGGCTGCTTGGTTGCAAAATATTCTAGCTGCAGCACGATCTCTTTTCCAATTTGCTCTTTTTCTAACTTATTCAAAAGATATTCCATAGATAAAGAATTAACTTCATAAGTATGGGATGTACCTTTGAGATGTTCATCGGTCCATCCTTGGTTTTCTACCATCTTCTCGATCAACTCCTTTGCTTGCCCTACCTTCAGGGAGAAGAATGCTCCTCCAACGGCAGCATCAAGGTGTTGATGGGACTCCATTGAAAGTCTATGATAGAAATTTTGGATGAGCAGCCAGTCCTCCATTCCATGGTGAGGGCATGCTTGGACGTACTCTTGGAGTCGCTCCCATGCCCCCGGAATAGATTCTCGGGCTTGTTGTTTAAAGTTAGAAATTTTGCTACGAAGAAGATTTGTTTTTTTGACGGGGAAGAACTTGATGAGTAAGTCATTAGAACACTTCTCCCAAGTATTTAAGGTTCCTGCGTTGGAATAAAACCAATGCTTCGCTTTTTCGAGCGATGAAAAGGGAAAAAGTTAGAGTCGAATGGCGTCTTGTGAGACTCCTCTAATTGAGATTGTGTTGCAAATCTCCCAAAAATTATGAAGATGAGCATTGGCATCCTCGGAAGGTTTGCCATGAAAAGGGCTTGCTTGCACCATAGTTATTAGTGTTGGCTTAAGCACAAACTCTTCTTTTTCACTAAGAATATTAGGGCCTACGGCTACATTGGAGATAGTAGGGAAGGAATAATAGTGAATTGTCTTAACAAATGCACCAGAACTGGTTGATGCAGTACTGCCAGGATGAATAGGATTGGTGGGTGGAGGTTCTGAAAACACTGGTTCATTTGGGATTTCTGAATGGACTGGCTCAGTTTGTGGAGGATTTGGATGGATCGGGGGAGGTTTCTCTGAGGAGGGGTGAGACTAGTTCTCGCCCTTCAAAGGAGAACCTCAGGATCATCCTGAAAATCTTCCGACAAATTGAATCCACCCATACTTGACTTTGTTGTAAACAAAGCAAGCAGACTCTAAACAAGGAAAAATCACTAAAACTATACTAACCAAATATCTAGGCCAATGCCTTCCCTGGCAATGACGCCAGAAATGCTTGTTGATATTCCTTATGACTATTGGATTAATTCCGCAAGCGTACAGAATATATCGATGTAGCACTTCACTTGGGAGTAAACCAAGTATCGTATTTATTTCCACAGAGAAGGTGTAGTATGACTTAGATAAATGATTAACTAAAATCTGGTGAATTAACTAGGCACGAATGTGATGGAATAAATGAAAGAAAATTGCATGTTTACACCAAAATTTGGGAAGATCTTCTGATTTTGTATTTGGGCGTCTTGTACTTGTTTTTGTCTAGATTAATCAGTCATCATAAATCTGCTATGATCCAAGAGCATCAGTTATTTTGATTCATATCATTACCATTTAATATTAGCTAATAATCCTTGATTTAAAGATCTTCATTTCATGGCGCCGAATATCGACTATTTAGTCAATCGCCTTATTGAATTGGCTATCTAGCCATACATTTGGTACCTTATGAAGACTTACCTGATGAGGATAAAGATGTCATTGGTACGGCTATAGAGGAGTTTCAGAACAAATGCTTGTTGTCATACACCAAAACATGTGATAATAAAGTTGTTCAGAAATATCCACTGTCAAGAGTTTTGATGCATGGACCGTCAGATACAGATGAAGCTGATGATAGGCGTTTCTTTATAGAAGTTGTCAACAAATCGGTTCATGATGCAATGCTGAATCATAATACAGCTTTCTTGAATACATTCCATAATACCATGAAGGAGGCTGTTCATGGATTTCCACTTGATCAGGTTGGACCGGCTTATTACAATATTCCACATCTGTCGACTAAGGGGGCTAATCAAGTCGGTACTAGTCATCAAGAAGCAGCACTAGCTAAGAGTGATGATGTCTAGGCAATTCAGAATTCATCTGAGCAAATTTAGGGTGCTACTACTAATCAAATGTAATATAATCTAGGATCATCAGTGCAGCATGTGCAACAGCCGATAGGGCAAGTTCATAATCAGATGGTTAATTTTGGTACATCAGGCCAAATACCATCGTCGGCTCAAAAAATAGCACCATCGGTTCAAAGGATTCATAGAGATATAGATCCTATTGTTTGCAGTCAGAGATTTCAAACAGTAAATCAGCTAGGAGCTTGACGGATAGATATTCCATAAGGATATCATTATGGTTCAGATTATAATACCCTCTATATGATTTCAAATCTAGGATATGAAGGCACTTAGAATTTCAATCTGCAGATGGGTCAGCAATTGCTAAGAAATCCAAACTCAAATGCTGATGAATTGTTGCTCAAAGTAACCAAAATGATGAAAATCAGTTTGATTTAAAACCAAAAGGGCAAACCTTTTGTACAAACGTCCATATCTAGAGTGGTATGATTTGGTGGCCCTTCCTATGAACTACAAGCTTCTAGAATTTTCTAAGTTCACTAGTCAAGATAGCACAAGTACAATAGAACATGTTAGTCGATATCTTATTCAGTTGGGTGAAGCCTATGTTGAAGCACATCGAGTTTGTTTCTTCTCTTGTGTCCCTGTCAGGGCCAGCTTTCACTTGGTTTTCATCACTAGCGGTTAATTCTATTGCCAAATGGAGTGATCTTGAAAAGAAATTTCATATGTATTTCTACATTGGGATAGGGGAAAGAAAGATTACAGATTTGACAACTATAAAGCAAAGAGCTAATGAATCAAGTGTTGAGTTCCTTTAGAGGTTCTGAGAAACAAGAAACTTATGCTTTTCGTTGAATTTGACTGATGATCAGCTAGCTACGTTGGCCGTTCAAGGAATGTTGCCAACATGGAGAGAAAAAGCTACTTGGGCAAGAATTTGACAATTTAGGTCAATTAGCTCAACGGGTGGCAGCACTTATTAGCCAATTCCAGAATATGCGCAGAGATACCTGATTCTAGAAGAATGCTGCAATTGTTGAAGCTTATAATCCATATTTAGTTGATGATGATGATGAAGAAGAGGAAATTGCCATAGCTGAATGGAATTGGGGTAAAAAGATAGTAATGGTTCCAAATCCTTGGGGAAAAGAAGTTGAAGAAAGTTATGATTTTGATGTTACAAAAGCAGACAAACTTTTTAATTTCTTGCTTGTGAAGGGACAGATTAAACTGCATGCCAATCATGTTATATTACCTCCTGATCAGTTGAAGAATAAGAAGTTCTACAAGTTCCAAAACACTACTTCTCATACTACTAATGATTGCTAGATTTTTCGACAGCATATTCAGAGGGCTATTCAACAAGGGAAGCTTAAATTTGATATAGCTCAAAAAATGAAAGTTGATGATAATCCTTTCCCAAAGGATTAGAACATGGTTGATGCTAAGTTGTTCAAAGGGAAAACTAAAGTTTTGACATCAGCTAGGGCAAGAGAAACTAGAACAGTTGATCCAGAGATGCAAATATCGGCTGATGGATATAGAGAAATTAAAAGGCGTCGTGACCAACAAAAGAGCTGATATGAGCAGGGAGAAACATTGAGAGATGGTGCGATGAGACCACGTGTTACATCTCAAATTCTATTGAATAAATGGCAATAGCAGAAGGAACAAGATTATCAGCGTTGGTTAGAAGAGAAGGAATATCAACGTCAACAAGAAGAAGAGAGATATGAAAGAGAACAAGCTGAGTCACATTGGAATTGCTTTTTCTTCAGACATTGTTGGAATGAAGGTTTAAGATTGCCTACTAGAAATAATTGCTCAGAATGTAGCGAATAATATTGGGAGTTTAGGCAATCTTAAGTCAACTGCCGGTCTATCCATGATCGAATTGAATATCAACATAATGATGTGGATCGATGCTTAAAAAATAGAAGCACTCATGATCAGCTTGGAAAGCGAGTTCTTGATCAGAACTGGGCCGATTATGAAGAAGAGGATGATGAAGAGTATGTTTGGCAGGAAGGACAGTGGTGTCCAGGAGGTATAACAAGAAGTCAGAAGAGAAGAGTACAACGCCTAAGGAGCAGAGAATTAGAACAGGTGTAACACCCTAAAATTGGAATTCTTTTTAAATAGTAAATTTGATTTAAATATGCAGTTATATGTGCATTTCAAATTTAGGAAATAATATTTCTTTTATAAAATTAAAAGAAAATGCAAGAATAGAAACATGTTGATGCATTCATGCTATTGCATCTTTATTTCTGTGACGGGTGTTTTGTTCAAATGCTAAAAGATTCTAAAAACCTTTTGAAAATGAGTTTGAAAATTTTATTTATAAAAAGAAAAAGGAAATTTCCTTCCATTCCCTCCCTTCCTCACATTCGGCCCGCTGGCCCCTCTCCTTTTTCTTCCCGCGGCCCAGCACCAGCCCCAGCCCAGCTCGCCTCCCCCTTTTTCCCTCTCGGCCCAGCTACGCGCCAGCCCAGCCGCGCGCTCCGCGCCGGCCCAGCAACTGCCACGCCCAACCCAGCAGCCGCGTGCCTCGACGTCGCCCGCACCAGGCAACTGCCGCGCCCAGCCGCTGACGCCCGGGCCCCACCTGTCGGAGCCGCCCCCTTCCTCCCGCGCGTCCCGCAACCGCAGCGGCGGTCATGCAGCAACCGCCCACGCTCCACTCGCGCATCGTGGGCGCGCCCCCCCGCTCCCCGGCCGCTACAAAAAGGCAGCCGAGCCCCCCCTCGCGCGCTCCCTGCTGCCCCCGCTCCATTTTCGCCTCATTCCCGGCCGCAACTGCCGCACGGAGGAGCTCCGAGGGTTGCCGTTCGCCGTCCGCATCGCCGTCGTCCCTGAGCCGTCCCCGCCTCCATCCTTCCCCACTGTGAGCTTCACCGTGGTCCCCTCTCTCTCCCCATGCATTTCATTTTGCGTTTCGTGGTTTGTAGCGCCCAATCCGCGAGCGCCGTGAGCTCCATGCCGCCGGCCATGGCGCCCGCGCCCCGGCTTTCCCCTCCGGTCGTCTTCTCAGCATGGCCGCGAACCCCCTTACCCCCCCGATCTCACGGGTGTCCTCGGTGGTCATTTTGGTGGACCGTAGGCCCCTTACCACGCGCTCCGGCGAGGCCACTGCCGCCGGCGACCCTGTTCCGGCCGGCCAACCCCCCCCCCCCACGTCTAATCCTAGCCGCCCATCGCGCGATCAACGGCCTGAAAAAGAAGATACCCCTTCGGGGGTAAATTTGCTAAAGAGCCCCTGGACTTTTCTAAGTCCTAACCCGCCGTCCTTAGCGTATTTCCCCGAATACGCAATCCCATTTGGAAAGCGTAAACTTCACTGTTTAAATCAAAAGTACGCTTTCAGTATTTATAGAAATGCCATTCGAACTGTTTCGCTTATAAAATTGTCGTTTTAACTCCGAATTGATCCATTCAAATCGCGTTAGCTTCGTAATTTCATAAGCTACATGTTGGAGCTACTGTTAGTCAAGTTTGGAACTTTTTAATTTCATGATTAGAATTAATTAAATATAGGGCTATAGGAAAACCCATTTTAATCATAACTTTCGCATTTTAGCTCCGTTTTTCGTGAACTTCGCGTTGACGTGATCTTAGCGAAACGTAGATAAGTTTTACAAACATTTTATCTTGATTTCAATACTGTTGGTGTACTGTTCTAATGATAGGAATGTTTGCTTTGCATGAATGCTTTTGGAATGTTGTATGTTGCCGTGTTGGTCGCGTTCAGACAGTGAGGAAAACGTTGGAGACCAAGAACTCTTCGACGACCAGCAGGACCAGCACGAGTTTGTGAACCAAGGCAAGTATAACATGGGCCTTCCTTGATGTCCTATTTCACTTTAAGCAATTACTCATTTACATGTGTCTAATTTTGATACCCATAAGGACATCCTAGTGATTGTTATCCTGTTCTTTGTCTCCTAAGGGTTAAATGCATATGGGTAGATTGCTAGTGCTCTAACTGAACTTGATATACATATTGATGAATGATACTATGGAACAAAGAGAGTAACCTGAATTATAACAACTGTTCCATAGGGCGAAAGTGCAAATGACCTTTGTTCATGTTGCTCCCGGCCCTCCATAAGGACTTATCTGTCGGCAAAAGCTGGGACTGACAGTGCAACCGGGAGAGTCATATGGCTCTGACTTTAGCTCAGTAATAGGATCTTTCCTAACTAGTTAGAGGTTACCTTTTTGGTGCAAATGGGGCTTGCCACTTTGGGTATAGGGTTGCCTCTGTTCCTATGAGTATAGCCGCGATGGATTTGTGCCATAGGAAAGGGGGGTCCCTACATCTGCCTGCCAAGGAAACCTAGCGGCCCTAACTTGTTAGGGAAACCTATGAAATGGCTTCATAGTGTACCCTGCCCGCTCATCTTGGTAGTGACATGGGAGTAATTAACCCGGGCACATGGGGATCACGACTCGCGGTGAATGTGCACCACCTCTGCAGAGGGTAACAAACTATTATAATAGCCGTGCTCACGGTTACGAGCGGCCCGAAAAACTCGCAGAATAACTGGTTAATTGTTGATGAACATTTAAAGTTGTTCAATGATGATATATGGTACACTTGACCCCGATATTGGTTCTTATGGGTTTAAATGGGAGCTTAAGCATAACTTGATAATACTTGAGAATAAAAGTTTGACCTATTAAAAATGCTAACTGCAGTAAACCAGAGTCTATCCTTTTTGAGCTTCATAACCCCATGTTAGCTTGCTAAGTACGGAATGTACTTACACTTGTTTATTTTCTTTACTTGGATAAAAATCCCGGATGGGTAACAGATGACAACGGGTATGAGGATTTCCCGGAGGATTATTAGGCTTGTGGTCAACCAGTTGACCTTCCTTGTGATGACGGCCATGAGAGTTCATTCTATTTTTATTATTCTGCTATGATGTATGAGACTAAGTTCTATTATAACTCTGATGTATGAGACACTATGATGATACTATTGTAATTTGTCAGCTTGTGTGTGTGATTGATTCCTGGGCACACACGAGTTTAGTGCATTCAATTTTATCCTTAAAATTGGGTGTGACAAATTGGTATCAGAGACGTGTTGATTGTAGGACGCAAGCCTAGTTAGAAAATGGTCATTTTAGCAGCTTTGCTCCTCTGGTTTCTTGCTTACTGACTTATTCTTGTTATTTTATTAAAACATTTATGCTTTTCATACCTTAATCTATTATTTAAAATTGTTGATTCTAATTTCTATCTCACTTTAAATCTATAGATGTCTCATAATCCGAAGACTGCTCGACTCAGCACCGCCGGTTATCGTGCCATGTTCACCCCGCGTGCCCCACCGGCGGAGAGGGAGATTGTGATCATCTCCGACGACGAGGAGATGGCTACACCGACGCCTACACCTACTCCTACACCAGTCGCTGTGCCCGTCTACCCTGTGGTAGCTACACCTGAGGAGTCGACGGCTACTTCCCCTACACCTGCACCCTCCCCAGCTGCCCCCGTGGAGGACGATGAGATTGGCTGGAAGTGCAAGTACTACTTCAAGCCAGCTCCAGAGACAGCCTACTACCACACTCTCCTCACCCACGTGCTGGACGACTACTTCCCCGACTTGCACGCTTCCATCAGCTACCACTGCGCCGAGTACAAGCACCCACTGGAGGCTACCTTCTAGAAGGTAGAGCTGGTGGTCACTGCATGGAATGATATCATCAATGGACATGAGGTGGAGACTGTCCACAGTGCCCCTGCCAGGAGAGCCCATGCTTTGGATGGCATGGAGGATGCAGCACAGAATGCCTACATCCACTACCATGGTCGTCGCTTCGAGGCCATGAGGGAGGATCGTTTCAGGTTTCTTCCTCGAAATGATCATGAGGGTGTTTGGCAGGTTTTGGCTCCACCAGAGAATGACCCAACTCTGGAGGCAACGGTGCAGCATGTCCACGCTATGCAGGGAGTGGATGATGAGGTCAAAGGAGAACTGCGTGCATCTCGGAGGGCGCAGAGACGTCTTCAGAAACAAGTGGATGAACTTCGAGCACAGCTGGGATAGCCTTCCATCTACAAGAAGAAGCGCTGTTCCTTCACCATGATTGACACCGCTCCATAGGTGTTAGGTGCCTTGATCTAGATTATCACGTTGTTAGTTCGTATCCTTATTTAGTCTTGTTGGTCTTGTGAACTTGGTTGATTAGATGTTTTGATTTGTGAACTTGGTTGATTTGGTATTTTGCTTGGTTGCTGGAAGTTTGTGGGCATGTCCACAACTTCCTTAGATTGGAACTTTAAATTTAGAATGAAATCTTAATGTAGAAGTATCGTTTTATCTTATCTCTGCTGTACTGATTCCTGGAGCAGCCTGTGTTCTTTATTTGGTAAATCGAAATCTGGGATGATAAAAATTCTGAAATTTTTGTGGAGATAACTAGACCTCTGTATCTTTCAAGTGTCTTTGGAATCACGTCAATAGCTATTCAGGTTTGGTAGATCTAATTGACACAAGTTGATGTTCCTGCGCTGTCTGGAACTCAGAACAGTTTCGGTTTAGCTCTATTTTTGACTATGTGTGAGTTCGAATCTGTAAAAGTGGTCTAAATGAAAGTTGTAGCTGATGTCCTAAGCTTTCTAACGAATCTTGGTGCACCTCTGTTGGATCTCTGAAACTCAAGTTATAACAGTTTTACTGAACTGCTGAATTTGAGTCTTGCCCAGAAAATTTTCAGCATTGTTTCTTATCTCTTGTAAGCTCTCTATAATTGGAAAAATCTCTAAATTTTGCACATTTGTTGGAAAACAGATGGCCGCAAGAGGAGGAAGAGGCAGAGGCCGTGGTCGTGGGCGTGATGCTCTTATGAATCCACCACCGCCACCTGTGACCATGGAGCAGATTTTGGGAATGCAAGCGCAGCTGATGCAAGCTATGATGCAGTGCTTGGACAATGAACCTATAAGAGGTCCACCGCCTGTCCAGGTTAGAGATAAGCATGGAGAGTTTATGAAAGGTCGTCCACCAGTGTTCACACATGCCACAGACCCTATGGAGGCCGATGACTGGTTGCGCTGTGGAGAAACAACTGAACATAGCACAATACAACGACCTGGAGAAAGTGTTGTATGCTTCCGGGCAACTCCAAGGAGCTGCTCAGGATTGGTGGGAATCATTCTAGTTTGGACGTCCCAACAATGCTCCTGATATCACTTGGCAGGAATTTAAGGACAGTTTCCGATCATACCATATTCCTGATGGACTAGTGGAACTGAAGCAGGAAGAATTCAGATCTCTCAAGCAAGGATCAATGACTGTGGCGGAATATCGGAACAAGTTCGCACAACTATCTCGCTACGCTCCTAATGATGTGGCAGATGACAAGGATAAGCAACGCCGTTTCCTCAAGGGACTCTATGATGGACTGCAGCTCCAGCTGATGTCTAATACTTATCCTAACTTCTAGTCTTTGGTGAATCGCGCAATCGTGATTGATGATAAGCGCAAGGAGATGGAAGCTAAGAAGAGAAGGCTCCAAGGGCAAGCTTCTGGAAGCAACACTCGCCCACGTGCTTATCCCCAGCAAGGTTTCCAGCAGAGGAATCAAGGACCAACTCATCAGGGAAACCGTGATCAGTATCCTCAGCGGAACCAGTTCCAACAACGCCCTCAGTATCAGCAACAGTTTGGAAATCAGTGTCCCCTGCAACAGACTAGCAATCCTGCAACACGCCAGGGAGTGACTAACAATGCTCCTGTGAAGAGTGGCGCACCCAACAATCCCAATGCCTGTTACCGATGTGGAGAAGTAGGTCACTATGCTCATCAGTGTCCTAAGAAGCAGAACCAGCAAGCACCTCAGAACCAGGCCAACAATCAGAAGTTCAACGCCCGACCACCTCTCACAGCGAAGGTGAACTATGTGTCATCTGATGCAGCTCAGGAGACGCCTGAGGTCATGTTGGGTACGTTCAGTGTCAACTCTATTTCTGCTACCGTACTTTTTGATTCTGGTGCTTCGCATTCTTTTATCTCCCAAGCTTTTGTTAGAATGCATAGCATACCTTTGTGTGCCATGAAAAACCCAATACTAGTGAATTCCCCGGGAGGTAGTATGCCCGCTTCTTATTGGAGCCCCTCAACTAGCATTTCCTTAAGGGGTGTAGACTTCAAGGTGAAGCCTATTGTGTTGAGAACAGCGGGAATTGACCTTATCCTGGGAATGGATTGGATGAAACAACACCGGGTAGTGATATAGTGTCAGGAGAAATCTGTGGTTGTGACATCACTCAATGGGGATAGAATCTGTGTAGAAGTAGTAGTGCAAGCTCAGCCTTCAGCCACAGTGAATCAGCTAGATGGTGAAATCAATGAACAAGATCGTGTCGTGGAGGAATTTCCGGATGTCTTCCCCGATGACTTGCCAGGTATGCCACCTGACCGAGACATTGAATTCATTATTGAATTATTACCTGGAACTGCACCAATAGCTAAATGTCCATATAGAATGGGAGTTAATGAATTAGAAGAGCTTAAGAAACAACTAAAAGAGTTGCAAGAAAAAGGTTTCATACACCCCAGTTCTTCCCCGTGGGGGGCACCTGTGATCTTTGTAGATAAGAAGGATGGTAGTCAACGGATGTGTGTGGATTACCGCTCACTTAATGAGGTTACCATCAAGAATAAATACCCTTTGCCTAGGATAGATGATTTGTTTGATCAGTTGAGAGGAGCTCATGTGTTCTCCAAGATTGATCTCCGATCTAGTTATCATCAGCTTAAGATTCGGAACTCGGATATACCCAAGACAGCATTCACTACACGGTATGGATTATATGAGTACACCGTTATGTCTTTTGGATTGACCAATGCACCGGCATACTTCATGTATTTGATGAATAAGGTGTTCATGGAGTTTCTAGATAAATTTGTGGTAGTATTCATAGATGACATACTAATATTCTCCAAGACTGAAGAAGAACATGCGGAACACATAAGGATGGTCTTGCAAAAGCTTAGAGAACATAAGTTGTACGCTAAGCAGAGCAAGTGCGAGTTTTGGTTAAAGGAAGTCTCTTTTCTGGGTCATGTTGTCTCCAATGGTGGAATAGCAGTGGATCCAGGCAAAGTGCAAGATGTACTGAATTGGAAACCACCAACTACTGTAAGTGAGATTCGTAGTTTTTTGGGACTGGCTGGTTATTACCGAAGGTTCATTGAAGGTTTTTCCAAGCTAGCCAAGCCTATGACAGCTTTGTTGGAAAAGAATGCTAAGTATGTATGGTCGGATAAATGCCAGGCAAACTTTGAAGAGCTAAAGAAGAGATTAACTACAGCTCCAGTATTAATTTTGCCCGATTTAAACAAGAACTTCTCTGTATATTGTGATGCATCCCGTTTGGGTCTTGGATGTGTGCTTATGCAAGAAGGAAGAGTGGTTGCATATGCATCCAGACAACTAAGGAAGCATGAGTTGAATTATCCTACTCATGACATGGAATTGGCAGCTGTGGTTCATGCTTTGAAGATCTGGAGACATTATCTGATTGGACATAAGAGTGATATCTATACTGATCATAAGAGTTTGAAGTATATCTTCACCCAATCAGATCTGAATTTAAGACAACGTCGTTGGTTGGAATTGATCAAAGACTATGATTTGGAAGTGCATTATCACCCGGAAAAGGCAAACATCGTAGCTGATGCACTTAGCAGAAAGAGCTATGCCAATGGAATTCAGACAACAACTATGTCAGCAGAGTTGTGTGCTGAAATGGAGTATTTCAACTTGAGCCTGGTCACTAATGCAATGGAATTGGTAATAGAACCTACACTGGAGCAAGAGATACGCAAAGGTCAATTGGAGGATGAAAAACTTAAAGAGATAGCCAGAGAATGTAGTGCTTGGAAAGGCACCCGGATTCAGAATGGATGAGAATGGAACTCTTTGGTTCGGGAAACAGGATATGTGTACCAGAAGTGAAAGCTATTCGTGATGCAATTCTGCAAGAGGCCCATGAGTCTGCTTATTCTATATATCCCGGAAGTACCAAGATGTACTTGGATCTCAAAGAAAAGTATTGGTCGTATGGTTTGAAGAGAGATGTGGCAGAATATGTGGCTTTGTGTGACACTTGTCAAAGAGTGAAAGCTGAGCATCAAAGACCTGCAGGGTTACTACAACCAATGAAGATCCCTGAATGGAAATGGGAAGAAGTTGGCATGGATTTTATTGTAGGATTACCCCGCACTCAAAGAGGTTATGATTCAATATGGGTAATAGTGGATCGACTCACTAAGGTCGCTCACTTTTTACCAGTCAAGACTACATATAATGGTGCAAGATTAGCAGAGTTATACATGGAACGAATAGTGTGCTTACATGGTGTTCCCAAGAAAATTGTGTCGGATAGAGGCATCCCAATTTACATCGCAATTCTGGCATAAAGTACATAGATCTTTGGGAATAAAGTTGAATTTCAGTTCTGCTTACCACCCACAAACTGATGGACAGACTGAAAGGATCAACCAGATTTTGGAAGATATGTTGAGAGCTTGTGCACTTCAATATGGTGATAGTTGGGATAAGAGCCTGCCTTACGCAGAGTTCTCATACAACAACAGTTATCAAAAGAGCCTCAAGATGGCACCTTTCGAGGCATTGTATGGACGTAAGTGTAGAACGCCTTTGTTCTGGAATTAGACTGGAGAAACCCAAGTGTTTGGTCCCGATGTCCTTAGAGACGCGGAAGAACAAGTAAGAATGATTAGAGACAATTTGAGAGTAGCTCAGTCTCGACAGAAGAGTTACGCTGATACTCGCAGAAGAGAGCTGACTTTCGAGATTGATGATTATGTGTACCTGAAAGTGTCACCAATGAGAAGTGTGAGAAGATTTAATATGAAGGGAAAGTTAGCACCAAGGTATATAGGACCTTTTAAGATCCTAGAGAGACGTGGAGAAGTAGCCTATCAGTTGGAACTGCCTGAGAGCTTGTCCGGTGTGCACGATGTGTTCCATGTTTCCCAGTTGAAAAAGTGTCTGAGGGTACCTAGAAGAACAAATTCCTTTGGAAGAACTTGTTGTCAAGGAAGATCTTACTTATGAGGAGTATCCGATAAAGATCTTGGAAACTGCCGAAAGAGTTATGAGAAGCCGAACAGTAAAGATGTGCAAGGTGCAGTGGAATCGTTATACAGAGGATGAGGCTACTTGGGAAAGAGAAGAGGATCTGAGAAAGACTTATTCCCAACTGTTTGAGTAAGCAATCACCCGAATCTCGAGGACGAGATTCATCTTAAGGGGGGTAGAATTGTAACACCCTAAAATTGGAATTCTTTTTAAATAGTAAATTTGATTTAAATATGCAGTTATATGTGCATTTCAAATTTAGGAAATAATATTTCTTTTATAAAATTAAAAGAAAATGCAAGAATAGAAACATGTTGATGCATTCATGCTATTGCATCTTTATTTCTGTGATGGGTGTTTTGTTCAAATGCTAAAAGATTCTAAAAACCTTTTGAAAATGAGTTTGAAAATTTTATTTATAAAAAGAAAAAGGAAATTTCCTTCCATTCCCTCCCTTCCTCACATTCGGCCTGCTGGCCCCTCTCCTTTTTCTTCCCGCGGCCCAGCACCAGCCCCAGCCCAGCTCGCCTCCCCCTTTTTCCCGCTCGGCCCAGCTACGCGCCAGCCCAGCCGCGCGCTCCGCGCCGGCCCAGCAACTGCCGCGCCCAGCCCAGCAGCCGCGCGCCTCGGCGTCGCTCGCACCAGGCAACTGCCGCGCCCAGCCGCTGACGCCCGAGCCCCACCTGTCGGAGCCGCCCCCTTCCTCCCGCGCGTCCCGCAACCGCAGCGGCGGTCATGCAGCAACCGCACGCGCTCCACTCGCGCATCGTGGGCGCCCCCCCCCCCCCCCCCCCCGCTCCTCGGCCGCTACAAAAAGGCAGCCGAGCCCCCCCCTCGCGCGCTCCCTGCTGCCCCCGCTCCATTTTTGCCTCATTCCCGGCCGCAACTGCCGCACGGAGGAGCTCCGAGGGTTGCCGTTCGCCGTCCGCGTCGCCGTCGTCCCCGAGCCGTCCCCGCCTCCATCCTTCCCCGCTGTGAGCTTCACCGTGGTCCCCTCTCTCTCCCCATGCATTTCATGGTTTGTAGCGCCCAATCCGTGAGCGCCGTGAGCTCCATGCCGCCGGCCATGGCGCCCGCGCCCCGGCTTTCCCCTCCGGCCGTCTTCTCGGCATGGCCGCAAACCCCCTTACCCCCCCCCCCCGATCTCACGGGTGTCCTCGGTGGTCATTTTGGTGGACCGTAGGCCCCTTACCGCGCGCTCCGACGAGGCCACTGCCACCGGCCATGGCGCCTGGCTGCCGGTGACCCTGTTCCGGCCGGCCAACCCCCCCCCACGTCTAATCCTAGCCGCCCATCGCGCGATCAACGGCCTGAAAAAGAAGATACCCTTCGGGGGTAAATTTGCTAAAGAGCCCCTGGACTTTCTAAGTCCTAACCCGCCGTCCTTAGCGTATTTCCCCGAATACGCAATCCCGTTTGGAAAGCGTAAACTTCACTGTTTAAATCAAAAGTACGCTTTCAGTATTTACAGAAATGCCATTCGAACTGTTTCGCTTATAAAATTGTCGTTTTAACTCCGAATTGATCCATTCAAATCGCGTTAGCTTCGTAATTTCATAAGCTACATGTTGGAGCTACTGTTAGTCAAGTTTGGAACTTTTTAATTTCATGATTAGAATTAATTAAATATAGGGCTATAGGAAAACCCGTTTTAATCATAACTTTCGCATTTTAGCTCCGTTTTTCGTGAACTTCGCGTTGACGTGATCGTAGCGAAACGTAGATAAGTTTTACAAACATTTTATCTTGATTTCAATACTGTTGGTGTACTGTTCTAATGATAGGAATGTTTGCTTTGCATGAATGCTTTTGGAATGTTGTATGTTGCCGTGTTGGTCGCGTTCAGACGGTGAGGAAAACGTTGGAGACCAAGAACTCTTCGACGACCAGCAGGACCAGCACGAGTTTGTGAACCAAGGCAAGTATAACATGGGCCTTCCTTGATGTCCTATTTCACTTTAATCAATTACTCATTTGCATGTGTCTAATTTTGATACCCAGTAAGGACATCCTAGTGATTGTTATCCTGTTCCTTGTCTCCTATGGGTTAAATGCATATGGGTAGATGGCTAGTGCTCTAACTGAACATGATATACATATTGATGAATGATACTATGGAACAAAGTGAGGTAACATGAATTATAACAACTGTTCCATAGGGCGAAAGAGCAAATGACCTTTGTTCATGTTGCTCCCGGCCCTCCATAAGGACTTATCTATCGGCAAAAGCTGGGACTGACAGTGCAACCGGGAGAGTCATATGGCTCTGACTTTAGCTCAGTAATAGGATCTTTCCTAACTAGTTAGAGGTTACCTTTTTGGCGCAAATGGGGCTTGCCACTTTGGGTATAGGGCTGCCTCTGTTCCTATGAGTATAGTCCGCGATGGATTTGTGCCATAGGAAAGGGGGGTCCCTACATCTGCCTGCCAAGGAAACCTAGCGGCCCTAACTTGTTAGGGAAACCTATGAAATGGCTTCATAGTGTACCCTGCCCGCTCACCTTGGTAGTGACATGGGAGTAATTAACCCGGGCACATGGGGATCACGACTCGTGGTGAATGTGCACCACCTCTGCAGAGGGTAACAAACTGTTATAACAGCCGTGCTCACGGTTACGAGCGGCCCGGAAAACTCACAGAATAACTGGTTAATTGTTGATGAACATTTAAAGTTGTTCAATGATGATATATGGTACACTTGACCCCGATATTGGTTCTTATGGGTTTAAATGGGAGCTTAAGCATAACTTGATAATACTTGAGAATAAAAGTTTGACCTATTAAAAATGCTAACTGCAGTAAACCAGAGTCTATCCTTTTTGAGCTTCATAACCCCATGTTAGCTTGCTAAGTACGGAATGTACTTACACTTGTTTATTTTCTTTACTTGGATAAAAATCCCGGATGGGTAACAGATGACAACGGGTATGAGGATTTCCCGGAGGATTATTAGGCTTGTGGTCAACCAGTTGACCTTCCCTGTGATGACGGCCACGAGAGTTCATTCTATTTTTATTATTCCGCTATGATGTATGAGACTAATGTTCTATTATAACTCTGATGTATGAGACACTGTGATGATACTATTGTAATTTGTCAGCTTGTGTGTGTGATTGATTCCTGGGCACACACGAGTTTAGTGCATTCAATTTTATCCTTAAAATTGGGTGTGGACAACAGGCTCAGAAATTTGGTAAACCGCAAGTATGCTGTCCTAAACAAACAACCGATAAGGGTCAACCATCGGCTAATATTCAAATGGCTTTTCTTTTACCATATGAATTTAAAGCTCCAGCAGATCAAGAAGTCTATTTGGATTTTGATGAATCAGAGTATGAAGAGATGGCAGCCCAGTTGACATTGATATAGCAAGCTACATTTGATAAACAAGTTAAGCATCGGCATTTGAAGGCTTTATATGTGAAAGGCTTTGTCAATGGGAAGCAGATGAGTAAAATGTTGGTTGATGGAGGTGCCTCTATTAATCTGATGCCTTATAATACTTTTCGCAAGCTTGGTAAAGGACCAGAAGATCTGATTGAGACTGACATGATGCTTAAGGATTTTGGAGGTAATGCGTCCAAGACCAGGGGGTAATAAATTTTGAATTGACAATTGGAAGCAAGAATTTGCTCACTACATTCTTTTTCATTGATGGAAAGGGTTCATATAGTTTACTCCTTGGTCGTGATTAGATTCATGTCAATTGTTGTGTACCATCGACTATGCATCAATCTTGATTCAGTAGCATGGAGACAATGTTGAGCTAGTTCATGCTGATGATTCTATAAGTATAGTGACCACTACAAGGTTCTACCTCTAATGCCACGCCACATGATTGCAACACCACTAATTTGGTTGCCATAGGTGGGTCGTATTGTAACCTTTTCAAAAAATGGTTGCAATATGTGCCTATAATGCAACGGACTAAATTTGTTGCAATATGTGTGGTTTGTCGTTGCAACAGGCTTGTGCTACTGCAACCATTTAAGAATTGTGTTGCAATTAGTTGGAATTATTGCAATGGCATTTTTTAGTTGCAATAGTATTGGTTTTTGTTGCAATTACTTGGTGTTATTGCAACTGTATTGGATTTGGTCGCTTTTGCTTGTAACTATTGCCACGGTTATTATGGGTTGCAATAATGTTCTATGGTGTTGCAATTGCTAGGGTCATTATTGCAACAAGATTTCCGAATGGATGCAATAGCATGTTTCTATTGCCACGGTTTTCTAGGGTTGTAATAATCTTCTGTGGCGTTGCAATTGTTAAGTACTTATTGCAACTATAATCCTAAATGGACGCAATATCATGTTAATATTGCCATGATTTTTTTATGTTGCTATAGACTACCCCTGATGCAATGGCCTAAAAGTGTTGCAATATACCAAAAATGGTTGCAATAGATAAAATGCTCCACGCATTAGACTACCCCTGATGCAACGGCCTAAAAGTATTGCAATATACCAAAAATGGTTTCAATAGACAAAATGCTCCACGCATTTCTAAATAATTTACCAAAATGGGGGTGAGGAGGATTCAAACCCGCGACCTACCACTAAAGATGAGCATGTCTTACCACCACATTATGGTTGTATTTGTGATTTTTTCTGGCATGTTTCCTTATACATGTTTGGTCCAATCATTTGAAATTCAAAACCAAAAAAATATGGGCTAGGCTGCATGCTTGCGCCTGGTCCGAGCTGGCCTGGTGGCGCCAGCGCACCGTACCACCACACCACTTCATTGTTTGTGACTTACTTCAGCATACATTGTTCTTAACATGTCAGTGAGAGAATATAGAAATTAAATCGAAAAAAATTATTCCTTAGTTGAGACTCGAACCCAAGACCTCGACAAGGAACCAACGAAGTCTAACCACCACGCTACAGCAAGTGTTTGTGCCAAGATGGGGGAATTTTCTTCCAAGTACTAATTTCGTCAAGTTAGATGAACTAATTTGGAATGAAGAACATATGAATAGATGGTATTTCTATTCTTAATAGTTGATATTTCTGAAACTTTTTTAACAAGCAATAGCCTACGTATATGTTGTTGTGTAGGAGTTTCAAAAAAATTGGAACTCATTTGATATTTTCTATCTTTTAAATAAATTTCTACGTGCTTACCGAAAGTAATTCCAAATTGAACTGTGCGTACCTCCAATAGGAGTCAAAAAAATTTACAAAGAACATATTTATAGTCATACATTTCACTCTATCCCATATCCCAGAGTTGTTAGGGAAAAACATTTGTTTGCTAGGGATAATTCATCCTTATATTCCTAAATTAAGATCAAATAATTGTAATAATTCTAAATTTTGTCAGAAAATTCTACAATTTTGCATGGTAACATGTTTTCGTTATCTAATCATCATATAAAAAACTCAAATAATTTTAACAAGGTGCCAATAGACATTGTTCACAAATTGATACATCTCTCACATAGTTATAAGTGATTAATATGAAAGTTGTACCCAATTGTGAACAATGTATACTACCATTTTATCGGATGGAGAAATTACCAATACAAGAGTTGTAAATCACGTTGGGTTGTACAACTTTGTTGTTGACAACTTTTTCATTTGAAATCATTAACTATCCTAAAAATATGTTTGAAGCTCTCATATTTTGAAATTCAAATTTTGAATTATTCAAACAAAGTTGAATAAAGAAATGACCAAAATAAAAGCTATAGATCTTTATGATTTCTACAACTTTGTTGTTGATAACGTTTTCATTTGAAATCATTCACTATCCTAAAATTCTATTCGAATTCTTATATTTTAAAATTCAAATTTTGAATTGTTGAAACAGTGGGTTCTACAACTTTGTTTTTGACGACTTTTCCATTAGAAATTATCTACTATTTCAAAATTGTAGAAGTTCATAAAAATTCTAGAAGGAAAAAAGAAAAAGAACGAACACGTGATGACATGCGTGGCAAGCAGTTCTGTCTTCATCGCTGACCACGGGGCCCACCGTACCGACGTGGAGGCCTAGGACTGGCCGGACCACGTCACCAGCCCCACGGCCTGCGCCGCTCACCGCACCATTTCATTCACACCTGCACGTGAGCAAATACTGGCTGCGTGGGAACAGTGGGACCCGCTCTGATGCAACAGTCTAAAAGTGTTGCAATGTACCAAAAATGGTTGCAATAGACAAAATGCTCAACGCAGTAGACTACTTCTGATGCAACGGCCTAAAAGTGTTGCAATATACCAAAAATGGTTGCAATAGACAAAATACTCCACATATTTCTGAATAATATATTCTATTAACAAAAAAAATGCTCCACGGAGGATTTGATCCTAGGAACTAAAGTACAAGCAAACCCTCATCTACCACTGGGGTACTAAGGTGTGTTTGACATTAAACAAACTTCATATTACTTGTTTACATGATGAAGATGGCTAATTCACTTCATTTTTCAACATGGACAATCACCATCCGTATCTTCCATGACAATTTCATAAAACAAAAAATTGTCCAGCATGCTGATATTTGTGCTTATAACAGAAAACAAACATGAGTATAACAGTTTAAAGACCAACTCTAGCTATTCATTATCCCAGACAATGTGATAGTTTTCAACAAAAAATCCAGAAACACATTACTGTTGAACAAAAGATAAGTATTTAAACAAAGAAATCATCTTCTAGGCTCGATTCCCCCACCGCGCATCTTTTAATTTTTTCCCCAATTTCCGGTGGGTGCGGCCGGTGGCCGGGTGACATGGCGGGCAAGCGGCCGGGTGATGTGGTGTCCTTGCCCAAGGGTTGCCACAGAAGCAACAGTGCAACAAATTGTGTTAAAAACTATTAAATACCACAAATCCAAACCAAAGAACATGTAGCTCAGTGGTAAGTGCAGTGGTTCCTAGCTAGGAGGTTCTAGGATCAAATCCTAGATTTTGCATGTTTTTCTCTCTTTTTTCCTGATTTTTCCATTTTTCTCTCTTTTTCCCGATTTTCGGTTTCAAATATTATATTTGCTTTTCTATTTTTGTTTTCCCTATTTTTTTATTTCAAAAATTCTATTTGCCCCACTTGTGTCATGACAATCGCACAACTGCCAGGAGGCGATGCCTTCGGCACCATGATGTGCTCTGCCTTGCCGCTTGTCTCGGCTCCTGCGCCTATCCATCGCCACCACTAGAGGTTTCGGGCGACGTCGAAGAAGCGTCTATGTCTTTGACTCTTCCTATATGGAAGTACTAATCTATTTGTTCCTTGTTCCTTGTTCTATTTATTTCGTTATCAGATATTATAGGTGGGCATACGAGAACATTCAAGAACTACAACAAATTAATTACCTTGCAAACATCTCCTCAAATAGATGTTGGGCGTCATCCATGTACACATTGCCCGCAACTAGGGTGTTGTCCGGCCGCCATGCCGTGCCCCTCGCCTAGGGATGGCTAGCTTTAGATGACGTGAGGATGGTTTATTCTATGTACACAATTTCTAGCTTCTTTTCTTCCAAAAAAAAGAATAGATATGTTGATGCAAAAGTGGATCTGCAAACACAAAGGGCTAATACCCGAATCGATATCCAAAGCGTGCCAGTCGATTTGACCTGCTAATCGACAAGGATGAAGATACGAACACTTTGGTCCTGACAACAGCGATACGCCCGGAAGTCACGGCCAAGAGGTGCTCACGCGGAACTCGAGAATCGCCGAAGGTCGCACTGAAACGATGTAGCTCGCCGAATCAATGAGAACTCGTAAAAAAGGAAAAATATGCAAATTGACGAAGTCGCCGAAAAGTAAGTAGATGCAAATAGGAGTAAAAATTGGTTTTGATATTGATTGATATATCTATTACATTGCCCCTTACTCCATATTTATACCCTGATCTAAAGAGACACAACCAAACACAACTAGGACACCAATCCCATATCTAAGGAAACACGTGACTCTTACATGAATCATACCCTAACAAATATAGAAAAGGAAATCAACTCCTATCTATTTCCCTGTCCGCCTCAATTACGATGGAAATCTCACCGTCCTCCTTCCCATCGGCATACTCCCTATTTCATCGGCAGTAGTCTTCAAGTCTTCCTTCATCGGCATACTCCCTGTTTCATCGGCAGTAGTCTTCAAGCCTTCCTTCATCGGCATACTCCATGTTTCATCGGCAGTAGTCCTCAAGCCTCCCTTCATCGGCATCGACAATAACACCTCCAACCTCATCGGCAACGCCCGAGTCCAAATCAACCTTTCCATCGACCATCACCAGCTATCGGCAACCATCTTTACAAACTGGCTTTCATCGGCTATCAAAGTATTCAATAACTTTCCCCTTGCCGATTAGTCCACTCCGATTATTTTGACACGTGCAAAAAACGGTGTCAACACATGCCCCCCAATTTCGGAGTATAAAACCATTAATGCTCCGAAATTTACTCCAGATAACGCTTGCCTTTGCCCGATTACCGTAACTCATTCTCCAAGCCAAAACTTGATTTGTTATCAAATCCAATCAAATCTAATCTTGATTCACGCACTTCAGTAAATATCGCACAATCGCCAACCACTCTTGCCTTGATTATGGTTAAGATACCGAAACAATAACCCATCGGCAAGATCTTAACATGATAATGCTGCCATTTTCAGAATTAGAATATCATGTATCGATATCCCCTCCAAGTCATGATTACTTGTCATCAACTCATCTGTACAATCCCCTGATTATCGCGCGAACAGTTACCATATCCCTCTGAACCGCCTTGACCTATATGCGCGCGACATAGAGATAAGTCCAAAATACCCTTATTCTGGGCGGCTTATAAATAGATTTCTCCGGAACCCTCATTTTCTACCTTCAGCCTCCAATCCTTGGCATTCTCTCTCTCCGGCGGCGACTCCGACGAACAACCGCGCGACCTCAACCAACAAGAACCCTTCTCCGGCGCTAACTTCAAGTTTCCGGCTCGTACCTCCACCTTCCTCAAGACAATGGCCATCAACTTCGACGTCCCCACGGTTCGCTCCACTTCCATTACCTTTTACTTTGATCTTTTTGCAAATTCATTCAGTTGGTGATTTTTCCTTTCTTCTGTCTTCTGGATTCCATAACCTTAGGAACTGCGCAACAAATTAGTTATCCCAACCGATCAGCCGCACGTCCAATGCCTTGGACCAATGGGCAACCCAGATCCAACCGATCTGATCAATGCAGAGGTTAACAGAATCCCCTTTAGAGCCCAAAATTTCTCTCTGAATTTGTGGAAAGACACATTCCGATCTTGGCCCAAAACCACCAAAGGGTGGAAAGATTGGTACTTGAGGGTTAATAGATCGATGCAAGTATACTGGGCAGAACGAAGGTTAGACCAATGCATTAGGCTCTCTATTGCCGATATGCAGAAAAATGAATCAATGATAATTGCAGCTGCTTATTTCTGGTCAGACACGACCAATACTTTTATGTTTGGACATGGCCCAGCCACTCCTACCCTTGCCGATATCCACATGCTTACTGGCTTGGACATCTCAACTGCCGATGAAGGCTCCATCTATGGTAGAAAGTCTGAATATAGGGTGAATACCCGTAACATCGGCGGTTGGACAGGATATATTCAAGAATACCAGAAAACCGGGACACTTAGCCAGAGGGAACATGCCACATTCCTGAATATGTGGTTAGAAAAATTTATTTTCTGTGGTCGATCAGTAGGACCAACCAACGCCTTCCTCCCTGCAGCTGAACTTTTGGCTAATGGCGTAAGGTTTCCTCTTGGCCGATACCTTCTGAGCTCCACTTATCATCTTCTTCATCAAGTGTCTCAGAAACTTTTGCTTGGCGAACCCATCGGCAACCTGGGAGGCCCGTGGTGGTTTATCAACATGTGGCTGAATGCCCATATGCACAAACGTTTGCAATGGGACTTTTTTGCTCAACAATTCCCACGAGAAATTGCTGAAGACTATGTGCTTGGGGATGATGAATCGGCAACACGCTCACCCCTCAATTTTGGTGAAGTCATAATTGTCCTTCCTGGAACAGAAGCCAACGAAGACCAAATCGGCAGATTCTTTCAAAGCTTCTACAATGGTCTTTCTCGTGATCATAGGGCCTGGTGCCTTATATTGACGAAGAAAACAGATTCCCCCTTCTTTTCAACTTTGCCGATGACACTCTGAATCAAGATAATGAGCTCATGATGGCTATCATCACTCCCAGGGCAATTCCAGTAAACACATTCGGCAGCGGGAAAAACACCAACATTACATATGAATTTTACAACCCATCGGCAGTATCCCGCCAATTGGCTTTTGGGCAACTGCCAATCAAACTCTGCTTTGCCGATGTGATCAAACCCAGGGAAACAATCACCTGCGGAACAGATTGGAACAAGGTAGTACAACTCTCCCCCGATGCCGATACTACAGATGTTGATATATCCACCTGGACACCAATATCTTTCATCACCGAGTCATATAAGCAATGGTGGCGAGAGTGGAAAGAACAACTGTTCGCAACTTCTGCTCACACATATCGGCACATGATCGACCCTGAATATGCCATCCCTGACGACGCGGTAAGTTTCCTTTAACTCCCTTCTGCTTTTCCCTTCATATATCAGTAACTGATTCTCTTGTAACAGGTTAACAACCCAGCACCATCGGTGAGCAAAAGTGGGAAACCCTTCAATCTCCGGCCTGTTTCCCCAACATCGCCGATCGGCTACAACGCTCCCACCTTAGCCGCTTTGACCCACCAGAAGATTCGTACCAAGACCATCACTTCTAAGTCCAAATTGGCTACATCCAGGGCTACTCCATCGGCCGCTGCTACAACCTTGGTCAAAGTATTTAAGGTAACAACCTTGTTTATTTTCACTTATGCCGATCACAATCTGTATTAACCTTAATCATCAGGGGGTAAGAGCTGCTACTGGATCGTCATCGGCAATTCCGCCGATATCAAGCACCACTTCTTTCGATGAACCTTCAGAGGTAGCTTCTTGACTTTACATTTTATCTGTTAAATATCATATCTTACACTTGTTTTGCAGCAACAATTGGGTACATCGGCAAACGTACCAGATGTCCAAGCTTCACAACCAACAAGTGTCGATGCCCCCCAGCCAATCGTTGCCGATGCCCAAGCAAAGCGCAAAGCTTTAACAGATACTGAAGCACAGCCAAAACGACAAAGGTCTATGCCGATCCCTACATCTACCCCAATGTCATCGGTCATCATACCTCAAGAGCCCACCACCGATGAAGTCACAGAGGATATCCCATCGGCAAGCTCAGCCGATCCCCCACACGACATACTCCAGGTTGCTTCCTCCAGTCAAGCACAGGAAATTGCCTTGAAACAGGTAAACCAATCAACCTAGCTGATTTTACAATACTCATACTTACCCCTAACTGATCTCCTTTTCTCTCTCTCAGGAACAAGATTCCCCGAACAGCCTATTTTCCTTTGCCATTGACATTTCTGACGACGATGGAGAGGAGACAAGTTCTTCCCTTGCACTGGGAACAATATCGGCAGAGACTAAATCCAAGTTGGAAACCCTCCTGAACTTGCTACAGCAAGGTACCGCCCAACTGGTAGATGACTCGGACCCCGCAAAGGCAATTTTCAAAACAATTCGTGGCCAGGTCCCTGCCGATGTTGAAGAAGTACTCTTCCCAGCAGCTCACTTAGAAAGCCGCCAACTGCAATATCAATGGGCTGCTCAGCGCATTGCCGATAGAGCAGCTCAAGCTCAACTCAAAGAAGAGATGCTACAACTGAAACAAATCGCTGATGAGAAGCACAAGGGCATCGTCAACTTGCAGACTTCGGGTGCTGCACTTAAGCAGAAAATCTTGGATCTATCAGCAAGGAAGATAGCTCTATTGGCTGAATTGAAAGAAATCGATGCAGCCTTAACTCACGCTCAACAAGAAGAAAGCCAGCTACCCAACGCCGTCAAAGCCCTTCAGCAAGAAAGAGATATCCAAGCTCGCAAAGCTTTAGCCATGAAGAAAAAACTCAAGCCTGTGGAGGGTGCTGCCGATGACGATATCAAAGAAATGGAGGAAGCCGACCAGATTCGCCTGCGTGCGATATTAGCTATCCAATCCTTGTTGAACGTGTAATCTTATTTATTGTATCGGCACTTTATGAGACATTGACATCCTTGCATAATTCTAGCCGATAGTACTGTTATCGGCACTTATACTTTTATGCATCTATCCAGATACTAGGGTAATATTTCTTTAAATATTTTCCATTTAACGCTCTGGGAAACACAACCCCTTCGAGGGTTTCTAAAATATATGCATTACCAGGAACAGACTGATTTATCCGATATGGACCTTCCCAATTAGGAGACCACTTTCCAAAATTTGAACTTTTAGTCCCAATCGGTAAAATCAATTTCCAGACCAGATCTCCATCGGCAAACTCTTTTACTTTCACCTTCTTGTCATACCATCTAGCTACTCTTTTCTTATTTTCTTCGATACTAACTAAAGCCCTTAACCGATGACCCGCCACATCTTCCAACTCATCCTTCATAAGAGTATTATAATCATCGGCTGTCAGCTGATTTTGAGAACGTATTCGTCTAGAGCCAACCTTAATTTCCCAAGGCAATACTGCATCGTGTCCATATACTAACTGATAAGGCGTTACTTTGGTTGCACCATGACATGACATCCAATATGACCACAAGGCTTCATTTAATACTGTATGCCACCTCCTAGGATTTTCTTCAATTTTGCGCTTTAATGAGTTTGATGATCCCTTTGTTAGAAGCCTCAGCTTGACCATTAGCTTGAGCATAATATGGAGAAGAATTTAAAATTTTAATTCCCATACCTACAGCAAACTCATCAAATTCTCCTGATGTAAACATAGTGCCCTGATCGGTAGTGATAGTCTGAGAATACCAAATCGGTAAACAATATGCTCTTTCACAAAATCAATCATATTGACCGATGTCACCTTTTTTAAAGGAATTGCCTCAACCCACTTTGTGAAATAATCGGTAGCAACCAGAATAAATTTATGTCCTTTACTCGATGGCGGATAAATCTGACCAATGAGATCAATAGCCCATCCCCGGAACGGCCATGGTTTGATTATAGGATTCATAGCCGATGCAGGCGCTCTTTGAATATTACCAAACTTTTGACACCCCTGGCATCCCTTAAAATATTTAAAACAATCTTCAAGAATAGTCGGCCAATAGTACCCATTCCTTCTGATCATCCATTTCATCTTGAAAGCCGATTGATGTGCCCCACATACTCCTTCATGAATTTCACCCATCAAGCTTTTCGATTCATCATTGCTAACACATCTAAGTAAAACTCCATCTATAGTTCGATAATATAATTCATCATCGAGGAGCACATATTTGGTAGCTTGGAACCTTATACGTCTCTCAACCTTTCTATATGGATCCTTTAAATAATCGACAATCTCTTTCCTCCAGTCATCGGTATCAACTGCCGATGTTAGCACTTCCTGAATAGGCTGATACCCTGAAGCATGCTGAGCTAGTCGATTAGCTTCCTCATTATGCAATCGAGAGATATGTTCAAGACGAAAATCTCTAAATCCTTTCAACAATTGCAAACATCTTTCATAATACGAAATCAAAGCTTCACTTCGGCATTCATAAATTCCAGCCAATTGATTTATAACTAGCATAGAGTCACCAAAGATTTCAACAACATCGGCACGTATCTCCTTCAGCAATTCTAACCCTTTTATCAAGGCTTGGTATTCAGCTTGATTGTTTGTCGCTGTAGCAACAATCGGCAATGAAAACTCATACTTCCTTCCTTGAGGTGAAATTAACACAATGCCGATACCTGCTCCTTCACCACATGTGGACCCATCGAAGAAAAGTGTCCAGGGAGCAATCCCCAGAGAGTCCACTGTATTACAATGCTGAGTGACAAAATCAGCCATCACTTGCCCTTTAACTGCCTTAGTTGATTTGTAGCGTAGTTCAAATTCTGATAATGCTAAAATCCATTTGCCGATTCTACCACTTAATATCGGCATCGACAGCATATACTTGACCACATCGTCTTTGCATATGACCGTACATTCGGCAGATAACAAATAATGCCTTAATTTGACACAAGAAAAGTATAAACACAGACACAATTTTTCGATGGCCGAATACCTCGTCTCAGCATCCACTAATCTTCTGCTCAAATAATAAATAACACGTTCTTTCCCTTCAAATTCTTGAATAAGAGCTGAACCGATAACTGTATCATCAGCTGACAAATATAACCTGAAAGGCTTCCCATGTTGAGGTGGAACTAGCACTGGAGGATTTGATAAATATTTCTTAATTTCATCAAGGGCTAATTGCTGTTCAACTCCCCATACAAATTCCTGATCAGCTTTCAATTTAAGTAGTGGGCTGAAAGCCTTGATCTTACCCGACAGATTAGATATGAATCTTCTAATGAAATTAATCTTACCGATCAAAGATTGCAATTCAGTCTTATTGGCAGGAGCAATCACCTTATTAATTGCATCAATAGACTTCCTACTGATTTCAATGCCCCGCTGATGCACCATAAAACCCAAGAATTGTCCTGCCGATACACCGAATGCACATTTATTAGGATTCATCTTCAATCCATGCTTCCTTGTGCACTCCAGTATCTTTCGCAGATCGGCTAAATGTGCTGTGATATCTCCAGACTTAATCACTACATCATCAATGTAGATCTCCACTAATGTGCCGATGTACTCATGAAAAATAAAGTTCATAGCCCTTTGATAAGTAGCACCGGCATTTTTCAAACCAAACGTCATGACTATCCACTCGAACAACCCCACATGACCTGGACATCTGAAAGCAGTCTTGGGAATATCTTCCTCAGCCATGAATATTTGATTGTAACCTGCATTACCATCCATGAAGCTGATAATTTGATGTCCAGCCGCAGCATCAATCAACAAATCAGCAATCGGCATTGGATAGCCATCCATCGGTGTGGCTTTGTTGAGATTCCTGAAATCAATACAGACACGAAGTTTTCCATTTTTCTTATAAACAGGAACCACATTAGAGATCCACTCTGCGTATCGACATTGCCGAATAAACTTTGCTTCAATTAATTTAGTTATTTCGGCCTTAATGTCAGGAAGTACATTAGGGTTGCATCGGCGCGCTGGCTGCTGATGTGGCCGAAATCCAGATTTGATAGGTAACCGATGTTCAACTATCGATCGGTCTAATCCAGGCATCTTAGTATAATCCCAAGCAAAACAATCTTTATACTCTTTTAACAAATCTGTTATTCGCTGCTTACACTTGGAATCTAACTTAGCACTAATAAAAGTAGGTCTTGACCTATCACCATCACCGATATCTACTTCTACTAAATCATCTGCCGATGTGAACCCTTGACCTAATTTTCCATCATCGGCAAACCTATTCATTAAAACTCCTCTTCATAACCGACTGCTTGGATCGGTGGAATTTCATAATCAGCAACTCTAAGGAACTCTTTTTCCCAAGCTTCTCCTGATATGCATTTAGTTCGCTCATAAGTATCTGATTCTGCCGATGCGATGATATAAGAAGAATCACCAGGGACGACCTCAATCTTATCCCCAATCCACTGTACGAGGCATTGATGCATTGTAGAAGGAACACAACAATTAGCATGAATCCAATCCCTCCCTAGAAGCAGATTATATGCACCCTTGCCGTTGATAACAAAGAACGTCGTTGGCAAGGTTTTGCTGCCGATGGTCAATTCAACGCACACTGCCCCTTTAGCCAGTGACACATTGCCTTCAAAATCTTTCAACATCATATCGGTTTTGGTCAAGTCTTGATCTCCCTTACCAAGTTTCCGATACATCACGTAAGGCATAATATTAATCGCAGCCCCTCCATCAATAAGTACCTTAGACACAGGCTGCCCATCAATTCTGCCCTTCACAAATAAAGCCTTAAGATGCTGTCTCTCGTCATCGGTAGGTTTCTCAAAAACAGCCATCATTGGATCTAGTGTTAACTGAGCTACTTGATCAGAGAGAACAACTTCTTCCTCATTATCAGATAGTGCCAAAAACTCCATCGGCAACATGAATACCATATTAACATCTGCCGATGGACCCTTATTTTTGTGTTTTACCTGCCACTGCTGATGACTAGGCCTTTCATTGGAGGAATTTTCCTCTTGGTATAAATCCTCCTGACGCTCACGTTGCATCCTCCTTCTCTGCGTCTTTGTCAGACCCTCTGGGCACCATCGAGGAAACTTGGTTTTCCAAACCGGCTGATAACAAGTCCTAGTTGGTTCTACACGACGTATATTAGGGTCCCTGTAGAATATTTCCTCATCGGGAACTCTTGCGTTTGCCATCTCCTCAAGCTCCTCTTGATTCCTTGGAAAATATCCAGCGCGTTTACCAAGCCTCTCATGTACACTAAGTCTGCCCCCCAGCCGATCATGCACTGATGCTCTGCCTCTGATCGGCTCATTGATAGACAAACCCTGATTACCAAGTTGAAACCTCCTTTCTGAGCGATTGACTCCGTAATAACCATTACACTCAGGGCAATTTTCAACAGTTGGCAATTTAATACCTTCTTCCCAGCAATGGATGAAAAACGGACATCTCCAATGATCTTTATGTCGATTCCATTCTTCCTGACGTCTCATTTCTTGCTGTTGTCGATATCGGTCATTACGTTGACGCCAACCCTCCTGCTGCCTTCGATGAGTAATCACAATGCCAGGTCGAGGAGGATTTTTGGAACTACTGCTTTCTCCTAGCAAACCCTTACTCTTTGCATCATCGGTAGTTATCCGATGTTGGGGGTCCACTGACGCGTTTTTCTCAGCAGCCTCTGACGTCAATACCTTAGTCTTTCCTTTGGCATCCAACATATTTGCTGGAAAAGGGTGTTGATCAATTTTCATCGGCTTCTGGGCCTTGGAAGTACCAAACTTAATTCTCCCAGATTCAATAGCCGATTGTAACTGTTGCCTGAATACCTTGCACTCATTTGTACTGTGTGAAGTTGCATTGTGCCATTTGCAGTACAAAATCTTCTTCAACTCTTCTGCCGATGGGATCACATGATTAGGTGACAGCTTAATTTGGCCCTCTTGAAGCAGAAGATCAAATATTTTATCGGCCTTGGTGATATCAAAGGTAAACTTTTCTGGCTCTTTTTGACCAAAGGGACATGATATCGGCTTTTTATTCTTAACCCACTCAGCTAAGCCGATAACTGGTTCTTCATCAGAGTCAGAATCTCCTACTTCTTCAACAAATGATACCTTTTTACTCCAGTTCTTTTTAGGTTCAAAAACCCTAGTATCTTGATCAGAGATCCTTTGCACAAGATGACTGAGGCTTTCAAACTCCTGAGAAGCATATCTGTCTTTAAGATGTGGCAATAACCCTTGGAAAGCCAGATCGGCAAGCTGCCGATCATCCAGCACCAGGCTGTAGCACTTATTTTTTACATCTCGTAGCCTTTGTACAAAGCTCTCTACCGATTCATCATTACGCTGTCTCAATTTTACTAAATCGGTAAGCTTCTTTTCATGGATTCCAGCAAAGAAATACTTATGGAATTGTTTTTCTAGATCAACCCAAGTAATAATAGAATTTGGTGGTAATGAAATGAACCATGTAAATGCTGATCCAGACAAAGATGATGAAAATAATCGAACTCTTAATTCATCTCTGTTAGCTGCCTCTCCACATTGAATAATGAAGCGATTGACATGTTCCATTGTTGATGTATCATCTTGCCCAGAAAATTTAGTGAAATCCGGTACCTTGTACCGATTTGGGAGAGGAATTAAATCGTATGCAGGAGGGTATGGAGTCCGATAAGAATAAGTATTGACCTTGGGCTTTATCCCAAACTGGTCCTTCACAATTTCTGCTATCTTATCGGCCCAAAAAGCATCAGCCTCCTGCTGACGAACTGGTTGAATTTCTACAGGAGGTGCCTGCTGACATCCCTCCACATATCTTTGTAGCCCACGATCTCCAGCAATCGGCATATTTGCCGTTACTTGTGGCCCATTAGCCTGTTGGAAAGGATTCATCGGCTGGGCTGCCGATGCTTGATTCTGGAAACCAGCTTGCATATGACCTTGTTGAATCCCTGCAACCTGCTGATTTCGCTGAACTGTATGTTGAACAGGTAACTGTCCTAACCAATCATTATTAGAACTCATCGGTACAAAACTTACCGATGGCTGGTAATTTGCTGATATTGTTGGATAATTATAACTGGTTTGAGGCATGAACTGAACCCCAGTTTGACTCATAGCAGGGGCTTTCTGCTGCATCGGCAGTAAGCTCGCCGATGGACTTGAATTGAATGTTTGAACCATAGGCATCTGGAAACCTCCTGGAGTTGGTTGCACAGAAGTAGTTGCGGCATATTGAGGCACTTGAGCCATCGGCGAAACGGCCGATGGTATAGGCGCTCTTCCTACTGCATCAAACACTTGAGGTAATCTAGGATTGAAAGCAGATGACTCTGGAGGCATGCCATATCCCCACCAATTAGTAGGAATCTGGCTATTCTGAGACACAGGGCCTGACATAGCTGATGCCGATAGATCTGTATTAAGCTGAACTCGCCCTCCTGGTAGTACCTGATCTGATTGTATCGGTGTAGATTGAATATTAGGTGAGCCTGCCAATACTGGAGGGGAAGTAACTTCTGTACCCACAACGGCCGAAGGAGCCGATGGAGTTTTGACAGATGCCGGCTCTGGTTGATGATAGGCAGGCCCAACGTAATGTGGTGCCGCTTGTCCTTCTTTGAGAGTTCGAATCACAGCATTATGAACAGTATTGGACAGCACATTGGAATGATTAATCAAAGCATGATTTACTGCAGAATTAACCATCTCTTGAAGTTTACCAGGATTGGAGTCAAAGGTAACCTGCCGAGGCAACGCGGCAAATCTTGCTTCTGGATGACTTGTCCACTCTTGTTCAAGCTAAACGATCTCAGACAAAGCTGCTTGTATTCTTCTACAGCCTTTTCCATAGCCTGCCTCTGTTCTTCCTTGAGATCTTCTTCTGATACTGCGATAATGTTCCCTGAATCGATCTCGGGATTGAACATATTGATTGATTGGTCCCACCGAGCGTGCCAAAAGATGTGTTGATGCAAAAGTGGATCTGCAAACACAAAGGGCTAATACCCGAATCGATATCCAAAGCGTGCCAGTCGATTTGACCTGCTAATCGACAAGGATGAAGATACGAACACTTTGGTCCTGACAACAGCGATACGCCCGGAAGTCACGGCCAAGAGGTGCTCACGCGGAACTCGAGAATCGCCGAAGGTCGCACTGAAACGATGCAGCTCGCCGAATCAATGAGAACTCGTAAAAAAGGAAAAATATGCAAATTGACGAAGTCGCCGAAAAGTAAGTAGATGCAAATAGGAGTAAAAATTGGTTTTGATATTGATTGATATATCTATTACATTGCCCCTTACTCCATATTTATACCCTGATCTAAAGAGACACAACCAAACACAACTAGGACACCAATCCCATATCTAAGGAAACACGTGACTCTTACATGAATCATACCCTAACAAATATAGAAAAGGAAATCAACTCCTATCTATTTCCCTGTCCGCCTCAATTACGATGGAAATCTCACCGTCCTCCTTCCCATCGGCATACTCCCTATTTCATCGGCAGTAGTCTTCAAGTCTTCCTTCATCGGCATACTCCCTGTTTCATCGGCAGTAGTCTTCAAGCCTTCCTTCATCGGCATACTCCATGTTTCATCGGCAGTAGTCCTCAAGCCTCCCTTCATCGGCATCGACAATAACACCTCCAACCTCATCGGCAACGCCCGAGTCCAAATCAACCTTTCCATCGACCATCACCAGCTATCGGCAACCATCTTTACAAACTGGCTTTCATCGTCTATCAAAGTATTCAATAACTTTCCCCTTGCCAATTAGTCCACTCCGATTATTTTGACACGTGCAAAAAACGGTGTCAACAAGATAAAATATGTTTTTTTGCATTACAATTGGTAACATAACTTCATATTTTTCTAATGTCATGGTAATTATAAGGTTCTATCCAATTTTGAGGTGAATACGAGTTCGAACATGTAAAGTGCTACTTAAATCTCAAAATTTGACTTGAGTTACTATGAACTATGTGAGAGATGTCTCTATTTGTGAACAATGTATGCTCTAACTTTATCAAAATACTTAATTTTTTTACAAGCTTAGTTATGAACGAAAAATATGTTGCCACATCAATTTGTAGAATTTTTTGATCAAATTTAGATATTATTGTAATTATTATGTGCTAATTTGGAGATAAAATTTTGAATTGTCTCTAGAAGACAACATAATTTTTCTCCATCTCCAATACATGGTCTGTAATGGAACATATGAACCTAAAAATATTTTTGTGCAATTTTTTGAATCTTATTGGAGGGACACGTAGTTCAACTTAGGATTAATTTCAATAAAGACATAGAAAGTCAATTAAATGATAGAAAATACCAAATCTACTTAGAAATTATTCAAACTCCTACATGATAACTTATATGTTGCCTATTACATTTGAAAAATGTATTCATCGTATTTAATATAGTTTATGTACAAGTTGCTTCACAAAGATGCCTTAATTTCTTATTTTCAAAAAAAAGTTGCTTCACATAAGCTTTTCAGCCGCTGGGCTGAATTCAGTTTGGCCCCCCGCCTCCTTCTTCGGTCCAATGGCGCCAGCCCAAAAATTTCACACAATTAATTGACGCTACTACCCATCCTCCTCCTCAAATCCCTATATTTTTAAGGGTATCTTCGTAATCTCATCCCGCATCCGCGCCCCAAATCTCATCCATGTCTCCGCAATCTCACCACCACAGCCCATTTTCTCCACCACAGACCGCATCTCCTCAGTCGCCACTGCGCCCCCATCTCCTCCTTGTCCACCGACCGCCGCGCCCTCATCTCCTCCCTCCACCGACTGCCGCGGCGGACATGACTCCTCCTCCGTCAGCCAAACCGACCGCGCCTCCCTCCCCAGTTCCCTCCGTACCGTCGACCTCTCCCGCGGATGGGGAGGCGCAGCGGCCCCGCCCCCTCCCCTCCCTCCAACCCCCGCCGCTGCCGGCCTGGCCTCCCGGAGCAGTCGCTGCTAGTGCTCGGCCATCGTCACGGCGGCCTCCCCCCTCGGGTTCCCTCGCGGGATGGCGCGGCGGCCGGGCGGGGACGGGTTGTCGAGGAGGACTATCCAGTGGGGGAGCTCGAGGAGGACGACGGCGGCGACCTCGACTTCCTCCTCCCTCCCCGCGTCGTCGTCGGGCCCGACGAGAACTGGCCTCAAGAACGTCATTGACTATCGCTTCGACGACGACAGCAACAAGGTCAAGGTCACCACCACCACCCGCGTCCCCTCACCATCCCCTCCCACGATCTCGCTCCAATCGCGCTCCATCACGCGCACGCAGCCACCTCCTCTCCCACACTCCGAGGCGCGGGAGGCCTTCGAGCACGCCGCCGCAGCAAGCGCGAGGTTCGTGCATGATCCAATCCATCCATCCATCCCTTCCTCCCCTACCGGCGTTCCATTTTCTGAGCATGGGGCGGCGGCACCCTTACTCCTGATGTGTTCCTGCTGTCCACCTGCTGCTGCTAGGATAGGCGTAGGTGATCCTGAACACGGACGCCCGCGGCGGCGCGCGTCCTGTCCCCACTTCGACGTTCGGCGCAGCGGGTTGGTCGGCAGCCGGGCGATGAGGAAGTGGATCTCGAAGATTCGGCTGGAGCCCCCTTGTGCCGCCTACCGGAGTCGATGTCCACCCGCGCCTTCCCTAGGATGCGACCTGGGGGCCGCGGCGCTCCTGGATAGGGCCGCTTCCATCAAGGTTTGGAGCCCCTCATCTGGCGGGCTCTGCCAGCGCCGCTGATTGAACATCTCCAGGCTACGGCATGGCGTTTCTGGTTTCAGAACTCAGTTCTACTCTTGCCCAGATGCTCAGTACCAAGCCCAATTATTAATATTTCCTTGATGAATGCAGTGCCAGCATGTTCCGGGTGATGCTTGAGTCAATGCAGTGTGGCTACGACAAGAGGAACTTGGTGCCCAAGGATCCTTCTGCTAATGAAACAGAGGTTACCATTTTTTATTTTTTATTTTTAATTAGCGAACCATTTGTTTAGACTAACCTGAGAGAGAAGTACTTAATTTGCCATGCTTTGAGGAGTTCAGAGTAGCATTGCTTCATTTTACATAAGCCGTTCTTAGAATACCAGTGTTTTTTAATGGTATTTGTGTAGACTAACCACATAAAAAATACTAAATTTGGCATTTGGGAGGATTAGCGTTCATACTCAAATGGGAACCTGAAAAGGTGAGATGATATTTTCAGGATGTAATTGTTTCTCATCAGTACCTCTGTCCTAAACCACTATAGATTTATGTTTGGTTTCTTTTTTTAGTTTCTGAGTTTGTGTTTGTTGGTTGATGAGTACTGCTGGGCAAAAATAGTGCATAATAGATTCATAGTACCATTGACAAATTATAGGACGTGACACTATTCTTAATTTTGGGTTTGAAACAGATCGTGTTTCGATGACTTGTTGGATGCAACCATCAGAAGTTGGCTGGATTCATTCCAACTTTTGCAGGTACTAATTAAATACATTCCTACTTAGAGTTTCCTTTCCCAATCCCCATGCTGTAATTATCCTTCTGGTTTTCAGCTCATGAATGGTGTTGAAATTTAGTTGGCATAAAATTGAATCCAGAGATCCTATATAATTGTTCTTTTGGTTTTACTTGGGCTGTTAGCTTTACGTGGGAGTAGAGTTTGCTATGATTCCTAACTCTGTGATAAAACATGAAAGATTTATTCTATCACATATTTAGCCCCATGCTTACTTTAATCCATATTTAGTCACACCTTAATATGGGCATACAGGAAGCTAATAGCCTGCTGGTGCCAATGCTATTTTATTTTATTTTTTATGTGTGCGCTGCCAAAGCCAAAACAGGCTGCGTGGAGCCAAAATGGGCACAACAGAGTGTGCCTCCTAATGGGTGGAGATTACATGTTGAAGATTTTGTTGGCCTGCTTAATACCTTAGAGCTACATGATTCTTCTAATAAAAAGTGAATGGTCATAATTGTTAAACATAAAATGTTGGAAGGTTTTGTCTGCTTGTTTTATTATGATGGCTACATAGACCAAATTTCAAGAAAACATGTTACATACAGCTATCAAATCTCTCTTCAACTGTTCACAAAATCCGTTAGTTTGTGAAAGAACGTAAGAATCTGTTTGCTACAATAATTGGTTTCTTGACAAGGTACATGAAATGGTAACCAAGATTCTGTCATTGAAAGGTTTATATGCATGCTATTACTCCCTCCTGTCACAAGTGCTTGTCGTTTTGGAAGTGCCTGTAGTCAAACTTCCAAAACTTTGATTGTCGATAGCCTTTTAATTTATATTGGAAACATGCAAATCATGTGTAGATATTTCATGGGTAATATTCCAGTTTTGTTGGGTTTCGTAAATATATTTTAAGGCAATGCTGTGATCCCTGGCAACAAGTCTTTGTGACTAGAGGTGGTATAATTTTGGTTCCTAGTTCTTTTGCCTATGACCTGATGCATTTTGCTAATATTTTTTTGTGGCTACATTATTTCAGGCATCTCAGGATCATTATTTCATAGGATTGAAGATTCTAAACAATCTTGTAACGGAAATGAACCAGGTGAGACACGTAAATATTTTTGAAGTCAGTATAGAGTATACACTCCATAGGTGGTATCTTCCCTTTTGAATTTGATGTAGCATTAACGCATTCATGTCTTATGCTGTTGCTAGTACTTTGCTTCCTGTGATTTATCCTAGTCGACTTGTTACTCTTGGAAAAATGTATTAACGTCCTTTTATATTTCTTATGTAAATGTCATATTTCCGAAAGCAGTAGCTGGGACAATAGCAATGATTTTCAGCTGTTTGGCTGCTTGCAATGTTTTTTAACAGAAGTGAAAGTGCCTTGATCTGAAATCATATAGTCATTTGATGGATAATTTTACTTTGAATGAATCAGGAAATTTCAAACCCTTTAGTCTTTAATTTATGATTCCAAATTACTTACCTTCAAAATGGTTCAATCCATGCTGTTGTTGCTAAAATAATACAATTTCAGTTTATCTGATGCATATACCAATGTTAATGATTCTTTCAGGAGCAAGATAGAGTTTGAGTGGAGCGCACAAGTGATGGACGGTCAATGTCAAGCTGATCTTTGCTACAGTACTACACATAGCTTATTACATTTTGAACTGTTCAAAGTAGCTACTGTGAGTCGGATACCTTATGTGTTTTAGTTGTTGTGCGTGTGTTATCGACTAAGTTTGACATTGGATGTGGTTTCATTAATGAGTTGTACGAACAAAGCATATTTTGGATTAATGGATGTCTAAATGCTTCTTTCATCATATATTATTCAGGCATGCAATTATTGTTTGAAGCAAACAAAGCGTTGCAATATGGACTATCGATAAAATAATTTAGCGTTGCAATATATGATATAGCAACAAAACACCATACCAATGGAATAGTGGGCATTGCAATAGAGTCTTCAAACTGTAGAAATACAATAGTTAGCATGGCAATAGAGGGTCCAACAATAGCAACCAGTATTGATCATTGCAATAGAGAGGCAACCTCTAGCAACCAAACATTTACCGTGGCAATAGACGGAGGCACCTATAGCAACCACAATGTTTAGTGTTGCAATAGAGAGGCTACCTCTAGCAACCAAATATTTATCGTGGCAATAGATGGTTTCACCTATAGCAACCACCAAGATAGCGTGGCAATAGAGGGTCCATCTATTGCAATGCTATTGATGCGTGGCAATAAGGTCTATTGCAACACCCAATATCGTTGCTAGTGCACCTATTGTCACGCTTTGGGTACGTGACAATAGGTATTTCTGGCAACACCGGGTGTGTTGCAATAGTAACTATTGTAACACCCACGATGGTTGCCTATACTATGGGTTGCAACACTACATGGCATTGCAACAACACTCCTTGGTGTTGCAATAGGGGAAAACCTATTGCAACACCAAAATGAGTCATTGGGCAAACCTTTTGCCACGGTTACAATGACAATGCCTGCCAACGAAAAAAAGTGTTGCAATTTTGTCTATCGCAACCATTTTTGGTATATTGCAACGCTTTTAGGCCATTGCATCAGGGGTAAAACCTTGTAATGGACAGCTTATCAATGTATTGGGAACTAGAAGATTTTGAGTGTTTTTCTAGCAAGCGATGGGAAGGAGGCTTCATTAGAATCAATGATGAAGGCCAGCAGCCGATCCGAGCAATCAGCTCTGAAAGTTTATTTTAATGGATAATCCAATAGATGGTACAGATGGTAAACTAGGACATGGCTTTATGTCACCAGATGAGTTAGAAGAAATAGATATTGGTCCTAGAGATAGGCCTAGGCCGACGTATGTAAGTGCTAAATTGGATCATGAGTTAGAAGAATTGATAGATTTGTTAAAGGAATTTAAAGATTATTTTGCTTGGGAATATTATGAAATGCCTGGCTTAGATCGATCAATTGTTGAACATTGGTTGCCAATCAAACCTGGATATCGGCCATTTAAACAAGCTCCAAGAAGATTTAATCCAAATGTTCTTGATGATATTAAGAAGGAGACTGAAAGACTACTAGAAGCAAAATTTATCCGACCTTGCCGATATATAGAGTGGATATCGAGTGTAGTTCCTATGTATCAGAAAAATGGGAAGTTGAGAGTCTGTATTGATTTTAGAGATTTGAACAAGGCTACACCGATGGATGGTTATCTCATGCCAATAGCCGATATGTTGGTAGATGCAGCAGCCGGGCACAAGGTAATTAGTTTTATGGATGGTAATGCAGGTTATAATCAAATTTTTATGGCTGAAGAAGACATAGCAAAAAACAGCCTTTAGGTGCCCCAACGCAATCAGCTTATTTGAATGGGTTGCGATGACTTTTGGATTGAAGAATGCTGGTGCAACTTATCAGAGGGCAATGAATTATATTTTTCATAAGTTGATCGATAGGATTGTTGAAATCTATATTGATGATGTGGTGGTGAAATCCAAAGGGTACAAAAGAACATTTGGCTGATCTACGAGAGACTTTGGAGTGCACAAGAAAACATGGTTTGAAGATAAATCCTAATAAGTGTGCCTTTGGAGTGTCAGCTGGACAATTTTTGGGTTTTATGGTCCACAAGAGAGGAATTCAAATTGGTCAAAAAAGTATGAAAGCAATTGATGAGGCAGTACCTCTAACTATTAAAACAGAATTACAATCTCTACTTGGTAAGATTAATTTTATCAGAAGGTTTGTTTCAAATATGTCAGAAAGGATTCTGCCATTTTCTCCTTTGTTGAAGTTGAAAAATGATCAAGAATTTAAATGGAGTGACATATAACAAAAAGCATTTGAGGAGATAAAAGAGTATATGAAATCTCCAACTGTGTTGGTTCCTCCTCATCAAGGTAAGTCTTTTAAGTTATACATGTCGGCAGATGGCCAAACGATTGGATCAGCCTTGATGCAAGAGTTCGAAGGAAAGGAACGGCTTGTTTTCTATATAAGTAGAAGACTTTTGGATCTAGAAACAAGATATTCTTCTATTGAAAAGTTATGCTTATATTTCTCCTACACTAAATTATGATATTATTTATTATCGGCTGAGTGTATAGTTGTGTCTAAAGATGATGTAATCAAACTCATGTTGTCAATGACAATATTAAATGGGAGAATGGGAAAGTGGATTCTTGCATTATCAGAATTTGACTTGGTATGAATCGGCTAAAGTAGTCAAAGTGCAAGTGGTGGCCGATTTTATTACTCAACACCATAAACCAAGCATCGGATATGTAGAATCTATGCCTTGGACATTGTTCTTTGATGGATCATCGTGCAAGCAGTGTGGTGGCATTGGTATTGTTATTATTTCGCCTCTGGGGGCAAGTTTTGAGTTTGCCTTTCAAACCAAACCAATGACCACCAATAATCAAATAGAATATGAAGCTATTTTTAAGGGACCTCAACTTCTTCAGGAAGTAAAGGCCGAGTCAATTGAAATATTTAGAGATTCACAGCTAGTTATTAATGTGTTGATCAGCCTGTATGAATGTAAAAAATGATATTCTAAAGGGATACCATGATGAATGTCAAAAGTTACTTGAGGAGTTTCCCCTTACTTCTCTTCAGCATATTCCAAGAGCACAGAATCAAGAGACCAATCGGTTAGCTCAAAATGCGTCAGGCTATCGAGTGTTCTAAGAAATCTTAAGTAGTGAGACCTTGGCTAATGATTAGAGAGTTGAAATAGCCGATTACCTCAAGAATCCATCATGAAAGCTTACCAGAAAATTGAGATATAAATCGACAAAGTATGTTTTGTTAGATGATCAGTTGTATTACAAAATAGTCGATGGAGTTTTGCTTAAATGTTTAAGTCAAAAAGAAGCAAGAGTATCAATGGGAGAAGTACATGAAGGAATATGCTGAGCTCATCAATCGGCTTATAAAATGAAATGGGTTATTCGCAGGTCTGGATATTTCTGGTCAACAATATTAGAAGATTGTTTTGAATATTACAAGGGGTGTCAGGATTGTCAGCGTTTTGGTAATGTTCAGAAATCACCTGCATCTGCTATGATCCCAATAATTAAGCCATGGCCATTCCGAGGCTAGGGAATTGATTTAATTGGTAGATTTTTCTATCTTCAAATAGAGGGCACAAGTTTATATTGGTAGCAACATATTATTTTACCAAGTGGGTTGAGGCGATTCCTTTGAAAACAGTAACTTCAAAGAATATGGTTGATTTTGTCAGGGAGCATATTATTTATCATTTTGGGATTCCTCAAACCATTACTACTAATCAAGGGACAATGTTCACATTAGAATAATTCAGAGATTTTGCTGCTGGTATGGGAATTAAATTATTAAATTCTTCTCCTTATTATGCTCAAGCTAATGGCCAGGCAGAGGCATTCAATCAAATTTTGATTAAGTTGATTAAGAAGAAAATTGAAGAGCAACCAAGGAAGTGGTACCTAACACTTAATGAAGCATTGTGGGCATATAGGATGGCTTGCCATGGATTGATTAAATCATCACCTTATGAGTTAGTATGTGGGCATAATGCAGTTCTTCCTTGGGAGATTTAGACTGGATCAAGATGTGTTACGTTGTAAAATAATTTGATAGCCGAAGTCTCTAAAAACCTTATGATGGATGATTTAGAGGACTTAAGTTGTCATCGGCTGCGCGCCCTTGAAAATATTAAGGCCAATAAATTAAGGGTTGCAAGGCATTATAATAAAAAGCTCAAGAACAAATAGTTTTGCGAAGGAGAGTTAGTTTGGAAAGTAAGACTATCGATTGGGTCTAAAGACAGCAGGTTTGGCAAATGGTCGCCTAATTGGGAAGGTCCTTATCGGATTAAACGTTGTGCACCAGGCAATACTTATATTTTGGAAACGCTATAAGAGGAAGAGGAGTTTGATAGAGCAATCAATGGAAATTTTCTAAAGAAGTACTATCCTAGCGTTTGGATTAATACTTGATAGCCGATTTGTTTAGTCATCAGCTCTAATAGCCAGTACCAAGAGAGTATCGCCTTTAGTTCAAAAAAAATTAAACCGAAGGGGTAAAAGCCGATACGATATGTATCGCCTATAAAGCAAAAACACACACAAGGACAATCATGATTCATATTATGGTAGTTTCAGAGATGAATTCATAAGGAAAAGGCAAAAAATTTATTCATTCATCGTTTGTTCCTAGTACAAACTAATCAAACACCTTGTTCACAACATCTTAGGCTGGTGTGATATCCACAATGACCGTTGTTGCATCATCGAAGTCCTTAATCAGCTCCTTGTGCATGTCAGGATCATCGACCATTGGGAAGCCCAGCTCCATGGTGCGGAGGTCATGCCCGGTCTAGACTTGCGTCGTGGCCAGAGCCACCGCTGCACCGCGATGAATGCCATGGAGGGCAATCTCCTAGGTGCACGCTAGGATGTCGTGCAGATGGTTGATGAGCAGAGGGCCCCGAGCATTGATAGCCGCCGTAGCTGCGTTTGTCCCAAGTTGGAGGTTTTCCAACTATACCGTCAGAGCTAGCAAACAAGAGGCAAGAAGATTGTCAAGAAAGGGGCAGTGAAGATAAAAATGAGGGTTTTCTTGGAACTAGGCTTACCCGCCACCATGGTGTTGGACTCGGCCAACCTTGCCCAAGCGGCGTTGGCTTCCTCCTCTACGACAAGGAGGGCAGCCTAGGAGGCCTTGAGATGGATCTCAAGCTGACCGTTTTCCTGAGTTGCCTTGGAATAATGGTCCTTGGCAGCCCTCCAATCCCGGAGGAAGCGTCGGGCGTTGCCACTGGTGTACGAGTCGGAGGAATCCAATGACGAGTCTAGCGTGGGGGCGGCGCTAGGTGTTGCATTGGAGGGTCCATCGGCCCTAGGAGGAAGAGGTTGGAGTCTATCATTCAGGACAAACCTATAAACAAGTTAGAATATGATTCGTTGTCATGAATAGAAGGCATTTGATCTTACCTCATGTGCCGGAGGCGCTGGCTCATCAGCATGTTCTCCTCCAGGACCTCCGCCGCCATGCGCTTGCCGCGGTTGTCTCTGCCAGCCATGGGTTTCCGTTTGGATCTTTAGAGGGGAAGAAGAAGAAACCACTATAGGGTTCTTGAAGGTAGAAAGACATGAGAGAATGAGAAATAGTTTTAGATACAGATGTGTTTAAGGATGAGGCCCTTGGCTGGTATTTATAGCCACGAAGGCGAGATGGTAGATATCTTGGAACGTGTGAAAGCTACCCCAATTAATGGAAGGGAAAGCGTCGCTTTGCTAATAATGAGGGGAATGAGGCGTTGATGACTGAGAAGGAATTTGAAGGGTTTTTTGCAATAAGGGTCGTTTTTAGATTAAGTTAAGTCAGAGTAAAGTCAGAATCAAGAATTGGCTAATTTAAATTGGCTATTCTAGCCGAACCAAGAAGTATAGTAGACCAATAGGAAGAGTATAGTTATCATCAAGTTTACACAGAATATATACTACATATGCTAGAACATAAATTACAAGTTAAGATCATCAAGAATTGCTCTTAGTGCTTTCAGCCAAATAGCATCAACTTCTGCAATTTGTTGTTTGTCTTCTTCGATTGATTCGGAAATGCTCTCAAGACTGATGCGAATAGATTTGCCTTCCTTAACCTTGGTCAGCATCTCTTGTCTCTTCTGTTTGATGGGATTGGGGATCTGAGTCCAGTTAGACTCAGACAGTTAATGGCGGCTTTCATACTTTCCAGTTCCTGTTTGAGCTCAGCACGCCTAAATCTTAGCTGAGTCAGTTCTGGTTCAATTTTGGAAGAAGAATTCTTCAGATTATCGATCAATTGTGCTAATTCTTTGGCTTCCTACTTGTTAGAGTTCTTCTTAGCCATCAAAGCTTCATGGTCAGTCAGGTTTCTTTCAGCCTTTTTCACCTTGAGAGCTTGATCTTTGATGTTGGATAGAGGTATCAAGGCTTCAGCAAGATTTGGGGGCAGATCATCCTTAATGGCTAAGAAGATTCTTCTCATTGGATCTGCATCCTGGACCAAATCGGCGATGTTCCTCTCGAGCATTGGCAGCATGTCTTTTAGCCTATTTTTGGTCTCATCTGATAAGATTTCTTGAGAAGAAATGGCTTATGAGCTTATCTCATTTTCATCTATATATTCCTCAAAGTTGAAAGAATAGCTCAAATCTAGAGAGTTAAGTGCCTATATGTGAACAAAAGGAGTCTTATTAGAAATAGCAAATGAATTGACAATGAGATGGATGGTGAGATGGAGATAGTACCTTTTCTGAAAGAGATCATGGCTGAGGAGAAGGAATAGCCAATGATGTGTCAACATCCGGTTGAATCGGCTCTGGGCTTTCGATGCTAGTGTCTGCAGGCATCAAGATGCTTTTCAATTTATAATTGCTATAGAAGGATAAAATGAGCATATGAATTTCTTACCATCGATTGTTTGCTGAGCTAGAGAATCGACAGTTTGAGTATCAGTGTCAATAGGGTCCTCTTCAACTGGTGAGTTGTCAAATCTTTGCTCTCGTGGAGATGTTTTCCTAGGTGGTGTCTGATAAAAGAAAAGGATCAGAGAAGAGTGAGGACTGCATAAGATTGAAGGCTTGAGGAGATACCTTGGAAGTATCAGGTGTTGAAGTAGAGAGGTTCTCATCTTCTATCATCTAGGATCTATCAGGGACATTAGTTGCTTCAATTGTAATCGGCTCCTTAGGAAGATTAGCCGATGAGAGATTAGCATATGCTGTTTTAAGTGCCTAGGACAGTAGTTCGGTACCCAAAGCAGATTGAGATGCAATAGTCGATGACTGCAAGAAAATAATTGAATTAGAAGTTGAATATCATCTTAAGAGGGAAGATAAGTTAATTTACCTGAGCAATTGATGATTTTGTTCTGTAAAGTCTCTTCCCAGTGGTGGTTTTCTGAGTTACACCTTGGGTTGCCTTGTGTTTTGAAGACTGGTATGTGAGTATTGTTGGGGCAGCTGGGGTTTTCATCAACTTTTTCAGAGTGGGTGTAGTTGATCCCATTCTTGAGGCTGTCCATGGTGGATAATATTCTATGGGATGCCCTTTCCTATCCACATTTGGGGGATCAAATTCAGAATCCTGCAAAAAAATTATTTGATGAACTAATAGGAGAACTTGATAATCCTTCTAAAAGGAAAGTAGTGAGTTACCTCACTATCAGAAGCAAAGTTGTCGTCCAAGGCTAAATAGTTAGGATGGATTGAGTTGTAGAAGAGGTGAGAGTTCCATTCTTGCCACCAAGAGTCAAACAGGTTTGAAGAGAAGGTGGCTCTTGTCCATTCATACAGACAAAGAGAAGGAAGATCTAACCCCAATTAAAAGACTCTAGAAGCTTCCACTATTTCACTGATGCCTTCTCTTGGCTTTAGAGTATTCCTAAAAAATAGCCGAGGGGGTAGTTGACCAAGGCCCAATTGATGAGCCATAAAAGAGGGGTTATAGAATTCATAAGTTGGGAGATTATCTGGGAGACAAGCATCAGTAGTAGTTGTTTCATCTAAATAGCCTGATTCAAACCAGAATTTAACTGGCAGAACTAGCTCATTATCTTCATCTTCATCATAAGGCAGCCAAGCCAAGATATTTGTATCAAATCCTCTATAAAATTTCTTGAAAAGGTGGCCTAAATCAACAACAATTGTTATGGTTGATGCAGCTTCACCATAATTCATACACTGTCGAGTTCTTTCTTCTTTTCCTTTATAATCTTCAGCAAAGTTGGAAGAAGGGAAGCTTAGATTCCTGAGATTGGGTCTTAAAATCTTATGCATGTACAGATTTATCCATAATTGTATCAACCACCAAGGGCCACTGATGGTATGCACTGGTTCATTTTTTCAGCAATTGGGCAGCTACTTGGTGCATTAGATGATAAGTAGATCCTAGCAGATATTTTCCAAGGGGGATTCCAATACTAGTTGCTAAATGCTCTACCAAGTATTTCTGATTATAGGTTGGACCACAGGATGACCCACAAAAGATAAATTTTTCCAGCCACATATTCAAGAAAGCTACATGTTCTCTATCATCAACAGTCGATCCATCCCTAATATGATTCAAAAAGTAACTTGACCATCCTATGCAGACCAATATTTTGGCTAATTTCTTGGATCCAGCACTTAAGAAATCATAAGGTTGCATTGATCATGTTATTCTAAGGCCGGTTAACATGTAGATGTTGGCCAAAGTAATGGTCATTGGACCATGACAAAAAAACGAAAGCATTCAAAGTGTTGGACCAAAAATAAGATGCAGAGATCAGAAGTGAATCATTTCTCTCCATTCCAGACAGTGAGAGTGTCAAGCATTGGTTTAAATCAGAAATTTCCCAATCTCCATCTTTCTTTTCTGATACCCTGTGGAACCAATCTCTCCATCCTTTAGGCAATTTGGGCCGGTTTCTAAAAGGAGTTTTGGTGTTCCAGGAAGATAAATCTATTACAGATTATTTGAAGGGGATTTGGTTGGTTTCTTGGTTGGTAAAATCAGATGGATCAGGATCGCCCATAGGTCCAAGATAATAGGTATTAGGAACAACAGCTGAAGGAATCAAAATTTCATTCCTCATTTCCTAGAAACCAGTTGGGATGAATTTAAGAAGAAATAAAAATACAGAGTAGCGACTAAAACTTAAAAGATAGAAATCTAAAGGCATACCTTAGGAACATGATTGCTAGTCACCATTGCAGCCAAAATGGATCTTAATCTGAGGAAGGTTGTAGAAAGGTGGCTTGAACAACAGTTTGGCAGAGCAGAAGATCAGCTAGGGTTAAAGCTTTGGTGGTGGCTGTTTTGACTGTTGAAGCTTGCTCAAGAGAAAAGGGCAAAGTAAGCAGGCCGAGCAAGTTGGAAATAATACTGTTGGGGTATTATATAGAATTCAGCCTAAGAAATCAGGAGTCACGCGTATATTTCGAAATGAGCAATCGTCACATGGTGAGCAGATAAATAGAAATTTTAGAATAAAATCATTTTTATCCCAAAATTGGGGGGCATGTGTTTACACCAAAATTTGGGAATAAGAACGCGGGAACTCAAAGCTTCCAGGATTGTGTCATCCAAGAATCGATTAGATGTGAATCGGTATCAGAATTGGCTATTTTATAGATGATGTCAGCGGACGGCGTCAATGGGCAATGCTTGACTGGCGCCAGGAAGATGTGTTGGACTCTACAAATAAGAAAAATTAGGGTCCAAGTTATTATAAAGTTAGGAAGTTTTCTTTTTGTCGGGTACCCGAAGAGAAGGAGCTAATGACCATCAACATTGATTCGTCCGCGTGATCAGAAGCGCGACAACACTGCTTGTTGGGTCCCTTCTCATCCGACCACCGAGATTGTGAGCCCTGCCTCGTCTGACCCTCGAGGGTTGGCTCCATCTCGGTGGGCGCTATGGCCACGGGGCCCATCTCGCCCAACCCCCGAGGGTTGACTCCACCTCAGGCGGACTCCCGAGGGCTAGCTCCACCTCGCCTAACGTCCGAGGGCCGGCTCCGCCTCGCCTGACGTCTAGGGGCCGGCTCTGCCTCGCCCGGCATCCGAGGGCTGGCTTTGCCTCGCCTGACGTCTGGGGGTCGGCTCTGCCTCGCCCTACATATAATGGCCGGCTCTGCCTCGTCCGACGTCCGAGGGCTGGCTCCACCTCGCCCAACATCTAGGGGTTGGCTCCACGTCGCCCGATGTCTGTGCGCGACTCCTTCATAACGACGCATGCAGATAAGTCAAGGCACTCAAGTCAACCACAATACCGAGGACCATGCCCTGCACACCTACAGGAAAGTACTATCAAGACATGATAGAAGGGCGCTTTGTAACCTTCCGGGCATGATAGAGCCCAAATAGTGTTGTAGGTGCCGACATTAGCCTTGCAGTGTTGTGGGCGCCTCCATTTGCCCTCGGGCATGAATCCTTATGGAAGCTCATGACTACCACTATGGTCTAGAAGGAAACTCACATCACCTACAGTAATGGACATGCGGTCACTATGTCGTCTGCTCCCTGTATGGCCATGGATCAACACCTTGGTCCACCGCGCCACCCGCCCGAGCGGGATGGGACGTGACAACTCGCTGACAATGCCAGGACACGGCATAATCAGCGGACAGACTCCTAATCTGGCCCTATTAGGGTCGGTGGACATACGCCCAGCGTGGAGCTATCCCTGTCACCTCCTGCCATGTCAGCGGGGCCCGCATAGAGGAAAAGGCCATGAATGGCTAGTCTGGGTGCACACGTGCGCTTCGGGGACCTAGACTTCATCATCACAGTGGGAGGAGAGTTGGCATTGGCTCACGCTGCCATCCAACCTCTCCCCTCCATTGGCCTCGACATAGTCGATGAGGTGGTTGAGGAGCTATAGCTGCATGCACCGAGAGCCCGTGCCCTAGAAACACTAGCTCCTCGACTACGGGAGGCTTGAGCGCTAGCTCGGTGTCTCCCTAGGACCCCAGCCATCCTGGGAGGACCTACGCCACCTCACCTTCTCTTACGCCAATGACATGGCGTGGCTCCCCGAAGGGGAACCCCTCTCTCTAGAACACTCATTCGAAGTGCCCCGACAGTGCTCCCATTCGGCCTCCACAATGCCGCGGAGACCGTTAGCCACCTTGTGGCACAACACATGATTCCACCTCCCAAAAATGATGATTTCATGGGGGTGATCGAGCATGTCATAGAGTCTTTCCCTGACCTCCTCATAGAGGAGCCAGAGTCACCCTCTAGCTCTAACTCTAGCAGGGGGTGTCATCACCCCTCTCGCGAATGCTTCATGACCGGTACCCCTGAGGGACATGTTGAAAGCATCCATGAGGAGGAAGCTACCCCAACAAATGACCTCAATGACGAGGCTGAGGGGGAGACAACAGCCCCACCACGCATGCGGGTGGAGCAGCTAAAAGCCCAAAACCAAGAGCTTAAGGAAGCATGACTCTAGCTCAAGCAGGAGTGCGCGTAGCTCGATCGGGAGATCGAGCACCATGGAGACAGCGGGCGCGCATGCACCATGGCCCATGACATGAACTGAAGGATCATCGCAGATGATGAAACCCTCCCTTGCTTTGTTCAGTCAAGCCAGAACATTGCCGCCGCGATGGCCTTGCTCCATGGTCTTCCAGAGGCCGCGACACCCGAGGATCGCTAGGCCCATCGAGAGATTCGCATGCTGCTCGAGTGTGCGATGGCGTAGTAGGCCAAGAGCTCATTATCTCGGTGATGCGAGCTCGATGCTAGCCAATGCATGCTCTCTGAGCACCCCGGCAGGGATGCATCGGTCCACCAGGCACCACAAGGCGACAGGCAGCATGTCGCGATCCTGGTGCATCAGCATCTCGGCTGTAACCATGATGCATGCGACACCCTTGATGCTCACAGGCATACCCACGATGACCCGAGAGAGGGAGCTAGCCATGGCTATCACCCTTGCCGTGGTGAACACTATGATAGCGGTGAGGACCGAAGCCCAAGCCCTGGCCTACCGGGGCCTCAGGCCTTCGATTGACACATCCTCAATGCTGCCTTCCCATCAAGATACCGACCACCAACCAACATCCTGAAGTACTCTAGGGAGACGAACCCCAGACTATGGCTCGAGGATTATTGGCTTACCTGCCAAGCCAGTGGTGCGTATAATGATGATTTCATTATCCGCAACCTTCCATTGTTCTTGACTGATTTGGCATGAACATGGTTGGAACACCTACCGTCCAACAGAATCCAGAGTTGGGTGGACCTAAAGGAGATCTTCATGGGGAACTTCTAGGGCACATACAAGCACCATGGGAACCCATGGGACCTCAAGAACTATCAATAGAAGGCCGGTGAGACCCTCTGTGGGTACATCCGGTGTTTCTCCCGATAGTGCAATGAGCAACCTAACGTCACCAACGCCGATGTCATAGGAGCTTTCCAATCCGGGACCACGTATGAGTCTCTGGTTCACAAGCTAGGACGCAAGGTCCCACAAACCACCAAGGAAATCCTAGACATCGCCACCAGCCATGCCTCGGGCGAAGAAGCGATTGGAGTGATCTTTGACCGCCTCAAAGGCAAGGCGAGACGGGACGACGACGCTGGCGAAGGCGCCTCCAATCATCTCGCCAAGAAGAAGAACAAGCTTTTGCATGAGGGCTCTCTCATTGCCGCTGCAGTCCACAGGGGTGGTTGAAATCCCATGGAGGGCACTTTGAACCATTTCGAGAAACTGCTCGAGGGACCATGCCCGAACCATGCCTTTCCCATTAAGCACATGTACAAGGACTGCGGCCTCATGAAGCGGTTCTTGTTCAGAGGCTCGAACAAAGGGGAGCATGGGAAGGACCCTGACCTGACCATAGACGACGCCGAGGGGAAAGATGGTGGCTTTCCAACGCTGGATGGCTACCTCATGATCTTTGGAGGGTTGGTGGCCTACGACTCCAAGTGCCGCCATAAGGTCGCACGCCGCAAGGTCTATATGACTGAATTGGCCACACCTGCCTTCCTTCGGTGGTTAGAGTTTGCCATAACCTTTGACTGGACTAACCACATAGAGAGCATCCTACAACTAGGGAGATATCCACTCATAGTCGACCTGATCATCGGTACAAAGTGGCTCACCAAGGTACTGATGGATGGGGGCAGCGACCTCATCATCATGTACGCTGAGACGCTCGATGCCATGGGCATCGACCCAGCGTGCGTCTGGCTGACTAGAGTACCTTTCCATAGCATCGTACCTAGAAAGCAAGCCTTGCCACTTGGGCAAGTTGATCTGCCCATCACCTTCGGGGGTCCATCCAACAATAGGACAAAGACCCTCACCTTCGAAGTGGTTAGGTTCCACAGAACCTACCACGCCATCCTAGGATGACCCTGCTACGCAAAGTCCATGGCCATCCCAAAATACACCTACCTCGAGATGAAGATGCCGGGCCCAGGCAGGGTCATCACCATAAGCACCTCCTTTCGGCGTGCCTATGAGTGGAAAGTCGAGTGTTGTGATCACACCGCAGCAATCGTCGCCTCCATAGAGCTCACGGCTCTCAAGAAGGAGGTCGCCGAAGAAGCACCCGACCCCAAGCAGGCGACCAGGTCCTTTGAGCTAGTGGAGGGCTCCAAGAAGGTCCTAGTTGACCCCAGGAGCACCGAGAGCAAAATGGTGCGCATTGGTACCACGCTTTCCTCCAAATAGGAAAGTGATCTCGTCGGCTTCCATCACACTAACAAAGACATCTTTGCATGGAAACCCTTGGATAAGCTAGGCATTCTGAGGGAAGTTGCCGAGCATGCCTTGAAAATCTGCCCAGGCTCCAAGCCAGTGAAACAACGGCTACGTCGCTTCGACGAGGGGAAACGCAGGACCATCGACGAGGAGATCACAAAGCTTTTGGCAGCCGGATTCATCAAGGAAGTATACCACCCAGAGTGGTTAGCCAATCTTGTTCTTGTACAAAACAAGAGTGGGAAACGGAGGATGTGTGTTGACTACATGAGTCTCAACAAAGCATGCCGAAAGGATCTATTTCCTTTGCCACGCATAGACCAAATAGTTGACTCTACCTCGGGGTGCGAAACCCTCTACTTCCTTGATGCATACTCTGGATACCATCAAATCACGATGAAAGAGTCTGACCAGCTCATGACATCTTTCATCACCCCCTTTGGATTGTTTTGCTATGTCACCATGCCATTCGGTCTGAAGAACACTAGGGCTACATACCAGCGTTGTCGGTACAGAAAGTGACCAACTAGTGAATATTTATAGTTTTGTTGTATGTTGTGATCGGAGGAGGCCTAGCACTCAATGACATAGGGTTTATACTAGTTCAGGCAACATGCCCTACGTCCAGTTTGAGTCGGTCGGTGACTTTATTCCTAAGCCCAGGTGCTCGAAGCCTGCAGTGGGGTTACAAACGAGAAGGAGAAAGATGGGGTGTGCAAGAGGTCCGGTCGGCTCTGGTCGGAAGGGCCGAGAGCGACAGGAGCTATGCTATGAGCTAAATGTTCAAGCATGTGCTTGAGGTCTGAACCCGGTGGTTCTATGGTTGTGAGCTAGTGAACTTGATCGATGTCGATTAACTAAAAGGACTCTGTTTTTTGGGAGAGAGTGCATCCCCTTTTATAGATGAAGGGGATGGCCTTAAAAGTGAGAGGGAGAGAGTACGAATGCTTCTAAGCCTTGTTGCCCACGCCGATGGGTATAGGATGATGGTAGGCGCCTACAATACTATTGGATGTCAGATGCACATGGGAGGTCTGTCGTCTTGTTTGGGTATGGCAGATGTTGATACCTGCATATACTATTGATGCCCAGAAGCATGTGAGGAGTTTCACCATGTGCACTCGGTATGGTAAATCTCAGCGCCCACAACATTATCGATGCCCAGAGGCATGTGGGAGGACCTATCATATGGGAGTCAATGGCGCCCACAACACTGTAGAGGGAAATGTCAGCGCCTACAATACTGTTTGTGTTAGGCTGGTTATGGAATACTGTTCCATGCAGGGTATGGTCCCTGGTACCATGGTTTTGACTTGTGAGCCTTGCCTTGCTTTTCTCTGTATGTCTCCTGATCCCTACCGAGCGGGCATCCCTGGTCGGTTGATCTCAGTCGGCTCTGATCGTGCTAGTCGGAGAAGGACGGTGAGCAAGGGTTGGGTGTATCCTCAGTCGAAGAGTGCGGGGTCAGAGTCAGAAGTAGTGTTTGGGCTAGGCCTTCTGATCGGAGAGGCCATCCGGAGGTGGCTGGAGTCCAAAGTGAGTGCCCCAGTCGGAGAGGTGAGCTAAAGTAGTCGATGAGTAGGCGTTGTTCCTCTTCGTTCTAGTCCTTCCGGTCGGTGACAGGAACGCCCCTTCGGTCTGTTGTTTTAGATTCTTGGGCTAGCCCATGAGTTGCGTGCTGTCTGCTTGGGCCAAGCCTTGGTGTGGAAGCCGGTCCTCGAGGTACCCTGGGTTTATGAACCCGACAAGAGCTCTTGAGCCCCGGGCGATTCAGGCAGAATTGTCTGGGGAATTTTTATCTTGACGGCGGGTGCGCGCGAGCGCACCCGCGGGTGTAGCCCCCGAGCCCATGGGTGGTTTAGGCAGAACTATCTGGGGGGGTTTGTGTTTGTCAGTGGGGGAGGTTTCAGTTTGGTCGGCGGGTGCGCGTGAGCGCACCCGTGGGTGTAGCCCCTGAGCCCTCGGGTGGTTCGGGCAGAACCGTCTAGGGGTGTTTAGTAGCGGGCGTGTGTGCGTGTTTTTTTTTGTTTGAGATGGAGTTTTGTCAACCAAGGTGTCATTGTGTAGCCGAGGTGGTTTTAGGCATGGGGATCGGATGAGGCGAAGCTCATGGATCCTGGCGTCGGTGCGCGCCATGGGATTGGATGAAATAGTTAGTTCATTAGTTTTAGGAATCAGGCGAGGCGATAAGGCGGTGCTCGCGGATCCTAGCCTTGGTGCAGCCCGTGCAGCCAAGACAGTTAGTTTGTTAGTTTAGGGATTAGGCGAAGTGACAGGGCGGTGCTCGCGGATCCTGATGGGGCGAGATCGGGGTCGCAGACCTAGGTAGTTTTTGGAGCGCAGTCGGAGCATAGCCGGATGGGGTGAGATCGGGGTCGCAAACCTAGGCGTTTGGAGCATAGTTGGAGCGTAGCCAGATGGGGCGAGATCGGGGTCGCAAACCTAGGTGTTTGGAGCATAGTTGGAGCATAGCTGGAAGGGGTGAGATTAGGGTCGCAAACCCAGGTGTTTGGAGCGCAGTCGGAAGGGGCGAGTTCGGGGTCGCAAACCCAGGCTTTTTGTGTCTTGAGCCCCCAAGCCCCGTTGGGCCTTAGTAGGGGTCGATGTGAGTTGTGTGCGTTACCCCATCCTTGGCTCCTCACAACCGGAGGGCTGAGTTTTGTCATTTGTCTCGATCGCTCGGGCTCGAGTGACGCACTCGGTGAGTTCACTAATGGGTATGATCAAGTGGAATCCGGGTCTATCGTTCGTGATGGGGTCGGCATAGCCCTCTTGTCACATTCCACTACTCCTTTACATGTAACCCGGCAGATGCCTGGGTTGTTTTGGAGACCGACTCGGGTGACCTAATGGCCTCCCCTCGATGGAGATTCTGTGGGCTTGGTGAGAGGTTTAGAATCGAATGAGAAGGTTAAGATGACCCTATCTGCCAGACTAGGTGAGGGCTGCACAGGGCTCATCTGTGTTTTTCTCCCCTGGCTCTGTTGGTTGCTCATGTTGAATGAGGCAACCGCCACTTCATGACGCAACACAGAGCATTGTGATGCATTTCGCTGCATGTGCGATGCTTAGTTTCTAAGCCCCGGGTGGTTCAGGGGCCGAATCGTCCGAGAGGCATAGGCGTATGGAATGAATGTGCATCTGGATGTATGAAATGATTATAAAGAAATAGAGGGGGCTGGTAGTTTTTACCTTGATGACTCGAGTGATGGGGTTTGGAGAGCTCCAGTCGAAAATGTCTGACCGGGACTTGTGCTCGTCGTTTATGACAGAGTCGACATGGCCTATATAGGGTGTCCCTTTGCTCCTTACCTGTCTCTTAGTGTTTATCCTGAGCGATTCGATCGACTCAGGGGGCCTGATGGTCTCTCCCAGTGGAGATCCTATTTTGGGGTTTTTCCAGGTCTATCCTGGGGAAGCAGAGAGCTGCCTATGTGGTGACATTTTGGTTTTTGTGCCTGGTCGTGTGATAGTGGTGGGCCATACCTAGGCCACTTTTTGCCTCACCAGGTGGCATTTCGTCTGACCTGGCATCGTTCCATCGGCCAGCATGCGTCCCATTAGTCAGGGTGTGTCCCATCGTTTCCCACCTGCATTGAATGGGGGAAGGGAGAGAGTTTTTCGCTTCAATCTTTTGCCCCTCTTCGGCTACCATGTTTCTTCCTTAAATAGGGGGAGGGAGAGGGCTCTCCATCATAGTCCTTTGCCTGTTCTCCAACTATTGCCTCTCCTCCTTCATCCTCACTAAGAGTGCCTGTATGCCATGGTGGTTCCTAAGTGAGAGAGATGGTAAGCGAGGGGGAGGACTTATAGATCCTTTTGTGAATTCGGAGTGTGATGTCAAGCTAGAGGCTACCCGGGGCGGTGTTGGCCATCGTTGCCTGAGAAGGGGTGGCTTCCGCCAAAGGGGGTGGCGTGCTGGATTTGTCTATGAGGCCTTCTTCGGGATGGAGCCATATGCGGAGGGGAAGTTGCCTAGGGTCGTGCTGGTGGAGGGGAAGCTACTCAGGTTGGCCAGTTCATAAAGTTTGATGAGATCTCTTCTAGCCATGGTGGCCATACTTTGGTGGCGGCGTCCCTGCCTAGGAGTATCCTCGACAGCATGAGAAGGTTCAAAGCCCCATGCTCTTCTGTTGAGCATCTATGGGTGTGGTGCCTTTAAGGTACCCATTGCGCTCGCTGAAGTCAAGGGAACGGAACTGGGTGGGTCCCTTGAGGTACCCGTTGTGCTCGCCGAAGTCGAGAGCGGAACCAGGCAAGGGCCCCTGTAGCGGTGGTTATGTTCGGCGGCGAGTGTTGTTTTCCTTTGGCGTCATGCGATGTCGTCGAGTGGCCATAGTAGTATTTGGAATGGAAGTAGTTTTTTAGCAAAAACTGTAATAGTTGAGTTCGTGGGTGAGCCCCTGTGTGAATAGTTTTTGTATCAATGAACACATTAGTCCTGTTCTTTGTGATAGAATCACTATCTGTTCCTTGTTTTTATCTTGGCATTGCTATTGTTTTTCTCCTTTCTTTTTCACACCTGCCGTTAGTTCCATAGGCTATAGCTTTTTTAAGAACCTGGGCATGGCCCGCGGGGCTCGGCTGCTCATAACTACAGGTCGTGGCGGGGTGCATTCAGTTAGGAGTAAGAACAAAGTTATGTAGGACATTCAAAGGAAAAGGAATGCGCTTCCATTCGGGGACAAATTTGTTTACCACGTGACAATAAAAAAGAGAGGTAATATTCGGTATTATACCCTTATGTAGCCCTCGAGCAACCTGGGCTGAAACTGTTCCAGGAGCCGGGGTGTTTTTCAGGAGCAAGTGTTGACTAAAAAAGCTGTAAGACCAAATTTTAGGGGGAAACGACGTAGCTATTCAATGTTCCAAGTGTTGGTGAGAGCGTTGCCGTTGTCGTCCTCCAGTCGATAGGTGCCCAGTCGGATTACTTCGATCACCATATAGGGTCCTTCCCATGGTGGAGAGAGTTTGTGTTTTTACTTTGTTGATTGGGTCCTCCAGAGTATGAGGCCGCCAACTTCAAGGATTCTCCCCCTGATCTTTCTTTTGTGGTACCTGCAGAGAGTTTGTTGATAGCGAGCGGGGCGGATGACGGTCATCTCGCAAGCTTCCTCGAGCAGGTCGATTGCGTCTTGCTGAGCCTCCGCGGCTCGGTCATGGTCGAAAGCCTTCACTCTTGGGGCACCGTGGTCGAGGTCGGAGGGTAGCACTACCTTAGCTCCGTAAGCCAGGAGGAAGGGTGTGAACCCTGTGGATCAGTTTGGGGTCATTCTTAGGCTCTAGAGAATTGCTGAGACCTCTACCACCCATCATCCGACATATTTGTTGAGTCTGTTGAAGATGCGTGACTTGAGTCCTTGGAGGAACATGCCATTGGCACGCTCGACCTGACCGTTGGTTCATGGATGTCCGGCCGAGGCCCAGTCGATCTTGATGTTGTATCCATCACTAAAGTCTAGGAACTTCTTTTTGGTGAAGTTGGTTCCGTGGTCAATGATGATATAGTTAAGAACGCCAAACCGGTAGATAATGTCGAGGAAGAATTTGACCGCCTCTTCTGAGCGGATGTTGGTGATGGGCTTGGCCTCTATCCACTTGGTGAACTTGTCGACTGCTACGAGTAGGTGAGTGAAGCCGCCTAGGCCCTTTTTAAGGGGTCCCACCATGTCGAGGCCCTAGACCACGAATGGCCAGGTGATGGGGATGGTTTGGAGCTCCTATGCCGGCAAATGTGTTTGCCGAGCGTCGAACTGGCATCCTTCACATCTGCGGATGACCTCCTCTGCATCTCGTAGCACGGTGGGCTAGTAAAAACCTTAGCGAAAGGCTTTTCCGACCAGCGACCTTGGGGCTATGTGATGTCCACAAATCCTGGCATGGACCTCGAGGAGGAGCTGCTTCCCTTGGTCGGTGGGGATGCACTTCATGAGCACTCCTGACAAACTCCATTTGTAGAGCTCATCACCGAGCGCGATGAAGGTCTTGGCGCGTCAAGCGATCCATTGGGCTTTGGTCCTTTTGGGTGGGAGAACCTCCTCGAGGAGGTAGGCGAGTAGCAGCGCTCGCCAGTTGGTTTGATCGAGTGCCAATACAGCGACGTCGGCGGGTGACGCCGTCCTGGAGGTACTGGGATTGGAGCCCTTGAGCGTTGGCTTGGCACCGGGGTTGGAGCCCTCGAGTGCTGGCCTGGTGTCGGGGTGAGTCTGGGTCGGTCCTTCTAGGACACGAGTGGATGGCTCATGGAGGTTGTTGATGAAGATCCCGCTTGGGGACGGGTCTCTCCTAGCGGCCAATTTTGCGAGAAAATCGGTGGCATCGTTGTCCTTTTAGGGGACATGGTGCAGCTCGATCCCCTAGAATTTGTCCTCGAGATTATGCACCTCCTAGTAGTATGCTACCATGAGGGGGCTTTTGTAGGAGGATTCCTTCATGACTTAATCAATGACTAACTCCAAGTTGCCGCGAACGTAGAGTCGCGTAGCGCCGAGCTCGATGGCGATGCGTAGTCTGTTGATGAGGGCCTCATATTCCGTGGCATTGTTTGAGGCTAAAAAATGGAGGTGTTTGGCATAGCGGAATCTACTCCCATCTGGGGAGATCATAACCATTCTAGACCACAAGCCGGGCGCCATTACGGACCCATCGAAGTTCATTGTCCAGTACTCGTGGGTGACGTCCGGGGTCGGTAGCTGGACCTTCGTCCATTCGGCGACAAAATCTATGAGAGCTTGAGACTTAATAGTGGTACAAGGGGTATACCTGATGTCATGGCCCATGAGTTCGAGTGCCCACTTGGAGATTTGCCCTACGGCATTATGGCTACGAATGATGTCTCCAAGTGGGTATGAAGTGACGACCGCAACTACATGGTCGGTGAAGTAGTGCTGGAGCTTCCTGGTTGCCATTAGCATGGCGTATAGGAGTTTCTGCACCTAGGGGTATCGGCCCAATGAAGTATATGGGTCGTTTTACCTTGAGCTGGTGTCTCGGCTCCTCCCTTTCAACGACCAGGATGGCACTCACCACATGGTTGCTTGCCGCGACGTAAAGGAGGAGGGGTTCTCCTGGTTGGGGAGCGATGAGGATTGGGGCAGACGTCAAGGATGCTTTGAGGCTTTCTAGAGCCTGCTAGGCTTCCTCAGTCTAAACGAAGGCGTCCATCTTTTTGAGGAGCTTGTAGAGTGGCATCCCCCATTCGCCGAGCCAGGAGATGAAGCGGCTCAGGGCAGCCAGACAGCCAGTGAGCCTTTGTACGCCCTTGACATTACGGATGGGGCCCATGTTGGAGATGGCCGTGATTTTTTCGGGGTTGGCCTCGATGCCATTCTCGAACATGATGTATCCAAGCAGCTTCCCCTTCGAAACCCTAAAAACACATTTTTTAGGATTCAGCTTGATGTTGAACCTTTGGAGGTTTGCGAATGTCACGGCCAAGTTTGCGATCAGGTCGCAAGCTTGAGCTGTTTTGACCACTATGTCATCAACATAGATGGCAATTGTTGGTTTCGGCTGCTCAGCTTGATCAGGCTGGTTGAGTGGGTCGATTTGGTCGGTGAAGCATTGTTGCATGCACCTTTGGTAGGTGGTGCTGGCGTTCTTCAGGCCGAAAGGCATGGTCACGTAGCAGTATGAACCATACGGTGTGATGAACAAGGTTGCGAGCTGATCGGATTCTTTCATCGCGATCTGGTGATAGCGTGAGTAGGCATCCAGAAAGGAGAGGATCTCGCAACCCAAGGTGGAGTCGACTATCTGGTCTATGCACGGCAAAGGAAAGTGATCCTTTGGACACGCTTTGTTGAGGCTAGTATAATCAACGCACATTCTCCACTTCCCGGTCTTCTTTTTAACAAGAACAGGATTGGTAAGCCAGTCAGAGTGGAATACTTCTCTAATGAATCTAGCTGCCAGGAGTTTGGCGATCTCTTCACCTATTGCCCTACGTCTCTCGTCGTCGAAGCGGCGTGGGCACTGCTTGGTGGGCTTCGAGCCTGGGATGAGGTGCAATGCGTGCTCGGCAACCTCCCGTGGTATGCTCGGCATGTTAGAAGGCTGCCATGCGAAGACATCATGAGTGGCGCATAGGAAGTCAACGAGCTCGCATTCCTATTTGGCTAGGAGCTGGGTCTCGATCCACACCGTCTTGGTTGGGTCGGTGGGGTCGACACCCACCGCCTTGGTTTCCACGAGCAGGCGAAAGGCCATCGAGGAGGTCAGTTTGTTGTAGTCTGAGACTATTGGGGTTGACGACTCCTTGAGCCATGGGAGCTCGAACGAGTTGATGACCATGGTGGCAAGCTCGAAATGCTCGCAGTCGCATGTGAAGGCATGCGAGAAGGCACTACTTATAGTGATGACGTCGTTTGGTCCCGGCATCTTTAGCTTGAGGTAGGTGTAGTTGGGGATCGCCATGAATTTGGTGTAGCATGGATGCCCCAAGATAGCGTGGTAGGACCCTAGAAAGTCCACCACTTCGAAGGTGAGGACCTCCGAGTGAAAGTTGGCTCGTTTGCCAAAGGTGACGGGCAAATCGATATGTCCAAGTGGGTATGCCCGTGCTCTTGGGATCACCCAGTGGAAGAGAGAACACGCCAGGCGGAGTTTCGACCAGAGAATGCACATGGCATCGAGGGTGTCGATGTAGAGGATGTTGAAGCCGCTGCCTCTGTCCATCAGCACCTTGATGAGGCGCTTCTTGTGAACGACAGGGTCGATGATGAGTGGGTAGCGTCCTGGTCTTGTGACGTGGGAGGGATGGTCCCTCTGATTGAAGGTGATCGGAGATTCTGACCAGCTGATGAAGGAGGGGACGGCCGTCTTGGTGGCGCATGCCTCCCTGTAGCGCACCTTGTGTTGGCGTTTTGTCTAGGTGGTGTCGGACCCGCTGAAGATCATGATGCACTCCTCAGGTTTAGGGAAGCTGTCTCCGTCCTTGCCTACCGCGCCTCCTTTCTTGGCTGCCACCTCTTTGCCGTCTCCCTCCTTTGGCCCGCCGGCCTGTTGGAGGAAATGTTTTAGGAGATCGCAGTCCTTGTAGAGGAGTTTGATGGGGTAGGCGTGGTTGGTGCACAGACTATCCATGAGTTTGTTGAAGTGGTCAGGTAGCCCCTATTGGGGCTGCTTGCCCATGCGATCAGCCACGGCAACCATCGTGGTGTTGTCCGATCGGCGTCGTTCCTTTTTGTTCTTCTTGCCCCTCTGTGTGGAGGGGCCCTCGTCTTGGTTTTGCCTTTGTCCCGGCGTCCACTGAAGACCGCTCCAACCGCCTCCTCACCAGAGGCATGGTTAGTGGCGACATCAAGCAGGTCATAGGTGGTACAGGGTTTCAGGCAGCCAAGCTTGTGGATTAGGGACTCGCAGTTCATCCCAGAGAGGAATGCGCTGATGACATCTACGTCGATGACATCAAGGAGGGAGTTGTATCGTTGGAAGAACCTACGGATGTAATCCCATAGGGACTCGCTGGGCTCCTACTGGCAGCTCTTAAGGTCCCAGAAGTTTCTAGGGCGGACATACGTCCCCTAGAAATTTTTGACGAAGACCCTCTTGAGGTTCGCCCAGTCACGGATGTTGTCGTGCGGGAGGAATTCAAGCCATGCTTGAACATGTTCCCCCACGCAAATGGGAAGATACTAAATGATGAAATAGTCATCATCCACTCCTTCGGCCCGGCAGGCGAGCCGGAAGTCTTCGAGCCAAATGCCTGGGTTTGTCTCCCTGGTGTATTTGGTGATGTTGGTGGGTGGTCGGAAACGCTATGAGAATGGTGCTTTCCGGATGCACCGGCTAAAGGCCCATGGTCCCGGGCCCTCAGGGCTAGGACTCTGGTCGTCTGGCCGGTGACCGCGCCTAGGGCGCATTTCACCGCTCCCCTCGATGGTCAGTCGGGATGCATGTCACCTGCCGCCGCATGGTGGACATCATCGTGTTAGGCCCGATGCCGGTTGGTGATGATGCTACGAGCGTCCTGGTGTGGATCGGGCCACTCGTGTACCGGCGGTCGGTGTGGAGCAGGCGCCAGGTCAGACCGTGGTGCGGTTGCCGCCTCCTGAGCTGTGCCTAATGGCTGTAGCGGCGAGCGAATGGAGTGATCCGTCTAGCGCGTCCTAGTTCCCCTGGTGGGGAGAGAGGGCACATGTCAGAGTCACGATGTGGAGCTATCCGCCTATTAAACGGTGGTGGCTTCTACTAGAACCCAGAGGTTCCGATAGACTGCCCACTCCCAGGGGTCGACAGGCTTGGGAACGCCGCGTAGAAGCATTGCCGTAGCAGTGATGTTCTGGCTAGCCCGAGCGAATTGTAGGAGATCGTTCCCCTCGTTCATGATGTCATGTTGGACCAGACAGGCATGACCCCAGGCGCCACCTATCGGGCCATGCGCATGGGGCGCAACGTGTTGTACCGACTACGCCGACGCAAGCATCGACTGGTTCTGCCGCCGTTGTCATAATTCCTCGACATGCATTTGCCCCTACACACGGGTCCAGAGGGGTTCGAGTTTGCGCAGACTCCACAACCACCGATGGCTATCCTAGAGTGTCTGCCATAGCGCACTCCTAGGACGGACGGTGGCGGGGTGCCACATCGCCGATGCTGGAACCATCGCTCTCGCCCTTGTTGTCCGGGGTTTGTGGAAAGTGGTAGGAGCATAGCCTGCCATTCCCACAAATTCGGATGCGAGGGGGGATGGCATCAGCATCCTTTAGAGCCCCCGAGCATATGCATCTGCGGAGGACACGAGGCTATAGGGGAACTGATCGTATGGTGTTTGTGGCGTGGGCGATACGGTCCCTCTAGATGATCGGTGGGAGATAGTAAATAAAGAGTAAATAATAGTACGCATATTACATACAGTGGGGTTTGAGCAGAGAGTTTGCTCAGAATGAAGCGCAGATGCCATGTTGTTGAAGTCATGCATCCCGGAGTCGATGGAGGGCACCCCTCCGATGGGTGCCGGAATGTGAGCCTCCTCGCGGAGGTGTAGTACGCCGAGCCGGTCGACAACAAATTCTAGGCTTCCAAAGAGGAAGGCCTAGGATGGCTCAAAGATGGGTGGAACCCACATCCCAACAGGTGAGAGTGTGGGAAACTCCAGCGAGCTGAAGCAAATCATATCGCCTGAGCCCACCACGGCGAGGGTGGCGGAAAAGTGCGTCATCCAATGACCAAAAAGTGTTGAACGTACAACATCTTTCCCATGGATGGTGCCAACTGTTAGTATAGAAAGTGACCAAAGAGTTGACAGATCTAGAACATTATAACAAGTCGATCCAACCTGACCAACTGGAATTCCATGAATCGCCTCTTTCATGGCATTGTGAAATGCGTCAATGAAAGCTTCATTGCGGCTTGATATGGCATCACGAACAGACTTGTCTATGGCTTCCGTAAAGAAACGCTTGTCTTTAGCTTCGACCGTATCTGTCTGCCCGTGTAGTAGAACTCTTGGTAGTGGAAATTTCTGAATAATTGTGATGTCACGTGTTTTGGTGTAGGACAACAAACAGTTCTTCTGAAATTCTTCTGTAGCTTTGTTGATGGTATCCTTATCTTTGTTAGGTAGGTCTTCATAACGTACCAAAAGGATGTTGTCGTTGTTGTGAACCGCCATGACGATTGTGGGGTCCCACCGAGCGTGCCAAAAATGTGTGTCGACACAAAATTTTTGTCTCTGTGCCGAGGACACACGCAGCAAGCCGGAAGGGTCTGCTCGATGGAGCAGATCCGCCTAGCTTTAGCACAAGGGTGGTCGATCCTGCGCAATCCTCCCGAGGCGTGCTAGTCAATTTGACCCTGCAATTGACAAGGAGAGAAAGCTCATCAGTAATTAAGGGCGGAACATACCGGTGTTGCCAGACAGTCCTAAATGTGCGGCTCTAAGAGCCGATAGGAGAGGAGATCGACTAAATAGTCGATCCCAGCATATTTACAAGAATGAATCGGTTAAAGCTCATGGGGTTGTATAAGAAGAATCGGTTATCATTCAAGATAAATGTTATTGAAGCAAATATTAATCAATGGCAATAAGGTATCAACGGTGATCGGTTTGTACTGAGCCAATGATTATAAGTAACCGAACTCCTTTTTATATAAAGAAACAATTCAACATCACTTAACCATTTAATAAAGATAAATCTAATGAACATGTTAGATCTCATCTATAGTCATGACTAGTGGGGCATGAGGCAGAATCATGCAGGTCGTAGAAACAACAATAGACTCGATGACCCTAACTCATTACTAATATCAGTGGGGCATGAGGTAGAATCATGCAGGCCGTAATACAATAACAAGATCATGGGGCTAACATATCTTTCAACTTATCTCTACTTCAATGATCTCATAATGCGAACTGTGCGTGAAAGCATTCGATATCGGCTAAATAGCCGATTCAGGCATAGCGCACAGTTAAGATCATGCCTTCTCAGGAATGGGTCTACCAACTAATGATCCCCGCTCCACGGTGCCAACAGTGGGGTGAGAGGTAGAATCCCACAGGCCGTGATGATGGGCCATGGAACGATTTTCATTAGCTTAATAGATCTACTCAAGATTGAATATGCCTTAACCACACACTATGCACGATTAAGATTGACGCAAAACAGCTATTAAAAACATAACTCATCGCTTAATATGTAGATTAGATTAGTTTTAAATTAGCAAACGATGAGTTAAACAAGATGTAAGGCCGATCCAGATCAATCTCAATTGCTGTAATTAGATAAACAATGAAAGCAATATGCAATATCGGTAACTTAATGAATCTACCAAAGACTGCCATGCTAAGGTAGAGCCGATAACTTGACCTTGATCTAATTCAAGTAGTGGGGTGTGAGGCAGAATCACACAGGCCATACTTGAATTAGACAAGAGTCGATAACTAGCCTATACCAGAGTCATAGTGGGGGTCAACCAGATCGATGCAGCCATACGAACAGAGGTATAAACCATGACGGTACTTACAGACAAACAATAGAGGTCAACCGAATTGATGCAGCCGTACTTGCTGAAGAACTCGTCGAGATCTACTCTACTCCTACTCCTAAGGGGTGGCCGGAGCCAAAAAAAAGTAATTGACTTTGTATTTGATTGGTTGATGCCTTTACAATAGTCGGGGTTTGATATTTATACCTAGAGTCTAAACATGAACCTTACTCGAGTACAACTCAATACAATCTTTGGCATAATGAAAAGATTCCTAATTTAAGATAACTTGGACTCTAATCTTTCCCTTTTTGTAGAGTCCAGCATGTCTCGCCCCAACGCCGATCGTAGCCTCTGTCGTCATCTGCCAGCGCTATCTGAAGAAAGCCAATTCTGGTGCGTCCGAATCAACTAGCTCCGATCTCCACGCAGCTGGTTCCTTGATGACATGATTTTCGGGAGCTTCCAAATCCCTGTAACTCTTCTTCCAAATTCTGGTGTAAACACATGCCCCCCAATTTTGGAATAAAAGTAATTTTATTCCAAAATTATCACGTCTTCATCTTCGATGGGTCTGCAGTCATGGGTAGAGAATCTTAATCTGGGGTCTACTGTTTCTCGCTGCCTATGTCAGCTCATGAGCCCATGCTTCACAACTTTTACAAGAGCATCATCGCTTCACGGGCACTTGGATTCATCCTTCCATACCAGCCATAAAATGCCTATCCGCTCCCAATGAGAGCAGCTTAACGATTCAGCTATGTTTCTCTTCTACCTGCCTTCTTAAGCTCTGACTTTGCCGAACCCTTCATGGTCCATCTTTTTTCTATGAAGGTCCTGAGTGGCTAGAAGAATTCTTGTGTATAGGGTGATTGTGTCGCTCATTCTAGCACCTTGTCGACCAAGAGAATCAGCTATTGCGGCTAGAAGAAGTCTTGTGATACCACCTGAGTCTTCTCTCCATGCTCACAAAGCTGTTCTAGTGTTTGCAAGGGCTAAAATGTGTGGACACCTTCCCCTTGTTTGCTTCATCAAACGCCCACTAGGAGAGCCACGGGCTTCTTTCCCGCAGTCCCCGATCACCAAGAAACTAGTTAGGAGTCTGCCAAGCCGGCGGCCTTTCCCCTCCTCCTGGTATAATTCCATTATCCGGTCGATGTGACCTGGTTCATGATGACCTTCGGCCTTGTGGGGGCCTGGACTCCCTTCAATCCAAAGAAGTCTTGGTGGGTTGAATTCTGGTTAATGTAAATTCTTCGTATCCATCCCACGACGTTTTGTAATCTGGGGAAGCAATAAGTCCGAATCTATTATCTCTTTGTTATCTCTCCCCTAAAATTCCAGAGTGCTGATCCGCTTCCGTATCTATTTTTAGTTTTCATACTCTCGGCGAAATCCATCCCCTCGCCTCCCCGAGCTATATATGCGGGCCACGGCTGGGGCTCGGAAAACTACCCATCTCGTCTCAAACCTTCTGTGTCTTTAGCATAGTTCCTGCTCTTCTGTAGGTTTGAGATCATGGAGAATAGCAAGAGGCCTGCTGAGGAAGTTCTTAATGGGTCCGCATCATCGCGCCAGCGTCTTCATCGCTAGGAAGGTGCTACTCAGGATGTCTCCACCGCCCCAGAGCATAGGGTCGACTTGGTTCAATCTTTGAGATCATCTTCAACACTGTTTTATCGCCAGCTTCCTAGTTGTCCGAGGAGGCAGATTGATAATGACGATCTAATCGCTTCCATTGATTGGACTGATCAAAGTTTAACCAACTGTCTTTCCCTCGCGGAATTGGCTCTGGCCATGATTCAAATCCGATCGTCCTCTGAGGCCGATCTGAGGGAACGGTTGGCCAGGGCTAAAGCTAGAATCATAGGTAAGGTGGCTACCACAATCTCCTTCGTTTTTCTTAACTTTGCCTTCGAGATCCTCTGATCAACCCTTTCTTTGAAAGAAAAAAATTCAGATCTAACTGCTCAGTTGGAAAGCCTTCAATTAGCCACAGATCACGCGGTGGGATTTGTCAATGCCAAGGGCACTGTTCTGGTAGTCCATTTGCATGACATTCCAAACTGCGTCAAGGAGGTTGCTCTCCATGGCGTTCACCATGGTGCTACTACAGCATTGGCTATTGCACAAGCCTGCTCTGGTCACAATCTTTGGCTTCTTCCTCATGGTTTCCCGGATGCAGTGCCTCCAGAGGATCATGAGCATTTGATTGAGGAATTCTGTAGCGCCGCCAACTCTGTAGCTTTCAATACTTTGGCCGATGATGTAGTGAGCAAATTGTTTTCTGGCCCGTAGCTTGTAATAGGTGATTTTTAGCAAACAATTCCCTTGTCTTGAATGATCTTCCTTTGTCTCGTGTTTCATATTATACGTATCACTTCATCCATGTTTGCTTTCCTCCTATAGGCGATACGCATCGTACCGGCTTCTATTCTTTTGGGTTCGTTTTTTTGTACTAGAGGCGATACCTTTCTGATATCGGCTATTAGAGCTGTTGACCGAACAAATGAGCTACTTAAGTGTTAATCCAAATGCTGGGATAATATTTCTTTAGATATTTCCCATTGATTGTTCGGCCGAACTCTTCTTATCCTCCTAGTGTCTCCAAAATATAAGCATTACTGGGCGCACAACGTTTGATCCGATAAGGCCCTTCCCAATTGGGTGACCATTTGCCAAACTTACTGTCCTTTGACCCGATCGGCAATTTCACTTTCCATACCAAATCTCCTTCAAAAAATCGCTTATTCTTGATCCTTTTATTGTAATATTTTGCGACCCTTAGTTTATTGGCTTCAATATTTTCGAGAGCGTAGCCGAAGGCAACTCAAGTCTTCTAAGTCATCCATCATAAGATTTTTGTAGACTTCGGCTGTCAAATCATTCTATAACATAACATGCCTCGATCTGGTCTGAACTTCCCAAGGAAGGACTGCATTATGACCATACACAAGCTCATAAGGTGATGTTTTAATTGATCCATGACAGGCCATCTTGTATGCCCATAGTGCCTCATTAAGCGTCGAATGCCACTTCCTGGGCTGTTCCTCAATTTTCTTCTTGATCAGCTTAATCATAATCTAATTAGACGCCTCTGCCTGATCATTAGCCTGAGCATAGTAAGGAGATGAATTTAGTAGCTTGATCCCCATACTAGCAGCAAAATCTCTGAATTCCTCTGATGTGAACATGGTCCCTTGATCGGTAGTGACGATTTGAGGAATTCCAAAACGATACACAATATGCTCCTAGACAAATTCAACCATGTTTTTTGAAGTTACCATTTTCAAGGGGATCGCTTCAACCCACTTGGTGAAGTAATCTGTTGCTACCAATATGAACTTATGTCCTTTGCTCGAGGGCAGAAAGATCTGGCCAATTAAATCAATTCCCAAGCCCCAAAACGGCCATGGCTTGATTATTGGGTTCATGGCCGATGCAGGCGACTTCTGGATATTACCAAAACGTTGATAGTCTTGGCATCCCTTCTAATATTCAAAACAATCTTCTAATATTGTTGGCCAGAAATATCCAGTTCTGCGGATAATCCATTTCATCTTATAAGTCGATTGATGAGCTCCACATATCCCTTCATGCACCTCGCCCATCAACACCTTGGCCTCTTCTTGATTCAGGCATTTGAGTAAGGCCCCATCGATCATTTTGTAATACAGCTGATCATCCAGCAAAATGTATTTAGTCGATTTATACCTTAGCTTTTTGGTAACTTTTCATGATGGATTTCTAAGGTAGTCGACTATCTCAACTCTCCAATCATTATCCAAGGTTTCATTGCTCAAGATTTCTTGAATTACTCGATAACCTAATGCACTTTGAGCCAAATGGTTAGCTTCTTGATTCTGTGCCCTCGGAATCTGCTGAAATGAGACATGAGGAAACTCTTTGAGCAACCTCTGACACTTGTCATAATATCACCTCAAAGTGTCTTCTTTGCACTCATATAGGCCGATCAACTGATTCATAATTAATAGTGAGTCTCCAAATATTTCAATTGCTTCGGCCTTTACCTCATGAAGAAGTTGAATCCCTCTTAGAATAGCCTCATATTCTGCTTGATTGTTGGTAACCATTGGCTCGGTTGAAAAGGCAAACTCAAAATTTGCCCCCCGAGGTGAAATAATAACAATACCAATGCCACCACCTTGCTTACAAGATGATCCATCAAAGAATAATGTCCAAGGCACCGGCTCTACATAATTCATGCTTGGTTTATGATGTTGGGTGACAAAATCGGCTATTACCTGCCCTTTGACTGCTTTAGCCAATTCGTACCTCAAGTCAAACTCTAATAACGTGAGAATCCATTTTCCCACTCTCCCATTTAGTATCGGCATCGATAACATGTGCTTGATTACGTCAGCCTTGGAAACAACCGTACATTCGGCCGACAATAAGTAATGCCTCAACTTGGTGCAAGAGAAATATAAGCACAAGCATAACTTCTCGGTGGGAGAATATCTTGTTTCTGGATCTAGAAGTCTCCTGCTTAAATAGAAAACCACTTGCTCCTTTCCTTCAAACTCTTGTATCAGGCCAATTGTTTTATCATCGGCCGATATGTATAGCTTGTAAGGCTTACCCTGTTGAGGAGGAACTAGCACGGGTGGATGCTTCATATACTCTTTTATCTCTTCAAACGCCTTCTATGGTACGTCACCCCATCTGAATTCTTGATCGTTCTTTAATTTCAACAAGGGAGAAAACGGAAGAACCCTTTCTGACAAATTTGAAATAAACCTTCTAATGAAATTAATCTTGCCAAGCAAAGATTGCAACTCTGTCTTAGTGGTCGGGGGCACCGCATCGTCAATTGCTTTCATGCTTTTCTAACCGACCTCAATCCCCCTCTCGTGGACCATAAAACCCAAGAATTGCCCAGCTAATACTCCAAAGGCACACTTATTAGGATTCATCTTCAGACCGTGCTTTCTTGTGCATTCCAGAGTCTCCCTCAAATCAGCTAGATGCTCTTTGTACCCTATTGACTTTATCATCACATCATCAATGTAGATTTCGACAATCCTACTGATCAACTTATGAAAGATATAATTCATTGCCCTTTGATAAGTGGCACCAGCATTCTTTAGACCAAAGGTCATCACAACCCACTCGAACAAGCTGATCGCACCGGGGCATCTAAAAGCGGTCTTTGCTATGTCTTCTTTAGCCATGAAAATTTGGTTATACCCTGCATTGACATCCATGAAGCTAATAACCTTGTGCCCTGCTGCTGCATCTACTAACATATCAGCTATTGGCATCGGATAACCATCCATGGATGTGGCTTTGTTCAGATCCCTAAAATCAATGCAAACCCTCAATTTTCCATTCTTCTTGTATACAGGGACAACGTTTGATATCCACTCTACATATCGGCATGGTCGGATGAACTTCGCCTCCAGTAGCCTCTCAGTCTCCTTTTTAATATCATCAAGCACGTTCAGATTGAATCTCCTTGGGGCTTGCTTGAATGGCCGATATCCAGGTTTGATTGGCAACCAATGTTCAACAATTGATCGGTCTAAACCAGGCATCTCGTAGTATTCCCAAGCAAAGCAGTCTTTAAATTCCTTCAATAAATTAATTAATTCTCACCTATACTCCGGACCCAATTTAGCACTTACGTACGTCGACCTAGGTCTGTCTCCAGAACCAATATCCACTTCTTCCAATTCATCAGCCGATGTGAAGTCGTGCCCTAGTTTACCATCTGTACCATCTATTGGATTATCCATTAACACAAATTTTCAAAGCCGGCCGCTTGGATCGGCTGTGGGCTTTCACCATTGATTCTGAATTCCGATGGTAATAGAAAAGCCATTTGGATATTAGTCGATGGTTGCTTTCTATCGGTTGTTTGCTTGGTATGCCATACTTGAGTTTTACTGGATGCCTGAGCCTGTTCCATCTCTTTATTCCTTAGGCACTGCACCCTTCTCTTCTGGCTTCTTGTCCACTGGGAAGCCTAGGATCTTCAACTGGTTGAACAAGTTTGGCACATGCTGGGTCATTGAGCTTCCTTCAGTACTCTGGAGCCTGAGGACAACCCCCAGTCGAGCCACTGGCTACATACCCTTCTTCATGGTCTATGGTTCTGACGCCGTCCTCCCAACCGACCTCGATTATGGAGCACCAAGGATCAGGGTGTATGACGAACAGGGAGCCAAAGCATCCCATGAGGATGCCATGGACCAGCTAGACAAAGTGCGTGATGTTGCACTCCTCCACTCGGCCAAGTACCAACAGGCATTACGACGGTACCATAGCCGACGAGTGTGGGGTTGAACCTTCAATGTTGGAGACCAGGTCCTCTACCTCATATAGAACAACAAGGATGGCCACAAGCTCTCCCCGCCATGGGAGGGACCGTACATAGTTGTGGAGGTACTCCGTCCAGGCGCTTACAAGCTCAAGACCATCGATGGCGAAATCTTCACCAATGCCTGGAACATCGAGCAGCTACGTCACTTTTACCCCTAATAAATGCACACTTTCTCTTATCAGTTTCGTTATCAAAACCCCCCAATCCTTTGTGACATCCAACCCCAACAATAGCAAGGGGTCAGGCCTCACTCGGGGGCTGATATGAGTACATTTATCTAATAAACATTCTCTATGCCTGCCCCCTTTTCTCACGTTAATGCCTAGGAGCTAGGTTTTAGGGAACAAACTCTGAGTATAACTAGTCGGACTATGACAAACCTACGCCCCAGCGGCTACGGCGCCTTGGCTCACCATCGTGATCAGAGCTGGCTCACCCGTACTCCGAGCTTTTATGACCTTAACTATGGAAACGATCGGAATGCACAAAACCTTTTTTAAAAAAAAAGGGGAGAAGAGCTAAAAAATTGTTTGCTATAACAAAGATTAAGAGCTTGTCCATTTTGCACAATTTCGTCGCTCGGCTTGCCTGCCTTACTAAATTCTTGCGTAGGATGTTTTCATTCTCTATTTCCATAGGAAAATCTTGTCTCAACAGGTAACACGAGTCGATCGGATGGCTTGGCCACTAACGAGAAATGGGTAAGGAGCAGATAGGATCACACTCATATCCAGCAAAGGTTTTCTAAACCCATCACTCTTACCATCAAGGTAAAACTGGTGCCTAGGTTGATTGAACGGCTCAAAACCGCCATCGAGAGACAAGCACCCTTACTTACTTACTTTACGTATTAATTTCGATACTGAACCTTCGACTCCAGCAATGGCAGGGGGTCAGACATCGCTCGGGGGCTGGCGGGAGTCTCTATTTGATAGACATTCTCTTTGACCAACCCCTCATTGCATTTAAAAACTGGAGGCATGGTGTGCGGGCGTAAACTTTGAGTAAACCTGGTCGGACCGCTAGGACCCTACGCCCTAGCGGCTATGGCATTTTTGCTCACCAGCGCGCTCAGAGTCTTTGTCTCCACACTCCAAACCTTAACCTCCACCTTCTCAGGAAGAGGGGCCTACCCATAGAATCTCCATCAAGGGGAGGCTGTCAGGTTGCCCGAGTCGATTGAATGGCTCGGGCCGCTAATGAGAGATAGATACGGAAGACTAGGATGCTCGTGCATGTTACACCAGCCTCGTCATAAACATTGGACCTGGACCCTGCACGGACATATCTGGTAAGAGCTCCCATAACCCATCACTCATGCCATGGAGGTAACATTATCGACCCCCGCTTTTTCCTTATAGGATCGTTCATTCATCCATTTTCATTCATACATTTGTTCATTCAATCATTCATACATCCAAGCATTCTATATGCAATTGCTGCATCACAATGCTTCATGTCGCGTCACAAAGCGGTAGTCATCTTATTCAATATGAGCGGCGACCGACTGAGATTTGAAGGCCGGCCCATGAAGGGCTCGAGGCCGCCTCATGTCAAACAGAGCTAGGAGAGAAAAACCGAGATGAGCCCCAGTGGCCTTGCCCAACCCCGCTCAGAAGCGAACAGGGACATCTTGACCTTTCCCATTTGATTCTAACCTCAAGCCAAGCCCACAGAATCTCCATCGAGGAGAGGCCAACGGGCCACCCGAGCCTATCAAACGGCTCGGGCATCTGCTGGGAGGTGGGTTAAGAAGTAGTGGAATGCCACCTGAGGGCTCTGCCAACCCCGTCAGTGGATGACGGACCTGGATTCCACTTGTACATGCCTGTTAGCGAGTTCACCGAGCATGACACTTGAGTCATCGAGGCAAGTGTCATTAGCTCAGTCCCTCTGGTTGCGGAAACCGAGGATGGGGTGACGCATGGAACACGGTCGACCCATACCGAACCCCATGGGGCTCAGGGGCTCGAGCCACCCGATCCTAGATCAAGAGACCAAGGTTCGAAGGCCCCCACCTCGCGTTGAACAAAAGCAAGGGGGGAAACGTAGATGAGCCCCAGCAGTCTTTGCCCATCCTGCCTAGAAGCGGACAAGGTCATCTCAACCTTCTTGTTCGATCTGAACCTTCAGCTGAGCCCATATAATCCCCATTGAGAGGGAATCTATTGGAAGGCGGGTTAAGGAGCAATGGAAAGCCGCATGAGGGCTTTGTTGACCCTATCACAAGCAACAGAACCGGATTCTGTTTGAACATGCCCGTTAGCGAGCTCACTGAGGGCATCACTCAAGCCATCGAGGCAAGTGACGTTAACTTAACCCCTCTGGTTGCGAAAACCATGGATGGGATGATAGTCACAAAAATGAACCGACCCTCAACCGAATCCCCACTATGAGCAGGGGCTCGAGGAAGGTTAGACTTGTGAGGAGACCGAACGCATGGTCGCAGAACGATAGCTAAGATCCTAGGGAGGGGGTACGTGCGAATACAAGAGATGCTTTCTCCTACTAAGTTTTGCTATCCTCTCCTAAATTTTCAGTGACATTCGACCCCAGCAATAGCAAAGGGTCAGATCTCACTCGGGGGTTGATAAAGGTATAAGTACACCTTTTTTGAACTAGTCACCACGTTAGACCTCTTCCTCACGCTAAGCCTAGCGGCAAGGTTTGTGGAAACAAACAACTGAGCATCCCGCCTCGGCGGCTATGGTGTCTTTGCTCACTAGCATGATCAAAGTTCCGCTCTTACAACTCAGGCCCTATGGTCTTAATGAACGGAAGGATCAGAAGACGTGAGCCCCTTTTCGCATACAAAAAGGGAAGAAAACAAGTTCAATCAAACAAAACGAAGTTATGAAATTGTTTTATGATACATAAAGGTTGGTGCTTGTTCACAGATTACAATAGTGTTCATCCGACCTATTCGACTAACTACCCCTGGGGGAGAACTATATCTTCAATTCTATTCGCCAGGTCCTATGCAAGAGGATCCACCACCATCTCCATCTCATCCAGCTCAGAAGCTTCATAGCCAGGTGCAAAATTGAGGCTCATCATCTCCAAGTTGATGCTATCCGTGTCATGCGAACAAGTAATCGCAAAGGCTTGGGTGACCCGGCGTGAAGAGAATCCCTCTCGAGCTGGCGCACCTGCGTCGTGATATTGATGGCACGGGCCATGAGTGAACTGGTCCCCTCCGACCACACCACCTCTAGGTCATCACAGACCACTTTGAGGGCAGCGCTTAGGATATCAAGCTCGTCGCTCTCCACCTGAAGGTTCCTCCTCACCTCAGAGAGCTCCGTGGCTAGCTCGGTAGAGATGTCGTCAGCCTCCAACCTCTAGGTTGTAGCGGTTCCGAGCTTAGCCTAGAGGGAGCCAATCCTCTATTGCGCCTCATCGCACTCTCGGACAACCTGATCGCACTCCTTGTGGGCTGCACCATGCTCCGAGCGGAGTCTCCCCATGGTTTTGAGTAGCTCATCTTGCTCCTTGCGCAGCCGGGCGACCGCCTCGGCATCCTGACTTGCCCTCCACTATTGGGCTATGAACTTCTCCTCAACAACTAGCTTTAGGTCCTGTTCCTTCTTGGCCTCAGCCAGGAGGTCAAGGATCTACTTTTGGGTCTCAGCGTCCCTCTAGAGAAGTAGGTCTCGCTCCCTACTGACTCTGGTGGCTTCCTCCTTATCTTGTCGCACCCTCGCCCATAGGGCCTTGAAGACCCTCTCAGTCTCCTCCTCATGCCAACGGGCCTCGGCCTCCTACAATCGGAGACTGTCCACCTCCTCGGCCAGAGGAGTCAGCTCTACCACCCTCTGTTGGGTGGCAGTAAGCTGGGCAACCACATCCCCATGTAGCTGGGCCTCTTCGATAAGGCGGTCCCAGTTCTCCTTCTGCTCACGAAGGAACCATGATTTCTCCCGGCTATGAGCGATAAGGGACTAAAAAAAGATGATGGTCAAACCACAAAAATACATGAAGAAAAAGGAGGGTGAGAGGCAAGGTCAAGTAAATACCTGTCTAGTGGGAACGATGACTTCGCGCAGGGCACCCTTGGCATGGTCCAAGGCTTTTAGCACGGCCGCAATCCCCTTGTCAAGACTCTCCTGCACCATGCTCTCAGTAGCATCATCGAGGGCGAAGAGTGTCAACGTCGGGTCTTGTGGGTTCATCCACCGAAGCAGGGGCTCGCCCCGCGTGGGTGAATGGCTGCCCCCTGATGTCAAGGCCAGGGATGATTTCCCGCCGGTCCACTCTGCCACCCCCGCAACGTTCGGGGACCCCTCGGCCGTGTCCCCCTCCGTCTAGCCCACGTCGGGCACCGTCACTTGGGCCACCGGTGGTGCGGATCGTACAGCTTCCTCCTGCACCACCACGGCTGCATCTAGCTGAGCTTGGCTCATCACAATCGCTACCACCATCGCTTATGTCGGCGGCCCTTGACCAGTGGTGTTGCGCCCACCACGGTTGGCAGCTTCGCCTGCCCTGTCATCGGCAGCGGAATCACCTCTGTCGCCGGCTGCTTGGTGACCTCTGAGGGTGTTCCTTTAGCCCTAGCGCCCACCTATCTCGCCAAGGGCACATATGCCACCATGAGCAGCACCTCACCGGCCGGCAATGCAGTAGCACCAGCGCCGCTACAGCCTAAAATGGGTGTGACGCCAGTCGATGGCTGTCGCCTCACTTGAAGGGCAACGCTCTTTTTTAGTGCCAACGCCAAAAGATTGCGCCGCCTCAAGATGCTGCGAGAAAGAAAGCTATGAGTCACACTGAAAACAGAAAAAAAAATAGAGGAAATAGAGGAGTCGGTGACTTACATCAGCATGGTTGGATGACGGACACATTTGGGGGGTGAACCCCTAGACTCCTGCTCTGCCTCATTGGGGTGGCGCCGTTTTGAGCCTACCCCTACTCCTGGGCAGAGGGGCTCACTTCCCTTGCATCCGAGGGTGCAGCGACGGTGCCACCCTCCTCTATTGGCACCTTGGGCATAGCGGCAGATCCACCCACCCTTGCTGGCTCTTCAGGCATGGCTATGGAGCCACCCTCCTTTGCTGGCACCTCAGGTGCAGTGGCATATCCGCATGCCCTCGCTAACTCTTGGGGCTGGCCGATGGTCCAGCCTATCTCCGTCAACCTCACGGGCGAGCCATCCCCTCCATGAAATGGGAAGGGTCCCGACCCCTACAAGGATGAGCAGGTACCCATCAGCATATCCTCGCTCTCCAGGTCATCCCGCTCGGTATCAGCAACTACCTCATCATCATCCTCCTCATCGTCATCGTCATCACTATCAGTTTCCTCCCCTCGCTCCCATGCACATAGTTTCTACTGCCTCTTCTTCCTCTCATCCTCCTTCACCTTCCTCTGCCGCTCGGCCTCAGTGCGGTTCACCGCCCTCATAGATGGAACCCTCAGCAATGGAGCTGGGAGATCCATGAGGATGAGATCTCATGGCTAGTCCCCCAATCTTAATGTTAGTATCAAGGGGTTAGGAGTTCAATTGAAGAAGGGGGCATGAGGAAGAAAAAACTTACAAGGACAATGTACCCTGGTTTTAGTAGCATCAGGGGATGCCCCAGCACCGGGTACACAAAATCAAGGCGGGCACCCACGTTGTCCCGAGAAGGCTCCATCGCCTCCTTGATGCACTATGTGACTTCAGAGGGGGAGAGCGCCCCCTCGACAAGCGCCGTCCCATCGAATGATGCCTCGAGCGCCATCGCGTATAGGGGGAGCATGTGCCTTATCAGTGGTGCCACCCTCCTCACATGGTAGGCGCCGATGATTCTGGACCCCTTTAGCCCCTTCTCCTTTAGGAAGCGGATGGCGGCGAGATGGTACAGGATCCTTTTCTTGTCCTTCTCCGGGACACCCCACTTCCTCCATGAATCTGGGGCCTCTTCGATTAAGCGCCCGGTAAACTCCGGCAAGGGGGCTGTGGCATCGTTCTTGAGATAAAACCAATGCAAATGCCACCCCTTGTTGGAGGTCGACAGCCGCATTGCTGGGTAGTCACTGACCTGGTTATTTCAAAGCTAGATGCTGGCGCATCCCATTGGCATACTCAGCTCCTGCCTCTTCTCCCTCTTCTTCTAGAGGGTGACGGTGAAGAAGTGCTGCCACATATCAAAATGCAGGTTGATCCCTAGGAATCCCTCACATAGGGTGACGAACGCCGCCATGTATTGGATCCCATTGGGGTTAAGGTGTTGTAGCTCTATCTTGTAATAGTGTAGCAGTCCTCGAAGGAATCTGTGGGTGGGGGTGGCGAACCCATGCTCATGGAAGCACGCGAACAAGATGACATAGCCATCGAGCGGCGACGACACATCCTCCTTGTCGGGCAGTCACCACTCCTCAGTGGCGGTCCACGCGCAGAGAAGACCACAGCGGACAAGGCCCTCTAGGTGCTAGAGGGTGATTTTAGAGCGGCACCATGGCTCCATTGGAAGATGGGGGTGGGTGGATGTGAACTTGACGATGGCTGAGACGTGAATGCAGGGAGCTTAGGCGATTGGCGGAAGGAGGTGGCAGATGCAAAGGCAAGGAGGCCAAGTATGAAACCCTAGGGGCAAACTTTTGGTTTTATAGGGGCGACGGATGTGAGGAAACCAACCGTCTACCTAGATCTCCATGCCTCCCATGATCTGCCACAATGTCATGCCACGGGATACGTGCACGCAATCCCTATCATTTCCTTCGGGAAACTCGCTGGACGTTTTGCCACCTCAGGTGGACTGGGACTCATTACGAGTAAGAGGAATATGGATCAAAAGCACATCTATGGCCTGTCTAGGCCTAGGAGTCCAACAATTGGCCCATCAACGGGTCCAATAGCCACTCCAAACACCCCTACGACAAAGGGCAAAAAGAGCTAGGCCCCGCAAGTGGCCAGTGCCCAGGCGAACGAGCGCCACGGGCATCTCGGCCCACGATTAAGTCTCAGTTAGGCTTACCCTGATCGGATCCCCGTGAATGGGATTCTAGGACCCTAATCAAACTATCCAGCTAAACAACCACCAAATCTCACGACCATACCCGCAAAGGGTCCGACCTCGGCGAGAAGAAATCACCATCTTTAGGACACGCCATGGGAAACAATAGAGGGCCAGGGCTCTCAGAATCCTCTCTTTTGGAAAAAAAAACTCCAAAGGAGTATCCTACTCCTTTGTGGGCCTAGGGGCTACACCCACCGGGTGCGCTCGCGCGCACCCACTGGCAAGTCAAAAAATCCCCCAGGCAATTCTACTCAAATCACCCAGGGGCTCGAGGGCTACTGTCGAGGACCAATATTAGGGTACCCGAAGAGGAGCTCATGACCATCAACATTGATTCATTTATGCGATCAAGAGCGCAACTACACCGCTTGCCGGGTCCCTTCTCATTCGGCCACCAACACCATGGGCCCTGCCTCGTCTGACCCTCAAGGGTCGGCTATGCCTTAGTGGGCATTGTGGCCGCAGGCCCCGTCTCACCTGACCCCCGAGGGTTGACTTTGCCTCAGGCTGACTCCCAAGGGCTGGCTCCACCTCGCCCGATGTTCGAGGGCCAGCTCCGCCTCGCCCGATGTCCGAGGGCTGGCTCCGCCTTGCTCAACGTCTACACGCAACTCCTTCATAACAACACGCGTAGATAAGGCAGGGCACTCAAGTCAACCGCAATACCAAGGACCGTACCCCGCATGCCTATAGTAAAGTACCATTAGGACATGATAGAAGGGCACTTTGCGATCTACCAGGCATGATAGAGCCCAAACAGTGTTGTAGGCGCCGACAATTGCCTTATAGTGTTGTGGGTGCCTCCATTTGCCCTCAGGCACGGATCCTTATGGAAGCTCATGACAACCACTACAGTCTAGAAGGAAACTCGCATCACCTACAATAATGGATGTGCGGTCACTGTGTCGTCTGCTCCCTATATGGCCGTGGATCAGCACCTTGGTCCATTGCGCCGCCTGCTAGGGCGGGATGGGATGTGACAACTCATTGACAATGCCACGACATGGCATCATCAGCGGATAGACGCCCAATGTAGCCCTATCAGGGTCGGCGGACATGCGCCCGGCGTGGAGCTATCCCTGTCACCGCCTACCATTTCAGCAGGGCCTGCACAGAGGAAAAGGAAGACCTGGCGTCCTTGAAGGATTTCCTCTCTATAATCCCTACTCTCCCTTAGCCTATAAAAAGGAAAGCAGGGCACCCTACTAAGGGGATCGATTTCACCACATCATAGCAGAACCACTAGCATCGAACCTCGAACATATAACTGAGCAACAATCAAGCTCTCAGCACCCCTTCAACCTTTCCATCAAAGACTTGGAACCTGTCCCTCTCTCGCTCGTTTGTAACCCCTACTATGAACTTTTCAGTGCTAATAACGTGAGCAGCAGCCACGAACTGGACATAGGGACATTCTGCCCAAACCAGTATAAACCTTGTGTCTTTTTAGCACACCATCCGGGCCAGATGCGCAATAACATAAATTTACTCGTTGGTGTTTACTAGAAACATCAACACTTTTATTCCAAGAATTGTAATGAGTCGTATTTGAGTAGGATTCATATTTAAGTTTTGGGTATAAATATTAGACCCTGGTTATTGTACAAGGGGACGAACACTCAATTAATACAATCTTTCTGGCTTTCGCCATCGCATTAGGAGTAGGAGTATTGTAGATCTCAGCGAGTTCTTCAGCAAACAGGGCTGCATCGACTGATCGACCTCCAGCTTGCTTATGAGTACCATCAAGACTTGTATTGTGCTTGTAAAGCTACATCAGTTGATTGATCTTTTATGAGCCATAATATAAGTTAGTTATTGATCTATATCATAGTTTGTAAGGCTGCATCAGTTGATTGATCTCTTACGAATCATAATATGAATCAAAGTTATCGATCTTATGTTAAATAACTTGTTGTTTAATACAATATCATCAGTTATCGAATCTGCTAAGATTAGTAAGATTTTTCTTGCTGTTTTTGGTTGATTCACCAGTTATCGATCTTGTTATAATTAATGTTTTATTAATTATAATTAATCACCTTACTGAGATAGAGATAGATCGGCATCATATCATCTTAATTGGTCGTCCTTTGATCTAGTCACACTTTAAATCTTATAATTGATGGCTTAATTCTGCTAGATCAGTTGTTTTATCTCTATTCCAATCAAACATAGTATGCATCCATCTCTATTCCAATCAAACATAGTATGCATCCAAAGACATGTTTCAATCTTGAATAAACTCACTAGTTAATGAGATCTAATCTAATGACACTACCATAGCTGCATCTATCTGGTCGAACCTCACTAGTAAGACTTTAGATTAGAAATTATCGATTAGTGGTCTTGTTCATGATCAAGATATGTACTTTGTTTGTTTGCTATGACTGCATCGGCTATTTTAGCCGATTTGCCTATACTCTCACGCATATAGCATGTTTTCATGAATCTGTCAACATATAGATGGTTTTATAGATTCTTTGGCTTTAGTTTGTTATCATTATCATAGCTGTATCGATCTGATCGAACCTCACTATTGATGATAATAGATTAGATTCAAACTGTTTGTAGATTCATTTATATTAGACAGTCGATTTATTCGCCTGTTATACTCTTTTCATCAAACTTATCGGCTTGACGCTTTATATCGATCATGTTCCATTTAGCCGATGATGCTTTCTTATATTGCTTCTTTGCTAATTATCAATTCTCTAATCGATCGATGACATCAATCGACCATTTGGTCATATATATTGGAATTTTAAGGAAAGATCTTCTGATTTTGTATTTGGGTGTATTGTACTTGTTTTTGTCTAGATTAATCAGTCATCATAAATCTGCTATGATCCATGAGCATTGGTTATTTTGATTCATATCATTATCATTTAATATTAGCCGATAATCTTTGATTTAAAGATCTCCATTTCATGGATACACCGGATATCGACTATTTAGTCAATAGCCTTATTGAATCGGCTATCTAGCTGTATATTTGGAACTGTCTGGTGCAACACTGATATGTTCTACCTTAAATTACTGATAAGATTTTCTCTCCTTGTCAATTGCAGGTCAAATTGACTGTTTTCATAATTGACTGGTTCTGTGTTGAAGCCAAGCAGATCTCTGGTCTTGTTCCACTCAGATCCTCTGGCTTGCTGTGTGTTGATCACATCGCCACATTTTTTGTGTCAACACTACACTAACTAAACTAATAAAACAAAAGAAACACTACAATGGTCAGAGAGTAGGTGAAGATAAATTAAGTACTTCTTAATTAATTCAACCTTTAAAATGTCTAGCAAGGTAAGCAATGAATATACTTCGGGACGTACCTACCCTAAACTCACCCTAAGGTTGATTAGGCACAAAGTGTAACAACCCAAAAATACACACGCCAAAAATCCCAACTACAAAATTTTTTCTTCAAAACCCCATGTGATGATGAGAGACATTTGTAGGAGCTAACCCTAAGTGTTGCATTAGTCGTAATCCAACTAAACAAACTCATAAGCATGGCATGTCACTTGTTGTATATGTGTGTGTTTAAAATCCCTAACACATACATTCTTGCATGCATTTTAATTCTAAACAAGTGAGTTGCCTTTTATTGATCTTTTGTTGTGCAAATAAAAGTGACCACTTATAATTAATTTATTATGCAATAAATTAATCACCTAAGTACCACCTAAGTATGTGGGCCCCACCAACCAGCCCTAAGCTCCACCCTTAATCAAGGTGCACACTTGTACATGAAACTAAATAAATCAAACCCTAACCAAATTGGCAACAAATAAAAGAGAAAGGAAAACAAAATAGAAAAAGAATAAGAAAAAGAGAAAGGAAAGAAGAGGGAGCAGCAGCAGCCCAGGCCTGCTCGGCCTTGCGAGCCAGCCCGGCCGAGCCCGCCTGCCCTCCCATTCGCGCACGCGGCCCATGAAGCCGGCCCACGAAGGCAGCCCAGCCGGACGCCCACGCCAGCACGCCCTTCACCCGACCGTAGCCGCTGCTAAGCGGGACCCAGGTGTCATCACCCACCTCGGCGCCCCTGCTTTCCCCGACCACAGGGCAGAGATGGGAGCGGGAGCTCCACGCAACCCGCCTCGGCCGCACGATCGCGCCACCACCCGATCGGACGCGCTCGAGGACACCAGCCGGACCGACCAAGTCTGACAGGGCCACGCCCGCGGCGTGACCCTGCCCCCCCCCCCCCCCCCCCTCCCCTCGCCCGCGCCCAGCCCATCACCGCCGTGGCCCCGTCTCGCATTTCCTTGGCCGCGACGCATCCTCTACGCACCCTCGCTGCCAGGCGGAGCCCACTTGCAGGCGATAACGACAGCAGGAGCACCCTCGGCCACTTGATCACGACAGCAGGAGAACCCAGGTTTCAAAACCATCTATGTTGAGCCTCCAGAAAACTCACAAGCAGACAACTGTAGCAAAAAAAGTAACCGGGAACCAGACAGGACTATTTCTCCTTTATCAATCTATTGCCAACATAACAATGCTACTTAATTACAATTAGGATCTAAATGAGACACTTTGAAAGTAGATTAACCCAGGTTTACAGTTCAGAAATTTACTTATTTGTGCAATCTGCTAGTTCTAAGATACTTGGGTGTGATTGCACGTGTTTGGGCGAATTAAATTGCTCGATGATACAAAGCAGTGTAGTGAGACAACGTGACAGTCAAGGATTTTAGAGTGTTGATTATTTTCGACATTGTCTTATTATTTGCCTAGAAATTATCTATACTGTTGAACTGTTTACATGCTGATCAGTTGTTTAATCCTGTGAGCATATACCCTGTGTAACATGTGATCTTACTGTTCTCTACTAAACTTCAGTAACTTTATTCTCCTGGTTATGTTGCTGGTTTTCTAGGCATTTAATTTTTGATTTAGAACCTGGATTTTGGTAAGTAGGGTTGTCACGTTAGTCTAGGATCAGTGATGATCACCAACCGGCATTGCAAGGCTGCCTAGTGCAGCAACCCGCTATTTTGAGAGAAATTATTTATAAAAAACATGTTTATATTGTTAAGCTGCCTTCTTCATCTGCTTGTCATGTTTAATGTTGATATGAGCCTTAGTAGTTCTTTGTTCATATTCTCTTGATGAACAATATTTTGGCAACACAAATTCCCTTGGAATGATCAGCAATCACTACATTGGCTTCTCAATGCTCATTTTGGTTGGAAAATTACATATTTTTTTCTCCGCATATGGTTCAAATGAAGCTGTATTCGTGCCACTCCACTTGCAGCCGTGCTCAAACATGTTTCACTTTCATTTGTCATCATGGATCATAAACGTATAAACTAAGTTGTCCTGGTATCTTAAAAGTTGAATCTTACTCTATTTTTTATAAGAAAAGAGATTATGTTAATTTATCATTCACCTTATCAAAAGTTTAGCTTCTACAAAGGATATTAGATCAAAATTATTTTCACATTTTTACCTCTACCCGTGAACCATATTGGCAAGCACTAATCTAAGTTCAAAATTCTTTGTTCATATTCTCTTGATGAACAGTATTTAGGCGACAGATTCCCTTGGAATGATCAGCTATCACTACATTGGCTTCTCAATGCTCATTTTGGTTGGAAAATTACATATTTTTTCTCTGCATATGGTTCAGATGAAGCTCTATTAGTGCCACTCCACTTGCAGCCGTGCTCAAACATGTTTCACTTTCATTTTTCTTATTTAGACTTATGCTTCCTATTATCCTTAATTTCATGAATTAAATGTCCTGAATAGCATGGCATTCCACTATACCCTTTTGAAGTGTACAGAGTACTATATGTGACAGAACCGCCTAATTTATACAAGATCAAGTACGGATGTCCCCGTTTAACATGTTGACGCACACATACTTTCATTTATATAAACCCGGTAGTCCGCCCAGTGTCACGAAGGACCTCGGTAAATCAACATCATAACCAAGATCGCATAATTAAGCAAATACACATCACATATACAGAGTTGCAGCGGAAATAATATTACAAATGGGTTCACAAATAATAGTACAAGTTTGGGTTTCAAAACCGGTTAAAGGAAAACAACGTAGCTTTCAAATGATTACATTAATATAAGTTCCAAATACATTGCTATCATAAGTGACCTCCTCTGATAAAAGCATATAGATGAGAAATAGATATAGAGTCACCAAGTCCACCGGCGGTTAGCCACCATCTTCCTCAGGCTGAGAATTTCACCTGCAACATGGTGGGATAAACCCTGAGTACTCGAATGTACTCAGTTAGACTTACCCATCATAAATCAGAAATAAAGTGACACCAAGGATCATGCAAGGCTTTATAAATGGAACTAGCTTGACAACATTTTGCATAAAAAACCACCAATTCAGCTATACATTTTATAATTCGGTCATCAAGTTAATTATAGCTATTCATCTCTAGATTAGCAACTAATATGTGCCAAACATGTGGTATATCATTTAGTAGCATAACAATAGTAACCATAGCCGGTATAATAATTCTATGTTCATCATAACCGTCATTCCATAATACAGTTACTACGATGTTGGAGCTAGCCTAATTTCTAACTATCCGGGAGAGACGGTAATTTGAATTGATTTCAACCGGCTGGAAATTTATTCCTAACATAAACCCAGACAGACCAGATCAACGGCCACCTTAGGTCACCTTTGGCATAACTCAGGTCCACATTTCACTGGTTCGCCCAGCACCGCACAATTAGGGACAACCAGCTGCCAGGATGTTCAGGCCCGGCCTGCCCTTGGGCTCACGTCTGGCTCCCCGCACATCCTTACTACCATCCAGAGTGCGCACTTTTACATAACAGGGCCTGGCCTGAGTTAAGTTACTCGGCTTCGCGGTTGGAACGAGTTATCCGGCCAGCTAAGTGAGAGGCATGCGTTCAATCTCAACAGAAGTTCTAACAATGGTACGGTCCTTAATCGACACAGACAGAATCACATGAGACAACCTATGCATAGACTCCATCTGACCTCCAGTTACATTACCCCATGGTTCTTTTCCACGATAGCAAATATAGCCAACCGTGCTCCGGTATCCACCTATATCTCGCAGATGACAGAAAATCACCTGACTTCCACCGGTCTAAGCATGGTAAGCATATATTCGATCTGGACCTACACAGGGTTAAAGGTATATTTATCTGGATAAGGTAGTTCTATGCATCAAGTGTTTCCAATTCAACTCTTATAACCTAATGTATCAAACATAAAGGACTCAAGTGATATTTTGTAAAACATGGGAGACTTAGAATGCTCCAGGGCTTACCTAGGATCCAACACTAGGTCAATGTTTTTTAGATGACACTCACTTGGCGAGCATCTCCCATCTCAGTACTTGCTTAGTCCTTCCATCTTCTGGTTGGATTCACCAAACTCCATCTTCGGGTTTGGCTCCAACATCACATCCTTCACGTGGTGCATCTAGCGTACCTAGATGAGATGCAAGTGCATGAATGTGAGGAATGGTAGCATGAGATGTATCATATAACAGCATTCAAGACAAGCCTAAGATTACACCTCAAGACATAAGCACATAGAACGTAAGTCGTTTAACTAATTATTGCACAAACCCATCATGGTAAGGTAGAAGAAAAATAACACCAAGCATTCATCAATGAGGCACTCAAGTTAAGCTACTTTAAGCAATCATCTAGCACCAGCTAATCCTAGCCATCACACAATCAAGATCAAGCATAAGCAATCAGCTTTAAGTATATGCACAAAATCTGGACAGCAACATAGCAGCCATTCAATTTAACCATAACTAGAGTTATAAGCCTCCAACAAGGGTGATCCTATACTTTCTGAAAAGATAAAGAAATTATCTAAAACTTTGTTATTAACACCAAAAGCTTATTCAACAAATAAGAAGGTCAAAATACATCATGAAGCAGAGCTTATACAACTTCAGAAATGCATATCTCAAGTTATATTCATCCAACAAGCAGGATCATTAACGTTATAGAAATCTTATTAAGTTATATATAACTTTCTTATTATCATCTTAAGATGATTCTATAGCTAACAAGGTTAAACAACACCAGGAATGCATCTTTGTCCAGGTTTGGACAGAATATGTCATTCCACTTTGAACAGATATAACCTAAGTTCTAGACCACTAAAAGTTGTGATAATAGACATTTTAGAAAGCTTAGGAAAATCACTACAACTCTCATATTATCACCAATACATTATTCCATATTTAAATGAGCCAAACAATACAATCATTTCGATTTATCCAGAGGACATGCAAAAACCTGACAGCAAACTTCTAAAATCTATAACTCCTAAACCATCATGCCTAAAATCATGAAATCTTAGGACAAGCAAGACAAGGAAATTATATACAACTTTTGTATTCACCATATTTACAGAAAACATTATTTGATCCATGAAGTTATCATCACAACAGAAAATGCACATGCAGCCATTTCAGAATATAACAATTTGATGTTTCACTTGTTTTGCTAACAAAGAGCATACACACATGAGCCATTCAAGAACTTCAACCACCACTAACATACTTAGCAACACTTTATTGAACACCAATCACTCAAAGCATCACCAAATATAATTACAAGGTTTATCTACAATTATACTTTTATTAATCCTTTCTCTTAATAAACATATATATAATTTTAGTGATATATGAGAACAACTAGTTTGGGGCTCAGATTTTTATGAGTGGTAGACGTTATCAAAATATGGCTACTTTATGAATTTCACATGCTCAGGTTTTATAATTTAATTACTATGAAAAAGAAAAATTGCTATTGCAAGAAAACGTGTAAAAGCAAGATAAATCTAAAGATCATCATTTTCTATAAACACATGGCCATATTATGGTTTCTTAGGTCACAATATCACCATGCAAGGGCAAAGGAACCATATTTCATATTTTTGCATATATAAATTATTTATAAACCATTTCAAACCGTTTATCAAGCATTAATCAAGTTAAATTCATAACTCAGCCATAAATGCTCCAAAAATTATGGAATTTTGACCAGAGATCACACATGCCATAAGTATACTAGCATAAAAGCTTTAGATCATTTGGAGTAGTACAACAGTAGATATGATGATAGCAAGCAAAGCAAGTTAGAATTAACCATTAATCATGATTAAATCAAAACATCATAAAAACAGTGATCAAACAACATGTTTCATATTTTTATTAGCCAGCACATGCCAAAACAAGACTCACAAAGCTAGAACCACATTTTTAGAACATTCCTACCTCAAGGTATGCATCTGACAAACTTAAAAGGATTTTCTACAAGCACTTTATAAGAATAAATAAAAAAATCAAAAACTTTCTACTAACACATATCAGATTATAACTCTACAGCGTAGATATACTCACAAGTATTCCAAAAAGTCTTCATTTGCTATTTATTATGATTTTCTAAAGTTTCAGCCAAATAAATGCAATAAAGGAAAACACATTTGCATCGAGGCCCCTGACCTTCCACGAAAATGAATTCTAGCAAAAAGGTCCTTATAGGTACTATTCAACTGAGTCTAGGATTCATAGTTAGGCCCTTCCCTTTCTTCCTATTTGAGCGTGAGGTCCTTCACACTATTTGAAGCAGAGGAGGCATGGGAGCTCGCCGATTCAGGAGAGGGGGTCGCCGACGGTGGCCATGGTGGGGCCATGTGCCCATCTAGGGGCCTGTGCATGACAGAAGGGCTGTCCGGCTTGGGCTACGACTGACTGAGGTGGCTGACCCATGTGAGCAAAGGGCCACAGTGGCATAGCACCCTGGCGGTGGCGTAAGGGCGGCAGCGGCTGGCTGCTCTAGGCAAAGAGGAGCGGTGCGCCAGCTGCGGCGCACAATGGCGAAGGCGTTGTGGTGCACAGGAGAAATAGAGGTGGCTCAGAGAATGAGTGAGGATGGTGGCTGTGGAGCTCGGCCAGCAGCCATGGCGTCCGTGCGCTCTACGCGCTCGCGCGTGGCACCGAGGGCGAGGGAGAGCGTGGAGGGAGTGGAGAGAGTGAGGGAGAGACTGAGAGGGAGCACGGGCGCATCCAAATCAAAGTGGCAGCGCCGGTAGAGGAGGTGAGACACACGTTGGCATGGTGAGGCGCTATTGTCCCGCATGGTGGCCACGCGCCCTTTTCAACGAACAGGTGGCGGGCGATGATGTGGGCAAAGTGGGACCGAATTAGGCCGGCTAAGGGCCGATTTGGACCCTGGGCCCAAAACAAAAGTTGCTACCCACCTAATGATCTACAAACTCATTAAGGGTGCCTAGCCATTAGAGCTCCCCATCAGTAGATAATTAAGCTCTGAATTGATAGTGTCAACGACTTAACGAAGATTAAGCCTTGCTCTACTTGAGCTCGAATTACTTGGTCAAAACGTGGACAAATTTGATCCAACATTTTGTATGTTCTTCTCCAAGATGTAAACTCCAACTTTTATATTTGGCTCAACTTGAGTTGCTTAACAAAAATCTAAGAACACGAGATGCCAATCATCATTGCCACTGAAATTCCAGACTTTGCCAAATTTTCTGAGAGGCCAAAACAGCACTGCATTCAAACTTGTGGCCACTATTCGAGCCACTTAGGAGTTGAATCAGGAACTGGTCCAAGAATAAAGTTTGTTGTACTCCACCAAAACTTCAACTTTTATTTAAGGTCAAACTTCATAACTTGTTTCCACACTATTATTTGACCTTGGTCAAAGTAGCATCACGATAAACCTTAAATTGGAGTTTTAGACCGATTGAGGCATTTTCTTGGCATTTGCTCAACACGAACCCTTCATGTCTTTTGTTGTAGAGTTCAATTAGAGTCAGTTGGGCAAGGTAGCATGGTTTGGTCGACATCCCATGTTCCCATTCACCTACTGAAGCAATTTAAGCAAAAATATAACTTATCATTTCATGTGACTTTTTGGTTCCAAAGTTCATAAAACTTTTCCACTGGTCAAGATGGATGCATGTTGATGTAATGTACATGAAATAAGCATGTTTAACATTACTCTTGCATAATCTTAACAAGGGTCCACATGTAAGCAAAGGCATGTTGTCCAAGTTCAAGTTGGGACTCAATTTCATAGATTGGACCTCAACACCTTCATCATCACTTCAAAATTATGAACTAGAGCTCTTGATTACCACTAAACTTGCCATGTTGGAGCTCAAACCCACTGATTAACTGGTGAAAAACACCTGGGGTGTTACAGCCCTCCACCCTTATGGGAATCTCGCCTCGAGATTCAGTGCGAAAGACTTTTAAGGGAAGAGAAGCATGTCATCCATTTTCCAACATCAGTGATAGAATTAGGTTACTTAGCTCCGAGCATCAGAGAGGCTAATTTGGTCAAGACACTCTCTGATACTTGTCTGCATAGCAAATTTTGTCTATATAATTTGTTTCATTGACTTCCATGAAGAAGTGTTACCTTGGGAGGAATCCAAGACAGCATAGCACTTCGTTCTCGGGATATGGAGAGTACTACAAAGCATAAACTAACTGCCCATAATATCTATTTCCCTAGTGAATATAGCATGGACCATGTGAACTTTGCACTAGACTGCGGGCTTCTGAAAGCTACTCATTACAATGGTTCCATGTTCGTTCACAAAGTTCGAAAAGCAGCCCTCTACCAAGGTAGCTTGAGTACAACTTTTCTTAAGGGATGAGATCATAGACGGCGTAAGCATCCTCTGAGGCTATGAGAAATCGAGTAACCAACAGACAATATCTATGTCGGTCGTAACTGTTCAATCACTCAGATGCCAACCGATGGAAAACTACATAATGTTCCATGTATGTAGTTCTCTTTCTCTAATGATAACACTTTATTATCTGAGTTCATTGAGTGAGCGGTGAATGTGATAGCTGACTCTGTTGACTGTGTTTTCTATGATCATTATTTGAGGGAATCCTCGTATCTAAGCGGCATAGTTATCTGGGTTGAATCTGATGCAACCTCTTGGGTAAAAACACATGGAAGGTACCAAAGGATAAGTTCACCTTGGAAATCCTTGCTGAAGAAGGATGATAGCGAGGTCTGGAAGACAACAAAAGTTGCAAGTATACACCAATTGGGAAAAACAGTATGCTACCAAGCAGGTTGAGCACAATTTGCCTTCATGGTGTAGTGGCATAGTAAGTTGGGTTGATTTGCACTGTAGCAAAACTAGCCTTGTTGGACTACTTTTGTCATTGAGGCTCGTTTCTAATGTCAATCAACAATTCAAAATCATAAGCTGGAATCTGTTGTTTGTCACCTTTCAAATTGTTTTCGACTCGCAATGACACAAATTGACTTGTAGAACACCTTGACCGCTCAGCATTGCTGATATGAGAGGGCAAAAGCAAGGCACAAAGGGGCACAAGGAGTCTTCTCTCAGGCATCTAGAGAATTTCCTAATCGGCAAAATATTGGCCATGTTGCTAATCTTGACATCATTTACAAACACAACCTTCTAATATGAGGGATGATAGCAGTCAATAGAGAAATCGTAGATTCTGTATACCTTGGTTTTTAGTTCATATCTCACAAACTACTGCTCCATTGTGCACAAATTTTGGGTAGTCATACAGACCCATGAGTCCCCTAACTACAAACCAAAATTCAGCTCAAATAGACACCGTTTGACTATCCAAACAAATCATCTACCAAAGTTACTCTGTTCTAAAATTGTCATGACTAGAACGGTCAAAACATCTCTCAAATCCAATGCTTTACTTATCCAATACTCAAACCTACTTAATACATCGAGGTATCCTAAGCGAGGAATGAGCTCGCCAAGTTTTGTGACAATCCAACCATGTTTGATCCTCTAATCATCGGCTTAAAGATAACCGGTTGAGTGCCATGAAACCTAGATAGATTTCCTGCTCTTCTTTTCCTTTGCTTCACACATTGGGGAGTGTGTTCTGCACTCTTTAACTTTTCTTATAGAAGCAGCAGTAGCTTTCTCACTAAGGAGAGACACTAGGGTTTGTCCTTACATGCCTCTTAAGAAACAACCTCAACCATTGAGTTAGACACCAACTCGACGATGCACAAGCATTGGACTAGTAGTCTATTTTTGCAGGGCACAATACATACATCTCGTGGAGTGACAGTCCTACAAGATAAGGGACTATTTCTAACTACCCTTATGTCACATAATGATGCTGACTAAAACTAGGGACGGGTTTTCTCTAGCTCTTTACTTAGCTGATACAGCATCCTGCACTATCTGTGTGATTGTCCAAGATGGAATTGACTTGACGACACTGGGTCTGGAGAAGAAAGTAGTACTTGCATTGCTGACCAATTAAAGGAAAACAACATAGCTTTCAAATGATTACTTTAATATATTTCCAAATACATTGCTAGCATAAGTGACCTCCCCTAATAAAAGCATATAGATGAGAAATAGATATAGAGTCACTGAGCCCACCGGCGGTTAGCCGCCATCTTCCTCAGGCTGAGAATTTCACCTGCAACATGGTGGAATAAGCCCTGAGTACTCGAATGTACTCAGCTAGACTTACCCGTCATAAACTAGAAATAAAGTGACTCCAAGGATCATGCAGGGCTTTATAAATGGAGCTAGCTTGACAACATTTTGCATAAAAAGCCACTAATTCAGCTATACATTTTATAATTCGGTCATCAAGTTAATTATAGCTAACTCATCTTTGGATTAGCAACTAAGCTATGCCAAACATGTAGTATATCATTTAGTAGCATTACAATAGTAACCATAGCCGGTATAATAATTCCATGTTTATCATAACCGTCATTCCATAATACAGTTACTACGATGTTGGAGCTAGCCTAGTTTCTCACTATCTGGGACAGACGGCGATTGAATCGATTTCAACCAGCTGGGAATTTATTCCTAACATAAACCCTGGCAGACCAGATCAAAGGTCGCCTTTGGTACAACTTAGGTCCACATTTTGTGGGTTCGTTCAGCGCCGCACAATTAGGGACAACCAGCTGCTAGGACATTCAGGCCTGGCCTACCCTTAGGCTCATGTCTGGCTCCCCGCACATCCTTACTGCCATCCAGAGTGCGCACTTTTACAGAACAGGGCCGGCCTGAGTTGAGCTACTCGGCTTCGCGATCGGAACGAGTTATCCGGCCAGCTAAGTGAGAGGCATGCGTTCAATCTCAACAAAAGTTCCAACAACGGTATGGTCCTTAATCGGCATAGACAGAATCACATGAGCCAACCTACGCATAGACTTCGTCCAACCTCTAGTTATATTACCCCATGGTTCTTTTCTATGATAGCAAATATAGTCAACCGTGCTCCGGTATCCACCTATATCTCGTAGGTGATAGGAAATCACCTGACTTGTACCGGTCTAAGCATGGCTAAGCATATATTTTATCCTAGACCTATATAGGGTTAAAGGTATATTTCTTGGGACAAGGTAGTTCTATGCATCAAGTGTCTCCAATTCAACTCTTATAACCTAATGCATCAAACATAAAGAACTCAAGTGATATTTTGTAAAACATGGGAGACTTAGAATGCTCTGAGGCTTGCCTGGGATCCAACACTATGTCAGTGTTTGTTAGATGACACTCACTTGGCGAGCATCTCCCATCTCGGTACTTGCTTAGTCCTTCCGTCTTCAGGATGGATTCACCAAACTCCATCTTTAGGTTCGGCTCCAACATCACATCCTTCACATGGTGCATCTAGCGTACCTAGATGAGATGCAAGATGCTAGTGCATAAATATGAGGAATGGTAGCATGAGATGTATCATATAACAGCATTCAAGACAAGCCTAAGATTACACCTCAAGACATAAGCACATAGAACGTAAGTCGTTTAACTAATTATTACACAAACCCATCATGGTAAGGTAGAAGAAAAATAACACCAAGCATTCATAAATGTGGCACTCAATTTAAGCAACTTTAAGCAATCATCTAGCACCAGCTAATCCTAGCCATCACACAATCAAGATCAAGCATAAGCAATCAACTTTATGTATATGCACAAAATCTGGACAATAACATAGCAGCCATTCCATTTAACCATAACTAGAGTTATAAGCCTCCAACAAGGGTGATCCAAGACTTTATGGAAAGATAAAGAAATTATCTAAAACTTTGTTATTAACACCAAAAGCTGATTCAATAAATAACAAGGTCAAAATACATCATGAAGCAGAGCTTATACAACTAAGGACAAAAAACTGATAGTAACTTTAAAAATGCATATCTCAAGTTATATTCATCCAACAAGCATGATCATTAATGTTATAGAAATCTTATTAAGTTATATATAACTTTCTTATTATCATTTTAAGATGATTCTATAGCTAACAGGGTTAAACATCACCAGGAATGCATCTCTGTCTAGGTTTGGACAGAATCTGTCATTCCACTTTGAACAGATATACCTGAGTTCTAGACCACCAAAAGCAGTGATATTAGACATTTTAGAAAGCTTAGGAAAATCACTACAACTCTTCTATTGTCACCAATACATGATTCCATGTTGAAATGAGACAAACAATATAATCATTCAGATCTGTCCAAAGGACATGCAAAAACCTGACAGCAAATTTTTTAAATCTATAACTCCTAAACCACCAGGCCTAAAATCATACAATCTTAGAAAAAGCAAGATAAGGAAATTATATACAACTTTTGTATTCACCATATTTATAGAAAACAACATTTGATCCACAAGATTATAATCACAACAGAAAATGCACATGCTGCCATTTCAAAATGTAACAATTTGATGTTTCACTTGTTTTGCTAACAAAGAGCATACACACATGAGCCATTCAAGAACTTCAACCACCACTAACATACTTAGCAACACTTTATTGAACACCAATCACTCAAAGCATCACAAAATACAATTATAAGCTTTATCTATAATTATGCTTTTATTAATCCTTTCTCCTAATAAACATATATATAATTTTTGTGATATATGAGAACAACTAGTTTTAGACTGAGATTTTTATGAGTGGTATATGTTATCAAAACATGGCTACTTCAAGAATTTCACATGCTCATGTTTTATAATTTAATTACTATGAAAAAGACAAATTCCTATTGCAAGAAAACATGTAAAAGTAAGATAAATCTAAAGATCATCATTTTCTATAAACACATAGCCATATTATGGTTTCTCAGGTCACAATATCACCATGCAAGGGAAATGGAACCACATTTCACATTTTTGCATATATAAATTATTTATAAACCATTTAAAATCGTTTATCAAACATTAATCAAGTTAAATTCATAACTCAGCCATAAATGAACCAAAAATTATGGAATTTTAACCAAAGCTCACACATGCCATAAGTATACTAGAATAAAAGTTTAGATCATTTAGAACAGTACAACAGTAGATATGATGATAGCAAGCAAAGCACAATAGAATTAACCATTAATCATGATTAAATCAAAACATCATAGAGCAAACAACATGTTTAATATTTTTATTAGCCAGGACATGCCAAAATAAGACTCAAAAAACTGGAACCACATTTTTAGGACATTCCTACCTCGAGATATGCATCCGACAAACTTAAAAGGATTTCTAAAAGCACTTTATAAGAATGAATAAAAACATCAGAAACTTTCTACTAACACATCATATTATAACTCTACTGCGTAGATATACTCACAAAGATTCCAAAAAGTCCTCATTGGCTATTTTACAATTTTCCTACGATTTATTATGATTTTCCAAATTGTCAGCCTAATAAATGCAATAAAGAAAAACACATTTGCACCGAGGCCCCTGAACTTCCACGAAAATGAATTCCAACGAAAAGGTCCTTATTGGTACTATTCAACTGAGTCTAGGGTTCATAGTTAGGCCCTTCCCTTTCTTCCTATTTGAGTGTGAGGTCCTTCGCGTGATTTGAAGCAGAGGAGGCGCGGGAGCTCGCCGGTTCAAGCGACGGAACCGCCAATGGTGGCCATGGCGGGGCCGTGCGCCCATCTAGGGGCCCGTGCACGGCCGCAGGGCTGTCCAACTTGGGCCGTGACCAACCGAGGTGGCCTAGCCACACGAGCGAAGTGCCGCAGCGGCATAGCGCCCTGGCGGCGGCTAGCTGCTCCAGGCAAAGAGGAGCGGTGCACCGACTGCGGCGCACGACGGTGAAGGCACTACGGTGCATGGGAGAAATGAAGGTGGCTCAGAGAACGAGCGAGTTTGGTGGCTGCAGAGCTCGGTCGATGGCCATGGCGTCCGCGCGCTCTGTGCGCTCGTGCGCGGCACCGAGGGCGAGGGAGAGCGCGAAGGGAGTGGAGACAGTGAGGGAGAGACTGAGAGGGAGAACGGGCGCATCCAAATCGAAGTGGTAGCACCGGTAAAGGAGGTGGGATGCACGCTAGCATGGTGAGGCGCTGATGTCCTGCATGGTGGCCACGCGCCGATTTCAACGAACAGGTGGCGGGCGACGATGTGGGCAAGGTGGGAGCGAATTGGGCTAGCTAAGGGCCGATATGGACCTTAGGCCCAAAAGAAAAGTTATAGCCCACCTAATGATCTACAAAACTCATTAAGAGTGCCTGGCCATTAGAGCTCTCCATTAGTGGATAATTAAGCACCAAGTTGATAGTGTTAATGACTTAACCAAGGTTAAGCCTTGCTCTGCTTGAGCTCGAATTACTTGGTCAAAACATGGTCAAATTTGATCCAACTTTTTGTGTGTCCTTCTATAAGATGTAAACTCCAACTTTTATATTTAGCTCAACTTGAGTTGCTTAACAAAAATCTGAGAACACGAGATGCCAATCATCATTGCCACTGAAATTCCAGACTTAGCCAAATTTTCTGAGAGGCCAAAACAGCATTGCATTCAAACTTGAGGCCACTGTTCAAGCCACTTAGGAGTTGAATCAAGCTTTGTCCAAAATTAAAGTTTGTTGTACTCCACTGAAACTTCAACTTTTATTTAAGGTCAAACTTCATAACTTATTTTTACACTATTATTTGACCTTAGTCAAAGCAGCATCACGATAAACCTTAAATTGGAGTTTTAGACCGATTGAGGCATTTTCTTGGCATTTGTTCAACACGAACCCTTCATGTCTTTTGTTCTATAGTTCAATTAGAGTCAGTTGGGAAAGGTAGCATGGTTTGGTCGACATCTCATGTTCCCATTCACCTGCTGAAGCAATTTAAGCAAAAATATAACTTATCATTTCATGTGACTTTTTGGTTCCAAACTTCATGAAACTTTTCCACTGGTCAAGATGGATGCATGTTGATGTAATGTATATGAAATAAGCATATTTAACATTACTCTTGTATAATCTTAACAAGGGTCCACATGTAAGCAAAGGCATGTTGTCCAAGTTCAAGTTGGGACTCAATTTCATAGATTGGACCTCAACACCTTCATCATCACTTCCAAATTATGAACTAGAGCTCTTGATTACCACTGAACTTGCCATGTTGGAGCTCAAACCCACTGATTAACTGGTGAAAAACACCTGGGGTGTTACACTATATGCATTTATATTACAAGGAATGCAGCTACCAGTTGGCAGTAGCACATATGTGTACCATGCCAATGTGCTACAATGTGACAATGATTGTAGCGTCATGCCTTGGCGCTATCATCATATACTCGCAGTCTAATTATAAATTTAGCTGTAGAACATATTCAAGTTTGACCTCTACTTACATGAAACCCTTCTTATCATCCTTTGCTTTACCATATCTTGCAGTTGGCATGATTGAGTTGAAGAAAGACAAATTTAGGTATATAAGAGATCTATTAGAAATGACCCATATTAAACTTCACCAAGATTATCTCTAAAGAATGGTTCACAGATCAAATGATGCCAGTACAAGATCCATGCAAATTCGATCATTTATGACTAATCCTCTGCTTGTGAGTACTCGATCTTGCAACTGCTAAAAGTGTGCCAACTAAGTAGGAACCACATAAGTGAATGTTTTATTTTTTTTTAAGAGTATGGAGGGGCCAAAGCCTCTACAGTAGAAAATTTTTATTAAGAACGCAACAGAGAAACAAAAAAAAACAAGTAACACAAGTATCACATAATTAAGTGAATATTCAGCTGGCAACATTATCATCTGGCAATTGTTATTGCATATTTAGCACATCACCACAACAACATGCACATATTTAGTTATTACTTGCTACTCCTATATGTCAAAAACTTTAGAGCTCATGTCCTCAAGTTTGGATCGGTCGACAAGGCACATCAAAGAACGACCAAAAAGATGTCTTGGCTGGCTTGCTACTAGCAAGGGTGTGGCAATGCCGCACCTAAGCGACGGCGAGCTCTGTCCAAGTCCTCTAATAGTTGGTTTGGGTTGAGCGAGGTGAGAAGGTAGATGGGGATGGCACTTAGAACTAATCTCACCAGCTCGCGTCGCCCTGCTGGGTTAAGTAATTTTCCTTGCCAGCCCGCCAGTCTGTTTCTTCTTTTATACATAGTACGCTGAACGTGCAAAATTTTGAGTCGTCCCAGAGTAAGTGTAAGGCCCAGGTAGGTTATTGGAAATGTACCCGTTGGCTAGAGAAGGTGTCCAGTATCTGATCAAGGTTTAGTCCTGCACATGACCACATATATAACATTATGAGGCTGTTTGGTTCCTCGCCTTCATGCGCCATGCCACATATATGGCCACCACAGCAGTTTTATCCCCTGCTTAGTTGGTGATTAAGATGAGGTTGCCACAACTGCACAAGAGTTAAAGCTTCAGGAATCTCACCACAGTCTGTGGCGGTGAAATTGGCTGCCACAATCTGTGGCAAATAAAGGCTTGCAAGTTCAACAGTTGACCTGTTGACTTTGAACAGGACACGTGCTGGTTGGTCGAACGCGGATCGAACTAGACAGGAATGGAATTAGTCAGTTGAGTATGCAACTAACTGTATCAGTTCAGTGAAGCTTGGAAAATCTGTTGTATGTAGGCCACCTGCAGTCCATCACTGACTGCTGATGGATCATGTGCTATTGGCATCAAAGGATATACAACACTGTACAGAAACTGATTCATGAAGCAACTGTGAATCCTTCTCCAATAAGAAAATCGCTCGTCTATTCTTTCAAAAAAAAAAAAAGGTTCCCACACGCTAACAAGTAAAGTAAAGGATGACACAACATTGTAGCTAACGAATCAAGAGGCTAAACGGTAATGCTACGCGTCTTATGTTCGACATGAGCAAATCGTTGGACGCTCCCGAAGGCCCACAGCCTCATTGCTTGCGCTTTTACTGCGCCGCTCGCTCCGCCAGCGAGTTTATTAAAAAAAAATCACCCATCCTTATCCCTTCCGCTTTCTCCTCCCCTGTCATGGCGCCTTGGAGCTTCCCCGTCCTGGACGCGCACTCCCCTCGCGGCTGCTGCGTGCCCCATCCGGCACCGCTCGCCCGCGCCCCATCCCGTGCGCCTCTCGCCCCCTCCCATTGCCTGCGCCGCCCGCTCCCTCCTGTTGCCTGTGCCGCCCGCTCCCTCCCGTCGTGTGCGGTGGTGCTAGTGGTGCTCGCTCCGCCCGTCGCGCGCGACGCCCGCCCGGTCGACCCAAGCCCGGTGCGGGTGGCAGTGGTGCTCGCACGCGCCGCTGGTGCTAGATGCTAGTGCTGCTCGTGGACCGCCACTCGCCGTCGGCTCCCACCCCGATGGCCGGAATTGACCGGCACAGGCGCTACCCCTCTCCTATGTTGTAAATATATGTTTTAAGTGTTTCAGATATATGTTGCAGTTGTTTTATATGGGTGTTGCAAAAGTAAATCGGGGATGTTGCAAGTGTTTCAGAGACATGTTGCAAGAGTTTGTTCAAAATGTTTCATCTGTTCAAGACGTATGTTGCAAGCGTTTTATGGATGTTGCATATGTTTTAAACATATGTTGCAACAGTATGTTCCAAAAGTTTTATCGGTTCCAGTCTTCCGTTGCAGCAAGTGTTTTCATATTGCAAGTTGCAAGTGTTCTATCTAGATGTTGCATATGTTGCAAGTGTATATTCCAGATGCTTCATCTGTTTCAGACGTATGTTGCATTCAAGTGTTTCACGTTGCACATGTTTCATGCTGTTCGGAGAGTCTAGGGTGCGAGGGAGTGATGGTGGCATGGCACGGGCGCCGAGGAATGGGGGCGTGGCGAGCCGGTGGCCGGCGGACGTGGCGCACGGCGCGCTAGGGGCCGGGGGTCGGGGCCACGACAGGGCGGGGCGAACGGATGGGGGCGAGGTGCGCGGATGGGGTGGGTCTAATCGAGGCGGACGGGGCAGATTGCGAGCGAGTCGTACGGACACGACGACGGCGCGATGCGCATGTGGGCAAGGCGAGTTAGCGGACGGGAGGGGGGTGGTAGGCTGTGCAGGCGCGCGCGGGAAACGGCTGTCTAATGAATCCTATCCGGTTGGGCGTCCTGGCACCAGCACGTCGCATCTCTAAAAATCCAGGCTTGCAGCACTCGTTAAATAGAACAGAGGCACTTGGCAACTTAGAAATCCGTAGGTGTTTCTCTTCCCAAATATTTTTAATTAAAAGTCACAAAAAAAATATTTTTAATTAAAATTAAATCAAACAGTTTTCAGCCCTAAATTAGTTAAAAATGAACCGAGGCAATGGTATGATAGTCATGGTAGTTTTGAGATTCGAGTAGTACCAGATGCGTGCCAAAGACAATGCTAAAGGGTTAAAAAAAAAGACATACTTGGCTTTAGATCAGAATTAGGATTACATATAGCTTTTATTTATAAACATGTGCTGCGGGAAACATCGCTACGGAAACCGAACATGAACATAAAGTACCTACATCTGTTAGTAGAAACGAATTCACAAATTCAGATTACAAAATGAGGAGCAGATTGCATGCAAGTTCTGATGACATCATTCGACTGACGGAATAATTGCAAATCAAATTGCAGCGCTAGCAAGATTGCTGATAACGATACAATACAACACATCATTCACAGTATGTACACGATTGCTTATGGCCAATCTCTAATATCTGAACTAAGTGGCCTGTCAAGTTTAGTGCCTTCAGCTCCGGTGATATGAGATTTAGTTAGGGTTTTGGATACCGGTGTAGCTCCATCTGAAGAGCACTTCTTCCAAGATCTCGTGATTATTCGAAGGTGTTCTGCCACTTCTTTCATTGTTGGTCTCCGATCTATTTCCTCACAAATACACTTCAGCGATAGCCTCCCCATCTCTTCAAGCAGAACAATATCTCCACCATGAACTGCAATATCATCATCAAAAAATGCCCTTCCACTGCCATCTGCCAGGCAAGCTGTGCGGAATTGTGAAATGAGGTCATCATGATCGGCGTAAAATACAAAGTTCTTCCTACTAATAAGCGTCAAGAGAAGGACACCAAACTGGTATACATCGGTTTTCACTTTTAGTGACACACAGTGATCGTGAATTAGGTCATCGTAGAACCCGCTTGATGGAAGCTGATGACTAGTAATTGCATCGTCGCTGGCAATAATGTTACTCTCCTTGATAAACTTCCTTGCCCATGAAAAGCCAGTGAGCTTTGGCATGAAATTATCATCTAGAAGTATCTTGGATGGTACCACATAACCGTGTCTGATAATACCAGTTGCTGATGAGTGGAGGTATTCTAATGCTTCTGCAATTTTTACTGCAATCTTTGCACGTAAATCTAGTGGGAAGTCTTCATGCCTGTCCAGAACATCAGATAAACTACCTTTAGCAGCAAACTCATATATGAAAGCTGGGCAATCAGCATCCGGGCAATATCCCAAAAGTTTGATGATGTTCCTATGGAATATTTGAGACAGGATCATCCCACCATTGATAAACGCTTCTTCAAAGCCCTCAAGTACTTGAGAAAATATTCTCACTGCTACCACTGTATTGTCCTCAAGTGTCCCTTTGTAAACTCTACCTGAAGTACCTCCACCGAGTAGGTAAGAGTAATTATGTGTGACTTCTTTTAGCTCCTCCTGTGTGAGAATTCTCACATTGCCGGGTTCTGATTGAATCTTAGAATTGCTAAGGTTCCTCTTCAAAAAGACCAAACTCTTCTTAATCTGCATCTTAGAATTATAGGTGGGCATGATTATCTCTTGCCTGTTGTTTCTGCGCCATGAATGGTGTGATGCCAAAATTGGTTCTGAATAATTTTCATGTCTGTCCTTCAATTCTTTTCTCAGAATCCGAAGGCGTTTGACCACATCAGTCATCTGAGGACGACTATAACTGATCAGTGATAGGCACTCAATTGCCAATTTCTTCATTTCTTTAAGAATCTTCATGTTGTTCTCATTTGCTATTGCAGCATCAAATATTTTTCTAAACCCTTTACCACTTGCACAGCCTTTATTGACATATCCAATGAGGTTAATGTCACCTTTTCTTACCCTTTCTCTAGCTATTAGTTCACAGAGAACTAATCCAAAGCTATAAACGTCACTCCTTGGAGTAAGACATCCCTCTTGAATATATATAGGATCCATGTACTCTATACTTCCTTTTACAGTCGTAGTGTACCGAGTGATGCCACCGACCAGAAGCCTTGAAACTCCAAAATCCGTTAATTTTGCTGTCAAATTGTCATCTAGAAGTATGTTGGCTGGCTTAATATCACCATGACAGACAAGGTTGCCAGATGATAAATGCATTGAATGCATGTAGCTTAATGCCTCTGCACACCCTATAGCAATACCCAATCTTACATCCAAAGGGATCGAAATTTCACTGTAGTGGAGTATGTCATTGAGATTTCCTTTGGACATATACTCCATTACAATCATGAGAGTACGTTCCCCAATGCAATAGCCTATGAGCTTCACCACATTCTTGTGGCTAATTTTACTATGGATACGTACTTCTTCCATAAACACTTCTCTCAAATCTTCATTGATATATTTCTTCACTGCTACAGGCTCATTGTCATCGTCAAGGATTCCCATATAAACTTCTCCAAAGCCACCTTTTCCGATAAGAGTGCTAAAGTTTCTAGTAATTCTTTCAATCTCAACTTCTGTAAAAATCTTAATGTTGCCATTGATCTCAGCTTCATGCTTTATCTTATCATGGCACTGTGTGATATTTCCAGTCATAATCTTATTTACTGCAAGTTGTGGTGTATACCAAAGCACATTTGCCACAATGCTTAGCACCTGTGATGGACAAAAAATAAAAAAAAAATATATAAATAAAAACCAAAATTATCAGTAACATTAGTAAGACTTTTATATGAAATATGTTGTTAGGCATGATAAAATTAATTTACTCAGATCTTCTGTATATAGCACATTTAATTTGTTGAACCGTTGTTTTTGGCACTTTACTATCTCTATGGATCATCTTTTTTAACCATTCAACTGGTGAACAAGTCTAGCCTACTGACCTGATAATAGAATCGCAAGACTAAAGGAATTAGTCATCGGCTGTGGAATCAGTTGTTCTAAACTTATTTTTATAGAAAAAATAGCAAATCTCAAAAAACCCCGGTATGTAGAACAAATTTATAACACAAAGCCACATGTTTGTATTCTTCTGCAGAAAAAATAAAACAAGGTCATGGGCATTTATAGTAACACAGAGCCACATATTCTATCACCCTCCATTTGAGCAAGCACACAAACTAGCATCGAGATGACTTAGAACTGAACTGCCACGTTGGAAGGAGGACAAATATCATGTTGGAGTGGAGTGCGGAGATTCAGTCAATACAGTATGAATGAAGCATCTGAACACAAAAAATATTTAGCACACACATCGTGAAGGGAAAAAAGGGTTGATGGAGATGCTTGTGAGTACAACAAAGATGTCGGTACCTGTGGTTGCACCTGCTGAGGCATGCAACTAGGAGGAGAGGATAAGGATGGATCTTGGACTGTCATTATTCAAACACTATGGCTCAATCAATAAATTCCCCATGTTAAGATACAGATTTGCATAATCCCCAAAGTAATTGAAAAAAAAAACTCAAGTGAACAGCACAAACTCACAGAAATATGCTTAATTGTAGGTCAGATAATCCAAGACAAACTCTTTCCAAATTGACCCAAAACAAAGACCAAAAATCCCTTTTATTAGCCTAATCAAGTTCACACGACCAGAGTTCACTGCAAGTTCACACAAGAAGCTGCAGACATTGGTCTTCAGCGCCATGGAGCAGCGCTGGCTTTTGCCCCCTCTCTAGGTGAGAAAGATGATGAAAGCATCCAGTAGCTTTCCATCCTTTCGATGTGCCATGGCAGCCTGAGGCCATTTCGGTGTCCCTGTGTGTACCCGCTTGGAATCAAGACTGCAAAAATAGCGTTTCATGGCTTTGTGCAATTATGAAACATCCATGTGGCTTAATTTGTGCAAAAGAGTACCAACACAAGTGTTCTGCCTCACATATCGCCATACACATGTTGTTCTACGAATTTGCTCAAAACAATACAATAACCCATGCATATCACCCCCAATCCAGTATCCAGAGACGTAGCTGCATACCAATTATTCACAGCAACACTACCTAGAGGGGCATGCCGAAACAAACTGAGGAATTCCGCGCACATGGATCTCTAAACGCAAGAGTCATGGAAATAAAACAAAAGTACTGGAGGTAAACATACCGTGCACACCTCAGCATCAGGCTTCCACCTCCTCAACTCCGGCAACGGCCACCAGAAGCGACTTCTCTGGCCAGGCAACGGCGAGCAGCTTTAATTTCTCCCCTAGATTGAGCTTCACCAGCCAGTGCCGCAATGACTATTCCTGTCCCTGCCTGCAGAGAAAGGAACCTTCATAAGTGAGGCAGATTACTTATACAGGCTTGAAATGCGAGAGCTGACCATGACTTTTGGCACTGGCAGATCGAGACTGGTGGAGTGCGACGGGGAGCGAACCCACGTGGCAGAATCGGTCTATTCGCTTCGCGAATGTACCCAGAAGCGGCTGATTGGTTGATTTGTCCGTCTTTGGAATCAGTCAACTAGTCAAGCGATTATTTTTTCAAGAAGAGGAATTTTCGCGGATGCAGCACTGATGCCTGCAGATCCGCCGCAGCGCGCAGGACGCTAGTCAAAGTGTCGGCAGGGCAGATTGAGATTGCTACTGGCCTACTGCACGGCGGGCTGCTGGCATCAAACTAGCAAAGGACATCGGGGGAAAAAAAAGAAACGTAGCAATGGACAAATGATTGTACCACTGCATACGGGGATTCGATCTAGAGCACATGGAATGGAACAGATTCCAGAATTTTCAGAAGGCTTTCCCTGAAACCTGAAATCTTGCACTGTACTAGCATACAAGAACTGAAACGTCGTTTCTCTAGAGACAAAATATCAGACGAAAGGGAACGGAACGGAGGGAGGCAGGCAGGAGTAAACTAGATACCGTGGTTGCTGCCACAATCGTGGCCGGAGGCGAAGGCGGCGCCGGCTGGTGGGGACGCGGGCGGGCAGCCATGGATGCGGCGGCGGCCGCGGGTCGCCTTCGCCTCAGCTGCTCCGGCGGACTCTGGCGAACGGATGGGCCGCGCAACGCAGGACCGACGGTGGGCCGGGCTCCTGAGGTCGTCGCATTTATTGGCGCTGGCCCAGCCCGGAATAATGTGACCTATAGGCCCGTCCCGATATTCCTTCTTCGCTACCAGTATCCCTTTCTTTTCTTTTTCTTTAAGCTATATATATTGTATAACATACAGTACGGATATTGTATAGCAAAGTACCAACAAAATGCCCTCACAAATAGCACCGGTACCTAGTTTTTTTAATTAGTTTTTTAGCTGAGAATATTTTTAAAATTCTTTTGTTTGTTTTTAATTGTAACTTGCCTCTCGTTGTTTGTCTCCGCCGTATGCATCAGCATTAATTAATTAATTCTATATATAACTATGGTTGACTAATTTATTGATGACTATCATCGTCTGTCTTTTCTCTTCTTTTTTCACTCCTATCCAATGGCTATATAATTATCTACTGCTATAAATGAAGGGCCCTTTTAGTTTTCTCTCGGTGAGCTCCATCTTTAGATAAAATTACTGTCCAAATCTCTCACGATAGTTCCTTGGTCCTCGTATGTATTAAAAAAAAATTATGGTCTTTTACATCTCTTTTGAATCCATAATTGCCTTTTTACTGTAAACCATCGTCATATGGATCATTATTCTGCACACACTTCTACCTCAAGCAGCCACTAACAAACCTCAGCATCGCACCAACATTTAGCATGTTCACTTGGCTTATGAGCCGTACTTTTTCAGTCAACAAACATTATTTTTTTCTCACAATAAATCAGTTAACAATACTTTCAGTCATGGTTTATCAGTCAAACGAACAGGACAATACATCAGCACAAGCCTTTTCAAACATACTACAGAACCAGCACTGACGCTAGTCAGTTACTGATAAAAGCATGCTACCCATGTCACTCTATTTTTATATTGATCATATTGTGGTTTGAACCTGTGACGTAGCGTGAATTCTAATTTATGTACGTAGATGGATATGCCAACCAAAGACGCCCTACAACCTGCATCATCTGAATGAGAAGCATTCGTGAGTAAAATTTATCATCGGCCCCTAAACTCTCAGGTCTCTGAACTTCTAAAGTGATATTTTTGGGTCATTAAACTTGGCAGACGGTGTCATCTAGGTCCTGAACTTTCAAAGAGATCACTGCAGGTCCCTAAACTTGGCCGGTGATATCATCCCGGTCCCTGAACTTTTAAGGTGATCACCGCAGGTCCCTAAACTTAACAAATGGTATCGTCCATGTCTAAATGTGGTCTAACCTACTCTATAAGCTGGCGTGGTACACTGATTGTACGTTAGACGTGGATCCAACACGTGTTAATTAATTAATCATTATTTATATAATATTTATCATGAAAATATAAATTATATAAAATAATTTACATCAACAAATATATTAGGTTTAAACTAAAATAGAACAATACTAAAATTAATTTAATATTTATGTATCATTGATAGTATTAAAATAATATTAAAATTCCTATAGTATTTAAGTTTTCTGTATTAAAAGTTATTTCTAATTTTAGTATTATTTTAAAAGTTTTCATAGTAGTATTATGGAAGTAACTTTTCTGTATTATTAATATCATAATACTATACTACTCACTACTACACAAAAAGTTTTACAAGGCGTTTCTAAAATGGCCTCTGAGGCAGGCTGGCCGGTTGCCCGCCTCGGTTATTCGTGGCAGGGCAACCGGCCCAGCAACCGCCTCGGTTAATGCTTAACCGAGGCGGGCAATATAACAGAACCGCCTCGATTAATGCTTATTAATCGAGGCGGGCATCCTAAGACAACCACCTCAGTAAATCATTAATTGAGGCAGGCATTCTAATTCAACCACCTCGGTAAATCAGGCCCAGCCACTAGCGCACACCAGCCCACTACCATCACCTATATATAAACGAAATTAGAAACCCTAACACCCACTCTCCCTCTCCTCTCTTTTTTCGCAGGCCGTGCCCTTCTCTCTGTGGCGCGCTCGGCACCACGACACCGACTTCCCTCTCCTTCCCTCTCCTTCCCTCATGACCTCCTCCATCTCTCGACGGCGCCCCTCTCCTCCACTATGGCTCTCTCCCCCACCGCTCCCCCACAGCGCCCCTCTCTCCCACGGCGTGGCGGTGAGGCCTCCCTCTTCCTTCGGCGGCGCGACCTCCCTCTCCCTCCGACGAGCAGAGCAGCGGCGGATCGGGCGGCTCCCTCTTCTCCCTCCCCTAGCTCCGTGGATCCGGCGGCGGCGTGCACGGGGAGGCCAGATCCGGCGGTGGGGAGGCCAGATCCGGAGTCGACTCTCTCTTCTCCCTCTCCGACGGGCGCGGATCAGGCGGTGACTCGCGTGTGGAGGCTGGATCCGGCTTCTCTGGCGGCGGATCGGGCGGCGGGGAGATGTGGAGGCTGGATCGGCTTCCTCGGCGGCGGGGGACGCGTGGAGACCGGATCCAGCTTCCCCGGCGGCGGATCGGGCGACGGGGGGCACGTGGAGGCTAGATCCAGCTTCCCCCCGTGGCAGGGAGCGCGTGGAGGCTGGATCCAGCTTCTCCGGTGGCAGATTGGGCGGCGGTGGGGAGCGTGCAGGGGCAGCGGTGGGGAGCGTGCAGGGGCAGCGGTGGGGAGGCCCAGATCCAGGCCCAGTTGGGTTATGGCTTTTTTCTTGTCTTATTTTTTTAATTTGATTTACCGAGGCGGGCATTTCAACCGCCTCGGTAAATACTTGATTTACCATGACCTTTTGGCTATGGCGGTTGTGATGTCCGCCTCAGAAAATTATTTTTGTCCGCCTCGGTTAAAATTTCTGTAGTAGTGACTTTTGATAGTAGTATTATAGTATTAGAACTTTAATAATAGTATTATAGTATTAAAAGTTCTAATAATGATGTTATAGTATTAATAACAGAGAAAAGTTACTTGTATAATACTACTATTAAAACTTTTAAAATAATACGAAAATTAGAAGTAACTTTTAACGGAGAAAACTTTTAATACTATAGGTAACTTTTAATATTATTACAGTTGGACAGGGATGACAGCGCTCGTCAAGTTTAGGGACCTACGGTGATCACCTTGAAAGTTTAGGAACTGGGATAGTACCGTCAGCCAAGTTTAGAGATCTGCGATGATCACTTTAAAAATTTAGAGACCTGAATGATATAATTTATCAAGTTTAGGGACCACAGATATCAATTTAGAAATTCAGGTACCGAGTTCACACTTCACACTGCCGGCGTTCCCGGCGGTGAATTTTGCTCAGCATTCGTCGCTGAGTAGGCACACACCGCCCACAGGCTACGCAGGCGGACAGCGAGTCAGCGACCCACCTGCTGGCTACGTACATTTATGCGGCTTTCTGTATTTAAGGCCCGCGCTACCTGGCCTTCCTCAACTCCAAACCAACGCCTCCCATAAATTCAACAAACACTCCCTCCCGGCCCTCTGCCCAACAAGAGCACCAGCAATCAAGCCCTGCAGGCTGCAGCCATGGCCGCGCCATCATCATCGCCGCCACCACGGCGAACCGCCCTACCGCTGCTGCTGCTGGTGTCTCTCCTCCTCCTCTCCGTCGTCGCCGGCCACGCCGCAGCGAGAGTAGCGGCGGCGGCGGCGGCTGAAGCGAGCTCGAGAAGCCAAGAGCAGTATAGAGATGTGGTGAGTCGTCGTTAAGCCTACCATTACCAGCCTAGCTAGCTTATGTTTCACGCAGGCACGGTCATGGCACGCGTCGAGAAGAATACATGCATGTTATTAGCATTTTCCTATAGCATGTGCAATATTGTGTTGACATTCATTTAACCAATATGTAGGTGTACGAGGAGAAGGCGACGAGCTTCGCAGGGGGCGACGAGCGGTGCGGCGGCGGCGCCGCTGCCGGAGGGGGAGAAGGAGAGGACGAGGAGTGCCTGATGAGGAGGACGCTGGTGGCGCACACCGACTACATCTACACCCAGGGAGGAGGCCACAACTAGCTAGGGTACAGCTTGCAGTAGCAGTTAGCACTAGCACACACCTCAGATCGATCATCGATGCTCCAGTCGGTTTCAACTGCATGCACGGTAGAGATGATGCCAGCCTTCCATTCCATCCATTGTCGACTACATTATTCATGGCAGCAGCATCATGATCCATGGAAACTAAAGGTTGTAATGCTCCGGAGTATTGCGCGGCCGGCTCTGTTGTGTTATTGAGTGAGTATGTATGTAAGCTTTTCTTTGAATTGGTTCAGTTGATTGTTGGTGTTGTTGATTAATTCTAGTGTACCTGTACGAGTTTTGCAGTTGGTGAACGAACGAAATGAACTTGCTGCTTCGTGGTTAATTTCTTGTCTAGTTGTCTGGGGCAGGACAGGAGGACCTACTCCGGCTGACTCTTTTGACTCTTGACCCTTGAGTAGCAACACGTACGGCAAGGGATCTTCTGGTTGTATGCGCCCTCCGTCCAAAAATGAAGTTGTTTTGTATCAGGCTTCAATCAAACATTAGGAATATAAATTATAAATAATAACTTTTAAGTTGTTGAGTTTGGAAATATGAAAACTATATGTATAGATTTGCCTTAAAAATACTTTTATAAAAATTTACATATATCATTTTTTGATAAATATCTTTATAAAAATAAGTAGTCAAGGTTATACTTTGAAGACCGTATCACCATCAAAATGACTTTTTTTTTTGGTACCGAGGGAGTAGTTGTAGGCGGGCCGGACGCTTGGCCTTCTATTAGTACAACACACATGTGGATGTTTAGTCCCACTGCCAGTGGCTGCATGATTATTGCTCTCGACGCACGGCCCCGAGTCGTCCCTACTAGCTCCACTACTGTTTTACTACTACTGACGATATGAGATACGCGTTTATGAATTTGACTGGCCATGGTCATCTGCCCATCTCATTCTCGCCTGAATATAAGTTTAGGCGGTTATTAGGCAGATGATTTGTTGAGTCGTCGTCCCAAGTTTGTCAGGGTCTCTTCTGAACATAGAGAGATCCAAGCCGAACAAGCACACAGCCAATTCCAATTTTGATACGACGAAATGGTGTATGTATCTTTTTTCGAATGGTCGAAATGGTGTATGTATCAATGAGTGCTACGATAGTTCATAAATCATAAGTATGTCAACATGTTGTTAACTAGCCTTTTGGGGCCTGAAACAAATTTAAACTAGAATCAGCATTCCCAAATTGAAATGCCCAGGCTCACAGCTTTGCTTGTTGGTTTCAGTCAGGACTTATCAGTCAGCCAATAGTATTTTCCTCTCACAATAAACTAGCACCAGCCGGGCTTATCCGCCCAGAAACCAACCAGCGAACAGGTCGTCAATGGTGTAACACAGAACCATGGAAGACCAACCATCAATCAAACACATCTCTCAACGTCATAAGATATTTTCTCAGCATCAATCTGATGCCACCAACAAGCTGCCCTTAGACGGTCTCCAATAGGTGACCCATATGAGCACCTAAACCTAAAATGGGTAGCAGGAAATCCAAAATTAGTCTCCAACAGAGTACCTATACGGAAGACCCATTTTGGGTTGCCTGAGAGGCACAATCTAAATATGAGTATCATCTCTCCTGAAAACTCATTTATAGAAAGGATTCTCTTTTTTGGTCCGAGAGGATATTGAATGAGTATTGAACCCTTTGACTGTAGCGCTACCCAAATGTTGAATGTGTCTTGTATTTTGGGTGTTGTTGTTGAAGATAGTCTTAAAATGCAGGCAAGAAGAAGAAGCAGCAGCAGTACAATCCTGTGACTCTTGGATGTCCCATGTGCCATGTTCATGCATGGTACGAGTTGACTTACGACCTCACGAGCGGACAACAAGGTAGACCCCACACCTCACCTAATTCATTTCATTTTGTTTTCTTTCCGATACCAATCCAACTTGCTGATCGCTGGATCAAGCGCATCTAATTCATCATCCAACTTCGTTAAGCTACCGATCAAGTGCGCACCGGCCAATAATGGTTTCGCCGCCACAAGATTTTTAATTGGTTGCAAATTAAAACTAGGAAAGGATGCTTCGTTCTGCTTCTGCCGGAATTTCTGGTATTGTGGCCAAATTCTGCCTAATTTCTGGTTGTTCTCCTTTACCAGGTCACGTTGAGTTTGGATACTTCTTGAATATACTCCGTATATCATACATGAAGCTTTGTCCGTTGACATTTTGTTGATGTATACTCACTCCTGTAACAGGAGTCCTGTTGGCATGTGTAAATGGTCGAACTGACGGTGCCTACTGAGTATGCACACTCTCCCTCTGATGCGTGGTCATATATGACTTTGCACGGTCTTTGATACGTGGTGACTATTCATTTCTTCTAGAATATTTTAAATTTGTGTGATTTCTGAAAGTGTATTTGAATACAAATCTACACATATAGTCACATTTGAAAGTTACTAACGTTTGTAGTTATTATGGTTTGACGAAAACTTGTCTTAAACGACCGATAATAGTTTATAATATTGAGTTAAACAATATGGGTCAAATCATCATAAAAGCAGTTTCATAATAGTATAATTACTTGTTTCAAAAAATAGTATAATTACGTTATGTTCTGTATATAAATAATAACATTGTGGGTCAAGTTATGTTTTGTAGACCGCATTAACTTACAAAATACTAATAATATAATCATACTACTTTCTGTTCTGTGTCACTGTGTGTGAGCTGGAATAATTGCCCCCACTATAACATAGCCAAATTGGTCCTCACCAGCATTGTTCAGGGGTACATGTTGGAGAAATCATATCATTTTGAGTCAAACCTCGAACAACCTAGACTGTACACACTATACAATTTTCACTAATATACTGCATGCTTAGATCAGTAATTTCCAACCTGAAAAGGGAGGACTCGTGGAGACCCATGCTTTCCACTAGGCACAGAGAGGACAGAAGTGACGCAAATTCTGAAACAGTGGGAGTGGATCACAAAATCCCCATGAGACCACATATTGGACACCCAACCACGATCATTGTATCAAATTGTATAATGGAATAGGAAGCACAAATTAAGCAGTCTGATCAAGCCTGCTATTGATGTCAGGCCGCATCATCATCTTCCTCCAGATCACTGAAAGATACATCTTCATCATCTGCTATTGGAATTTTTGTGTTTCCTGGGTCACCTGTCTCCTCTTCTTCCAGCCATTCATCCCCATCGTCATCTTCGATGTCGCCATCCTCAACATTATCAGTTTTCTGAATGTCAACTCTTGATTGCTCACTGATGTCAGCCAGTGGTTGTTTCTGTTGATCATCTTTAGGGGGAGAGTTGTCCGTCAATGGTATCTCAGACATTTGCACAGTCTGTTCTTCTTTTGCTGCATCTTCTGTAGAGAGATTGCGTGTGCTTTCTTCCATCCTAGATAGTGTGACCACGTTAGTGTTCTTCAATATGGGCACTAGCTGTACAGGTACACTGCTGCTCATATTATTTGAAGAAACAGCTCCAGTCTCGCTGATTGTATCATTTGATAGAATATCCTGTTTGATTGGTTGTGGCTTGCCATAGTCTATGTTGCTAAAAGATGTGAGCATCGCGGAGTCATCTTGGCCCTTCAATACACCCAAAACCTCTACAGGAGAACTTAAAACACCATCTTCATTGCTGAAAGGCACAGGTACGGTGTCCCCATAGCTGCCTTGTAACTTCGTCCGATACTGCAAATCGTGTGACAACTTGTCTCTAGCTTCCAAAATCTGTGCCAAGGCAATCAGGAACTGATAAGAAGTCTGCTAGCAAACAAGGTCTTGAGCTGGCAGATACCAGCTTATCTTTTGTGCAGTCAGCACAAATAAAAAGGTCTGTTGATACATCATAACTAGAAAGAAAGCACAATCATCAGCAGAAACTATTAAAGCATTGAGAGCCTATGGAAAATGATGTTCTATCAATATATCTGCCTCTCAAGACTCATGCATGCATCTGAGGGCTAAAAAGTGTAATGAATTATTCAAACATAGGAGCTAATCATTTTCATCATATTGCACTTTATGTCCCATGGGCCATGGCTTTTGCTGAGTCAATATTCACTTGATGCCTAATTCTGACTGTTTGCTATTTGACATGTTTCCGCTATTCACTTCATCATATGGCACTTCAGAGTTCAGACTCATGCAAAGCATCATTCTGGGAACAAAATTGTACTAAGGAAGAAACTGAATCAATAGAAATACAGTAACAAATAAAACTGGACAAAGCACTCAGTTATTATAGAAAATTAGTAGAATATAACGAACCACTTGAGGTGTCCAGAACAAGCTAGTCCCATTCAAACTAGGGATGTATTTGGATGGCTAACCCATCATGACTTGCAAGAAAGAAAATTTAATATAAACTACTAAAGCATCAGAAACATTAGACTTTCTGTCAATATATCAATATCTAAAGCATAGATTCCAGGGAGGATAACAATCACAACGAATCAATTTAGCTATAAATTATGGTGAGCCAATTTCAAACTGTTGGCCTAGTGCAATGTGATTTAACTACACTCCCTTGGAAGAGCAAAGGAAGCAAAAAAAAAATGCAAATTAGTTTCACTTTTAGGCAGGAGGAAGGGAATGTAGGAAGGTTTCACTAGCTTAGATGACATGAATGAGGTGTTGGATTCGGATTATAATCCACTGCATTTGTGACACTTTGATAAGTAAAGGCTTCATGATCTTATCCGACAAAAAGGATAGGTTCCATGGCAGGCACAGAAGCACAAAGCTTGAGAATGTGCATAAGTGTGCCGCATGAGGCTATGATTAAACAATATATTTTTATGATTTTTTAAAATCGAAGAAATTAATGTTTTGAAATCAAATTCCAGAGTGAGGTCAAAGTGTCAAACTAATGATCAAGTTTCAGATGGAACATTAGGTAATGTAACGAGGGGGCAACATAAATATGGCAATGATATATGGACCAGTTTACTCAAACAGTAGGTCATTTCATTTGAAGAATGCAAGTGCCTAGCCTTGCACAGATCGCTCACTCATTCTGAAACCATAACTATGATGCAAAGTTTTTTTTTTGGGGTAAAAACACAAATTGCTTATTTACATTTTGACAATATTCTCATGGATACTATCGCAGTTCTCAAACAAGCATGATTGCCTTACCAGGACACAAAACGTTAGGTGCAAGATATACCAAATCAAAGTGCAAAGCAATCACAAGCACTTAAGTTTCTTGCCACCGCAATATTCCATGATTCCAAATACAATGTAGCAAATATCAAAATGTGAAACACAATACAGTCTCAATTTAATAACTAATCTGATCCAGCATCTGATTCACATTCCTTTACTCACCTCAGCTAACAAATTTTAGGCTGATATTGGTCCAAGGTGAACTTTACTACTGAATCATCAAAGACAACTAACTTAGTTAACTAGCATGAAGGAAAATCCTCAGGTACTTACTACTTAGTGAACTTGTATTACTAACTCGTTTAAGTGTTGAACTTAAGATGCCAAGGAAAATCACCTGTGGAGTGGATAAAATCTCAGCATCATGCTTCCTGAGCTTAGGATGCAGCAGCACGAAGTATATCTTCCAGAAGCAGCCCTCGTTCATGTGGCTGGGGCAGAGCTCGATCCTCAGATCAGCCAGTTCGGGCGCCAAGCTTTCCACGGCCAGGGCGTGATCTTGCTGCGCATCAGTCATGTCAAAATCTGCACTTCAAGTCAACAATGCAACTGACAATTAGTTCATCTCAACCGACACCGATGAAGAAGAGCCTCTGGGGGAGGCAAGAAAGGATAGCACGAAGCCACGAACCATCGGAGTCGGCGTCGTCGGGGAGGAGGGGGAAGTCGAGCCACAGCTCGGGCCGCGAGGCCGCGTCCCGCGCGAACGCGACCACCTCTTCGGTGACCCCCGCTGCCGCCTCCGCCCAGTCCGCGTCGCCCTCAGGCGGCAGCAGCGAGGACGCGATCTTGGCGAGATCCGCTACGGCCTGGCGGCCCGGGAGCCGCGCGAGGCCTGCGCGGAACCGCCCCGCGATCTCGGCCGGGTCCGGCCGGCGCAGGGCGCCTCCGCCTCCAGCCGCCGGGGGAGCGAGGAAGGAGGCGATGCCCTGTAAGCGGTTCGCGAGCGCGCCGGTGAGCTCGGAGAGGTCCTCGCGGACGCCGCGCGGGGGAGAGGATGAGCCCGGGGAGGCCGAGGGGCCCGGGTCGCTTGCTTCGGGTTCGTCCTCAGTAGCGAGGAGGGAGTTGGCGATGGAGCGCGCGAGCCACGCCATCGCCGGCGTCGGCGGCGGTGGTGCGGCCGGGCGGGAGCGGAGGGGAAGGTAGCCTTGTGTCGTGTGTTCCCCTGTCACTGTCGAGTGGGCCCGGTAGTTGAGGATTACTTCGCCAGGACAGGAGAACACGTGAATGTCTTAATTGCACGTTCGATGAAGCAAAGCGTAAACCTCCAATATAAGCCTATATCAATTTTGTATATAATAATTTCTTAAATAATCGACGGTACATAATTTATTTCTGTATGCGTTGCTCTTTTGTACATTGTTTGCTTGAACTGTGATGCGTCGAGATACTGCTATTTTTACGTAGAGCAGACGGGAAGGTAGCCTTGTTTGCAGTGGCACTACGACGAAGAGTCACGCATGACGCGGTCTTCGCTATGAAGAATTCTGAAAGAATCTGGAGGAATTTATGAGAGAAAAATACTATTTTAAATAAAAAAAAAGAATTAAGTCAGGTTTAAGGGCACGCGAACAGATCCAATTAAGGGCTACAACTCGAGTCTTTAACAATAACTCACGTAATTTGAGGGCGGGATTGGCTTAATGTCACAGCGACGGTTGGCTCTAGACATCAGTGGTTATTATATTGGTACCCAGTAGACCTTTGGTTGAGAGTGTTCGGCTGAACTGGATTATTTACTGTTCATGCTGAAAAACATTGTTCATGCTGGAATGTTGTGAGAGAAAGGCTCGTTGTTGGTGGCTCTGGCAGCGAGTTTTTATTTTGGTAGTTTGTTGTTGCAGTGGTCATAGGTGATTTAGAGTTTGTGATGACTCATGGTGCATAGTTCGTATTGTTGTGATGGCTCATGGCTTATTTCCACGAGTTCCACCAGCTTCAGCCCTTTACTTTTCAATTGAAATCTGCCACCAAAGTCATTCATGAATATCCACCAACACATTAACATCATGTTCGCTTGGCTGATAAGCCATGACTGAAAGTACCGTTAGCGTAAGTTTTTAATTTTATAAACACAACCCAGCCAATTCCGTTCACCGTGCGCTTAGCGACGAGCAAATGATGAAAAAATTCTCTAAACATATTGATGGCAAAATAGAATGACATAAGAACATAATGTAGGCATTCTAGGAATAAGTGTGAAAATCGAAGACTCCCAACCATGTGAATTTGGTGTTGAAGAAGAAAACATTAAGGCCTCGTTTGGTTCTTGGGAATGATTCCGAGGCAAAATGTTCCTAGGAATGGTTTGCTAATTTCAATAACGATCAAGCCAGAATGGTAGGCGCGAAACAACATATTCTGGGCTAACCGAACAAGGCCTAAACATTACTCCTTTCGTCTGTATTTAAGTGTCGTCGTGGGAATCGTGGCAGTCAAACTTTCTCAAGTTTGTCTTTTTTTGAAAAAAAAATATTAGCAACATTTTATCTCCAAATAAATTTATTATGAAAATAAATTCAATGATCTATTTAATGATAAAAATTATATCTTCTATCTTCTACAACTAAAAAATTCATACGGTCAACATCTACCCCGCAGGCCGACAGGTCGTGCGACGCCGCGTCTCGTCGGACACCCCGCTAATCGCTCCGTCACCCGTCGCTCCCGCATACACATGCCCCATCCGCCTCCCCGCCACCTCCGTTGCTCTGCCCCATCGCGCCGCGCCTCAGCTCCGCCCCGCCGTTGCCCATTGCTCCGGCACCGCCCACCCAACCACGATTCCAGGCGTCAGGCGAGGCAAGAAGAATCCGCACATGCGACGCGATCAGGATCTGCTGGTCACCGTGCCAAACTCCAGGCCGAGGTGAGCCCCTCCCTCCCTCTCCTCCTCTCCGTGTCCATGTCCCTCTCCCTCACTGTTTCTGCTGGTCACCATGCCAAACCCCAGGGCAAGGTGAGCCCCTCCCTCCCTCTCCTCTCCCTGTCCATGTCCTTCTCCCTCACTGTTTCTCCCTCTCCTAGATCTGTGGTTGCCTCCAAGAAGCAGCAGGTGGTGGAGGAGTTGCTCTGGTGGGTGGAGCTGGAGCAGGTGGAGGCGTGGCTGCTCCGCGAGAAGGAGGCCGCGGAGAACGCGTCGTGGGTGGCTACGCGAGGAGGAGGACGCGGTGCAGGGGGCTGCTGCAGGAGCTCGATGCCGAGAGTGCCTGGGTCGAAGAGTATGTGGGGAATAGGTTGCCTCCCACCCAAGCTAGGATGGAAGGCGATTTGAGCTTCAGCAGCGACGCCGTCGGATCAGAAGGGGTATTGGGAGGGCAATGAAGGTGCCGCAATCAAAATTTCATTTATCTCGTTTGATTTGGTTTTCTCATTGAAATATGTTAGCTTCACCTAATCAAATTTCAGTCTTCAATCAAAAAGATTTCACATGTTTTTAATGCGATTTTATTGCTGATGCTGCGGTTCGGTTTGGTGATTGATGTGTTTTGTTTCTGCTATGTAGGAATCAACAAAAGGGCTGGGCGGAGGACATACAGAGGGATGGTAGCAGCTGGGTACCTGCAGCTCTCCCTTCTTTCTAATTATGACAAAAGTGAGTTGAAATTCAACCGTTTGTTGTTCATGCGCCTACTCTATTAGAGTGCTCGGAGATCTGGAATCGCATCAGGGTTGATTAGCGGAAGTGAGCCTGGTTTCTAACTGTTCACGAGCCTAAGTATCTTTTGTTGAATTGTCATATCAACCCGCTGACAATCAAGTTGACTGCAAGTAGACCATATCTAGCAGTAGCAGTAGCAGGAGCAGGAAATGCCTTTAGCTTTCCACTGGTGATTTGGTTCCTTGATGTGAAGAACATTTGTGCATATATAACTCTTTGCCTGTCATGGAGATCAACATCAACAGCAAGTGTGTGACAGAACCGCCTATTCTAATGCCTCCTAATAGTACTTGTCTTCCATTAGATACTAAGTACTCAAGGAAGGACACTAAATTACGTAGTTCCATCGAGCACACCCCAAGGGAGAACCTGAAAATCCATATTTTCCATCAGGATCACAAATGAGAGAATAAAGCTTACAATATTTTAGCCATTTCTTACATTACTTTTCATGCAACATCAGAGTATAATATTTATTGTTATAACAGCGGAATGTAATCATGTTATCAGAGTTATGAACAATTTAATTTAACAGCGGAATATAAACATGTGAACAGAGTTACAACAGAAATAAATATTTATTCATGACATGATGAAGCATTGATATATAAACTATGACAACAAATTATAAAACTTCCATTTAGAAAAAAAAACATTTAGTGAGAGTTATAAATAAAAACTATGATCGTAAAGGAATCCTCTCTGAGCCCACCAGGAGAAATCCACACACAAGGGTCAGCTCAAGCATCCACCTGTCACCTACAACAGGGGAAATAAAACCCTGAGTACTCAATTGTACTCAGCAAGACTTACTCAACAGAAAAAAAGAAAAGACCCCACGAATATGTAAGGCTATCTGGCTTGTGGGTTTAATGCATCTATACGAAGCATTACTAAGCGTGTGTCCTTATATTCAATTTTATTAGCAGACATCATTAGTTCATTAACTAACCATTCTATGTAAGCACATGTGCTACTTTCAAGCAAGTGGTAAGCAATCAAATTTCTTTTACCATCTTTCATCTTCTAGTTCTTAATACGGTGCTAGAGTGTAGACAAGTCGTACCGATATGACGGCGATTCACGAATCAATTAGCCTAGCTGGGTACCCCAAAACACACGTCCCGCTTGTACTCTAGGCACAAGCAGGACCAACCCACTACCCTCCTGTCACAAGGTCTAGGTCCCCGTCCAAACTTGGACTCCAAGCCCCTGCTCCTGAGTCTCAGACTCAGAGCGATGCAAGGACCTTCACCCAAAAACCACCATGAAAGTCAGTCCAAAAAGAGCTGAAACCCATGACAAGAGAGTAACAAGTCTTCCCTACGCCCATACCCAATTATGTGCTCAGGATAATACGTCTGTGACTTGCCTAGCGTCTATTGCAACGGCCGGTCCTTAACCGACACAGATAGGGAAAAAGTGTAACCAAGCTATGCCCCGTTGGCCGCAGGACACAACCTCTTACACCCACCAATACCCAAATCATATCCCTGTCCAGTCTCCATTTTTTCTTTCACCATTTATATATTCTAAGTGATAATAACACAGTAATATATTTCCTATCTCTTGTGAGTGACAGACAATCACTCGACTTCTACCGGAGTCCTATAGCATAGCAATCTACACGATCCAGTCATACTAGTAAGACTCATAGGATAAAGATATATATATGCAAGTGGGTTTCATTCAACTCCTTAAAACTTAATGCACAAATATAATTTAAAGTGCAGAAAAGCAGGAGTTATGCACCGAGGCTTGTCTGGGTAAGATTTAATCAGAAGTTAGCTTTCTATTGTGATGACACAACCATCGAGACACCATCTTTTCTGATACTACATATGATACCATCGATCCACCATCATTCCTATTATGATATGCAATGCGATACAGAGATGATGCAACAGTTAATTAACAAGGCAACAACAACTCTTAAAATAGAGTACTAATCTACGTATCAGCATCATCGAGAAAGGTGTTATCTCCCAACAAGTGTTTTAGTAATACAATTCCAAGGTGTCTCTTTATTTCATTTATTTGATTTACTATATTCGAAATAGGACATCATTATCTATCTAACAAACTAATTATTCTAGAGCTACAAAATTACAGTGAGCAGCAAATAATATTAGTAATTTACTGTAAAATTTTTAGAGTCAACACTATCACCGATTTATCATGGAAATTCATACAAGTTCACATTTTAATAATACTAAACCTTTTAAAATAATTAGAGCAACCCTAGAAACATTTTAAAACTAGATGAACCAAATACGCTATTAGATAGATCATGATTTTAGGAGCCTAACAAAATTAGTTCCATAATTTTTGGACAACTACCCAAATTTATATTGATTTTATAAGTTTATTTCCAAAACTAAATTAACAATAGCTTATAAACTAAAGGGGCCAGCGGCCACCTATTCGGCCCAGCGGCCCAAGGTGGGAGTCCACGCACACGCGGCCTAGGCACGGTGGCAATCTGGGCAGCGCGGCTCGACCCACAAGCACGCGCGTGGCCTACTGGCTAGGTGCGACCCAGCGCCACCAGGCCAGCCTAGACAGGGCGCGAGGTGCGCGTGGCCCATCGTGATGCGAACGGCCCAGGCGAGGCATGGAGCAGGCCGTGATCGCGGAGGCATAGGGCGAGCAGCCCAACAGGCCGGCCCACGTGGCGTGGCCCAGGCACGGCATGCATTTTTGTAGAAAGGACCCCACACTTTTCTCTATTCAACCCAAGATCTAGAGCACTATTTATATGAGTCACATAATTTACACCTAGAAACCCTACATTAGTTCCTATTCACACTTCATCACCTACTCTCTCTCCCCAAATGCAGAGCATAGAGCAGAGGCACCGACCGGTGGTCAAGGCACGGAGGTGGAGCGGCATGGGTCCACTCAGCTTGGGCGGCCACGGCGACGTCGGTGACGCCTGGACGGGGTTGCGCCAGCGGAAGAGCGTGGTGGGGCTCCGGCCACGTAGGCTCGGCGAGGAGGCACGCAAAAGCAAGGGGGAATGACGGAGCCGGTGGAGGCGCTGGCTCATCGGAAACAGCTGCGGCGGCTGCTCGTGAACTGGTTGCTCGCCAAGGCAGGCCACGACGATGGCACGACCATGACAGGGATGTGGCGCGGGGCAACGCGGTCAGCAGCGGCCACGTGGCGTGCAACTGCAGACCGGCTGGCAGCCAGGCAGGGGCATGGTAGCCTACAGCGCGAGAGTGCGCGACGTGGGAAGGAAAAGGAGGGGCGTCGGTGCTGCACGCGGAGGAGAGGCGGAGCCACATGTGGGCCTAGGTGAGAGGGAGAAGAGCGGCGACATGGGGGAGACACAGCACGAGGCCACGGTTCACGCGCTTGCTCATGAGGGATCGGCAACGGATGGTGTGGCCCCAGCGGGCGCTGCGGGTGGGAGGCACGGTGACTGCACTCCTAGCTCGAGCGGCTACGTAACGGTGGAGGAGCAGGGAGGGAGGTAGAGTAGCTCGACGTCGTGCTTTGCTCTGGTGGTAAGGGGCTTTGAGCTGCTCCAGTGGGGTGAAGAAGGAAAGGAGTGGGAGGTGGGGTCCATGTTGTGCACAACACGACAGAAGGACGAGGCACCACGGGGTTCTGCTACGCACTGGGAAGAAGAGCAGCTAGGTCTGAGCGACGTCGGCTAGCGGTAGAGCAGGGCAAGGAGATGTCCCATCCTCGCTGTGGATCAGTCCGCTCGCTAGTCAATAACTAAACCATGACATACAGCTGAACACATGAGCGTCGCGTAGCTTTGTTGGCTGCGGCAGGATAGGTAAAACGAGCGGCTACGAACACGCAACAGCATTTGTTTTCAAAACCCAAGTTGCGCTTTCATCTACTCGACTTGTACTTCAATTTTTATTAAAAACCCAAACACACGTTCTATATTATTATCGCTTTATAAAAATCACTTTTCAAATTGACTATTATTTATCGACACAAACTACGAACGGGTTTTCCATTTTTGTTTCTTTTCAAACTAATTTTGAAACTAACAAACATCATAGCAATACTCGAAACATACATACTAACACACTCACGACGTTCTTACCTTGCTGATGGCATAATTTTTCTACCCACATTATATATCATTTTAGCGCTCAAATATTTATTTTCCAAGCTGACTATATATATTTTCAAACACGGCTAAAGCACTAAAGTTTGTTACTCGACATTTTAAATGCAACAAAAATCATGCTCCGAATTTTACTTAAGTACTATATACCAGTGTTATCATATTTTTGTTTATAAAAATTGTTTTCGTGCAAATGTTTAGAACTACTTTGTAAGGAAAATGGACCCTAGGCCCATTTAGTTTGGATTTTGGTGTATGACGACCAACACAACCAAACTAGACTAATGAATTTGTAAGTAATTGTTTTATAGTTCAGTAGGGTTCAAGACATGACTTGGACAAAGGCGACATGATGATCCGATGATCAACACCATAAGCCATACCTTAGAAGCACAAGAGAAGACCCAAGATATCAAGCAAAGTCCAAACACAAAGATAGGAACTAAGTCGGACGCAAGATCGTGAAGAAACGAGCTCACAGAGGTGACCGGACGCTGGCGAAAAGTGACCAAACGGTCCGATCAAGAGGCTCGGCAACAGTAGGCGTGACCGGACGCTGGCGACAAATCGACCGGACGTAGGACTGTAGCATCCGATCAAATACAGAAAGGTTCTAGAGCGGCAAAATTACGACTGGACGTGTCCGGTGGCATGTGATCGGACGCTGCCAGCGTTCGATCAGTTGATCATGGCTCTAACGGTTGGGACAACCGGACGCGTTCGGTCAGAACGTGATCAGCGTCTGGTTAGTAGCAGAAAAGCGGGATTTCATCCCCAACGGCTACTTTCTCGGTGGGGCTTATAAATAACCCCCCCCCCCACCGGCTATTTAATGGGTGTGGAGTTGAGAAAAAATATCAAGGGTGTTGAGACACCACTTTGGTGATCTCTATTTGCATAGTGCTTAGTGATTCATTTGGTGATTAGCGTAGGTATTTTGTGAAGTGCTTAGGTTGATTAGACCACCGCTTATGCGCTTGCTCTAGGTTTAGGTCTAGTGTTTAGTGAGGTTTGCATACCTCTTACCACTTGGTGCTTGTGCGTACTATTGTTGTACATTGGAGGAGCTAGTAGTCTTACGAGATCACACCAACCGTAGTTATGGTGTGGCTGCCACCGTGTACCGGAGGGAACAAGGCCCGTAGTGTTTTGTCCGAAAGTTTGATAGTGAAGACGGTGGGGAGCATCCAGGAGAGGCTTGCCGAAAGGCACATCAGAGATCCACTTGCGCGTGCAGAAGGCCCGAGGCTATCCATAGAGTTATCCGACCGGGAGCTTAGCTCTTGCGATGGATTCCTTGTGAGGGGCTCCAACGAGGACTAGGGGAAAGCTTGCGTGCTTCTCGATGCCTCGGTAAAAATACCGAAGTCATCGACAGGAGTTTGCATATCTCTACCTTGCTCTTTATCTTCCACATTTACATTGTTTACATTACTCCTTTTTGTGGTAGAGATAGCAACACACTAGCAAAACCGTAGTTGCACATTTAGATAGTTTATCTTTTGCATAGGTTTTGCTAAGGGTAGAAAAAAGAGGCCATAGTTTTAAGTAGAATTGTAACTTGCCTAATTCACCCCTCCCCCCCTCTTAGGCGTCACAGTCCCCTACAAGTGGTATTAGAACAGGTTGGCTCAATTTGGACCTTTGGCTTAACCGTCATTGAGCCGACGCTATTAAGATTTATTGGGATGGATACCTCTAGGCCTTCGCTCTTTGACGGCACTAACTTCGCCTATTATAAAGCTAGAATGGCTTGCCACCTTGAGGCAGTTGATTTGGATGTTTAGAGAGTCACTCATGATGGGATAAAACCCATTAAGAATCCCGATAAACCCACAAAGAGTAAAGAAAAGGAAATGTATTTCAATGCTAGAGCTAAGAATTGCTTGTTTGAATCATTTAGCATGGATGTGTTTAACCAAATGTTCACTTTAAATATGGCACAAGAAATTTGGTTAAAACTTCAAGAGCTCCATGACGGCACATCTAATGTTCGTGAGCAAAAACATTGTCTAGCTAAACAAAATTATGATTCCTTTACAATGAATAATGATGAGCTTGTTCGTGATATGTATTCTCATTTGAATCTAATTATCAATGAGCTTCATTCAATAGGATTAACAAAGCTAGATGATGCGGACATCATGAGGAAGATCATCTCCGTTCTTCCACAAAAGCAATATGCAAGCATCATCACCATCCTTCACAACATGGAGGACTTGAGCACCATGACCCCGGCCATAGTCATTGGCAAGATAGTGACTTTTGAAATATCATGCAAGATGGGTCAAGAAGAAGCCTCTTCATCAAGCAAAGGCAAAGCTCTCATATATAGCGAGAAAAAAAAAGATGAAAGGCAAGAAAGTTGAGACAAGCTCAAGCTCAAGCTCCTCAAGTGAAGATGATGAAGAAGATGAGGATAATGATGATGATCAAGATTCAAGTGATGATGATCAGTCTTCCTCCTCCACCTCCGACCTTGATGAAGAATCAATCAAACTTATCAACAAGGTGGAGAAGATGATCCAAAGGCTCAATGTCAAGGGTGTGCCCATTCAAATTCAAGATATCATCTTCACCAATCAAAGAAATAAGCAAAGAAAAAGAGGATGCTATGGATGCGACGAGTTAGGGCACTTTGTGGAAGTTTGTCCAAACAAGCCCACACCTAAGATAAAGAAGAAGACATGTAAAAACCAAGCCCTCACATCAATAAGGTCATGGGATGATTCTTCAAGTGAAGAAGAACACCATCACAAGAGGCAAGGCCACAAGCACTCATCATCAAGCTCTTCTCGTGTGTGCCTTATGGCATGAGGTAACAAAAGCTCATCCTCTAGTGAGAGTGATAGTTATAAAGAAATCATGCAACAAAATCTTAATTATGCTAAAGTTTGCACTAGTCAACAAAAGAAGCTCGAAAAATTAAAAGAAAAGCTAGATAGTTCACTAGAAGCATATAAAACTTTGCTTGAATAATATGAGACATTTGCTAATCTCAATATTGAACTATCTACTAAAATTGAGCAAATTGAGGCTAGTGCAACAACAAATACATGCACAATCAATGATGAGCAACTTGTAAAGAAAAATGAAAAATTAAAAGAAAAGTTAGCTAGCTCACAAAATACTTATGAAAATTTGCTTGCTAAAATGGAGACCATGTGCAAACGTTGTGATGAGCTAACTAATAAAGTTACTAATCTTGAAGCCATTGGTACAACCCCCACCAAGGCATCTAAAAAGAAAAGTTCTATCTTTAACATGCCTAAAAAGGAAGCCTCTACTTCTTGCAATAATTTATATTTAGACTCACCCTTGTGCAATCAAGTTTGTGTTGAGAAAGTTGTTGTAGATACATGCACACAAGAGGTTGCAATGGAGAATGAGCAACTCAAACAAGAAGTGGCTCGCCTCACCAAGAACTTGACCCAAGTGAAAGGCACGACAGAGCAAGCCCAACTTCATCAAGATAACACCATCAAGGGAGTAAAGAAGTTTGATGAAGGACAAACTATGGTTTGCTATGTGTGCCACAAGGAAGGCCACAAGTCCTATGAGTGTAAGGTGAAGAATGGGAGAGGAGCAAAGAAGAAAGAGAAAAAGCAAACAAGCAAGTTCTCCAACACCTACACCAACAAGGTGGACAAAAAGCCTCCACACCTTATCTCTTGAAGAAGAAGAAAAATGACAAGGTGGTGGTCATCAAGGTGAATAAGCAAGCCAACAATGGGGTCAAATGCTTTTGGGTGTCAAAGGAGATCATTTCCAATATGAAGAACACCAAGAAGGTTTGGATCCCAAAAGGGAAGTGAGAAGTCCAATGGACCATGGGGAATTTGGAGACTTGGCAAAGTATAGATGCATTTCATGGGGTGCATCATGATGGACAAAATTATTGCCAAGTGGGTTAGTGAATACTATAGACCTAAATTCCCCCTCCCATGTTAGGTAACTAGATTTAATTTGCTTCAAGTGGTACTAGATTTAATTTTCTACAAGTGGCATCTTTAAGCATCTAGTTACTTTTCATGCCTAAGTTTGCATTTGCATGCTTATATTTTTGCTATGCATACACTTGGTATATCTTATAGTAGGCTTGCTCGGTTTCATTCTTAACCCTTGGAGCAAACCTACATGTTCTAAAAGTATTTAGGAGCACGGCACATAGCTTGTCTTTTGATTGTTCATCTAATATGTGCCAAAGTCTAAATTATAGATAATTTCTCTCAAATATCGCCTTCGAAAATGACTCTCACATTCTTGTGATGTCATTTTTCAAGTGGTATTTTTATTCTAAAAATCAATGTGCAAGTTTCCTACAAGTATTCCATACTTGTGTGCATAAATTTAGGGGGATGTTACTCTACAAGTTGGATGCCTTGAGACTAACACCTTTTCAAGCTTATCTTGTGTGTAGTAGTCTTATTGCAAGAAAAATGGAGTCCCTGGAGTTAATCATCATACTTCAAATATCCACCACCTATTGTAAGTGGTAGAAATCAAATTGGTTTCCACATGTGGTATTTCTAAACCGATATCATCATGTTGATTTCATTTTGATATTTATATGCTTTCTCTATGCTTTATATAGATTAAATTCCCTTGAGTAAAAATTTACCAATTATGCATATGTTTTGCCTTCTACCATATATATGCATATATTTAGGAGGAGCTTAGTCTATATAATATAAGAGTCAAATTTTGTGACCTATTCCACTCTACATACAAAGACTAATGTCTTCCTTTTCGGTGTTTGATTCCAAAGGAGGAGAATTTAGAGGACGAAAAGCAAGCATTAATTTGTAGGATCAAAAGCTAGATCATAATAATTTACAAGTGGTAATGGTCTATAAGTGGTAACAGTCCGAAAAAGGGAGGATAGTGGATTATGGATTAGCCTATGTAATGGGGAGAATTTGTAGGATCATAAGCAAGGCTTAAATCCATAATACCACATGGGGATTTTTGCAAGGGCAAGATAAGTTTTCAAGTGGTATCTTTTAGTCTTACAAGTAGTATCTTTTAGCATCATATAACCTTATTCCTTGCATTGCATCCTAGCAAGTAGATAGTTTTTAAAATTCCAATTTTTTATTATTTGTTTGCTTTGGTCGTGTTGTCATCAATCACCAAAAAGGGAGAGATTGTAAGGAAAATAGACCCTAGACCCATTTACTTTGGATTTTGGTGTTTGATGACCAACACAACCAAATTGGACTAATGAATTTACAAATGATTGTTTTGTAGTTCAATAGGGTGCAAGACGTGACTTGGACGAAGGCGACATGATGATTCGATGATCGACACCATAAGCAAGACCTTATAAGCACAAGAGAAGACCCAAGATATCAAGCAAAGTCCACACACGAAGATAGGAACTAAGCAGGATGCAAGATCGCGAAGAAACGAGCTCACAGAGGTGACCGAACGCTAGACCGGACGCTGGCGGAAAGTGACCGGACGCTCCGATCAAGAGGCTCGACAACAGCAGGCGCGGCCGAACACTGGCGACAAATCGATCGAACGCAGGATTGCTGCATCTGATCAAGTACAGAAAGGTTCCAGAGTAGCGAAACTGTGACCAGACGCGTCCGGTGGCATGTGACCAGACACTGGCAGCGTCTGATCAGTTGATCATGGCTCTAATAGTCGGGACGACCGGATGCGTCCGGTCAGGACGAGATCAGCGTCCGGTCAGTAGCAGAAATGCGGGATTTCGTCCCCAACGGCTACTTTCTCAATGGGGCTTATAAATAGACCCCCTCAACCGGCCATTTGAAGGGTGTTGAGTTGAGGAAACATATCAAGGGTGTTGATACATCACTTTAGTGATCTTCACTTGTATAGTGCTTAGTGATTTATTTAGTGATTAGCGTAGGTGCTTTGCGAAGTGCTTAGGTTGATTAGACCACCGCTTATGCGCTTGCTCTAGGTTTAGGCCTAGTGTTTAGTGAGGTTTGCATACCTCTTACCACTCGGTGCTTGCGCGTACTATTGTTGTACATCGGAGGGGCTTGTAGTCTTGCGAGATCACACCAATCACGGTTGCGGTGTGGCCGCCACCGTGTACTAGAGGGAACAAGGCCCGCGATGTTTTGTCCGGAAGCTTGATAATGAAGACGGCGGGGAGCATCCGGGAGAGGCTTGCCGGAAGGCATATCGGAGACCCACTTGTGCGTGGGGAAGGCCCGAGGCTATCCACGGAGTTACCCGACCGAGAGCTTGGCCCTTGCGAGGGATTCCTTGCGAGGGGCTCCAACGAGGACTAGGGGGAAGCTTGCGCGCTTCTTGATACCTCGGTAAAAATACCGGAGTCGTCGACGGGAGTTTGTATATCTCTACCTTACTCTTTAGCTTCCACATTTTACATTGTTTACATTACTCCTTTTGTGGTAGAGATAGCAACACACTACCAAAACCGTAGTTGCACATTTAGATAGTTTATCTTTTGCATAGGTTTTGCTAAGGGTAGAAAAAGAGGTCATAGTTTTAAATAGAATTTTAAGTTGCCTAATGCACCCCCTCTTAGGCGTCACGATCCCCTACATACTTATTCTACTCTTCGCGTTAGGATTTTTCATCAACACATACATGCATTTACGTAACTAACTCAATATATTGGTAGATCTATCTCTCCGACCGTAATCTCAATACTAAACGAGCTCGTAACACCAGAGATGTTACAAAGTGTAAGGCTTGATACAGAACTACAGGTGCACGTGTACTCAAATAAAAGCTCTTGTGGCTAAATTACCTTCTTTTTGCTTGAGATGCACTACTAAATCTTTTGTGCCAACCAATGTGTCTACACACATTTCGCACTTAATACAACTCTAGATAAAAAATCAGAATTTCACGTTTACTGAAAGTATTAATTATATGATTATAATGATAAATGGTCACTATTTCTACAGCTGATGCAAAACACCATGTGCAAGTGATGCAATGCAAGAGCCCATATTATCCAGGAGGTGGCCTCGATCCTGCCCTCCAGGAGCATCTATTAAGCAATTCAAGGTATGGGAACTCCAATTCTTTTGGACCTTGTTTAGATTGTAAGTTTTTTCATTCTCTTCATCACATCAAATCTTTAGACATATGTATGGAGTATTAAATATAGATAAAAAAAATAACTAATTACACAGTTTGACTGTAAATTACGAGACGAATCTTTTGAGCATAGTTAGACCATGATTGAACAATAATTGTCAAATATAAACGAATGTGCTACAGTGCCAAATACTGATTCCTAACCCTAATCTAAATAAGGCTTTGATCTTGTGATTGATTTTGTCTTTTTAAGATCTTCTATTTTCATGCATTATGCACATGTCGGTACACTCGTAGGATACGGTTTTGCTAGGATTTTGATAAGATTGAACTGTAGATTATGGCATCCTATCCAACTGCTCCTGAGAGCCACTAGCTACCAACCATCACTCTATTCGCTTGTTGGTTTCAACCAGGCTTATTCAACCAGTCAACAGTATTTTCCTCTCACAACAAACCAGCACCAGCCAGTTCAAACCAGCCCAGAAACCAACCAGCGAACATGCCGCATATTGGCACGGTGTCCAGCAGCACAGAGCCGATGTATGTGTCATCTCAGCCTGTCCAATTTTTTACACTGAGTTTACTTCAGTTCCAAACATGGTTTTTGACTTATTTTTATTAATAACAATTTGGCTAGGTTTAAAGCAATTTGTTTTGTTACTTGCAGTCGAGCAAAAAGACACGTGATGTTACAGTTTCTGGATGGCAATGCGGGTATCCAAGAAAAAGTTTTTTATTCCAATTTTCTGGATGACTAGCTAATCATGGATGAAGTTTCTCTCCAGTTATAGAAGAGATTATTAGTATATCATAACCAGTAGTTGTATTTAATTGTAATTGCAAGTCATCTTAGAATACATGTAATATTATTTGTTGTATACTCTTTTTAGGTAACAATTATTAGACGAGCCATGTTTGGTTTGATGCAGCAGAACATGTTTAGAGTGTTCAGTGGGTTCTTGTACAGTTACTATGATATCAAGAATCGGGCAAGTGATGATACGTTTTTATTTGAACAAATACACACACGTGTATGTGCTATACAACAAAAGAATCTCCATAAAGTTTAATAAATTTTTTTGTTTGAATTGATTTTGTGTAGCATCACTTGAATATATATATAGTATATTCAGTAGCCAGCTACAAAATAAATTATTCTGTAGACACCTCCATTTACAATAATTTTATATACTAATTTACGATAATGTCAATACATATTTACGACAGTTGTGTTACTATAACACATGACGATATTTACCATAACGTTATAGTAAACCACTTAGTAAGGAGTTACTATAATCTCATAAATTAACATAGTAATTATCATACTTAAAGTGGATACAGAATAAGTTATTCTATAGCTATATATATATATATATATATATATATATATATATATATATATATATATATATATATATATATATATATATATACATCCGAACGCACGGGCACTACCGCGCTGGTCAAATCAAATCTCTGGTCCTGTTTTGTTCATGCAAGGTCTTCTAAAATTTCTGTCGCATCGAATGTTTAGACATATATATAAAGTATTAAATATAAACTAATTACGAAATTAATTACATAACTTATGATTAATTTGCGAGACGAATCTTTTAAGCCTAATTAGTCCATGATTTAACAACGCAGTGCTACAGTAAATATATGCTAATGATAAATTAACTAGGCTTAAAAAAATTGTCTAACAAATTAACCTCTATCTGTATAATTGGTTTTCGATATGACAAAAAACCAAGGAAAAATAGTGTTCTTGCCCTTGTCCAGTACTTTAATTGTAATTTTACCTCTGTGTTTTTCAACTTTGTGTTTTTGCCTTTGTTATTTTGAACTGAACTCTCCGTCTATCTCTACTTTAGATGTCCGTCTGATCCATAGTGAATAGATAAATTAAAAAAATTCTAAACCTAAAAAGAAAAGACCAAATGGCTACGCTGCCCTTATCCCTTCCAGTTGTTCCTCGACTCCTCCAAAACACATCGGAGGGAGCGGGCGGCGCGCGACTGCTGCTCCGGGGTGCGGGACCGGGAGCGGGCGGCGGCGGCTCCCGGCGGCGGGTCTCCGGCGGCAGCGCCCTGACGCGCGGTTGGGCTACAGGGTGGGCGGGCGCGGCAGCCGCACGGCGGGGCTGCAAGGCGGCAGGCGGCGGCGTCCGTGTGCAGTGCGAGCGCGCGGCCTCCTCGCGAGCGGTGCTTGCGCTCGTCTGCTCATCGCACGTCATCGTTGCCAATTGCGGCGACTCGCGAGCGGTGCTCTGCCGGGGCAAGCAGCCCCTGGCGCTGTCCGTGGACCATAAAGTGAGCCATCATCTCTTCTTGGGTCAACTCTTCTACTTGTTTCACTCAATCTGTTGATTCTGTCTGGGTGCTAGCCTGATTGTATGATGTATTGCTCGTTTGCTGTTCTTGTTGTTACAGCCAAACAGGGAAGATGAGTATGCAAGGATTGAGGCCCAGGGAGGCAAGGTCATCAATTGGAATGGCTATCGAGTTCTCGGTGTTCTTGCCATGTCCCGGTCAATTGGTACGTGTCCCTGTCCTCTTCATGTCATGAGAGCAACGTTGGCTTATGATGCCGTATACATCCTCACAGTTATTCCTGAAAAACTACAGACTAGTTAATCAGACTACTTACAACAAAGGGTACAATATGTAGCTATCACCACTTGGAATGTTGTTGACTGGTCCATTCTGTTCTTTGACAAATTATTGGCTATTTGATTTGTTGCAGTTTCGCTTTAGGGATATATATGCTTTAATTTCAGTAAAGTCAAAAGTTTGCTTGTCCGTTATGGAAACCTAATGAGTTCCGGTTTTAATTAGTGCTACTGGATGAAATGGTATGGACTTCTGTTGGATAACAAACAGTTGTGTGGTTTGGAATGTTTCGCTGACTATGCGGTGCAGACTGTAAGCCCCTGTGTTCATGTGTGGTTGGTTACTACAGAACAATTGGTAGCGCTTCCAGGCTTGTGAGGAAATTAGGCCATTGTGCGCATCTGTTGAGCTTCAACATTTCCTTTCACTTCACCCACAGGATTCCACAAATTCAGTTAATCTTATTCATTACATGGACTGAGGACTGCACTGCTTGGCCCTATGTTCTATAATCATGGACTCCTTGCAGTCACAGGAGAGGGTCAGGCCCAATGATCTTTGTTTTACTTTTATTGAACCTTTAGAACCTCGTGTACTGTTTTGTTGCCTTTGTTTCAGTGTTCCAGTGTACCTCACTTAAACTTGACTACAACCAGATAGACATGTGGATGAAAAAGTGACCATCAACCAACTGCTCTTTTGACTGTTTATTTCTCCCAACATCAGATAGAGTGAGAGACAAATGATAACGGTGATGGTGAATGATGATGTAATTTTGATTGATTGCCAGATGACGCCGGCGCTGCTGCAGTTGCTGCCGCCGAAGAGCGAGGAGGAGCGAAGCTGCTCTGGTTTGTCGTCGTCGTCGTCTGTGGTGTTCGACGCGGCGCCGCCCGTGGGCCTGGGGCTGGACCTCAACCTGGCGCTGCTGCCGCCGGCCGAGATGGTCATGTGAATGTGATTGCCGCCGTCCAGGAGACTCTAATCGATCACCTTCCGTGCTAGTGAATCATGCTTTGAAGCTGCATCCTGTGTTGTACAAGTGTGCTGCTGTCGTTTGTGCCCTACGTTCCTTGATTACACTATCTTTTCACTTGTGTTTCATAAGCTGGATGGTTGGTTGTTTGCACATGCTTTTAGTAGAGCACAAGGGGCAGCACAGGACCATTGGATGTCCTTTCACTTTCTATGTTTCATTAGTCCTTTGTCTTGTTCAATTTTTGATGCTTTATCTCTGATATGATTAATCAATTGTCAGCGTACAATAAAAAAGTCTAATTCCAAATCAGGGTAAAATCACAATTAGACATAACAAACAGGGGCAAAATCGTATGGGCATTTATGTCCTTTTGTACAAAGTTTAACACCGTTAGGGGTGAATGACGGAGCAGAGGCAAACTGGTACTTTGTGAATGGCACAATAGGGATAAATTCATAAAGTCAAAAAAAAATAGAGACAAAATCATAATTTCGATACAAAATAAGGGTACAGACGCATACCAAACACGCCGTGTGTGAAAGACTCATCCGGACCCTGTTTCAACGGATCTCCAGTCCAGACACAGGCCTTCTTCTTCTCGGCTTCTCCCCTCCGCATCGCACACCACCGCCGCATTTCGCCTAGCCGCCGGCGCTGGAACCCCTCCCCGACCTCGCAGCTAGGGATCACCGACACGGCCCCTACCGCGCTGCCATGGGCCAGACCCCGCTGCCGGCAGGAGCATGGAGCAGCCTTCTCACCCGATAGATCTAGCGGGCCAGCCGCCGGAGTGAGCGCCGGTGAAGGGCGTCGGCGCGGTCCAGTCTCGCCTGCTTCCTCGACCCCCGTTGCCGGATCCTCAACCGGGCCGCCCCCAAATCCTTGCTCAGATCCCCCGATTTCTCTGGCATTCCAAACCCTAGCCGTCCCACGCTGGTATGATATTTCCCTTATTCTGGCTAGATTCATATGTGTTTTTTGTTGCCCCGTTGGACTACATTCTTATGGGTATTGTGTCGCTTACATGGAGGAGCAGCAGAGAAGACCCGAGGTGCACATCGTTGCACGCACGAGGAGTAAGTGTGCCCAGTCTCCCCTTCTCATTTGGTTCCGTTAAGTGTTGATCCTATGCAGTCGTGTATTCTACTGGGCTCTTCATTGTGTGATGCTCTGCGTATTAGTTTATATGGCTAGGGATCTATGGTTGCGTTGTTTATTAAAACGTTGGTTGTTTAAAAATGATGCACGTGAGATACCCACTGAATGACTGAACACAACCTTCCAGGTTTTGCTCCTAGTGCGATTTGGTAATGTTACAGCCCCTGCAGAGCCAAATAGATTATACTTCTCTGAGATAGAAGTCATTGCAAGAATATTGTGTGGGGGTGATTTTCTTCATGTGTGATGCAGTTGTCGCTTGCGGTACCATGTCCACTGGTGAGATGTATTTGGGAGATTGCACTGTGCCCAGTTTCTTGATCCACCACTTAAACCAATTCCCTACACCAAGGTGCAAAAAGCTCCTCAATCAGTTGGAGCATCCAGCCACCAAGCTTCCCCTGATTGTATCTTCTTCGTTAACACTTGTCAACCAGCACCACACCCTCTGATCTTTATACCAAGAATCTCAATGAAATTGAGGTGTGGGAGGAGGGAAGGGAAGCTGCAACTATGGGTGCTGACGGTATCTTGCTGCACTACAGCTGACAAGGAAAATACAGCTGAGAGGAGAAGATTGTATTTAGAGATTGACACATGGGCCCCACCATTTTTTTGACAATTTTATTTGAACATTATGTGTCTTTGCCTATTGGGTTGACATCACATCCTAAAAACAGCCCATTTTAGTTCCACCCTGGATTAAAACCAGAGTGCAACGGCCTAGAGTGGTTAAAATGTCCAGCATTGACTAGTGAGGACTGAGGACTAGCTTTTTCTTTCCTCCTCAAAAGAATGTAGCTGAGATTGCTATTCTATTCATGTTTCAAATTCATTTTGTTTTCAGCTTGCTATAATGCATTTCATTTGCATATTATTCTTACAGTGTTGCTTGTCCTCTGTGTATTCCTTTTTTTCTGCAGAAACAGCATCCATGCACAACACCTGATAGATTGAATGCCTTTGATGAAGCAAGTTGTTCCAGAAACAGGGATGTTTGCCTGTGACGGTGAGGAGAGTAACCCTGACAGGATCAGTGACCTACCGGACGAGTTGCTGCTCCATGTCATGTACTTCCTAACACTGCAGGAGGCAGTGCAGACAAGTCTGCTGTCACGGAGGTGGCAGAACCTCTGGGCATCTTTGATGTGGCTCTACACCGATGCGGCCAAGTTCAGCAGCATGGGAACTTTCAAGAACTTTGTTGACAATTTGGTCATGTACCGAAACTCTTTGCCGGAGCCAGTGCCACTGGATGCGTTTTTTATTTCTGACATCTGCAACAACTCCGATGATTCCCTTGAATATTCTGACATCCATCCGTGGATTCGCCATGCCCTTGATAGCAATGCCTGGGCTCTAGGCATACTGAAGCATTCTGGCCCCAAGCCCCTTTCTATAGAGGGTTATCCCTTCCCATTCACCTCGGTGCACTTGAAAATTTTAGGCCCATTTTTCGGTAGATGACTGCTTTGTCCAGAACCTCTCCATCTGCTGCCCAGTGTTAGACGATCTAGAGTTGACAAGTTGTGCCATCCATGTCACCATATTTTTGTCAACTAGTTTGAAGAGTTTGACCATTACCATTTACCAGTACACAGAATGATGAAGATGTCCCTGGAGAGTTTCAGTATCTTGTGATACATGTGCCAAACCTAGTCTCCCTGAGACTAGAAGAGATACCTAGAAGAACTATTCACCTCGCGGATGTGTCATCAGTGAGAACAGCCTCAATTTACTTTTTTTCACTCTCTTTCCCGAACCCTCAGATTCCCTGCAGTATTATTAGTGCTCTGTCAAATGCCATGGACTTGACATTGGTGTCTCCATCTGTCTTTGAAGATGTATGCCATCTACTTTAGATTTACTTTTGCTCCAATGTACCATTTTTGTGTATCTTTTGAAACTTTTCTGGACCTGTTTTCAGGTGTTGCCAAAGGTATTACAGCGTGATCTTCAAAGGTGCAAGACATTCAGCTACTTCAAACGGTTGCATCTTGGCGAGTGGTTTCTGCATGGTGGGTGCTATCCACTAATATGCTTTCTTCGGCACTCGCCTGGTATAGAAAAAGTTGTCCTGCAACTTGACGAGGCAAGATATACTACCCCCCTCTTCAATGAGGTTTCTGCTTATTAATTGAATTTAATAATGGTTTCTTTCATCTACCAGAGCAGAGATGATGACTATGAGAGGCTTCCAAATGCTGATGCTGAAATAGATCCTCCTTGCGTGGAAGCAGTAAAAATGTTAAATCACAATCCACTGCGACCCACAGAATGATAAAAGAGCCCAGATCATCGTGCGCATCTTATCAGGGCATCTTTGCCCTCTCCCTAATATCAAAATCAAGTCCATTAAAATTCAGGTTTAGGATGGTAAGTTCCTTAAAATCCTCCTTGCACGCTTGCAGAATTGTGAAATTTACACCTTGCTTGCCTAAAATTGAACTAGCTATCTATGTACCAAGGAAATTGACAAACGTCATTGTTATATTTATGTGTTGTTGCAGGTGATATGCATTTGGTGACCTGGTAGCTATCTGGCCATGGATTAGAGCTTCTGGCACCTGGAGCTGCATTGATGACGGTACTTGTTATTTGGCAATTGCAACTGCCTGTACACCAAACTGATGTCTTTCTTTAGCGTTTTGCTTGCTACCATTATGATTTCGCTGACCTTTTTGGCGTAAAGCTTTTCTTCGCGGTATTGTGGAGCATAACACTTGTCTGGTAAACCATGCTGCGATTCTGCGTTTGGTAAAATGGTCCATGCCGTTCTTCCAGCTTGATTTTTTTTTGGTCGTGCTTGTGCTTGTGAAGTGGAAAGAAATGTGCATTGAGATTGTTGCATATCTTTTCACCATGACTCAGGATCGAAGGTTGGGAAAATCTGTGCCCTGTTTTCCTTTCGATTATTGAACTATGGTTCTCTCAATTTGCCTGTCTGCAATTTGTTCCATGGGCTGAAAGACAAAAAGGGATGGGCAGACTACAGAAGTACAGATCATGCCATTGCTACAAGGGATGGGCAGGCGACTTTTCCTTGGTCGATACAAGAATATTCAGTAGTACTGAAGTGTATCCCAAGCTCCACAACATTTCAGTCGACCAGCTATTCCCTGCCTGTCTCTTTCAGTATATCTGAACCGCCCTACTGCACTGTTTCCATATCTGAACCGTTGACTTCTACTGCAGACTTTGCATCTGCCAAGCCATATAACCTTGAACGTTTCATTGCGGAATCTATCCATGCAAATTGCAAGACGTTCACCTGTCAACGTCACCAGTTGCAGCCAGGCAGTATGGTCAAACCTCTTGTTAACAAGGCGCCAGTTTGACTCGAACTCTGGCCTGTGCCCCATGTAGCCTCGTCTGCGATCAAGAACTGTGCAAGCCGATGCTGCGTGCAACGGCAACGGCCTCTTCTTTGCTCACCGCTGTACGGTGTATACTTTGTCCGTACTAAAAAAATGAAGTTATTTTGGAAATATAAATCATGAATAACTTTAAAGTTGTTGAGTTTGAAAATGTGAAAACCATATATATAGATTTGTCTTGAAAAATACTTTTACAAAAATTTACATATATCACTTTTTGATAAACATCTTTATAAAAATGAGTAGTTAAAGTTATGCTTTGAGGACTGTTTCGCTTTCTAAAACGACTTTATTTTTTTTAGTACGAAGGGAGTATAGTCTAATCGAGTTTGGTCAGTGCGCACCCGAGGATGTGTACAATTGTTTAGGACACACTGACGACGACACCGTGCATGTCAGGATAATACTACCTCCGTTTCTTTTTATCGGTTGTTCTTACTTCCCAAGAATCAAATATACTCCACTTTGATCATATATATATATATATATATATATATATATATATATATATATATATATATATATATATCAATATTTATAGTATAATTAGTATCATTAGATAGATTATTGAATCTATTTTCATAATAAAGTTGTTTGCAGATAAAAATATTGTTAATATTTTGTACAACCCTACTTAAAGTTGACAAAATTTGACACGCATGTTCCCATAGTGACAAATATAAAGGGACAGATGGAGTATATCCAGAGTCCTAGTGTGGGAGGAGAAATCTTTGGTAACCATTAGTTATTCAATTAAACAAGAAAAGAAACTGAGAGCAGAAAATGTTTGGTGGCCTTTGAAAAAGGGTGCTCTGAGACCTGTCACTCGGGCCTCGGCGACAAGCTCAACAAAATTTGTGCTTAAAAAGAACACTAGTGAACATGCACGTGCGACACGCACGTGTGTAGAAAACATTTGTAGTTTTTATTTGTCATTCTCTAGCTTGTTTGCAGCTACCACTTTGCCATATATTAGTTAAAAAAACAATTTGCTATTTAACTGTTATATTAAAATATTTGCTCATGCATTCCTTAAAAGGTTTAGTGGTAAAAATATATTGGCAGTGACAGTTTGTTACATATAAATCAGTTATAAGCTGAACAGACAACAGGCAAAACACACAGATGGGTGTTTCAAGGAAAATAGATATCCATACCGCAGAGGTTATCCGGTTCACCTAAAATATTGGCACATAGGAATAGAACCCAATTAAGGCATGCATCTAAGTCGTCATCAAATCCTATAAGGTTCTATGAGAAACTGATATCGGACCTGTTCTTTGGTCTTCAGCTGCGCTACAAATCATTGTCTCACTTTTTTCCTTGGCATTGAAATTGTATTATTTAAAGCAGAGCCAACTGGAACACCATAGGATCTTGAGCCACCGGCATTCTCATCCTCGGCCTACAGTAGTTGAGGTAAATAACAATATGAACCAAAATAATCTGAGAAGCTACCTGAATGTCATCAGAAACTCAAGGTCTCACAAAATGACCCTAAAATCTGCACATTTCTTAAAATAAAATATAACTAACATTTTGGTGATGTTTGTAAAATGTTTTGGTTTGAACAAACAAAAAAAGATTCAGAAAAACACTAAATGCAAGTTAACACATTAAGACACTGAATGGAGAAAAATAGTTCTCTATACCTCCAGAGTGGTTAAAATATAAACGCTGTCACTGAATGAACTCATTATTGGTTACACTGAGCAGAAGGACCAAAAAGTCTTGGTAACCATTAGTTATTCAATTAAACAAGAAAAGAAACTGAGAGCAGAAAATGTTTGGTGGCCTTTGAAAAAGGGTGCTCTGAGACCTGTCACTCGGGCCTCGGCGACAAGCTCAACAAAATTTGTGCTTAAAAAGAACATATAAGGGGTTTTTGGACTACTTCGCTTCACGTTTTTTTTAGCTAAACAAGTTTAGCTCCATGCACTCTATTCAAGTAAAAACGGTGGAGTTATAAGAACACCTAAAGAGATTGGTCCTTCATAAATTCTTTTTTTTTTTTTGTAAAGCTACTTCACGGTGGAGTTTGTAGAGCTGAATTTGTGGAGCAGTCCCAAACACCCCTGTCCAGTCTCCGTCCTCGTCCTCAAATGAGCATTAAGGTTCAGTTTGTCTCCTTGTCGGGCACCAATCACAAGGCACATTTGACGTTGTCGAGCACAGAAGCGCGTATCGATCAGGAGAAGAACCGCGTCCACTTGCGCTGTCTTGTACTCCTAAAACGTTTCGTAAGCAATGTTTGAATGATTTATAATAATACTCTCCTATAGTATAATTTTGCTTCATATGACAATCGACGCACCTTTGAAGCCGGCAATGGCTATTGGCTAGCCTATACTTGTGTAGTCGATGTTCGATGACCATACAATACACCAATGTGGCGTGAGTCGTGCTAGACGATCGATGGCTTGCACGAGCGTCAAGTTGGAATATTTTTGAGTCTGCCTACTCACCGTTCAGTTATTCTGTTGTTTGGTACAAAAGCACAAAACAACCGAATTCTACCAATTCACTAAATTGGTTGTTTTGAAGCTCCGTAATAACCGAATGTTTGAAACCCATAAAACAACCGAATGCAAATGAAAATAAAAAAAGGTTGTTACAAAACAAAAGAAACAACCATATTAAAAATAAACAAATCAGAAACTAAAAAGCCACAAATAATTCAGGAAAAAACTGATGTAAAAAAACAAAAAAAACAAAAAAAATAATCTAAGGGATTAATTGCTGAAAAATGTTAAAAAAATTCTGCAAAGCAAAGATTATTTGCAAAAATGAAAACATAAATACAAATAAAAACACATGGGATTCCATAATCAATATCTGCATGGTACACCTAATAGGGATCAACAGCCTGTTCGGGAGGTCGTAAACGATCGTGGATTATTTACTGCTGGCTAGTTTGGTGTGAGAGAAAAACACTGTTCCCGGCTGGAAATTTACGATCGTTTACGAGCAAGCGAACAGGCTGCAGAGCCACAAAAATTATAGTAAAAAAGGATTTTATACATACAAACTTAACTTTACAAAATTGAACAGCTGTAAGACAATATGTAAAAAATTTAAACAAACAGAAAACATAAAGAATGACTGCCTCAATGACATTGACAACATGAGAAAGCATATATATACATAAACAATAACGAAAAAAACTATATATAAATATATAAAAACAAAGTAGCACTTTAAATATTACAGTAATATAGAAATTTTGGTTCAAACAACCATTAAATAATAAGCTCAGATAAAAAATAGAAATGCTACGACGCATACGTCCAACACGTCGGACGCGCGCCCGACTACCATTCGTGACTTCACCGACCGCGCCTCGTCTTATCCGCCCGCCCGATGCCGCTTCACTTGCTCCCCCCGTACTCGCACTTCACCCGCTCCGCCCGCTGCCCCGCAGTCGCTCTCTCCCGCAGTCGCACTCCGCCCGTTCCCCCGCCCTCGCTCTCTCCTGCACTCGCTCTCCGCGTCGCTTTCCTGCCCACTCTTCGCGCCATCGCCGCGTGAGCTCCCTCCCTCCCTCCGTCCCTCAGTCCCTCGCCTCTCCGCAACCTCCCTTCGCACGCGAGCTCGCTGCACGCGCGCCCGTCCGTGCTCCCTTCCTCCCTCCGTCCCTCGCCCTCCATGACCTCCATGCACCCCCACTCTCCCTGCGACCCGGCTCCCGCACCCCATCGAAGATGAGGACGACGGCGGTGGCTCCGACGAGGTAGGTTGCATAGATATCTGGATCTGAGGCCTTGCTCCTCCTCCTCTAGATCTGAATCTGAGCCCCCCTCTCTCCTCCTCCTCCTCCTCCTTCTCCTCCTGCTCTGGATCTAAGGGATGCGGCGGTGGCTAGGGTTCCAGTGAGCTCTCGGGGGGTGGTTTTTTTTGGATGTTGCAACAGATGATTTTGAATGTTGCAATGTTTTTTTTGTTGTTGTTGCAACAGATGTTTTTGTGATGTTGTAGTAGTACTGCTTGAGATGTTGCAGTATGTTTCAGTTGCTTCAATCTCATGTTGCAGTAGTCGTTCCATGTTGTTGCAAGTGTTTTTATTTCGAGCGTTGTTTTATATGCTTCACATCAGTGTTGCAATAATATGTTCCAAATGTTTCAGCTCCTTCAACCTATTTGTTGCAACCGTTTATTCGGTGTTGTTGCAATAATATATTACAAATGTTTCAGCTCCTTCAACCTATTGTTGCAACAGTTTGTTCCGTGTTGTTGCAATAATATGTTTATGGTGTTTCAGCTGCTTCAGCCTAATGTTTCAGCTGTTGTTCCTTTTGTTGTTGCAATAATATGTTCATAGTGTTTCAACTGCTTCATCCTAATGTTGCAGCTGTTGTTTCTTGTTGTTGCAATATATATGTTTATGGTGTTTCAGCTGCTTCATCTTAATGTTTGCAGTAGTTGTTTTCCGTGTTGTTGCACGTGTTTTATTCCAACTTTCTATGTTGTTAGGCCGGGGAGGGGCGAGCAGGGATGAACGGGGGTGCGTGGTTCGCCGGGGCCTAGCGGGCGGAGGTGCTGGGGCCAGCGGACGTGGGGTGCTGTGGACGTGGGGGGCGCTGGGCATGCAGCATGCTCGTCGTGGGCGTGGGGCGGACGCGACAGGCTGCGGGGGCGATCTAGGGGCGTGCGGACTTGCACAACACAGAGGCTAGCGGGGCTCTTCGTAGACATCGTAGGTCGCGGGTTCGTCAGTGTTAGCGGGGCTCTTCGCTCAACGAAGACGTAGCAGCGGCAGTTTGCGTGGGCGCACGATCTCAGGGTGGCGGCGGCGGTCCATGCTGCTGCCCCGGCCTCGTAACATCGCCAGCGGGTCCACTCCTTGCGCGCATCACGGGAGGCGTGCCGGTAGCGTGCGGTGCAAAACTAGGAAGGAAGGAGGAGGACGCTGAGAGAATGCGTCCACAGAACAGTCCGATGGATCCATATCCACAGGCGCTGGCGCTTAAAAAAAATGCAGGCTGCTTGTCGACCTGTGTCACGCGTTGGCCATGTCGCAGCGGCAGAACTAGCAGATCTGCGGGGCGACGCTCCCGGACGTCCCGGCCATCCTGGACGGCCTCCGCGCCGTCGGCCTCACCAATCATACGGCTCAGAATCCGAACAACCGGTTAATGTATAGCATATCTGATTATATAAATAAACAATGCTCCAAAGAGAAAGAGGTCTGCCTTCTCTACATCATGTTGGCTTGAGTTTATTATAGTTCTATTGTAATAAGGCCTTAGTTTCTTGCTCGAAAATTACACCCTATTATATCGAACGTTGGACACATGTATGGAATATTAAATATAGACTAAAAAATAAATAATTGCACAGATTATGACTACTTTACGAAACGAATCTTTTAAGCCTAATTAGCCAATGATTTGATAATAAAGTGCTACAGTAACACATGCGCTAATAACGGATTAATTAGACTTCATAAATTTGTCTCACGCATTACTCATAGATTCTGTAATTTATTTTTTTATTAGTATTCAAACCACACATGTGACACCTCGTATAACAGCCGACGTCACGTCTAAAACTTTTCGCTCTGGAACTAAATAAAATTACCAAGAGCAGACTGTAGCTTCGACAAGTACAGAACTGAATTGTTGACGTTTCAACACGTCCCGTGGCGGCTCAGACCTCGCAATAGTGCCCGCAAGTAGGCCAATTGACCGTTCTCCTGTCCCGTCACTATCATTGGATAATAATACAGTGACACCATGTCCTGCAATTTGCATGAATCTCAGTGAAAATTATTTTTTAAAAAATCGTTTCGGTTTCTTCGTTCACACTTCACAGTAGGAGTAGTATAGGAGAGTATATTTCTGTATTTCGCCCACGTTTTGAACTAGGCCTCTTGTCTGAGGATGCTGAAAACCGATGAATTTTTCCACGGACGAAAAAAAAGTTCAACTCTGCACAAGCTTCACCGAATGCATTGCTGTGCGGTCAGAAGCCAAGTATAAACATCACAACACAAAAAGCCCCCATGTTGACTTTAACCTTGACCTGTCCCCCATAATAAAGCTTGAGCAGAAACCAAGAACTCTGCAGGCAAGCCAACGACGCAGGCTGCTCGTGCAATGGCCTCGTCCCACGACCTCACCGCCATGCTCCTCTTGCTCTTCTCCATCCTCTCCGGCGTGTTGACGCCGCTGCAAGTCCAGGCGCAGCAGCCCTACGGCAGCCAGATCGCGGACTGCACTAACCAGCACAACTCCTCCGGCCTGCTCGGCTACTTCTGCGGCGCCGGCAGCGCGCCGTCGTGCCCGACCTTCCTCACCTTCACCGCGCGGGCGCCGCGCTCCAGCCCGGCCTCCATCGGGACGCTCCTCGGCGCCGACCCCGCCACCGTCTTGGCGCCGCCCAACGAGCAGGCCGCCGCCGCTGGGGCGGATGCGGACGCGCCGCTCCCGGCGGGGACCCGGGTGCTGGTCCCGGCGACGTGCGCGTGCACGGCCACGCCGGGCGACGGGCGGTTCTACCAGCGGAACGCCAGCACGTACGTCGCGGCCTCCGGCGACACGCTGCTCATCATCGCCAACGACACGTTCCAGGGCCTGACGTCGTGCCAGGCGCTGGAGGTGCAGGCGCTCCGCGGCGCGCCGCCGCAGAGCCTTCAAGCCGGCCAGCCCCTCGCCCCCGTGCCGCTCCGCTGCGCGTGCCCGACCGCGGCGCAGGCCGCGGCGGGGGCCAGGTTCCTCGTCACCTACCTCGTCGACGTATCCGACGAGCTCGCCGCCGTGGCCGCGCGGTTCGGGGTCGACGCCGCGACCGTCGCGGAGGCCAACCAGCTGCAGCCGCCGTTCACCATATTCCCATACACCACCCTGCTCATCCCCGTCGCCGCGCAGCCGAACGTGTCGCGCATCCAGACGCCGCCGCCGCCTCCCCCGCCTCCGCCGGTGGTTGCGCCTGCGCCGGGGAAGAAGAGCGGTAGCCGTGTCGGGGTCTACATTGGCGTTGCCGTGGCGGTGGTTGCCGTCGCTACGATTGCCTCTGCTGGAGCTTTCCTTGCCCTCAGGGCGAGGAGGAGGCGAGCCGGCGCCGTTCTAGCCGGCGCCGAAGTAGTGGCCAAGAAGGAAGGTAAGGCAGGCGACGACACGGCGGCGACGTCGTCGGGTTTCGGCGAGTTCTCCCTCTCCACCAGCGAGGCGTTCTCGAGCATTTCCGTGACGGACATCAAGTCGTCGCTGAAGGTGTACACCTACGCGGAGCTCAAGGCGGCCACCGACGACTTCAGCCCGGACCGCAACATCGGCGGGTCGGTGTACCGCGCGGCGTTCAACGGCGACGCCGCGGCCGTCGAGGTGGTCGACCGGAACGTGTCGACGGAGGTGGATCTGATGCGGAAGATCAACCACCTGAACCTGATCCGCCTCATCGGCCTGTGCCACCACCGCGGGCGGTGGTACCTCGTCACCGAGTACGCCGAGCACGGCGCGCTCCGGGACCGCCTGCTCGCGGCCGCCACGGGCGCGGCGGCGCCGCTGACGTGGGCGCAACGGGTGCAGGTGGCGCTGGACGTCGCCGAGGGGCTCAGGTACCTGCACGAGTACGCGCGCCCGCCGTGGGTGCACATGGACGTCAGCAGCGGCAGCGTCCTCCTGGCCGGCGACGGGCCCCGCGCCAAGCTCCGGGGCTTCGGCGCCGCGAGGGCCATCACGGGCGCCACCGCCGGCGCCGATGGGGAAGAGGAGGCGCTGTTCACGATGACAAGCCGCATCGCGGGGACGCGCGGGTACATCGCGCCGGAGTACCTGGAGCACGGCGTGGTGTCGCCCAAGGCGGACGTGTACTCGCTCGGCGTCGTGCTCCTGGAGCTCGTCACGGGCAGGGACGCCGAGGAGCTGGTGGGCGACGGCGTGGGCGACCCGTTCGTCGCGCTGCGCGAGCTCGTCGAGGAGCTCGACGGCGGCGGCGGCGCCGTGCTGCAGCGGCTGGAGGAGCTCGTGGACCCGGTGCTGCCGGCGGGGAGCTGCCCGCAGGACGCCGTGGTCATGGTGGTCAGGCTCATCGAGAGGTGCGTCAGGCAAGACCCGGCGCGCCGACCCACGACCGGGGCGGTGGCGCAGCGCCTCCTCAAGCTGTCGGGGGTCTCGGTGCTCAGCTGGCGGAACTCGCCGGAGTCGCCGCCCCGCAGCTCCGGCAGTGGAAAAGGCCTCATGTACTAGTAGAGTAGTAGCCAATGGCCATGCGACGCGAATTGTCAAGGTACCACATAGAAATCTTGTGGTACTTTCACTTTTGAGTTGAATTTTGTCCACCACGAAGAAAAAAAACATCAGTGTACACGTGTATGTAGTATATTTGATTGTATTCATGCATGCGCAAAACGTAGATATATGGAGCAAATCATTTCCAGGCTTCAAAAGTAGAGCGAAAGCTCTGCAGTGCCGCTTGCTGTGTGTAACTACGACAATGCACGCTAAAAGTTTGGCGCTCGATTTCACCGCCGCACTTTTGGCAAGCCCGCATTTAGATGTGTCCAGTTAAGGAAATTGACCAAACAGATCCTTAATGATTTAAGTTGTGTAGGAAAGTTTCCTATGTGCTCAAAGAAGTTTTGTTCTACATTTCTATGGGGTGGTACGGAATGCAGTGGCGTAGTGTATGATTCCATATGAACTTTATTTTGGCCTGTTCGGATGGTATGGTTTTGGAGGAATTTGGATGGTTTGGAAGAATTCTGGAGGAATTTATGAAAGAAAAATACTGTTTTGGATGAAAAAAGAAGCGGATCTAAGCCGGATTTAAGGGCACGCGAATATGTCTTCGGGACCACCAACACATAAACCACGTCAAACCAAGAGAAATTAATATCCAACAGAATGATTCAAATTTCTCATAGAATTTTTTCGAGTGTGAAAATCCTTATCCTTATTCAATGAGTAATTGAAAGGGTAAATGCATTTTTCGACATGTGGTCAATAGGTTGTACTTTCTTCCTTAACCCAGTGACATGTTAGTCTTTTATTTTCCCAGTAAGTCTATGTACTTTGAATTCCTATGACCTTTCGACATTTTGTGGTGTTGCGAGTTATTATATATACAACACACATCTTATGTTTTTTTTGTATTAGCTATTAGTATGTTTCACGACCCCGAATTTCTAAAAAAAAAAGAAAACAACTACATCTATTTTTTTATGACCCCTGTGTTCATTAAAAATTATAACAAAGATATTCATCCGAGAGGTAATCATTCGCGGCTTTTAAGTTTGTCGGAATATCAAAATGAGGTCATAATAAAGCGATGAAAACGGATCGGATATGGACGGATATTACCGATATTATATTTGTTTTCATATTTCTGTTCGGATTCGGATTCGAATACGGATAGTGTCAACTATGTCGGATAGGATACGATTGGATATCGACATCATAAATATGCGATTTGAGTATTCGGATACGGATACGGTATCGGATGTTGGATATCCGGACTCGGATACGGACAGATCTCAACCCCTCTAAATGGATTCTGTTTCAAATACGGTCGGAAAATATCCGTACCGTTTTCATCCTAGTAATAACAGGTGACCCAGGTTCAAATCCCGGCAAATGGAATCAATATTTGTTTGTTCCCTTTTCTTTTCTTATGCGCCTTTTTTTGTTATTTTTGCTATCTTGACTCTGACCGTCCATTCAGTGATCGGACGGCGATGCTGCCCCCGCCGTAGGGTTCAACGGAACCATCCCCAAGTCCCCAACCTCAGCAACGCATCCCTTTCCCACCGGAAAAAGTCTACTTAACCCCCCACCTATCAACCATGGTCTACTTCACCCCTAAACTATAAAACCGTATATTTTACCCCCTGAACTTTTCAAAACTGTCTATTTTACCCCCTGGACGATTTTCGACGGTGGTTTTGCTACAGTAACGGTGGTTTGCTACGCTACTTGTGGTTTCACCTTTTTCTTTTTTTATTTATTTTCGCTGAATCTTTGAAAAATCATAAAATGGAAAATCCAATTTTGTTGGACTCCACATGAGTAGATCTACATAGTTAACATATAATGTGGTATGCTTTAGTACAAAGGTTTTGCTGTACCTTTAGATTAATTGGAAAATCTAATTTTGTCTGTAATTAATTAAAATTTATCTATAACTAAGTTATACATGATCCAATGAGTACGAAATTTTTACTATAGTTCAAGCATACAATAATTAGCCTACCATAAAAATTTCACCATAATTGGACCACAGAAGCTGCAGCTATGAATTGTTCCAATTAATTACAGACAAAATTGGATTTTCCAATTAATCTAAAACTACAGCAAAAAATTTGTACTAAAGCATATCATATTATATGTTCATTGTGTAGATCTACTCATATGGAGTCCAACAAAATTAGATTTTCCATTTTATAATTTTTCTATGATTTACTATGATTTTTTAAAGATTCATCAGAAATAAATAAAAAAGAAAAAAATAAAACCACCATCACTATAACAAAATCACAGTTACTGTAGCAAAACCTCTGTCGAAAATCATCCGGCGTAAAATAGACAGTTTTAAAAAATTCAGGGGTAAAATAGATGGTTTAATAGTTTGGGGTGTGAAGTACACCATGGTTAATAGGCGGGGGGTTAAGCGACTTTTTCCCTTTCCCGCCTGCGCACGCCGCCGCCGGCGATGGTCGCCTCCGCCGACGACGTCGCCCCGTCAACCGCCTCCTCCTACCTCGACCCCTCCTACTGGTTCGCTTTCCCTCCCTTCTCTTCTTCACCCTACCCCATCCTGACCGAGCAGAAGCAGCAGGCAATCTGACTGACTCTGACGCGACAATGGACGACGGCCTGGCCGTGCGGCCGCCGCTCGCAGGGACGCGCGGTTCGGGAAGGAGGAGCACTACGAGTGGTTCAAGGACTTCTCCCACTTCCGCCACCTCCTCGCGCCGCTCCTCTCCCCGTCCCTCTCGGTGCGTTCCCTTCCCTTGCCCTCTCCCTCCTCCTCCTCCTCCTCCTCCTTTTGCCCCCAATCCTATCCTGTCGCGGAACGTCAGTGGTAAAGAGGAGCTCTGTTTGCGTGGGTGTAGGTCCTCGAGGTCGGGTGCGGCAACTCGCGGCTCGGGGAGGAGCTCCTGCGGGAGGGCGTCGCCGGCGGCATCACCTGCGTCGACCTGTCCCCCGTCACCGTCCAGCGGATGCGCGACCGCCTCGCCGCTCAGGGCACCAAAGGTATATTTACTGGCCTTTCCTCGCCTGTAGAAGAGGCCCAGCACCATTTGGGTTGAGATTTTGGTCCTTTCTTCTTGAAGGCGTGGATGTTGTGGTGGCGGACATGCTCGATCTGCCGTTTGAGCAAGAGAGCTTTGACCTTGTGATTGAGAAGGGCACTATGGTATGGAATATTCATGAGCTTCTTCCATTCTGTGTATTGCAAGTAATTCTTGCACAATTGCGCAAATACTGATTAAAATGGATGAGCATTTAATCTAGAACCTGAAGGATAATTGGCGGTTAAGCATCTAATGTGTGCCCATAGTGCCTTGAAGTCATATAACTACTACAGACTGGCCAGAAAGGCAATCCCATGACCTCAGTTTGAGGGGTACATGTCGAGGTTTGGCCGACGCTTTAGTGTGCTAACCATATTACCGTGTATTGGAAGATAACCAGACAGCTATTTTTAGCACCATTGTTCACATGTTAACAAGAACAAGAGAGGCTCGTGCAAAATCTCAACATGTACTGCCCGGTTAAAAATTAAAACTTGAAGGATGGCTTGTTGCCTAGCGTTGAAATGAACTGATTCGTCTTTAGATGCAATACATCCATTTTACAACTTTTATTTAACAATAGTACAACAATATGTTGGAGTTGCGAAATGGTTTCAAAGCAGAACTTCTGCTGAAGTAAAATATATTCAGACAGGGAAGAGGACCTGGTCTGACATTCATGTCATCAATTAATCATCATTGGAAACAACCCACAACATGATGTATTCCATTCATTCTAATGGTTAGCGCTATTATTTTACATGATGTTGTATGTTACACTTAACAAAAGACCATCCTTTTGTACAGGATGTGTTGTTTGTGGACAGTGGCGATCCATGGGACCCCAATCCTACAACAGTGGATAACGTGATGAAAATGCTTAAATGTATCCACAGGGTTTTGAAGCCAGAAGGCGTCTTTGTATCAATTACCTTTGGACAGGTTAGGGAGATTTACCAACAATCTTCTGTCAGTCTTCTTTTGTTTTTTCCACCTTTCGGTTTGGTCTGAAGATATTTCTTCTACCTATTTACAGTATATAAATGTGCGCATTACATAGGAATGGGGTTTCTTTTTGAATGAAACCACTTTTCTCGTAGAACTATGTGTTACCGCACCATTGCTACTGGAAGATGATATTGTGAAATAGTTAAAGACTGTCTTTCCTATAGGATTAAATAAATAAGTAAAGATGCAAAAGTGGATCTGAACTGAAGGCGGAATTGATGTCTTATTCTTTTTTATCTATTAATCTTCTGTTCTCAATGAAGTACTACTTTTCATATGTCAGCCACACTTTCGACGGCGATTTTTTGAAGCCCCTGAGTTTACATGGTGTGTTGAGTACAGTACCTTTGGCGATGGCTTCCATTATTTCTTCTACACTCTTAAGAAGGTTAATTATGTTCACTTCTATTGAACTCACTTGAGCCTATCAGTTTAGCTTGAATATTTACCTCATACAAATTAAGATTCTTCCATTATACAAGTTTTTTTATTGCTGCAACTACTTTCCCCTAGCGAAAAGCTATCATCTTAATTATTTGCCTTTCCTTAATCTCTAGGGCAAGAGATCACTGGAATCCAGCAGTTACCAAAATATACTACCTGCTGCTCCAAGAATAAATATGGTCCACGAAGAGCTCGAGAGCGAGGATTTTATATTCCTCACAAACCTTGATGAGCCATGAGCCGTGATTGGCAGCTTAACAAGCAACTGAGCTAACACATCAAAAGGGAGACCGGTCCAGCATTGGTGATCCTGCACCCCGTGGTGATGTTTTTTTTTTTTTCTGGGCAGCAAATGGGAATGATGCCTGTAAAATGTGTGATTTAGGATAGAATTAAATTTTGAGATTTTTGTCTAGTAATGCTATAATATAATACTGCAGTCTAGAAATTTATGTATGATCTTGTTTAAACATTATGACTTCCCTTTTGAAACCTATTGTTTCGACTTCTGGACATATGGAATGAAATTGCATTATTTCTGCTGTTATGTGAAATCCTTAAATCAGAGTACTTGTTAACTCGGCCATTCCTTTTCTTTTTCAAAGTTCATGTTGTTTTTTTATTTTTCAATAATTAATTCATGATGCTGTTAGACGCTGAATTCTCACCATTTTTTTTTGAGGAAAACTTTCACCTAACTCCAGCCTTTAATTTAGTGTTACAAACTAAATAAAGATGAAAATTTGAAGCTGGCCCGGTAGGATTGGGCGCCTGCTCCGGGTGCTGGCTGGCCCGTCCTAGAGGGCGTGCCGGGGCCGTACCTGGCCCAGTAGGATTGGGCTGTGCTTTACGGGCCTGTGCCGAGCCGGGCCGGGCAGCCCATATTCCTTCTATACGACTCACCTACGACAGCAGTCAGCACACAGAAAAGCCAAACCCGACCTCCGTGTCGCCGGCGCCCGGCGGGATGGCTTCGTCGGCGGCGTACCCTGACGCGGACGAGAACCTGGAGGCCATCATCACCCGCATCGAGCAGAAGTCCCGAAAGATCGAGACCCTCCTTAAGCAGTACGCCCCTCTTTCCCTCTCCTCTCGACCCTCTCCACCCCTCACCTGCTTTTGATTCGCCCGCTCATTCCTCCGCGGCGTGGGGGCAGGTCGAAGCCGGTGGAGGCCCTGAAGACGGCGCTCGAGGGGTCGCCGCTCAAGACCCTCGACGAGCGATGCAAGGTTCGTTCGGTCTTGATATGGCTCGTCTCGTTTCTTCCGTGGATTCGATCTGGGTTTCTTGGATTGTTCATTCATGTCGGTTGCGCGCAGTCGGCGAACTGGATCGTGGTGCACCGCGCGATGATGGCGATCAGGGACGTCGACGGCATGTTCAACTCCCTCGATCCCGAGTACTACGATATCCTCATGAAGTAAGAGATACAACGTCTCCCCTGCTCCTTCCTTCCCAGATCCATATTTACTGGTCAGAGAAGGTCAGTGGTTTGCAATTCGAGTCCTGGCAATCACCAATTCCTAGTTGAGATTCCACAAGTAGATAACAATCACTGTATTATAAATTTTGTTGCATTGATCCACGGTGATCGTGTAATAATGGTATTGCTACAAAACTTTAGTTTTTTATTTGACATCAGTTTTGTGCCGCGGGCGACCATTGATGATTAGAACAGTTATGCTGTACCTAACATTGGTGATTTTCATTCTATCATGGTTGTTATGATTTGTCGTGCTGCTGTGTAGCTGGTTGGGATTTTAGGAAATTTTGTTTTGCTGCTGGAGTCTAGATGTTGCTTAATTGTGTGTTAATTATTGGGAAAATACATGAGAGAAAACACACAATGGAATTGGATTATACCATTACTTTTTGTGGTCAAGATGATAGAACATTTCGATTATTTTATGGGACTGTACAACTTCCAGTAAAAAATGAGTGCATTCTAGAGTGCATGCAGTCAATCTATTTTATCCTTGGTAACAGTATCTTTATGTTTGTTTGGATCGACCATATGATTAGCAGTTCAGTGTAAAAAATTATTATAATTCGATTGGCCGTACAAGTAATTTCGAATAGGAATTGCTGATCAAAGTAATGCTTTGGATTGGATGACACACTGTTTTGTGAAAACTGTTCTATAAACATCAGTGTACCATTGACAAAATGACAATGAGTTTTGAGTTGTATGACTCAATACCTGAACAAGCTCTGTTCTGTAAACTACAGTGTACTATTGATAAAATGAAAATGAGTTGTATGACTCAATACCTGTACAAGCTTTGGATAGTATGGGATGCAGTTGGATGTGTGCATTTCTTGTTTAATATTGCTGTACATGATCGAATGAACATATGTGTATGCTGTTCAATATTCCTACGCTTGTCCACGTTATCACATCATCCTTATCTCGGTTTCACATTATTAAAGGTCGCTGTCATGCTGTGCCACTCACCTTAGAACTGTGGTAAAATTAAGTTAGCTGTACATCATTTTACTCACATGTATCTCATTATTTCTGTCTTGGAATTGTTGCCTTCTATGCTTCCTTTTATGCTAATCTGAAGATTATTTATCTCTAAATATCAATGTGATGCAGGTACCTTTATAGAGGTCTATCTACAGGGGATAGGCCAACATGTGACCAGTGCCTCAAAATTCATGAAAAACTGACTGAGAAGGCAGGCCTAGGCTGTATATTGCGGTCCCTTGCTGATACTGTAAACACTGTATGAGCTTTGTCTCTGCAGCTGTGGGTGGATATAACAAAGCTCTCTTTCCTGCTCTTTACTGTGATAAATTACATCAGGCAAACTAGCTGTAATTTTTAACTAGATGTTCTGCATTATCTCTTTCTTTGCCATTAGGCAATTTCAGTTAGAGCATCATTGTACATTACTAGAATGGCCGAACTCTATTAAAATTGAAGCGATTTCTGTACCATCAGAGCTGAAGATGTCTTCTGACACCAATTATTACGCTTCCAACTTATAGTTATGTTTTTTTTGAAAGGATGGCAAAATATTTGCCGCTATTTTTATTAGACGGATAAAAAGAAAAACTTATACTTATGTTCTTGATCCTAAATTTGTATTATCTGGCTGTCAGAGCCCTTTTTTTTGTGCCTAATTGTGCCCTCCTCAATGCTCCGCTTCTTAATGTATTATTGAGTGCTTAGAATGGTTATTCCTCTTTCTTACCCACATGTATTTTCATACTAGCAAACAGAAAATGACATGCCCCGTGATAAATGCTGAAAGTGAAATTATTCTATGGTGCTAGAATAACATCTAGCAATCATCTGAAAATGTTACTAGTATTAGCATTCTCATCTTGGTAATAATGTAAGTAAAACACTAGCTAAAAACATTGTCCTACCTGAAATGAATCCTAGAAGCCCTATCCGGTAGTTAAAACTCTGAAAAATATTTTCATAGACAAGCAATAGCAGTATTGGTGAAAATATTACTGCATTATACTCCATGTTAATGACTTATAGACATAAGAGCAGATTTGCCTGCATATCTAGATTATATACTCCATGTCATTGACTTGTATAAACAGCCAAACTGCATTAAATCAGTGCAACAGCATTTTCAGCAACCTAGGAGTGATTCATATGAAAAGATTCATCTAAAAACAAAAGGTTCAAATTTCAAGAAAATAAAAAAACAAAACAATAAGGTTCACCCAGTGAAATGCATGTTTGCACACGAGCACGGCTAATAATAAGAATAATAATGATCTTCTGAAAACCATATACGATCAGAATGATTTTTTTGACCGGACATATACGATCAGAATGAATGACCTACACATAAATTAGCATACAAATTAAAAGGTCTTATGATGGCATCAAAAGCTAAATGCTAGAAGTAGAACACAACAACAAATTAAAGCAAATAAATGAACATGCAAATAATGTACTGAAGTGAAACCATTTTATTATATCCGTCAGTACTAGTATCTGTCAGTACTAGTAATATCTCCAAATAAACTGGACCATCTCCAGGATTTTTTCCCCGAGGGAACAAACGGCTTATTACCGGAAACATAGGATCGACTACCCCGATCATACCATTCGATCAACCAACATTACAAGTGCAAGAACCCATTAGAATGAAGCCTATGATAGCTCATATGACGACAATACAAGAGCTAGAACATGATTGGATCTGAACAGCAACCGGCAGAGATCCCCATGAGCCCATCCATGGCCTGCCCCGGCATGTCATCGAGCAGCCAGTCCTCGAGCAGCGAGAAGGTAGCCGTGCTCGCTCCCATCACCGCCGGCGCCACCACCATCTCCAACGTCGACGACTTGTTAACATCACCGCCGGTCATCACCATCTGTTCCTGGCAAACGATGTTGGCTGCTGCAGCGTCTTGCTCTTCCTGGAACTCTTGCATGGCGATCTGCTTGCAGTTATTAGCTGTCGCTGCTGCTGCTGCTGGTGACGGCCTCATCATCCATGCCTGGAAGAGGTCGGAGACGCCGGTAGTGGTGGTCTCATTGTTGCTTGGTGCGCCGCTGCAGGCGGTGTTGGGGTAGCTGTTCATGGGCTGCTGCATTCCTTGGAGGCTGTGGTGGCTGCTGCTGCTGCTGGGGCTGTAGTAGTTTGGGCTGCAGGTGACTGCATTGGAGGAGGCAGTGGTTTGGAAGGAGTCGGCTGCCGGTTGTTGCAGCCTCTTTACCTTCTTCTTGAGGTGTGTGTTCCAGTAGTTCTTGATGTCGTTGTCGGTTCTTTGAGGGAGGTAGGAGGCTATGGCTGCCCACCTGCATGAAAGCACAAGAGATATATATGAGACACCAAACTATATATATTAAGATTTAAGAGGAAGGCAGATGTGGAAAAAAAAGTTTTTGAAGCCATAGATTATGCTTTATACAGTTAGTCAATAGTCATGGATTTGCTTGACCTACTTCAAGGCTTCAAGCCTATTTGAAATAGAACTGAATGGATTTTCAAGCTGATGATGGATATATGAAGTTGATGAGTTGAAGAAAGTTACAAATCTATGCTAGGTTAAATGTAACTTTTTTTTTTTTGGTTCTTACAGAGTGATACATCAACAATTTTAAGAGGTTAAAAAAAAACATATTTTAGGAATAACGGTGATTACTTGTTGCCAAGCAATGCCTGGAGGTGGATGATGATCCCTTCCTCATGAGGAGTGAAGTTCCCACGCTTGATCCCAGGCCTGAGGTAGTTGGTCCACCGCAGCCTGCAGCTCTTGCTGCACCTCATCAACCCTAAAAAAAAACATGTGTAACATCAAAGAATCAAACACACTGCTTCTCTCTCAATGAAAACCAAAACCAAGCACAACTCTTAACATGTATATATGTACAATCCCTTCAGTGAAAATCTGGTCTAGTGAGCAAAGCAAGGAGAGAGTTCGGCGAACCAACCTGTGTTCTCTGGCACAGACCGCCAGTTCCCGGGGCCGTGCTGCTGGATGTAGGAGACGAGCACGATGTCCTCCTCGGGCGTCCATGGCCCTTTCTTGACGCCGACGCCGTTGTCGCAGCACGGTGGCCTCCCCATGCCTGCTGCTTGCTGTCTCCTACCTCGGACGATCGATACACCTAGCAAGCAAGCAGCTAGCTACCCCTAGAGCTAGTCTAGCTTGGCTAGTAGATATAGTAGGCAAGTAGTTGAAGAACAAGAAGATGGGAAGCTGTGGCTGCTGCCTACACAGCCACGGCGGCCCCTGCACAACGGCCTTCTCCCTGGAACCCTCTGCTGATACGATATCGGCCTCCTTTTATTCTAGGACTAGGACACGCCAGCAGGCAGCAGGCCCTAGCTGCTTTATCTCCTACCTGTCCTCTTGCACAGGTGCCCTAGCTAGGTAGTTGCATGTGAGTGCTTATATACTGCATGACCTCATATAAGCCACTCTCTGTGCTGTGCTCCCTTTTGATCTGGCACTGTTGCTTTCCAATGCAAAAGTCAGCCAGGCGATCACATGAATGGGCGTCTCTCTTGCTCCGGGTGTGATCTTTGCTTTGTTGCATGCGCTGCTTTTGCGTGTGCAAGCCAAGAACACACGGCCGGTTGACGTATTGCTGGAGGACTCCTTTTCTGCTGTGGCGCTCATGAAGGGAGTAATTGCTTGCGTTTGTCTGTCTCTTCAGATTTCTTGGGCATTGATGAGGATCGTGTGTGTGTGACTGTGTGTGCGCACCTGGCACATGCAGGTTGGCTCTTCTCTCCTCCAGATTCAGAGGGCCTCTCTCAAGAATCTGCAGGAAAATCAAATCACTTGCTATACACATTGCTAAAATTTTAAACTCTTCTCTATATCCTCTAGATTGGGATTCGGATCGGAGCGGAGCAGAGAATTACCCGCACCATTTGTCCATTTTCACTCCTAATTGGGGATCTGTATGGTGTATCCTGCGCGCGCAAGTATCGATGACCACCTTTCCTCATAGATAGATTTAAAACCCTAGACACAACATGGAGGATACATCATACATGATTGCATGAACATGTCAGCAGACGGCCAGAGGCAGAGTCAGAAATGCGATTATTTTCCCTTTTTTTATGGGGGAGGGGGCAGCTACACAAATTTTCATGAAATTTAGTCAAATTTTAAAGTTTCTAGTTAAAATTTGTTACCTTGGAACCACTTCAACCACATCTAAAAAAGAGTTTCAGATCTTAAAAGTTTCACACCATTTATTAATTTTCCCACCAAATAGAAACATTTATTTTTCACATTTCAGAAACGTGGTATGTTTATTTAATTTAATGGAAATTCAATATATACACAACCAACTCACCATCATCATTAATATTTCATATGTCAATAAACATTAATTACAAGACAAAAAGTTTATTCATATATATTGTACACATATGCACAATGAAGTTAAATTAATTAGTTTCAGCCTTGTTCATCACTCGAGAAGTGATCGAAACCTTTTTTTTTTCTATCACCATCCTGCCATCAAGGTGAAAGAACTGTGGTCATCCCTGTGACAAATTTTGTGATGGACCTTTCTCACTGAGATGGCAAGAAAAAAATAGAGATCTAAATTAAAAGTCCACATTCATGATGAACACCTTTAGAGCAAAGAAAAAAAATCAAATTGGGGCCATAGAATGAAAGAACCATGCAATTATGCAAATATACTCAATTGAAGTAAGCTTGACCACAAATTTAAACTAATTTGAAGTCTAAAGCAATGGTTAAAAACAACATGCCCTCTCTAGGTCATAAGCACATATTAAGTCGTAAATTGTGTGACAAATTTTGAATAGAACATAGGAATGGCATATTTTTACATTTTAGTGCCAACTCTCTTTAAGGAAATAAAGACTAAACCTTTACCCTTGTAGTTTGGAAAGTTTTTAGTCCGAGAAGTGAATTGCTCCTTTAGACAATGTTGGTTTGAATGAAGCAACCAGGGAAGAAAATATACATGGCCAACCAGGCCGCACGGCATGGCATGGGCACGGGCACGGCTAGGCACGGCACTATTGGGCATGGTGCCATAGCCGTGCCGTGCCACATCGTGTTGCCGTGCCGAACTCTCGGCTCAGGCACGATACTATAGCTTGTTTGCCGTGCCGTGCTGACGAGCACAGTGGCCCGGCGTGCTTTTACAAGCCTGGCTCCGCGCATCCGCCCTAGGAACCAACGCCGCCACAGACGTGCGCCGACGCCGCAGCCGAGCGTGCCACCGCGGCTGCAGCCAAGCCGGCTGCCGCAGAGCGAGGCCACCATGCCGCCGTCGAAGACTCATCCCCCGGCCATGCGCGCTGCCGCTGCCGCCGCCGCAGACTCGTCCACGCCACGCTTACTGCTGCTGCCACAGAAGCGCAGCCCACGCCGTGGTGCTCAGGATAGCATACGAGAGGGACAGAGGGTGAAGAAGTTAGGGTTTGGGGAGGCAGTGGTGCTTATATACTCCATACTTTTCATCCATTGGCCGTAGTTCATCAGGATTTCATCCAACGGTGAAAATAGATCGGGCCGCATAGTGCCGGCCCAAAATTCGTGCGGTGCCCGTGCCAGCCCTACGGGCCGAAGTCGCGGCCCAGGCACGGCACCACGACCAGGCCGGGCCATGCTTGGCCGTGCTTTTTCGGGCCGTGCTAGTGCCAGCTCAGTGGGCGTGGCCCCATCTGGCCCATCTGGCCATCTATAGAAGGAAACCGTTTCCACAGGCGAGCCTTGCATACCGGCCATGGGTCCCCCTTGGCTTATATCACAGGTAAAATCCTGCTACAGACGTCTTTGGATAATAAAAGTGGTGTTTGGATATAAACTGTCTTTTATATATGCAGGTAAAGTTTGCGCTGCTTGAGATCATCATATACTTTCTTATACTGAACTTTTTTTTTGATATTAAGATCCTTATACTATACTTCAATAGACGTGCTAGGAATACGATACATGTGGTTTGTGCACTATATCTGTGTTAAACCTAATTTACTCAATGTCGAGAAAGAAAATCTCGTGCTTAACAAAAGATCTAGCTAGTTGCAACGCGTAACATCATCAAACTTTATTTTGTTTTCTTCGTTCGGAGAACCCTCTTATTCTTATCTTTCTCTGTCCGTGCGCGGACGCAGCTTTCAAGTGGCATGCAGAGACGGACATGTATATATGGACCACCATTGGCTGGTCCAACCATGAACCTTCACGAATACAGCTTGTGACAACGAAAAAGCAAGCAAGCGATCGAGTCATGCGTGAAATGGCGCGCATGAAGATGAAGTCGCGCCGTGATTATTGACCTCTCAGGCTCAGTGTTTACATATGTAAGAATTCGATGACAAGTCAATGTTTATCCCGTACGTACGCACACGTACGACCGAACGAGCGCACGAGCTTGCACACGGGAAAGAACCTCAAAAGTACAAGCGACCGCGGCAGCAGTCAAAAAATGCACTCGAAGTACTTTTTTCCCCAAAATCTAGATCGGGTGTTCAACCCGTTTTTCGTTAAGAGAAAAGGTAACCATATGTTACAAAGATGATACAAAGGACTCACCAGTAATACTTGGATTACCAACGAAATCTCACAAGTACCAACGAACAGCAAGAAACATGAGGTGGGGGAGACCCTCCACCTCAAAACTCTAAATGACTGAGCCTAATACATATAGACAACACATTGGTAGCCAGTAGTGTAGTGAAACCGCAGAGGCAACGAACAACCTCGGAGGCAAAGCATCCGCCAGGGGCGCCAGTACGACCACAGCGGCAAAGCATCCGCTAGAGAAGAGATCACGACGGCAAAGCATCCGCCAGACGACGAACAACCTCGGTGGCAAAGCATCCGCCAAGGGCGCCAGTATGACCAAAGCGGCAAAGCATCCACTAGAGAAGAGACTACGGCTACAAAGCATCCGCCAGAACAGCAGCATGGCGGCAAAGCATCCGCCAGAGACGACGACCATCAAAGCGGCAAAGCATCCGCTGATGGGGGCCCGTCACGCTCACAGGAACAAAGTATCTGCCTAAGAGGGGAGACCGAAGCGACGGCAGCGGGCAAAGCATCCGCTACAAAGAAGCAATCGACTGCGGCAACACCAACAACTACTGGACAAACCAAAGCGAAGAATAGCATGAAGCACAATTAGGCATAGCACAAAATCGAGCAACTCCAAGCAAGGAAGCGGAAGGAGCAGAAGCACGGCAGCAGGAGCCCCCAACGATGCCTTCAAGAAGGGAACTGACGTCCGCAGGGGCCATCATCGTTGAAAGAAGCACACGGGGACTTTCATCCCATAACCATCCCCGGCATGGTGAGCAGAAGCTTCGATGACGCCTTCAAGAAGGAAATGACGCATACAGCGCCACCGTCACCAGCCCAGAGCAAGGCGGGGCAGGGTGTTAACCCAAGTATAGTTTCTCCACACCACAGCAAGGGGAGGCTGCTGTGCCTAGGGGCGCCCAGGCCGGGGCTGCAGCTCGGGATCTGTGGCGGTGATGAAGCGCGGGCACCGCAAGGCTCGGCGCCGCGCCACCCCAAACGCCAGTTCCGCAGCAGCCGCATCGCTAGGCGCGACATCCCGCCCAGCCGGCCACTGCGCCACCAGCCGTGCAGCCAGGACAGAGATCCGGCCGAGCCGGCCATCCTGCGGCCACCCCCGCAAGAACCGATCCCGGCGGCCACTGCACAACCAGCAGCCGCCAGGAGCGAGACCGGCCCCGACGGACTGCCGGGCCACCGAACCCGCCGTGCAGGCGACCTACGCCATCAGGACGGGAAAGGGCGGACACTACCTCGATGGACGTCGCCAAACCACCGGATCCAGAGAGGGAGGCGCCGGATCCAGCCATGGAGGTCCCGGATCTGCCCCGCTGGCCACGTGAATCACCGGAGTTGAATGGGAGGAGGAGGGGTGGTAGAGGAAGTAGGGGAGGGAACGGGGATTGTGGACGGTTGCCTGTTTTTTGGGCCGCCGTGGGCTGCCGCCATCGCACGCCGAGGGCGACGACGGCGGTCGGAGGGAAGGCATGAAGGGGAGCTCTAGGGGCGGTGGCACGAGCCCCCCCCCCCCCCCCCGAGTCACCCGTTGGGGGGAGCTCGGGGGAGAGAGAGTCTATTCTCGTTATCCTATAATTTCTGTCTAATAGTTTGAAAACAAATAGCTTTCCCTTTCCCCAAAATCATACGCTCATATACATGCGTATACTCAATTAGTCACCCTTATAGCCTTATATGAAGATAATCCCTGTCTCTAGGAACATCTCAAAAAGATTAAGCTAGATCAACAGATCTTGAGACTGATGAAGTCACCATAAGCGTCTTCCCGTAAACAGATATCAGAAATGCTTGGTTGAGGGCATCCTTCTGTCTGGATGGACCAACCCGCGCGGCGTGATGACCAAGAAAAAAAGGGGCACGTCTTGCAGTCGAAGGGTCCGCACCCATCCTTTCCGTGGTCAGTGCATGGGAGCGCGTGTGACCACTTGCTCGGCATGGGGTGCATGCAGCGTATGGGGCTGTGCATGCGCGGTGACCAAAGAGAAAAAATGACTGATGCTGGGAATTCGTGAGAGGAGCACGGGGCCCGCATCTTCATGCGCTATTTTTTGCTCCGTGACTAGTGACCGTGGGCATCGAAGTCCGCACTGGTGTATGCGTTTAAGGTGTATGTTTTGTATGTTTCATCCAGATGTTGCATGTGTTTCAGATGTTGCATACATTGCAATGTCTATACCATATGTTGCAAGTGTATTTTCTAAATGTGTCACTGTTTTATCTGGATGTTGCATGTTTTGATCTAGATGTTGCATATGTTGTGGTGGCTATATGTGTATGTTGCAAGTTGTCGGGGTTATGATCCCCAGGTGTCTCAAGGCATCGATTAGTTAGCAGGCCAAGCGGCCCACGATACATCAGCTAGTGAAGGCCCAAACGACCAAGGCCCAGCTGAGCCAAGTAAACCAAGCCAAACACCAAGGGTTGGGTCAGCCACGACCCCTTCCTTTTGCCTTAGCTGCACGACGCACAAGAGACACACGACCTCTCCACCGTCACGACCCCTGGGAGGAATGGGGAGAGGTCGAGCCTAGCTAAGCGCGCCTGCTCTGACAAGAACAGACATGCTGCCCTGACCCTGCAAGGACCAAGGAGACAGCGGTCACCTCGGTCCGGTTAGACGCCATCCCTGCGCCATGCAGCTCAGACAAGACAACACCGCCTAGCGGTGACGGCCGGTACAGTGCCCACCGTCCAGATACGGTCTAACAAGACTCATGTATGATTCCACCTACTATGGGATGGGATCCATGACGGAGGCCTTGACTTGGAGGCCATCTAGACCGACAGGGGCCATGACCCTGGAGCTCAAGATCATAGCCAACTGCTCCTCAAGATAACCAGGCGATCGATGACCGGGGGGCGGTCACCAACTCTTGTACGATGCCCCAGGAAATCCGGAGACGATGACAAAGATCACGGCGAAGGCCACATCGTGAAGGACGGCTGGCGAACCACCATCATGCCTACAGTGCCGCCACGGCCGGCATAGTAGCACCACGCCATACCTTACCATGATGTGGGCACAAGACCATGACGACAACCACACCCAGACGTGTATCACAAGACGGCATAGCTTGCAAGCCAAGTTAGCTAGGCTCCTCTCTCAGGCTTACGACACCTCGATCGGGAGAACCTTCTTCTTTATACATGCCCTGGCCCTGGACTCTATATAAGGGCAGCCAGGGCATCCTTCCCACCATCTTGAATCGGAGACATCTTCAACTCATTCACACCATAGTAGGGCTCCTAAAACTTCTCTTCCACCATTCTTGCATCCCCACTATAAGAACTTCAGAGCATTCAAGCGAGGAACACACATTCGATCATATCTGAGACTGGATGTAGGGCTCCGGACTGAACCAGTATAAATCTCTGTGTCTTTTGGATGCTACCATCGTCTTTCTAGAGCAACGCGGCAATCTTATAAATTTAGGTTTACAAAACACCGATACAAGTATATGTTCCAAATGTTTTAACTGTTTCAAACATATGTTGCAAGTATTTTATCTGAATGTTGCATATGTTGCAGTGGCTATACACATATATTGCAAGCATATGTTTCAATTTGTTTCCCCTTGTTTCAGTATGTTGCAACAAGTGATGCTCCCCACGCGCTCTGACTCACGGGCACGCACGCGCTGCAGTCAGCATGCACGCAACGGGCGGTCACTACCCAAATGGCCGAGCACTCTTTGGTCAAAGTGCATGCACATATGCAGAGCGCCACAGCAGGCCAACACCCAATGGATACATAACCAGGCGCCCTGCACCACCAGGCATGGGCCCCCACGGTGCAGCATGCGGTCAGGTCAACACATGGGTACGCGCGTTGTGCTCCATCTCTCTCGCATGCAGCTGGGCGGGCCCCACGCACATGCTCTCCCGTGCAGGCGCAGCAGCAGGCGCGGGCAGGTGCATGGCGCAGCAGTAGCAAGAGGAGGCGCGGGGCGCGTCAGGGGCAGTAGCACATGGGTAGGCGCAGCAACATACGCGGGCGTCCGAACGCGAGCTGAGGGTCCGTCCCGACGTCCGGGCACTAGCATGGTTGCCCATGTCACCTAGCACTGAAAGAATGCTGCCACTAAATCTTGTAATAAACCTAGAAAAATGCAAGCACCGGTATCAAGTCGACTACCTGAATCCAGATAAAAAGCTTCCACCATAAGAAACTAACCAAGTGAGCTATGCTCACTTTGCGCACTTCAACTACTTGAAACTAATGGAAAACGGGAATTGCCCTGTGCACTACTTGAAACTAATAATGGAAAACGGGAATATCCCTTTGCATAACAGAATATTTGTCGGGTTTTAGTTGTACCAATAGGGAAATTCATGATTTACTGCATCAAGGATTGGAAGCCCCTCATCACTATCGGAATTGATGTCGGCAAAGGTTAATCGACCGTGATTGGGGTGTCCTGTCACTGCCGGTTTGGCGACCCGACAATGGTAATGGACTATCAATGTCAAGTCAAAGCATCAGCCGACAGTGATATCCACGACCATCACTGCCGGGTTGGAGTGTCACTGTCCGGTTGACGCATGAACCGGTAGTTATATAATGAGTGTCACTGCTGGGTTGGGACGATATTACCCGACAGTAAGACTTAAGATATCACTACGGGATCGTGATTGAACCCGACATTGATACTCACTACATCACTGCTGGCTTGGTACCACACCCGAAAGTGAATTTGTGAGTGTCACTGCCGGCCTATACCGTACCTGCCAGTGAGTATTATAAGACTCCAGATACACCAGATATGTAACCAAGCAAACAATTATAATGAACCAGATATATAACGCAGCAGAGAATTATAATAATACACTAGATACATCAAATATAATGAACCAAATATCTAAGACTATTCAAGTTACACAACACACCTAAAACATCTTAATGTATATAACACAAGATTTAGCTCGAATAATAAATAAAACACTCTGAATTAGTTCTCGCTTTCATATAAAATGTAAAACTGTGATTTCTCTTCGAACACCTCATCCATGAAAAACCCAACAAGTTGTTCTTGCATTCCGCTAATCTCGGACTCTAGCAGCTCACGCTCGTACTGTCATTGAAGCAAAAAGATATTAATAACACGTGTTACCGAAAAAATGACATGTTTCATTGAATTGGCAAATGTAAATAAAATGGAAAGATGAATCTCACTAGTTTTTCAACTGCGCTCAAATCATCATCGATGAATTTCTGCATTTTATGCGCCGCGTAGAAACTGCAAAGGTCGTTGGCCGGCAGCTGATGTAGGGTATAATTCTCCATAGTGTTCATCAGGAAAGTTTTCTGGTACAGTCTATACATCACGCTTTTCCTTCTGTACTCCATGAAGGCACTGCGTAAGATTATTAGAAACTGAGAAGGTTAAATGTATGTGCTCTATCCTTAAAATAAAAATGTTTCCCAAAAGCAGTTAATAAGTATGATTTTGGCATCTTGTTTTGTTCTAGAATGATTTCTATGAGGACGTAATGGGCACTGCAATCACGAAAGTCCAATGCAAATTAGTCTGTACTTAAATTATACTCCCTCCGTTCCTTAATATAAACCATATAGTTTTTAGCACCAATATTAACGCACGGCTTGGTGAAGGATGTGAGACCGAGGAAAAAAAGGAAAATCAGGTCATCTTCTCTCTCCCAATCAGATTGCTTCCTAAATCTAAGGGATTGGTTGGGGCATGTGCTATGTACGGTGCGAAGGTTTCCAAACTAATCGCCGTGGGAGCTGATACGTACCTATATTTTGAAATTTTCTTTAGAAATCTATATGGCTTATATTAAGGAACGGAGGGAGTAATATTGAGCAAGGCAAGAATCACGTACTCACAATAGTAGGCCAGGAGTATGCATGGTACTCCTTCGCAATTTAGGAATATCTGGGTCACATCCTTGATAAGATCAAGCGGATTGACATTAATTTTGTTGCATGTGTCCTGGTTTACTCTATTATTAGGGTCCAAGAAGGCCACATTATCAATCCCTCTGGCCATGCACGTTTCTGCCTCCATACTGCATAAGCAAGAAATGATCAATAATTCTTATATTTATCCATAAATACAAGACACAGTGTGACATCGTGTGGCGAGGGTACCTACATAGTCCACAAGGAATGTAACGGAAGGTTGAGTTGGCGCCTCTGATAAAAATTAAACAAGCAGTCCCAGAAGACCCACATTATTTATTCTCTATATGACGAAATATCTCTACTGGGATTCTAACTCTGAACATTAGTTGCTCCTTCTTACCGGTCTCTATTTTGTAATAATCATGCAGTCGACGCAAAGTTGTCGTCAACTGTGCAATCCCATCCGCGTTCTCCAAGAGATCTTTGCCTGCCTCGTACTGGTATGCAAGAGGTGCCTTGTCAAATTCTCTAGTCTTCCTTCCTGTATATCCCGCAATTCTTGCTCTGTCATACCCATGGCTTCGGCTTGTTTCTAGAATTCTATTTTTTCGTGTAGGTACTCGCCAGCCAGCCTGTCTGTTAGAGTTTTTGTTGCTTTGCCATTTGAAGTCCGATGGATATGTGGGTTTCCGTGGTGGGTCATTTAAACCTTTGAACACAGGTATAGTTGTGCTTTCTTGGAGGATGGTTCTGCCAACATGAGCCTTGCATTAGGCTAGTTGTGCTCCCACTCATATGACTTTTCTTCCCATGAGTTTCTGGATCCTAATTTATCAATGGGTTGGACCTTTTTCTTATCCAATAGACCTCCTTTGCGGTGGCAGCAGCTACGGAGAAGGAGATGGATCTCTCCTTAGCGATGGCGTAGGAGAATGATTGCTTCTTTGCGGCGATGGCACAGGAGGTAGTGCCGTAGGATAAGGAGCCCTCCTTGGCGGCGACGGCATAGGAGTCTGTTGCGATGAAACCCTAGGCAGCGTCGAGGAACAACCGTCGTTATTGCCCTCTTCATCCAAAGAGGAATCATTATTACTAAACTGTTTGAACGCCACAAAGCGCCCCCCCTTGTTCCCACCAAGTGTCTTGTTGTCTTCCTCAGGTGGAGGATGGTCAAGCACTAATAACGACCTTGGCGTACCCTCTCGGTATTTCAGCCCCGTGTAGTAGCTGCCCTTCTTGGACGAAATACCAGGCTTGGCCTAGCGCCACCTTAAGAGGGAAGTACTCTTGGGGCCCATACAGCTTGCGGGGAGTGGGTTCATTGATACTGTCCACCGAAAATCCACCGGATACATTGCAGTTGCTTCGTTCTCATCAACCGGGGTTGATCCACACACCATGTGAAAAACGGTTTGTAGTAATGGGTCAAATTTTTTTAGGGGCGGCTGGTGATGGAGCTGCCCCTACAGTGGTATGCTCGGGATCCACGAGACCAGCCGTCCCTACAAATGGAAGAGCAGGGGCGGCTGGTGATACGAGCCGCCCCTACAAATGGGTAGGATTTGTGGGGGCGGTTCACTCACCAGCTGCCTCCGGTGTTTCTATTTGTAGAGGCGAATACCTAGGATTTGTAGGGGCGGCTCAATCACCAGCCGCCCCTATAAATGTCCGCTGTATAAATGGCTGCAGGCCCCTTCTTCTTCCTTGGGTCACTCACTCCAACCCGTGAAAGAAAGGTGGGGAGGCCTTGGGCATCTCCCAAAAATTGCTCTACTAAGGAGGTAAGATTTTGGTCTCAAATCCTTTGGCGGAGAGGTTGCAGAAGGTAAGAAAATGCTATTCCACACTTTTTTTGAAGTTTTAGTGGTTGGTTAGTGAGTAATTAGAGTTTTATTTTTCTCTCTCTTCTATGGTGCTTGAGCTACTTATGAAGCAAATTAGACCCAAGTTTTGAATGTACTAAGATAAATTAGGTAGGGGAACAAGATCATACCCTTATTTGGTCCATGTTTCTTGATTTTAGTGAACAATTAGTTAGTTTTATGGATGTTTCATGTGCATGTAGATCTAGATCTAGGGTTTGTTTTTTTTATTAATTTCGTTTTTATAAATTTATGTTTGATGAAATTGGACTAGGGTTTGCATGAAAGATATTGGGTAAAATATAATTGTTGCTAATTGTTGTCTTTGAAATTGTTTATTGTAATCAACAAATATGTATTTTAATTATTTATGGATAAATGAGCCATTAATTAATTTTCCTCTACCATGGTGTGTTTGTATGCTTCATGTAATTATATTTGATTTATATTCATATATATCTAAAGTATATACAATTATTCTCAAGTAATTATTAATTTAATTCATTTATATATATATATATCTGAATAAGTAGTCCTTTAATGTTTGTTTTGTTGTTGTTGTAAAAGATGGAATACATGAACTCTTGGATGTATGGTTCGTTAAGGTTCAAGGCAGGTTTCCGTGAAGAGATGGATAAATTTATTGAAGCCGCAAAGAAGCATGCAACGACGTTGACAGAGAATAATGATACAATTATTTGTCTCTGTAAAGATTGCAAGAACCGTATGGCATGGACAGATGTGACTATCATCAGATCACATTTGATTATGCGAGGATTTATTGAGAACTATATAGTGTGGATTCATCATGGTGAAACGGTTATTGTTAATGACGAGGATGAGGAATACGACGACGAAACCCTAGAATCATTGTCCCAATATTCAGCAGAGCTTAATGCACGAATGGATTCCGAGTTTGGCAATGAACAAGGTGGTGATGCTGGTGATTGGGATGGTAACGACGAAGGTGGTGTCAATAATGATGGTGGAGCACGTATCGGGGATAAAGATGATTTGGAGGACATGATTCGAGCCCTTGGACCAGAGATTTTACTAAAGAGCCCAAAAGGTGTAGAAAATTTAGAAAGGGTGACAAAAGCATCGAAGGAGACTGTGTATGGTGTTGAAAAAGGCTGTCCGACACATTGGACATTGCTACATTTTGTGCTTGAGCTACTCATCCTGAAGGCTAAGTACGGCTGGTTAGACTGTAGTTTCAATGATCTATTGCATCTCCTGTCATGGGTGCTGCCACAACCAAACTCTGTTTCCGCCAACACGTACCAAGCGAAGAAGGTCATAAGTCCATTGACAATGGGGTTGAAAAATCCATGCATGCCCCAACCACTGTATATTTTTTCGTGGCAAAACGTTCAAGTCACTGGATAAATGTCCCCAGTGTGGGGCCAGCTAGTACAAGAACAATGACCTTTACGGTGGGGACGAAGCCTCCACGAGAAAAAAGAGGAATAAGAAGGGTACAAAAAAGGTGGTACAAGAATCTCAGCCCCTAGAGGACACTCCATTAGGCAACGATGCAAAGCAGAGAAGAATTCCTGCCTTGGTAATGTGGTACCTAACAGTGACCGACCGCTTGAGACGTATCTTCCTAAACCCTAAAGAAGCCGCACTCATGACATGGTGGGATGATGAGCGTAAGGTGGATGATGATAAGATTGCACACCCGGCTGATTATAGTCAGTGGCAAAGGTTCGATGAGAAGCACAAAGAATTCAGCGATGACCCAAGGAATGTACGGTTTGGCTTGAGCACCAATGGAATGAATCCCTTCAATGAGAGGATGAGCGACCACAACACTTGGCCAGTGATCTTGACCATGTACAACATCCCAACATGGTTGTGTCAGAAGAGAAAGTACCTTCTCCTCACTATTCTTATTTCTGGCCCTAAACAACCAGGCATTGATATAGACGTGTTCCTCGAGCCTTTGATGCAAGAAATGGAGAGGCTATGGAGGCATGGGGAGCCAATGTATGATGTGTTCCGAAAGGAGGACTTCATATGTAGAGCAATAATATTTGTTACTACCAATGATTACCCCGCGCTGTTTGCTTTGTCTGGATAGATCAAAGGGAAGACGTGATGCTTGATTTGCTTGGATGGTACTACATGGGTGTACCTGGATGCATCCAAGAAGATAGTTTACCTAAGGAACCGACACTTCTTAAAGACAAGTCACAAGTATCATAGCAAGTTGCTCTTTAGATTTTATGACAACACCCCGAAGATTGAACCCCCTCCAAAGAGACGTCATAACGGAGAACACGTGTATAGAATGGTGAAAAACATACGCGTCGTCTATGGAAAGAAGAATCTAGATGGGACAAACAGAGATAGAAGCACACCTCCTGTCGAAGGCGTACCTTTCAAGAAACAATCGATCTTCTTTCAGTATCTGCCTTATTGGCCAGACTTGGAGGTCTCCCATGCCATTGATGCTATGCACATGTAGAAGAATGTCTTTGAGTGTCTCATTGCTACCTTGATGGACACAGGCAAGTCAAAGGATGGTCTGAAATCATGGAAAGACATGGTGCAACTAAACGTGATGCCACAACTTCATCCGGTACCTGAGGCTAATGGAAAATACACTCTGCTCGCGACGTGCTTCAACCTAACACCAGATGAGAAGAGAGCTATATGCACTTTCCTAAGGGGGGTCAAAGTTTCGACTGGATTTTCAGCAAATGTGAAGAAGCTAGTGTCGATGAAGGATTTATCAATAACACACTGCAAGGCTCACGATTGTCATGTGATGCTGACGGTGTTTCTACCTATTGCAATCAGGGCTATAAAGCCAGAGTTCTTGAAAATGGCCATCACCCGCATGTGCTATTTCTTTTTGAAGATCTCATAGAAGATGATTGGCAAGCAAGAGCTGAGTGACCTACATGAATTTGTGGTGGAGACACAAAACCAACTAGAGATGTGTTTACCTCCTGCTTTTTTGATATAATGCCTCATCTCATGATTCACATGGTTCATAAGATACAGGTGCTGGGCCCTTGCTACTTGCATGAAATGTAGTCCTACGAGCGGTTCATGTCAGTTCTAAGTCAATACGTGCATAATCGAGCATACCCAGAGGGCTCCATGATAGAGGGTTACAGTACTAAAAAAGTCGTCGAGTGCTGTCAAGAGTACCTAAAAGTACAGAAAGGGATTGGTAAACCCGATTCTCGTCACAAGGGTAGGCTGGCTGGGAAGGGCACCAGTGGTAGAAAAGTGTTCATCGACCATAATTACAAAGAGGTGAGTCGGGCGCATTACAATGTCTTGCAGAGTACACAACTAATGCAACTGTACATTGATGAACACTTGGCTATCATTATATCAGAGAGAAATGGTCGTTCGGATGATTGGGTCATGAAATAGCACAAGCAACGACTAACTACATGGTTGAAGGACCAAAATATACCGCTTGGAGAAACCATAGACTCTATTACCATCAGTAGGTTGGCGGAGGGGCCATCGAGATAAGTGACATCTTGGAATGCTTATGACATCAATGGATATACGTACTATACCCACGCAAAGGATAGTAAATATGTGAACCAAATAGCAGCGTTCGAATAGAGGCTCTCGATGGATTAGGGCGAAAGATCCAATACTTTGGCATCATTAAAGAGATATGGAAACTTGACTATGGAAGGAATATAACGGTGACCCTATTTTGATACCGCTGGATCAAACAACACCAACTGAATGAGATTGGACTGAGAGTCTTGGACCTCGAGAATCTAGGCTACCAAGATGACTCTTGGGTGCTCACTTCACGTGTCGCACAAGTTTTCTATATGTCTGACCCACAAAGTAACCTCCCCTCGAAGAAGAAGACAAAGCACGTGGTTGCCTCTGGGAAACAACACATTATCAGAGTTGATGGCGTGGACGATGTTGAGGCTTACAATAACTACGATGAGATGCCGCTATTCACAGACTTTCCTAAGAAGATCAGTGTTGTGAAAAAGAACCTACCCAAAGACATATTACCATGGGAATAAAAATGTGTCAAGGGGAAAGTCGTTACAGCGGGCTAACTAGTTGTTGAACGTGGAGTGTTTGTGTAAGTGTGTGTTTGTAAGACTTCATTTATGCATGCATGTGAGACTATATATTTATGTATGTGTGTAAGACTATATATTTATGTATATGTGTGAGACGACATTTATGCATGTGTGTGAGACTACCCTTTGCAACATCCAGATGAACCTATTTCAACATCCACTCTATTACTACTAAAACTTTATGAAACCAGTTAATACTTTATGAAATGAAGAAATGGTCAAAATAAAAGTAGGAGATCTTGACGAGTTATACAACTTTTATATTCATCACCTTTGCAGCTGAAATCATTTAGTGGTTGAAAATCAGGTTTGAAGCTGTCATGTTCTGAAATTCCAAATTTGAACTATTCAAATTTTGTCAAATAAAAAGATGACCAAAATAAAATTGTAGATAGTGATGTGTTCAATAACTTTTATATTCATCACCTTTACAGCTGAAATCATTTAGTGGTTGAAAATCAGGTTTGAAGCTGTCATTTTCTGAAATTCAAAATTTGACCTGTTCAAATTTTGTCAAATAAAAAGATGACCAAAATAAAAGTTGTAGATAGTGATATGTTCAACAACTTTTATATTCATCACCTTTACAACTGAAATCATTTAGTGGTTAAAAATCAGGTTTGAAGCTGTCATTTTTTGAAATTTAAAATTTAAACGGTTTAAATTTTGTCAAATAAAAAGATGACCAAAATAAAAGTTGTAGATAGTGATGTGTTCAACAACTTTTATATTCATTACCTTTACAGCTGAAATCATTTATTAGTTCAAAATCAGGTTTGAAGTTATTATTTTCTGAAATTCAAAATTTGAATTGTTCAAAATTAGTGACAAAGATAGATGACTAGACTAAAATAATAGAGCATGATTTTAGAAAATTTTAAGAAAAAAACCCATCACATTTGGAGTTAGTATGAGAGAGAAAAACTAGTTACAAATTTCAGCCACAGATTAAAAAGAGAAATCACACTTGTTCATCATTGATCATCATGAATAGTTGTGATTTTTCTTTTTAATCTCTGGATAAAATTTGTAACTAGTCTTTCTCCTTCGTACTAACTCCAAATTTGAAGGTTTTTTCCTAAAATTTTCTAAAATCATGCCCTATCAAGTTACTATGTTGATTTGGTCATTGTTTTCGTTTGACAAAGTTTGAACAATTCAAAATTTTAAATTAAAAAAAATGACAAGTTCTAACAAGATTTTGAAACACCAAATGATTTCAGCTGAAAAAGTGATGAATACCAAAGTTGTATAATTCATCAAGATCTATAACTTTTAGTTTGGTCATTTCTTTACCTGACAAAGTGATAGTAAATATTGTTCACAAATCAACATGTCTCTCGTATAGTTTATGAAACTATGAGTGATATGTGGATTTGTGAACAATATTTACTAACACTTTGTTAAATCAAGAAATGATCAAAATAAAAGTTGTAGATAGTGATGAGTTCAACAACTTTTATGTTCATGACTTTTCTAGTTGAAATCATTTAAGGTTTCAAAATCTTGTTTGAAGTTACCATTTATTGAAATTCAAAATTTAAACTTTTCAAATTTTGTCAAATGAAAAGATGAACAAAATATAAGTTGTACATCTTGATGAGTTCTACAACTTTTATGTTTACAAAATTTTCATTTGAGGTCATTTCGTGTGCTAAAATTCTATTAGTTGTTTTGAAATTAAAATTTTCAATTTTTAAAATATTGTTTTTGTAAAGAACAAAATATAGAATTATATCTATATATATACTAAAATTGTTTATATATACATATATTTATATACATAGAATAATAAAAAAACTAATATATAAATTTACATTGTGTTCTTTATATATTTATGAATTATAGAATTAGTAATTAAAATAAATTGAAAAATATTTGTAGGGGCGGCTAACTCTGGAGCCGCCCCTACAAATGAACTTTGGTATATAAACCAGAGCCCGCGAGCAGGCAAAAAATTTTCTAAGTCCGGGCGCTATTCTCCTCCATGACGCCGGCAGGCTATCGCCTCTGTGCCCTACCTCCGCCGCCTCTGTGCCCTACCTCCACCGCTTCCGTGCCCTACGTCCATCGCGCCGTACATCCCTCGATCCGCCTCTAACCCCCGGTCCGTCTCCTGCCCTATGCGCCACCGTTCCCCCCAGCGACTAGGGTTTCCACCGCCGTTCCCCTTCCCACGGCAGCTAGGGTTTCCGCTACCGGTGCCCGTGCGCTTTCCCTCCGCCGCCTCTGTGCCCTACCTCCACCGCCTCCGTGCCCTACCTCCGTCGCACCGTACCTCCCCCGATCCGCCTCCAACCCCCGGTCTGTCTCCTGCCCCGCGCGCCACCGTTCCTCCTGGCGGCTAGGGTTTCCGCCACCGTTCCCCTTCCCATGGTAGCTAGGGTTTCCGCTGTAGGTGCCCGTGCTCCCTCCCCGGTGGCTCTGGTACCTAGCCCGCCGTGCGTTCCGATGTCCGCTCTCCCTCCACCGACCCTAGTGCTGGTGTGCCTCGATGTCCCTGCTCCCTCCCCGACGGCTATGGTACCCGCCGTGCACTCTAATGTCCGCTCTCCCTCCGCTGGCCCCGGTGCTGGTGCGCCCCGACGTCCCTGCTCCCTCCCTAGTGGCTCTGGTACCCGCCGTGCGCTCCAGTGTCTGCTCTGCCTCAGCTAGCCCTGGTGCTGGTGCGCCCCGACGTCCCTGCTCCCTCCCCCGACCATTTGAAAGTCCATCGCCCACTATTGGCTTATAAGTAAGTTGCTTCTTTAGCATGAGATCATTGATAATATTATGGTGTTCAATCTTTTTTCCCCGTAATATTATGGTATGCACTAATAATTAAAGCAATGGCCAATGGAGCATGAATATTCTGTATTAAGTCAATTCTCCCGTATCTCTCGTAGTATACTGCTGCCGTTGTTTTGTAGTTTATCTATCGGTGTTTTAGCAGTAAATGGGACACATATTTTTATACTAGTTCAAATAAGAGGTGTCATGTGTCATGATGTTTTATATTCAGGTTAATCGTGAGTAGAAGGGTTGCAACTATTGTCTATTATAGGTATTGGCGTATTGCTATAGATGGCTCCGTAGCTCTTCTTGTAAACTATGAAATAAGGGTAAAGATATAGTCTTATCTTGATTGGTTTACAAGTTGGTTATAGTCTGTTACAAAAAAACCAATCATTTTTAATGTATATATATCTTGGTTATGCCTTATCTGCTAAGTCAATGATGTAACCTGAGCCAGATTTGCTCTTGGCCAATCGACCTACTCTACACCCTCCTAAGAGTCATTTATGACCCTCCTGAGAGTCATTTATGTCTCTAAGCTCATACCTGCTGTGCTTCTTCTCCCAACTAGATCACCAGCCAAATCACTATTAGTGTATCCCACTATTTCTTCCTCCTTTCCACCTTGAGTATGCACCAACCCAAGATTCACAGTTCCCTTTAAATATCTCAGTATCTGCTTTACTACTCTTTGATGCTTCACAATAGACTTCTCCATGTACCTACTGTCCATCCCAACTGAGATAGACAGATCAGGCCAGGTAGGCAACCAATATCTCAAACCAATGACCCTCCTGTACTCAATGGCATCAACTATTTCTCCACCCTTATCGTCATCTAGTTTAGCTCCTAGATCCATTGGGATCTTGGTAGGATTGCAATCCTCCATACCAAACTGACTCAATACTTTCTTAGCATAGCTAGACTGTTTGAGTGTGACAAAATCTTTCTGCTGATCAACCTCAATCCCAAGATAGAATGAAAGTAGCCCCAAATCACTCATCTCAAACTCTGAGGTCATTTGTTTCTTAAACACATCAATCTCTGCAGAATCCTCTCCTGTCACTATCAAGTCATTAGGTAAAGTTTCCTGAAAAATTCACTCCTATAGGACTGCATTAGACAACAGTAGAGAGTGCAGAGTGGAAGTGTACCTGTCCATTCACAATGAGTGAAACTAGGACATACTTCTTGTAAGCTTCTACAGCAATCACGTTCAACATTGACATTGGGGCAGTAACAGACTAAAAATAATACCTCAGTAAACATCAGATGCAATCCAAGTAGCTAACTGCATCACCAACACTGTATTATTATGGTGCTTCAGTCTTAAATTGCTTTCTAGATTGGCATGCTCGCTTGCTTCCACGCACCCATCTGGTTCGTCCTCCGCTGTTGCTAAGCCGGAGACCCAAGAGGCAGTATCAAGGATACTAAAATATGCTGAAGACAAGGAGAAGGGCTCATTCAATCCTTCCAGAGAGAGGGACGAGCTTAGCCTTGGCTTGGGAAACAAGGAACACATAGGCTGCACCAGGGGCTAGGGAAAAGGATGACCTGGAAGCAAGGATTCGAAGAGGACAGGCACATATACAAGAAACATGGTAGAGATAGGGAGACTAATCTTGAGCTCCAAGTGAAGGCTCTAGTTGCGAAGGCGCTGGAGGAGCAAGGACTGTCTATGGAGCCACAGATATTAATGATGCTGCCGGGAGAACTGGTATTAGTTTGTAGCCCTCCGAAAGTTCCTAGCAGCCAAGGTTCCACTGCAGCCACAACCCTCGTCGATCGCATACGGGAACGAACTAGTTGCACCTTGGTGTTTCTCAGCGGCCGACAGAACATTATGATGGGGGTGGCAACGGGTGTGGCACATCCTCCCGATGGCTTACAGCACAATAATAAGATACCGCCGGACTACACTAGGGTTGAGGTGCATACCTTGAAGCCCAAGTTCATGCAGTGGAGGATAGACTATGCAACTCATAAGGGGCTGGTGTTACTCGGAGACGTAATGGGGCAGTTCATCCTCTGGCAGAAACGGGACATTATATTGACTGCTTCTTCGCCGCATCCCCCTCTCCCAAATTTGGAGCAAGTTGTTGAGGTCGGGGAGATATTTTCACCATCTCATGACCACCACATTCCTGAGATGCCACATTCTTCCCAGCCTCCTAGCGAGCATGTGCCTAATAAGCCACAACCTTCTCCAGCTCGTACCGAGCAAGTGCATGATGAGATGCCATAGTCTTCTCAACAAGCATAGCCGATACATGAACAACAAGTGCCTCCTGAAGAAGGTGATGCACAAGAAGATGAGGACGTGTCTGAATGGGAACTTTAAAAGAAGCATCCAATCACCATAAGACCAATTTATGTTCTGATGAAAGACATCTTGTCGGTGCACAAGTGGTATTCCCATGACCAGTTCAAGTCTGTGAACCAAGTTAAAAAGTCCCATCACGGGCTTCTGAGGAGGCCATCACTAGCAAACTCCACCAAATAGCAAAGCAGTATCCAAATGTTGATGCCATCAAATGGTCAAAGGATTGCCCAAAAACATATGAAAGAGGCAAGCCCTTCCTACCAAACCAGGACATCCAACGCCTACCACTTGGAATGAGAAGGTTCCATGATTGGTACTTGCGTGTTCTCCCAATGAGCATAGACCTCGTACAAGCATGCTTCCCCACTGGCACATTTGGAAGCCCAGCCGAGAAAATTGTCTTTGACTTCAATGACATGCAGACATGCTTTCACCTTGGAGCAATGGAGATGAATCTAATTCGCACGTGGTGCCTGTAAGTCCTTGTCCTCCCAATATGATATGACTATAATCTTTGAATTTTGTTGTAACTAACCCACGCCGTGATTTGTAGAATGCAAGTGCACATTGTAAAAGAAATGCCAAGTGTGAAAGCTAGGTATATAGACCCGCAAGCTATAGCACGAACACATTTTAATTACCCTAAACAGTGGAAACTGGATGACAAAGAGCTAGCTGTTGGAAAGACCATTCGGGAGAAAGAGCACATCCGTACAAAGAAACTAAGGGAAGAGTCCCTTAAGGTTTCGGCATACATTGCCCTGGCTTTTAAAATTCTCCAACAACACTCTACTATATGGCTACCATACAACTTCGAGTAAGTTCAACTCTATACTTAAAGCTTTGTTCGATATATTTTATTCGATGCAAAAGAGCTTATCTAGTTCTATGATTAAATCCATGCAGCAACCACTGTATTTGTATAGACGTCGATGTCGGAAGGAGCATGGCATGGGTCTTTGATTCAATAGATAGGGACTCGGTGACATACAAAGACTTCATATCGGTTCTCAAGACGTATACATATCGACAATCCTCATTAGCTTATATGTTTGTATACATACTTGTTATGTTCACTTTTGGATACTAACAAGTTGTATTTGCTAAAATAATTCAAACAGAGCATTTAGGTTCTTTGTCACTACACATCATAGAAGGCATGATCCAGTAAGGAAGGAAAAGCTGGTTATAAAAACACTATGTGCGGTAAGTGTAACTTACTTCTTCAGTACTCTATTACATGGCTGTTAAAAGCATTACTTAACATTTCCATATGCAAAACACACAATGCCCAAAGCAGAAGCCTTGGAGTGTACATTGTGGATACTATGTATGTTCTATGATGAGTAACACCGGTGCCTACAGGATACACCCCTTAAGGGTAAGTTTGAACCTCTTCACCCGTAGTATAAAAACTTCATACATAGTTTGAAATACTAAACCGAAACTTGTTCTCTTGTAGTGGAAAGAAGAGAAAGAAATGAAAAGTGACCCATACAAGGATGACCAACTCTTAGAGCTCGTCGGCGACCTTTGCAACTTCATATTAGACCAGATTATACACGTCAAAGGCACCTACCATGATCGAGAGTCTGACTTAGGTAGAAATCCTCAGTACCAATACCTTCGTGAGACTGAAAGGCTAGCTCTAGGATATTGATAACAATGTGTATGGAATTTGATATTGGTTTTATCTTGTGAATTATGTCTATTTAATGATGGATTGTATATATTCTTGTGAATTGGACTTGTAATTATAGTTTATATAATACTTTTGTGCTTGTAGTTTATATAATACTCTTGAGCAAACACGGTTCAGAACATTGGTCGCGGGGCGTTCGGCGGGACATTGAGTGAACGCGGTTCGGAACGTTGATCGCTCACTCGCAACGTGAAAGCGGGAATATGCGGAAACAAATAGGACGGTTCTGGTCAAATTTGAATTGTAAATTTGAAATTTTTTTGGTGGGAAAATATACTGTAGGGGCGGTTCTAGATTGAACCGTCCCTACAAATAGGTATCTACCACCCCTACAAATCAATTTGTAGGGGCAGCTAATAACACCAGCCGCCCCTACAAACCAATTTGTAGGGGCGGTCTGGGAACCGTACCTACAAATGCATGATTTGTAGAGACGATTTGGTAGGGCGGCTGGCCAAACCGCCCCTACAAATGGTCTTGAGCCGCCCCTACAAACCCTTTATGTAGTAGTGACAACAACTGCCCTGGGTGTCACAGCTGTTTGATGTCACATCATGTGATGCCCGAGCAATACCCATTCTTGCCGTGACGATCTGTTCAATCTTCCACTCAAAATCGACACTCATGAAAGTCTTAACCTTGTCCACGATTTGCTCCACCCTTCTCTTTTCCACGGCCGCTCGTTCAGCAGCAACCCTCGAGCGGCTCTGGTATGTTGTTCGGTCATCCTCGAGTGCAATCTTCCAAGGAACAACACCGCCCCTCTTGTGTGTCTAGAATGCTCCTTGTTTCCAAAGTGCATATATAGGTCAGCACGTCCCTCTCCGTGTTGGATTTGAACCTCCCTTGGGCAGCCTCATGCACTGGGACAACCCTGTTGATGAGCTCCTACATTGATTTTCTACCCCCTGGTGAGAGTGATCTGTCGTCGTTGTAGGATGCCCCTCTCTCTAAAATGGACCTCTTTCCCCAGACTAGCTCATCATTGTCGGTTCAAAACCGGCCTTCACTGTCGGATTTTGAACCGATAGTGGCATACCGGCAGTGATGGGGGCTAGCATCACTGCCGATAACTTCAAACCGCCAGTGATGAGCAATGAACATTGTCGGTTCCTGGCACCACCTAGCACTGTCCATATGAGCCAACACTGCCGCCTTGTGGCTCGAGCCAACAGTGATGCCCAAGCCGACACTGCTGGTTTGTGGCTCAAGCCGACAGTGATGCTCAAGCTAACACCGTCGGCTAGTGGCTCTAGCCGGCAGTGTTGAGCCAGCCAACACTATCGGTTGGTGGCTCTAGCCGGTTGTGTTGGTCGAGCCATCACTGCCGGATGGTGGTTCAAGCCGGCTGTATTGGTGAAGGAAACATTGTCGGCTGTTCTCTCAAACCGGTAGTGATGGCTTCAACAACACTGCCGGCTTGATGAGGTGTGTAGTAAAAATGGCTTGGTACTAGCCGGCAGCGATTTTTTTCGCATTTTATTGTTTTATATAATTTATTTATATTTTTTTGGTGGAATTGGGTTTCGTTTCATATTTGCTAGTAGACCAACAAATCCATCAACATTAAACATTACAAATCCCACGCGATTTATATTACAAATGAGACGTTATAATGAAAAAGTACTAATAAAAGATGACGACATGATCACAAGTCCATCAAGATTCCCTATCACAGTAATCTATCGGTGGCAGCTCTTTCATATAACTTGTTGTCCTTGCTCTTGGCCCGAAAAAGGGAGAATACCCCATTTTTACTACACACCTCGTCCAAGATGAAGCCTGCTAGCGCATCCTAGAATCCTCGGATCTCGGGTTCTAACAGGCAGCGGTGCTTAATTTTTTTGCCGCTGTCTCGAAATCAACAAATGTAAGAAAAACAGTAATTTGTTTTATGGAAATACATGAGATGGGAAGGATACACACCAGTTCATCTGAGGTTTTTGTTTTCCTGCCGATGTAATGGTACATTGTCCACATTACGTAGAATCCGCATTCGTTGTTCGCCATTGGCTGCTCTAGGGTATCCATTTCCATGCGGAAAATCTCGAATGGGGGCGTCGAGAGCCCATCCACTTTTGCCTTGACACTGTCATATAATGTGTAAAATAAAAAATATGAGAATCTGCTATTTGATTAAAAAAATATGTTATTGGGTTCACTTACTCATTTAGCACTGTGCATAGGGGATCGACATGAGAAAGTGGTTTCATCTTGGAGTCCCACACCTCAATACGTGACCCAAAAAGTTTGATATCTACGAAGATGAAATGGGAACTGCAATCACAAAGTCTTAGTTAATCAAAATCTTAAAAAAAACGGCAGTGATGACCAAAATAAAGGATGAGAACACATACTCGCAATTGTAGGCTAGAAGGATGTTCATTTTTTTCTGTTTCAAGTACCCTTTGACAGCTGTGGTCAACAGTTCTTTCATATGGGCCTTGTCATATCCTTTATCGCCTCTGCATGTTTTCTCGTTTATTATAATTGGGTCCATGAATCCTATGTGATGATATTTAGCCTTATCGCAATATGCTGCCATCCACCTGCATAAAGCATGGGATATGTTAAAATGTTGAAGAAGTAGTTTATTATAACATCGTACTGGTACGGTACTTACAAAGTCCACAACATCATCATTTGGTTGTCGAGGTCGCACCTGTTGAAGAGCTGAAACAAGTAGTCATATCCGATATGATGTAGTGTTTCTTCAGGTCGATTGAACACCACTCCGGATAGGATGAGAGCTTCAAAACCAGTGTACTGTCGGCTCATGCTATCAGCCAAGTAATATTGATGTAGTTGACGCATATTTGTTGGCAAATCATTTACTTCACTCTCACTGGCCAACAAAGGATGCCCAAGTCTAAATTGGTATGCGAGGCTCGCCTTTTCAAATTCTTTATCTTGTAGATAAATCAACTCAGCTTCCTCAACGCTTATGTCCAACTCTTCAGCAGTCTTGTTTATTTTTATCATATCATTAAAGTCTTGGTTTAGGAATCTCTCTGTATTATACCTGCTCATGTCTTGCCGGTCAATATCGGTGACCTTCATCCACCTAAGAAGCGAGGCTATTCTGTTAAACCAAGTAGTGCATGCCTTCGTGCAGTCAGGCTTGTCAGGCTGTGCCTTTTTGTTTTGATTCAACATTGCCGTAACGCTCGCATCCACCGGCTTCTTCCTTTTAGCTGTTTTGGGAACATTATCTACCGAAGCAGATGACACTCTCTGCGAGGCTGACCCTGCCCTTGTGCTTTGTCTAGGCCGAGATGGCACTTCTTTGGATCTTGGTGGGGATGGACGAGGAGGTGGAGGAGGAGGAGAATTCTCTTTTCTCTACAGTGGGGGAGAGGGAGAGGGATAGGTAGGATGTTGAGGCGTAGGAGAGTGATCTCTAGGCGGCGATTCGCCGTCGTCATCATCATCCAAAGACTAGTGATCAAGCTTAATGAAGCGCTTGCGCTAGGCCACATGAGCACCCTTGTTCTGAACAAGGCGCGGTCTGTCTTCCTATGCGGGGTATTCAATGTGTATCTTGTTATACTTCTTATCAAATATAGTATCAATGCTGACGCAGGCATAACCAAGTGGAATTGGGCGGCCATTAATGGTCCCGTCTCCCGTAGGCCAGGCCTGGCCGACCACCACCTTGTCAGTTGTCCATTACCGACGGATGTACAACCTGACATTGACGGGTTCGGTGACGCTGTCCACCGGATGAGGCGCATTCGCCACTTCATCGTCGAGCGGGGTCGATCCGCAACTGCTGCGACCCCTGAACTGTGGGCTAAAGCTAGTCAGAATAGGAGCTTTTGGTACTACTCCTGATCCCATGGACTGCATAACTACATTGACTCGTTCTTGAACCCTCTCATCAATCCGTTTTTCAAATTTGTCTTCCATTTCTTTCAGAACCCTTGTGTTGCTCTACCCCTCGACCGGCTCAGATAAGTGGAAGATTCTTCCTCAAATGCTAGTTTCCAAGGAACAAGACCAACTCCTCTAGTGCGACTAGGGTGCTTCTTGTTTCTAAGTGCTTCGGTGAGAACGTCATTCACCCTTTCAGAAGTGTGGGTCCCTTGCCTGACCTCTTCATTTACATCGGAGATCCTCTAGACGAGGTTGCTCATGGCTGGATTTGTTGAGCTAAAGCTCCCGGCCATGCCGTGGTGTACCTCCCTCGCCATATAGAAATATATCAATCTAGGCTCCCAATTGGCAGTCTCAGGCTCAACGCCAAGGCATTCCACCTGCTCAAGTTCACTTTCAAATTCATCCATCTTACTGGCGTAGCCACGAGAGCCGAGTTTATGAGGATTCATCGCTTTAAGCGAATTCTCCTTATTCTTCCTGCTTAGTTCCAAGTACTCCTTGGATTACCTGTATTGCTTGAATTCCTGCCAAAAGTCCTTTTGCTTGGTGTACTCTCCACCATCCCAATTTGCTCTTTACCCTCGAGGATAAATTTCTTGTACAATGTCCCCTTGAAAGTCTTGAAGCATGTCCCCATGATTTCTTTTGTTTTTTTTCTTGACTTGCTCCTTGTCATAGTCCCATGGGAAAGTGAAATATAGTGGTATCTTGTTCTCCCATATGTCATCCTTCTCACTTTCGGGAACCCTCCATGGGTCATCATCTTTCCCAATCCACTTCCTATACTTAATCGGAATGTAGTCCCTTACAAGTGCTCCGATGACAGTCTTGTAATTGCCCAAAACTATACGTGGTTTGACCAGCTCCCCGACTTGGTCAAAATCAATGATGTGCCGGTGTGCATTCCTACCAGTAGGAAGCTTTGACATGCCTCACTTGGTTCTGGCCTTGCTGCTACCCGGACCATCTGGCCGCTTGGTCGGCTGAACCTCCTGCTAGAGACACCAAGTAAGATAAACCCTCTCAATTAATTAGCGTGTGTGGCTACCTAGTAACATGATACCTAAGTTACCTGGTCATCTTGGTCATCTTGATCCAGCTGGAGACAAGTGGTAGGGCTCCATGGTACCTTGTTCTCACTATCCTGATTGACACCGCCATCGTTTGTCGGATCATGCGGCTCTCCTATCCCAATGATATCAGTCGCTTCTCCTTGTTGCCTAATGGTTCTTGGGCGATGGGTTAACGAGCGACGACGAGTCATGGCTGTGACATGATCGTGGTCAATTTTGGCTGCGTACAACTACTAGTAGCATTTGTGCATATATATATTACCAAACTAATAGAGATTTAATGCAAAGTCTAATAATAAGTCCACATACAGTTCACGTAGAACAAATTCATTGTTTGATTGGCTGCATACAACAAAGTCCACCTATTGTTCTACGAAACTAAGCCTACATCAACATTCAAATAAGAAAAGCAATGATCATAGCCATAAATAAAAGCATGAAATCTTTCTCAGACCAAGGAGCAATTATCCTAATCTTCATATCTCCGGAGGGTGGCTCCTCTTCAATCTCTAGTACCGGCTGATGGCCATGGTTTGCACTCCTTGCACCATAGTAGGCCCTCAAAGCTTTAGCTTCTGTGTTGTATTTTTTGTAACAATTCCCTGAGTAGCGATTGACTTAAGCATAGCAATCTTCGTAGGTAAGGTAGATCCCAGGTACCCGACCAACATGAACTACATACCATGCCATGGTTGCCTATGCATTTAACCAAATTAGGTTGATAGTGCTATGTCATTCAAACATGTTGTAGACTAAGCAAAGTTGTAGACTATATTCAGATATTCAAACTTCAATTTACAACACAACTAAATCATGAATTTCAACATCTAACTCATTTCAATACCACTTTGAGCACTAGTATGTCTTCAACCGTGCTTCAAATGACCATAGTGTTTTAAGCTAATTTGTTCGCCATAAATCAAAGAACATTTGCTACTAAGGAAATTTGAAGTATTTCTACATGAAATCTTGAGAAAAAGGGATAAACAGGCAACTGTTATCCTCACAGGCATTTCACAAACACCTAAGGGGCAGCGTCAGATGCACTCACCGTGGCGGTGGGGGGCGGTAGCAGCTCTCCGCGCGCTCCTAAGGGCCTCAGTTCATGGCTGGCTTTGGCAGATGCAGGCGTGGATGAGGGCATGGCCGGCATGGATGACCAGACAAGGGCATGGACGACGGCGGTGGTCCGGCGATGCTCCAGCAGAGTCAAGGAAGATGAGGGCGTCGGCGTGGCATGGACGGCGTCGGGCGGTGTCGAGGAAGATGTGGGCGTCGGGCATCGGACGGTGGCGCAGGGAGTGGCACGGTGGCGCTGGTGGCGGCATAGTGGCTTGGAGCACCGCGGTGTGGAGGACCGCAGGGCAGGGCACGGCGTCGGGCGGCTTCGTCGCTGGGGTCGGCAGGGCCCACGGTGAAGAACGGCCGCCGGTGTGGAGGAAGAGGAGGGCGCGAGCGCAGCGGGCGGCGACGTGGGCGTTCGAATGAGGGCGAAATATTTTGGCAGTGCGTGCTCGACCTATATAGCATAGGCGCATCACTGCTGGGGCAAGCCTACAACCGGTAGTGATGAGATGCAACACAGCCGGTTCCGCGTACACTTTATGTAGACTTAGTTTCGAGTTCCTAACGAACTCGTACAAGTAGCATAGCGGTTAAGGCGTCGCACTCTTTACCCCGAGACATAGGTTCAAACCCTGTGTAGCGCAGGCGGGCCAAAATTTATTGTTTTAATTTTTAATAACCTAACTACTTTACTAATAATAAAAGAAAATAAAAAACTAAACCTAATGCAATTACTATCCTAGCGTAGCGGTTCAGGCACTACACTCTGGAGCCCGAGACCCGGGTTCGAACCCTAGACGGGCCAAATTTTTTAATTTTGTTTTATTTTTGAATATAAACTAACTACGCTATAACTAAATAAAAGAAAATAAAAAACTAAAGCTAACACAACTACTATCATAGCGCAGCAGTTAAGACACACTACTTTGGACCCCAAGACTCGAGCTTAAACCCGAGGGTGGACATAATTTTTTGATTTTTTTAAATATAGCTATCACTGTAGGTTTTCAAAATGGAACCAACAGTGATAGCTATCATCACTATCGGTTTTGGCCCATCAGTGCCGGTTTCTTGGAACCGACGGTGATGATTATATATAATTCCCCCTTTTTTAAACTAAATAAATTCACGCATTTATATTCCTATCGCACCTATGTCCAAATGGCTTGAATTTTTTTTGCAAGCATGTACACCCAAATTATAGCCCCACACAAGATTTTATGTTTTTCTGATCATTTTTCTTTATTATTATATTTTTTTTTGAGCTAAACGGGATAAAAGAGTCCTAATTTCATGCTATACACACTAGAATTTTGCATCCACCTCGACAAAAAATGGTCCCTAGGGCACATGAGACCCTGTAGAAAAGTTTGGCACCATTCCGGATCATTTCAGGGGTAGGCTCAGTTCAACCTCTAATTAATCGGTGACGTCAGGCCAAAATTCAATTAAACTAGAGAAAGTACCAAACCATCTCAGAAAAATCTTAAACTTGGTGTTTCCTTCACCCGTGGCACGTGTGAGCCTGAAAATTTTTGAGACCAATATGACACCAGAATGCATTTGAACCACTGGAACCTTAGGAACCTATGTGTTTAGTCATTGTAACATGAGATGGCTCGAATAGGTTTGTAAGCAGGTATGTACCACCTTTTGCCAAATGGCTTGAAATTTTTTTTGCAAGCATGTACACCCAAATTATGGCCCACACAAGATCTTAGGTTTTTCTGATCATTTTTGTTATTATTATATTTTTCTTTGTGCTAAAAGGGACGAAAGAGGCCTAATTGCATGTTGGACACACTAGAATTTTGCATCCACCTCGACCAAAATTTGGTCCCTACGACACATAAGACCCTGTGGAAAATTTTGGCACCATTCCGGATCATTTCGGGGGTAGGCTCAGTTCAACCTCTAATTAATCGATGATGTCATGCGGAAATTCAATTAAACCGAAGAAAGTACCAAACTATCTCAAAAAATCCCAAACTTGGTGTTTCCTTCACCCGTGGCACGTGTCAGCATGGAAAAAAGTTTGAGACCAATACGACACCAGAATTTAAAGTTCTTGTTGCATAGCAGATGAATTAGATGACAAACACAAGCCGAATTAAACTTAAACCTAAACAAACACTAATGAGGGGGTGGATGCATAATACATGTCGACATAATATTGTCGACAGTCCTCCGAGGGGTATCCCATAAAGGTAGATTGATCGACAGTGGTGCGCGTAATCAAGAACAAGAAGACAACAGAAACACAAGAGTTAGACAGGTTTGGGTTGTTAGACAGGTTTGGGCTGTCTGCATGACGTAATACACTACTCCTGTGGTCTGTTGGTTTATATTGGCTATCATATGATATTGTGTGTGTTTTGAGGGGGTCCCCTACCCACCTTATATAGCCAGAGGGTAGGGTTATAAGTCGGTTAGATCTAGGAGATAACCGGTAAGTAATAACAGATTACAGGGATCACAGGATCGTAACATATCCTAACAGATTACGCCGTATCTTCAGGATATCTTCCTAGAGTCTTGTGGGGCGCGCCGAGCAACACCGTGCTTCGCAAGGCTTCATCTTATGGGCTGGACCACCCCTAGCGGCGCAGCCCATGTAGTCTACTATGGGTATCCAGGGTCGTACCCCCACAGCTAGTCCCCGAGCACCTTGTATACGCCGTGCAACGCCGTCTTGAGCTTTTCCGAGCAGGTGTAAACAAAGCCGAGCAGTCAGACTCATAGTCCGACCACCTTAATGAGTCACCGAGCAGTTGTGGACCGTAACCGACCAGCTTAACTATCCGGCTGAGCATGAGTTTACCCAAGTAAGGCTTGCTAGAAGGATGTAAGGAGCTCAAGCTCAAAATAAAAAATTTCCTCGCTGTGAACCAAGTGTGCCCACTTAGAGTCCGACCACGAGAAAGGGAGATAATCTTCAACTTTGGGAGGCACAGAGTCTTCTAATGAACAGATTAAAGAAAACACACTCGCCGCAAGGTGAAGTGTGCCCACTTAGTCCCCGAGCCTAATAGTAGGTGACGTGGTCACGTGGTGCCAGGGTCCAGAAAGTAGAAGAAAGTCAGAAGACCAACTGAGTAGGCAACCAGTCCATGGGCTGAGCCCTGAAATGAAAAGCTCACATTCACCACAAGGTGAAGTGTGCCCACTTAGTCCTCAAGCCTAACAGTAGGTGACGTGGTCATGTGGTGCCAGGGTCAGAAACAATAGTAACCAAAAAAGTCCCCAGTATGGTGAGTAACCGAATCATAATGATGACGTAGTCCCTAAGCCACAAGTGAAAATCTCGGATAAATCAGGAAGTGCCGATTACTCAAATCGTGGAGAAAAAGCCGAAGTAATGACTGTACAGTAGAAATTACTGAGCCTTGATGGTATTGCGGAGTGGTCGGCGAATATTCGGTGTGCAGTACCAAGTTGCATCGAAAGATGGGCGATATGGTTCACAGTTGCACGGAAGCCCAGATAATGACCCAGCACGCTGTTTTGGGGAATTCAGAAGGGTGCAAATCAGCATGGTGCGGTTTCCCAAAAACCCTTGAATGCGAAAAGTGGGGAGGGTGTCTTTATAACTGTGTCGCCGTACTCCATGCTCCCACCTTTGCCACTCCATCACTTTGTCTTCCTCCTCACTCTTGCGCTCCCCTATTCGCATTCACACGCACTCCAGATCTGAGGGATGGCACTAAAGAGGGGAGGTGGTAACGCGAAGAAGACGACCGCCGGGGCGAGCCGTGACAAGGAATGGGTAGCGTCACTCATGGGGGAGACAGAGCTCAACGAGATGGTGGAGGCAGGCATTCTTCCTAACCATGTCAACGCTGGATGGCGTCCGACTGATGGTGAGCCCTATCCGATGCCACACACCGATGAACTCATTATGTTCGAGGATTATTTCTAGCGTGGATTAGGACTTCTGGTACAACCTTTCTTGCGGGATCTGTTGAAGTATTGGGGAATGAGCTTGTGTAATCTTCATTTGAACACTATTTTGCATATTTCTATGTTTATCCACTTCTGCGAGGTTTATCTTGGCATTCTTCCCCATTTCAATCTCTTTCGACACTTTTTTTGGCTAAAAAAGAAAGGAGGGGGCGGTTCCAAAGTTGTTGACGGTGTGTATCTATAGCTCCATGATGGGATGGCGGTCGAATACATTTCTATGCGCTGAATACCTTGCTGAAGAGGTGGAATACCAGGTGGTTCTACATGAAGCAAAGTGATCCTACCATCCGATGCGATGTCGACCAGATTCCGGAGAATCAAAGGAGCTGGTCAGAGAAACCGACCAGTGCCGATATGGAATAGGTGAAGGAGCTCCTCGAGCTAATGAGGGGTATGAAGATGAGCGGAGTGGTGGTGGCGGTGAACTTCATACTATGCCACATCCAGCCCTACAAGGAGAGGGCTCATGCGGGCTTTGACTTCAAAGGAGATACTAACGGCACCTATGAGAGGACGGAGAGTCTGGGGAAGGAGGTTATGCTTCACCAGGCTATTGAACTATTTGCTCCAAATATGTCGTACACCATGCCGGGGCAGCCGAAACCCTTCAACTGCACGAACCCACCTCCTTAGGTAAAAATCTCATCTGTTGTTCCTAGTGCTTTTTATCCTGTGCCAGCGCTGAGCAATGGACTGATTCGCTTGTAGGAAGATCCATTGGTAGGAACGAGCGACGTACTTCTCGGGCGTGCCGAGGAGCGATTGGCCAAAAGCAGTGGATGCTAGGCCGACCACTCAGCGAGAGGAAGGTGCCATCAGCACCTCATTCGAATTTGGAGGCGAAGGTGCTAGTCAAAAGGAGAGTTCCCACCTGATATCAGAGAAAGTTTGGGGGAAAAGGGTGGCGAAAGATGAGCCGGCCCAAAAGAAGAGAAGAACGGCGGATGTAGCTCCCCACAAGCTGGTCGGCATCTCATTTGGTGGCGATCGGACCACTCGGACGTAGAGTGCGGTAATGTCCAAGTGGTCGGACGATGACAAGACTCCTGTAGCTCCCCCTCCGAGCACTAAAGCGTCATCGCACAACACGTGCGCGGAGGTGCAATCGAAGGGAGGAGGAGTCCCCGAGCAACAGGCGGAGAAGACGCCGATGGTGGGGGCCGCAAGACCTCCAACCCAGGACACACGGGTTGACCCAGAGTAGTGCCTGGGTGCTCAGAGAGACAGTGCCGGTTCAGAACCATTTATCGGGAAGCTGACATGTAAGTATCTTTGCCTTGGGATCGGTAGCTATCTGATTTTTATAGTTGTGTTGATCGATGAGCTAATCTGATGCAGAACGGGGCACGTGGAGGATCTGAATTCTTCAGCCCAGATTGGCGAGAAGCCAGGGGCTATTCTCAGTGCGGAGACATTGTGGACAGACTTTGTCCTAGAGTCCCTGGGCGCTCGTCAGTTTGCGGTGGATTCGACCACCACTGCTGATGGAGTTGGAGGTGGAGAGCATTTAGCAACAACGGTGGGCAATTCGACCGAGACGCTAGGAGCAACGGTGAGAGCCGCTGAGTGTTCGAAGGTGGGAGCAGGAGCGGGAGCTGCCGATGTCATGTCGGAATCTAGGCCGTAGAGTCCGGCAGCGTCGGAGGAGCAAGCAGCGTGCCCTGAGATGCCGCAGGACGTGGTCGGTCGCTCTATGTGGCCACAAAGCCCCTAGGGAGCAACACCAGATGTGGAGGAAGAGGACGAGGTTGAGGAGATTAAGCATGAAGGATCACGACCTCAAGCCGTTTGCATCCTCCGCAAGCGAGGGGAGGAAATTGTGGTCGTAGAAGAGGAGGACACCACCAGGGAGGTGAAGATGCTATGGTCCACCCTTTGCATAGCTATGAAGTAGATTGAGGTTAGTGTTGCGTTAGCGGTGTCTGTCTTTGGTGTTGGAGACTATGATCTGTTATAACCTTGTTGCTTTATAGGGCATAGTGCGGACTGACGCGCAACGACAATAGTTGATCAAGAGGATGGAGCCCCTCACTGAGGAGAACGAGAAACTGAGGGAGGCAATGAAACTGATGGAGAGGAACGTCCAGAGGGCCCAGCGTGAAAGGGATCTTGCTGAATCAAACACCAAGGACCTGGAGTACTAAAAGGGCACCTTATCTGAGCAGTTGAAGACCGTCTCCGAGCAGCTGGAGCACACCTTTGAGCAGAAGAAAAGTGTCTCCAAACAGCTTGAGTGCACCTCCAAGCAGCTAAAAAGCATCTCCGAATAGAAGAAAGGTATTGCGGATCGGTGAGTTTGTTCTCGCATTGCCGAACAGTCTTGATGTTGCCGTCGACCATTATGTTTGTAGAGCAAGATGCGGAGCTCGACCGGTTGCGTCAAGTCATCGGTCAACTCCAAGAGGAGAAGGAGAAGGCGTCTGGGCGAGCAGAGAAACTGACCGAGGATCTAGAAGGTGAGTAGTTCGTGGTCAGAGTTGTTGCTATAATGATTTCTTCGTTCGACGGATCCCTTTGGTGTCTGCAGAATACCGTCGAAGAACCAAGGCGCAGTTCGTCATGCCGGAGCTGGAGGCCAAGATCTAGAGGGGAAAACTTGATGTCGTGGTGGCCGGAGTCACGCCGGTGCTCGACTGTATCGATATGGAGGTAGCTTCTTAGCCCGATGATAGGCCACCATGTCCGAACACCATCATTGATAGGTGCAAGGCGGCATGGGAGAACTTCAAAGGCTTCTACTGAGACACCGCTATCTCCATCATGACACATGCCCTGGCGGTGGTCTGGTCTCACTACCCTGCAATCAATCTTCGAGCGATAGGGGCCGGATTCACCAGAGGGACAGGTGCAACGAAGGAGGAGCAGCTAAAAGATGAGGTGGAGGACGCGGTAAAGAGGCTGACCGACGATGTCGATCTATTTGGCGAGGTAGACGGTGAGGGACAAGCCCAATAACCTGAGTAGAGAGGAACTTGTATGGGACAACTGGAAAGGGGGGTTAAATGCATGAGGGCCTAAGCAAACATTTGTGTATTAGTATAAATGTTGTAAGTAGATGACATGTGCGTGTTCAGGCGGCTTGCTAGCGTTTTTGGTGAAAAAGAGACATGTTGTTAACCCTAACACGTTTATACGTGGTATAAGTAGCGTCCGAGCAGTTAGTTTGTTACTGGACTCTTGGCCTCGGCTAGCCCGTATCCCATAACGCCGAGCGCTAGAGCCTGTGCACATGTAGGGGGAACAGACGTGACCGAGGAACCACAACTGACCACCCATAATGCAGAGCATTGGAGCTCGTAGCATGTGTAGGGAGAGATCAAAGATAGGGTTTTCTCCAAAGAACACAGAGCGGAATGTGTGCTGCTCGATGGTTGGCGAAATATCTTAAAGATATTTTAGTATGGAGAAACAGGGCGAAGCATTTATGGAGATCACGTATAATTGTCGGAGTTTGGATCTTGGAGCTGGTAATTGTAAATGGAGATTAAACTGGAGTGCAGAAATAATGGAGACAAATTATGGCGACGAAAACTTTATTCATTATGGAGTGAAGAGTACATATCTGGAGCATTTCAAGGATAGAAACGTATATGCTGCTCGATGTGCCATGAGTTGGGGATATCGATTCCCTCCATGTCACATAGCTGGTAAGACCCTGGTCGGGTAACCTCTTTGACCATGGGAGGAGAGCTTGTGCATCCCTTCGGTTTTTTGCTTTCTACGGAGAACGAGGTCGCCGACCGCAAATGAACGACTTTTGACATTGATATTGTAGTATCTTCGCAGGCCTTCTAGGTATTTGGTTGTGCGGATGCAGATGATCAGGCGTTCTTCTTCGGCTCTGACAACATCCTCTGTCCGAACAGCTGTGGCTTGCTCTTCATTATAATGCTCTACCCTGGGTGCTCGAAAGACAATGTCCGTAGGAAGTATGGCCTCTGAGCCGTTGACCAAAAAATATGGAGATACACCGGTGTTGCGACTAGCTTGAGTGCGCATTCCCCAGACCACAGCTGGGAGCTCTTTGAGCCATCTGCCCGAATGTTTTTCCTCTTTCTGGTAGTCTCTTTTTGAGGGCATCGAGGATCATGCCGTTCGCCTGTTCGACCTGGCCATTGGCTCTAGGATGGGCAACAGAGATGTATTTGATGGAGATGCATCAGTCTTCGCTAAAGTCCCAAAAATGGTGACCAGTGAATGTAGTTCTAAGGTCGGTGATAATGCTGTTCGGGAGACCGAATCTATGGATGATATCTTCGAAGAGCTCGTCTGCCTTCTTTGCAGTAGCCGAAACATGCGGCTTGTATTCGATCCACTTGGAAAACTTGTCAATGGCGACATATACGTACCGAAAACCATTTGGCGCAGGTTTGAAAGACCCGATCATGTCATGTCCCCAGCATGCAAATGGCCAAGAAGCTAGGATGGTCTGCAATTCCTGCGCTGACATGTGTACTTGGTTGGCGAAAAATTGACATCCTTCACAACGTCGAACGAGGTCTTCTACGTCGGTGATGGCCGTGGGCCAATAAAAACCAGCTTGGAAAGCTTTGCCGACCGGGTTTCTAGAGGCCGCATGATTGCCACAGGAGCCGGAGTGAATCTCAAGTAGTTTCACTCCCTCTTCTTGAGTGATACATTTCTGCAGTATCCATTCCTCGACACTTTTCCTCGTCAACTTCCCATCTATCAGCACGGGCGGATCCATATAGGTCCGACTGGATACGGCCGCTCCCAGACTAAAATGCGAAATACGCTGTAGTATGCAAGTTTCTACCGTATTCACACCCCTCTGATGCAAACATCTGCACCCACAGTCCAACTCAGCCAACGGAGAAAGCCCACACCAGCCCATCAATTACCCAACAGGCAGCCAAAGATCAGCTACGCTCAGCACAGAAGATGGAACCATCGGCCGTCGCTTTGACTCACGTGTCGCCTCCCCTGCCGCCGTCCCGTGCCCCTTCCGCCCTTCGTAGTTACCCCGCGCCTATTCTCTCACCTCGACCCGAAGTGGCCAAGTACGGTGGCAGGCGGTTGGCTGGCCGATGGCCGCGACACTGTTGCATGCTGGTCAGGTGGCTAGCCGCTAGCACTCAAGGGCATAGGCACCAGGACTCTAGGAGTGCAGCTTGCTCGCTGCCCTGCTCTATTTTCCGTTCAATCTTGATCACAAGGCAAAGTAAGCAACTTCCAAGCTTTTTTATTTTTTTTCAATTTCCATCAACGGGAACATCCAAATTGGTTTCAATTTTATAGTTCTTGCCTTCTTGGTAGTTTGTCAAGATTCTAGTGTCTGACTTTTTTTTTATTCTTTCTCTGGTATTTGGTAATGATATTTATGAAAACAACCGAATCAACTAAAATATAAATATCTTGTGAATGTTAGGAAAAGCATGGAAATGTTTTCCAAAAGAAAATCACACTGGGAGATTGCAATATTAGAAATAGAAAATGCATATATTGATCCCAAAAATTCTAAGAAGACAGTATAGCTCTGGAGATTTGAGAGATCCTAGCGACCAATTTTGCCTCTACATTGTAGATGTGATTTTTATTTTTCAATGGACCATTATATTAACTCTTAGCTAAAATTGAATGGCTTGTTCTTTTTTTATCTATGCTAATGTAGATCTTGTAATTGAGGATTGCATTTTATCAATGCCATATCAATCTTTTTTATATATAATTGTGTCATTCTCTAACTATATTTTGGTTAACGGTAAGCACTATTAATGCTATTTCATTGTTAGTATATATTATTATTGTTTGTTTTTTTATTATTGATGCTAAAATTTTGCCCGCTATTAAGTTACACTACAGTGTGAACATCAAATATATCTAAGTATTGCTATGAAGCCTGGACGGCCGCACCCCCCTCTATATTTCTCTAGCTCCGCCCCTGTCTACCAGCACGTAATGCTTGCTGCGACGGATGAGGCGTTCAGTTTCGGTCTTATTGGTGGGTACTTCGGCGCTGATGAGGTACTTGATGAACTATCCCTCCAATCTACGACCAGCAAAGGTACTGTAAGCACCAGCTGCTCGGCGGGAGGAACTTCTTGAACTTCCTTCTCTTCCTTAATAGACGGCGTGAAGAGGTCTTGAACGAAGACCCTAGGCGGAATTGCGGTGTGAGAAGAGCCTATCTTAGATAGGTGGTCGGCGAGCTGATTTTGGTCTCGTACCACGTGGTGGTACTCAATACCGTAAAACTTTCCTTCGAGTTTCCTGGTCGCGGTGCAGTACGCCTCCATCTTCTCACTAGAACATGACCAATCTTTGTTGACTTGGTTGATGACCAGCGTGGAGTCTCCGTATACCATGAGGCATTTGACGCCGAGCTCGACGGCTATACGAAGTTCGTGGAGACATTGTTCATATTTCGCGACATTGTTGGAAGCTAGAAAATGAATTCAGAGGACGTATCAGAGCTTTCCTTAGTCGGAGTAATAAACAAAATGTCGGCGCTAGCACTGTTGATGTTGAGGTTGCCATCGAAATACATTATCTAGTGCTCGGGGCAAGCAGCGGGGATGGGCTCTTGGATCTTGGTCCACTCGGCGACAAAGTCAGCCAGCGCCTGCGACTTAATGGTCGGCCTGCTTCTGAATTCTATGGAATAAGTGTTGAGCTCGACTGCCCACTTGATGATACGGTCATTGGCCTCTTTGTTACAGAGGATGTCCCCTAGAGGGAACTCGGTGACCACGGCGATCTTGTAGTACTCGAAGTAATGGCAGAGCTTGCGCGACGTGACCAGAATGGCGTATAACAACTTATGAACCTAAGGGTAATGAGTTTTGGACTTGTTAAGAACCTCACTGATGAAGTAGACCGGACGTTATACTTTATAGGCGTGTCCAACTTCCTTGCGCTCGACGACGATAGCTGTGCTAACGACGAGAGAAGTGGCGGTGATGTAGATCAGTAGGGTTTCGTCTGGTTGAGGTGCCGTCATGATCGGGGGTTTCGTTAAAAACAACTTGAGCTTCTCGAACGCCGTATCAGCCTCCTCTGACCTAGAGAAGCGCTCGGAGGCCTTGAGTAGTTTGAAGAACGGTAGTCCCTTTTCGCCGAGGCATGATATAAAGCGGCTGAGAGTAGCCATGCACCATGTGAGCTTCTATATATCCTTTACGCAGGTCGGCTATTTCATATTGGTAATGGTGGAGGCCTTATCGGGGTTGGGTTTGATACCACGGGCGCCGATGATGTAGCCCAGGAGTATGCCGGATGGAACTCCAAAGATGCACTTTGAAGGGTTCAACTTCCATCTGTATCTTTTTAGGTTGGCAAATGTTTCTTTGAGGTCGGCGATGAGACTGTCGGTGGTTTTGGATTTGATGACCACATCGTCGATGTAAGCTTTGATGTTGCGGCTTATCTGTTGATCAAGGCACATCTGGATGGCCCTTTGGTAGGTCACCCTAGTGTTTTTGAGTCCGAAGGACATGGTGGTATAGCAATACGCACCGAAAGGCATGATGAACGACGTTTTGATCTAGTCGTCCTCTTTGAGGGATATCTAGTGATAGCTAGAGTAACAGTCGAGGAAGAAGAGGAGTTCGCAGCTGGCTGTGGAGTCTACAACCTCATCTATCGGAGGCAGACTGAAGGGGTCTTTAGGCAGTGTTTGTTGAGATCAGTGTAATCAACGCACATTCTCCATTCTTTATTCTTCTTTTGAACAAGGACTGGGTTTGCCAGTCACTCAGGATGATACACTTCTTTAATAAATCCAGCTGCTAGGAGCCACTTTATTTCTACCCTAATAGCCTCCTTTTTGTCTGGCATTAATCGTCGAAGCTTTTGCTTGATCGGCTTGGCGGTCGGCGAGACATTCAAGGAGTGCTCGATCTTCTCCCATGGTACCCCCGGCATGTCTATAGGTTTCCAAGAAGACATGTCGGCATTGGCATGTAGGAAGGAGACGAGCGCGCTTTCCTATTTGGGGTCGAGATGAGCCCCAATCTTGAAGGTCTTAATGGGGTCGTCGAGGTCGAGGCTGACCTCCTTTGTTTCCTTAGACTTGGTAGAGGCACGAGGAGGCTCCAGTGCTGGGATCTCTAGGTCATCAGCGGGCACCGTCTTGATGTCGGTGACCACGCTGGCCATCTAGATGGAGAAGTCAGTGGCTTCGGTGAGGAAGAGACTCTCTGTTTCGCAGGTGTTGGCCTATAGGGCCAGAACTCCTACAGGCAAAGGCATCTTCAATACCATATAGGCGTAGTGCGGTATGACCATGAACTTGGTCAGAGCTGGCCAACCAAGTATGGCGTGGGAGGCGGTGTTGAAGTTGGTGATGTAGAAGTTGATGTGCTCGACACAGATGTTGCTAGCCATGCCGAATTGTACTAGGAGGGTGATATCTCCAAGCGGTCATGATGCCCTGCTAGGTACCACACCCCAGAAGGAGGAGTCGGAGGGAGTGAGGTCTTCTACACCAAGGCCCAGTTCCTTCAGGGCTCTAGCGAAGAGGAGGTTCAAAGCGCTTCCACCGTCAATGAGTACTTTCTTGAAGAGTACTTTCTTGATGGTTGCATCGAGAACGAGGGGGAAATGCCCTGTGTAAGGGATGTGTGCCCACTGGTCAGCCCTGCTAAAGGTGATGGGGACCTCAAACCAGGGGTGATAGCTGGGGTCGGAGATAGCGTCTTCTGTGTTGACGGTGAGCACCCGATGGCAGTGAGTTTTCGATCTCTTCTTCTCTCGATGGTGGCGAGGCCCCCGAAGATAGTGGTGACCACTTTGTCGTGATCCTAGAAGGCGTTATTGTTGTCCCCGGGTGGTCAGCGACCTCTGGCTCCGTCGTCATTGTCTTTGTCTTTCTTTTTGGCCTAGAACTCCTTAGCCAAGCCAAGGCAGTCCTTCATCTTGTGCTTGTTGTTCTGGTGGAGGGGGCATGGGCCTTCGAGGATTTTCTTGTACTACTCGTCGTAGTTACACTTGGCATGAGGTTCGTCAATGGTGGCGATGATGTTGTCTAGTCGGCGGTGGTGATACTGACCAGCTTTAGATCCTTCCTGCCGATCATGGCTATTGTCATGATGGTGACCATGATCATCATAGCGGCGAGTTGGGCGGTGAGTGCCCACATCCTCATTGAAGTGAACTTCGGCCTCTTTAGTGTCGTTGTATTGGTCGTCGGTCGTGATCATCTCGCCAATCCCCTTTGGTGGCTTACGATTGAATTTGGAGCGGAGGTCACGATGATGGAGTCCTCTAATGAAGACGGTAATGACTTCTGCTTCCATGATGTTGGGAATAGAATTCCTCATCTCGGAAAATCATCTGATGTAACTATGAAGGAGTTCGGACAGTTTCTGATAAGTGCGATTCAGATCGTGCTTGGTGCCCGGCCGAGTACACGTAGCCATGTAATTGTCAGTGAAGACCTTCTTCAACTGTTCCCAAGATTCGATGGAATCTAGGGCGAGGCTCGTGAGATAGTTCATCGCGGTCGGCGTGAGCATGACGGGAAGATAGTTCGCCATGACATTGGTATCTCCCCTAGTGGCACGCACAATGGTGGCATAAGCGTGTAGCCACTATGTGGGGTTCATCCACCCCTCATAGGGCTTGACCCCGGTGATTTTGAAACCATAGGGCCACTAGAGTGTTCGGAGTGCTCTCGTGAATGCTCGGGGCCCTTCGGGATCATCACTGTCGGGATCGGCGACATTATCGGTGTTAAGTGGCTAGAGAGCCGCATCTGGATTACCAAATTCTTGCTCGTATTCTTAACGCCGGCATACTTCCTCTTCAAGCCGAGAGAAATGGCGCCCATCGATATGATGTCGTGCATCCTAGAGATTGTTGATGTGTGCTCGGATATCTTGATCGACTTCTTGGTCGAGTTGGCGAGGGTAGTTTTCATGGTTCCCCCTAGCTCCCCCTGGAGGGGTTGTCCATCATCACAATGTCTATCGGCAAAACGGCTTCTGCCGGGGAGGTGTTGGATCTTGGCATGGCGGATCAGTGATTTGATCTTGTTGAGTAGGAAGGTCCCTGATCCTAGTGGATCTCGTTGACTTGGCAGTGCACAACTTTAAGCATTGCGGCGACCTTGGCGACCTCTAGCGTTTGTTTGAGCTGAGCGAGCTCATTGGCGGCCATGGCCAAGTTGGCGCTTGGCGTCTTGTAGACGTTGTGGCCGTCAACACAGACGAATTCATCGTCGAGGTTGCAGCAGAGTGGGCGTGGCCTCCCTTACGAGTTGAGTTGTTCTCCGTTGTGAGCAGCCTTGGCTAACACAATGGCGGCCTCATTCGCTCGGCGCTGCGCCCAGTTGGCATTTTTGTTGACATGAGTAGCGTGGTCTTCATCGGTTGCTCCATCCCGCAGAGGGTTGTCGATGCTAAGATTAAAAGTCCCACCTCCACGGAAGGGTGGAAAAAGGAGGTTGGACGGCAACAGTTTTGGCGACAATCTCCGTAGAGCCCTGGGACTCGGTGTCTGGATTTTCCACCAGGATGGTGTGGAGGGATTTTTTGGGACATTGTTCGACTTGTAGCATATTGAGAGTTGGCGAGAGCTAGTCAGCGATCGGGTCGACGAGATGGTAGATGTCCCCAATTTGGTCGACAAATTTGCCCCTTAGGGCATCCTAATGGATGGTGTCTGTATCCCTTGGAGTTTCTGTTTGGCTTCCAATAGATCAGAACCGGAGGGTGGTCGGCACCGAACTAGAGTGGTCAGAGCTGATTCCGCGATGGAGAGGCAGTCGGTGAGCTTCTGGCCGACCTAATCGATGGATGCGATCAGATCGTCGTTGCCGATCTGCTTCCTCGGGTAGAGGGGGAGCAGGCAGCGAGTTGTTGGCGAAGATGACCTCAGAGGCAGTTCCAAGATCGGATCTACTATTGCAGGTGTTGGTGTGGTCGGTGTAGAATCAATCTTCACCGACTCGATGATCTCTCCATCTCCGTCAGCATTGATGACCCAGGAGATCGATCCGACCATAAAGATCTGGCCGGGCTTTGGAGAGGACGAAGAGCCTACAAAATGTACCATCTTGTTCATCATAGAAACAACATGCACACCCCTACCTGGCACGCCAACTGTCGACAGAATATCATCGGCAGTCCTCCGAGGGGTATCCCACGAAGGTAGATTGATCGGCAGTGGTGCACATAATCAAGAACAAGAAGGCAACAGAGACACAAGATTTAGACAGGTTCGGGCCGTCTACATGACGTAATACCCTACTCCTATGGTCTGTTGGTTTGTATTGGCTATTGTATGATATTGCTTATGTTTTGAGGGGGTCACCTACCCACCTTATATAGCCAGGGGGTAGGGTTACAAGTCGGTTAGATCTAGGAGATAACCGATAAGTAATAACAGATTACATGGATCATAGGATCGTAACATATCCTAATAGATTACGCCGTATCTTCAGGATATCTTCCTGGTGTCTTACGGGGCACGTCGAGCAGCATCGTGCTCCGCAAGGCTTCATCTTGTGGGCTAGACCACCCCCGGCGATGCAGCCCATGTAGTCTGTCATGGGTATCCGGGGTCATACCCCCATAATACCATACATTTGCATCCAAGCATGGTAATTGATGTCATGGATTTTGTAATCACAGCTATCGATGAAGGCCAATGCCCATATGATTGTACTCTCTCGTGCCTCAAAAGACCGGTGACATGGTCGTTCATAGATGTAACCTACTGAACGACTATTGGTCCTGTTAGTAATTCTTATGCAGAACTGGCGTCCTTCAGTAATGTGCTGGACGAGGTTCCCAGGACAGTACTCCTAGTCGTACCCGAGTCTCTCCATAGCTTGGTCTAGAATGGCTGACAAGCCCAATGTAGCATAGGTACTATCATGGAGCAAAACATGCAAGCGGGCAAAACAAAAAAAACAATAAATAACCATGACTCAGGTATCAGTGACGTCGACTTTACCACATCCATATGGTTGTAGCTCGCCCAGTATTCACTTACTTGCGGAACAGGGACATCACCAGCACACAAAGTTTCCATCTTGAAGTGCGAGAAATCAGGCACCCGATAGCAAATGTGCTGAAGAGCCAACAAACAGTTGCACACGACAGAGAACTGGGCGCTTGTCCTGCTCAGCATCCGTGACCCCGTCTGCGGGATAAATTCTTGATGCCCTGATGGTAGCCTCGAAGGGATGTAGAAGCTTAGTTCACACGTCCAAATTTGACAATTATCAGCAGATGTCGTGTTCTCAACGATGTCCGACACCATGAGCAAGCCAAGTGCTGCTTGCATCCACTCTATCGGGGATATCATATATGACATATGCAAAAATGATATTATTTGAATGAGTCCATACATATTATGAAACAACACTTATTATGGAATTTAAACTACAATTATTAATTAATTAGCATCCAAAAATAAGATGTTGGAAAATATTTCATACGATAGCTGGAATAGGGTGGTTTGTAATGGCCACATCAGGATTGAATGGATCATTGCCAGGGTGAAAACCTGGTTTTTGTGGTGGGGGAGGTCCGTTCATCCCACCTAATAAAATTCAAGAAATATGACTATAAATATATATTCCATTATATAAAATGTGCCAAGTAAAATGTCTCAAACTAAATAAATATAGATCGATGCATATATACATAGCTACAATATAAGAGAGGAGAACATATATATAATACCCCCTGCAATGAAATATCTAGAAGCCATGGCCAAATCACATAGAGTGGAAAGAGTGAGAAGTGAGAGTATGTGAAACTGAGAAATGAGTGTGAAGTGAGGGTGCGTGCGTGTGTATGTTCCTGGTGGTTCCTTCATATAGGGGGTTGACATATCACTGCCGGTTTTAAAACAAAACCGACACTGATGGTGTCTATCACTGTATGTTTTATAAAGAAACCAACAGTGATGTAACCCTATCTTATATGAAAACTAACAGTGATGTGCCTGACACCACGTACTTCCATGCATGCATCATGCATGCTGCAATAAAGGTCATTACTTACGAAAAAATATTAATCACGTGATCTTTATTTAATGCTCAAAATAATGTCAAAAAATTTCGTATCAATTGCCTGATTTCATATGGGTACAAAAACATCGTCGTCCCCCCCAAAAATGCTAGATAAATAATTATTCGGGCACCATACATATGTAAAATATCCATACATGCATTGCCATTTGAAGAGACAAACATCGATATATATATATATATATATATATATATATATATATATATATATATATATATATATATATATATATTTCGGCTACAGAAATACAACATAAAATAACAGAAGCCTTGAAATTAAATTACATATACGATAACAAAGATATGACACTAAAATTAAATATACGATAACAAAAACATATTTCTGTCTAGGTTAATGTTACAATCGAAGTGTACAAACACATTATAATATAACCACCTCAGAAACATTCTTCTAGCACCCAGGTAAGGTCAAATAGGCGCTAGAGGATGCCAGGTACTGTTGAACCCATGCTTCTCCAGACAAACGGTCCAGAGCACACGGGACGGTTGCTGAGCAAGGATGAACCCATGTCGCTCTAGATAGACAGGCCAGACCACACCACATAGGATGATTGTCAACCTCGCGACGTCCCCAAGCTTTGGCGTTGCTCTATCTTTAGAAATATTCTTCTAGTACCTTTTGTGTGCACCATCCTTGCGGATGACTACGCCTATTGAAATTTGTATAGGGCTTTTTCCCACAGAGAGGCCATAGATGTGTATACTAGCTAAGAGAGAACGAAGTGAGAAATAAGCAGCAAGAGGGTGGCAAGTTAAACAACATAAGTACCTAGACTTGGCCGTTGAGAGGCTCCCGGCCGAGGGCTATTTTATTGGGGCTAGCAGTCGTGGTAGTTTTTTTTGAAGTAAAGCTATCGGGGTAGGTGGGAGCAATGCTCCTGCTCTAGTGGTCAGCGGGAACACTGCTGGCCCATGAGGAGCATATTTAGATCATTGTCAGTTTTGGTTCAAAAACCGACGGTGAAGGTGCACATCTGTGATAGTTATGGGAACCAGCAGTGATTGCTCATATCAATGTCGTTTTTTAAACCAAAACCGATAGTGATCGGCCCTGGCTTGCTGCCATGTTGCAGCTGGGCTACGAGCCATCACAACTTTTTTAAAAAATTGTCCCACGCCTAGGATTCGGTCGCAACCTTTTTTAAAAACAATTTCCCACCCCTAGGATTCGAACGCAACCTTTTCTAAAAAAAATAAAAAATATTTCCTGTGCCTAGGAGTAGTTTTTTTCTTTTATTCTCTGGAGAAAAAGTTAACTAATTCTAAATTCTAAAATAAAAAATGGCCCATGACTAGGATTTGAGCCTGGGTCTCAGGGTACATAGTTTAGTTCCTTAACCGTTGCGCTAGGATAGGGATTACGGTAGGATTGGTTTTGTTTTTTCTTTTATTCTATGAAATGAGAGTTAATTAATTCTAAAAAAATCTAAAAATTTGTACCACCTCGGATTTGAACCCGGGGCTTGTGGTTAGGAGTCTGGTGCCTTAATCGCTGCGCTAGAGTAGTGATTTCATTAGGATTCTATTGATGGTAGTTAACACTCATCACAAACCATCAATGTAACTTGCATAAATAGCTAAAATAGATCACCAACATACAGCTCGTTCGCTGGGCTGGGGCTGGCTGGGCTGGCTGGCCAGCCCCCTCCCATGAGCACTGTAGCAGCAAACCAGCCAACAGTACCACTCTCTCACGTAAACGAACCAGCAACGATACGAACCAGCCAACCGAACAAGCCGATAGACTTAGGGGTTTGAACTGACAAATTTCATGAGTTTTGGTAAATCTGTGTTTTTAGCAGGATTTAATTAGAAAACCATCAAGGGGGGCCTATTCGTCAAAGGAAATCACGGAATTCCGTCGCGAGATCAACGTGGGAAGGTTCTAGAAGACTTTAGGAGGCTCTCCATCGAAGAGGGGCTCGACCCACTGACACGTGGGGCCGCACGGCCCCTGTGGGCCCCACCTATCATCTTCTTTGTTATGTCGGTTCTCCACCGCCTCCTAGGATGCTTCTCAGCCATAATTTCAAGTCAGTTTGATCCAAGGGCTAATGATTGATGCTCCGGGCTATATATACCTACCTGCACCCCGCCCCTCAGGGCATGCCTCATTTGATCCTAAGAGCTAAGAAGCCAGAAACCCTAATTCATATGTCCACTAGGTTCAGGACTAGCAATCAAGAGAAGATTAGTCCTCAATAGGATCTAGTCTTGTATTAGAGATAGAGAGATAGAGTGAGAGGGAAGAGTTTTGGAGGATTCCCGGCCTGTCGATGCTCTCTCTATGGCTTGTACCCTAGCGAAATCAAGTTCTTCTTGAGCTTGCTTCTGAGATTTCTCTAGTAATCGACTTCTAATTCAAGTAAGCATCTTGTTCATATTATTCTTCAGGTTTGCAACTCTCTTTTGAGTACTTTAATCCTTGTAGCTCCTGGGTTAAAGTAGTATTCGTAGTGTAAATGTGGTGCTTAGACTCGGTTACTCGTGGATGTACCGTATTTTTCGGATCGGTGCTAGCTCACGATGGTGACTTTTATAGCCTCATTGAATCCTCTGTAGTCCACCTCCCGTTAGTAGGCCTAGCAGAACTTTGTTACTATAGAAAAACATACTCTGCTTGTGTTTTCTCTAATAATATCCCCAGAATTGAATAATAGAAGAGAAAGCTTACTAAAGTTAGAACTAGAAGACCTTAGCAGTCTCCTCTACGCTCCTATTATCTAAACTTAATTGTGAAGTTGGGTTAAGTTAGAATTAGTTACTCTCACCTCTGTTCCATTGGGTTTGATATAAAACTAGGTTACTCTCGGTAAAGTGCTACAACGCTATAATATCTGTGCGCTTACGGATTATTCTATGTGCATTAATTTATACCAACAGATTTATTTTGTTTTTTCTTTTATTCTATGAACGTAGAGTTAATTAATTCTAAAAAAATCTAAAAAATTGTCCCACCTGAGGTTTGAACCTGAGGCTAGGGGTTGGAAGTCTGGCGCCTTAACCGATGCGCTAGAGTAGTGATTTCGTTAGGGTTGGTTTTGTTTTTTCTTTTATTCATTTATTGTTTGTAAATACAGTTAAACTATTTGTAAAATAAGATAAAAAATTGTGTCTTGATTATTTAATTCTATGATAATTAATTAATGGTCCATAATTATCAAATAATAGTGTTTGTGAACTTCATCTCAATATTTGATTACATAGTCAATAATTTAATTATAGAGATGCACGCAAAATATAAATTAGATATTTGGTGCGAAGTACTGAAACAACGTCTGAATAATGATTACATAGTTACTAATAATCTAACTATTTATAGTGGATCCAACAATGAGGGCCTCATCGTGATCACGCCGGATGTAAGTAGGTTCGTCACCCTCTTCTGAGATAGGTAGGGTTACGTTCGCCTCGAATGGAGGCATTTCCTAATAGCCCCTGTAGTCTTCTTCGTCCATCACTCCATGGACATCGACGATCTTCCTTTTTCCTTCCCGTACTACTTTTAGCTTTCCTTTTGTCTTGTTGTCCCCTGCATAGAAGATTTGCATAATATCTTTTGCAAGGATGAATGTGTCGTCTCTCTATGCGGCCTTGGTGACATCAATGGTAGTGAACCTTTCTTAGTCGGTGGTGATTTCCTCGAGCCAGACCCACTAGCAGCGAAAAAGAGTTGCCTTCAACTGACCATAGTCTAGCTTTCATATCTCCACTATGAAACCATAGTACGTCGCCTGCACATTGCCGTTTTCATCATGAGCATTGAAATGAACACCACTGTTTTGGTATGTGCTCTTTCCATCTTGCTTTTTTATGTAAAATGTAAATCCATTGATCTCATACCCTTGGTACTTAAGCAATGTACTCCAAGGTCCCTTGGCTAAGATATCCAGCTGATTACCCAACGTTGTTCCAATCAAGCGGTGTCACAACTAGTTGACAAATTCCTCCTTATGTTTTTTATCTAGCTAAGCCTGTGACCTGCACGGATACAAAGTTTGCAGTGATTGACTATGCTCATCAATATATGGCATCACATCCTCTGCTTGCTAGAGAACAACAAACCATGCCTATCTGAAAGAAAAATGGTCGTCTACTGTTATAGATTTCTCACCGATCGTTCCTTTGCAACCTAGTCTTCCCTCATGACGAGATTCTAGAACTCTGACCGTATTGTTGTCTAGATAATATGTGCAGAACTCAATGGCCTCCTCCGTTGACCATCCTTCAACCATGCCCCCTTCTGGCTTGAATCTGTTCCTAACATACCCCTAGAAAACTTTCGTCGACCTTTCGAAAGGGAACATCTGATGTAGGTACATTGAGCCAAGGGCTCTAATTTGGTCAACAAGATGAATGAGCAGATGCACTGAGATATCAAAGTAAGTTGGCAGGAAATGCATCTCAAGCCTGCAGAGAGTTTTGGCTATGTCCCGCTATAGTTGGTCCAGCATGGACACATCAATGACCTTTTTTGAGATATCGTTGAAGATTGGGGCACCGACCTTTAGGAGGAGGATACCACATAGGGCAACAGGGAGCAACTGAGTCACGATGACATGATAATCATGGGCCTTCATACAGCCATAGTTGACCATGAGTTCTCTCATGTTCACTAGCCTCTTTAGGTTCGCACAATAGCCCGTTAGCACTTTGAGTTCATTGAAGAAAGAAATAAGCGCACGCTTTTCTTCCTTCTTCAAGGTCCATGACGCAACCAGAAGTTCAAACTGGCCATCCTCTAGCACCACGGGATGCAGCTCCTTCCTGATTCTCAAGTGTTGCATGTCCAAGCGTGTGGCTAGTGAATCCTTCGATGCCCCCCCGGTGTCCATCAAGGTGTTATGCGTGTTACCGCACATGTTTTTAGTAATGTGCATGGGATCATGACAGTGGCATACACTCAGCACTGGCCAGTAAGGTAGTTTCTAGAAAATTGATTTTTTTCTTCTAGACGCTTCCATCAGGTGCTGCTACTGCATTGTCCCCCTTCCCAAGGACAGCATCCAGTTTGTTGACTTCTCGAAGTATCGCAGGCCTGTCTCGATATTTTGGAGGTAAGCGTTTCTCAATAGTCTCGTCAAAATCTTTTCTGTTCCTGCGGTAAGGGTGATCCTTAGGTAGGAACCTACGGTGTCCCATATAAACTATCTTTGAGTTCTTTGGTAGATGTACCGTATCGGTGTCGTCCAAACACTCGACATATCTAGTATAGCCTTTTGTCTTCTCTTCGGACAAGCAACCTTGCCCTGGTAGGTCGGTGATTGTAGCGATAAGTACTGCCTTGAGAATGACATGTTTCTTTTTGTACTCGTTCCAAACATCCTTCACACCCTTTTCAAACATCTCCACTAGTTCATCGATCACTGGTTCTAGAAATACATTGATGTCATTCCTAGGTTGTCTTGGCCCTTGGATCAGTAGTGGCATATGGATGTATGACCGCTTCATACAGAGCCAAGGTGGAAGGTTGTATATACAGAGCGTCACTGGCTAGGTGCTTTGATTGCTTCTAACCTGGTCGAAAGGATTCATCCCATCTGTGCTCAAACCAAACCAAATGCGCCTTAGCTCTCCACCGATGTTCTTATAGAACATAGTATTGACAATCCTCCAGTCCTTCCCATCGGTGGGGTGCCTCATCATTGTATCTTTCTTACGCTCTTCTCCATGCCAGCGCAATAGCTTGGCTGACTTTGCACATGCAAACAGCCTATGTACCTAGGGAGTTATAGGAAAATACCAAACGACCTTTACGGGACCTCCTCTGGTGATGGTACCCTCATCTGACGGCCCTTCCTTGTACCATGGAGCTTCACACTTGGGGTACGCATCCAGGTCTTTGTATTTGTCTCCATGGTATAATACGCAATCATTAGAACACACGTGTATTTTTTCAAACTCGAGACTGATGGGGCAGATCATTTGCTTGGCCATGTGTGTCTTTTTTGGCAACTCGTCATTTGCTGGAAGCATTTTCCTTATTATACCTAACAACTGATCAAAGCCTTTATCGCTCAATTCGTTTGTCGATTTGAACTCTAACAGCATGATATCGGCTTTCAGTTTGCTCATTGGACAATTCTTATACAATGGTGTTTTGCCATCTTGTCTCATTTTCTCTAGCTTTCTCAGCTGTCTTTCACTAAGACATCCGCTCTCTACATTACGTAGCAGCCAAGAAATGCTATCGTTATCCTCGGTGTCTTCAGCTAGCGTTTTCCTAAACACATTATTAACTGTGGCTATAGGTTCCGTGTTGATATTGGGTTCCTCATCAGCATCGTGTTAACAACATCTATGCAACGGATCTGGGCCCGGTGGGGGCAGCGACGCTGGGGATGGCCGCCGTAGCCAGGGCTTCGAAGGAGGCCGGCGGCGCCGGAGTGGCTGCCGGTGGCTCGGTAGGGGCAGCGACGCCAGGATGACCGCCGGAGCCGGGGTGTCAAAGGTGGCCCGCGGCGCCGGAGTGGCTGCTGGCGGGCTGAGGTGGATGGGGCCAGAAGTCGACCTGGTGGACACGTCGTGGTGGTAGCCCCATCACCATGGATCGATAGATCCGGACGTAGGGAGCTTGGATCTGGGCTTGGAAGGGGCTGGTGTACAGCAGGGAGGTAGATCAATGGAGGTGCGCCACTGGCGTCATTGGGGGCATGGGGCGGGTCAGGAGGGTGGGAGAGGTCCATCCCGTTCCCGACCAGGATGCATTTATGTCCTTGTTTCACTATAATTTCAATAGTTTTTTCTTCCATTGCAACGCACGGGCATATTTGCTAGTAATAATAATAAAGAGGCAAAATTTTAGCCCACTTTTTTGTCCATCAATTTTTTTGGTCCGTCTCCCTCTAACTTCCGGACAATGGAGATTTTCTTCCGTCCAGACTTATATATAACCCGTGCTCATACAAGTTGGACCGATTCTCAAACGTATTGGGTCATGTGACCCGGAGTCTTGATAACTTGGATAGCTAGAATTCTATTCCTAAACTGAATAGGAATATAAATCATGATCAAATAGAAAAGGACAAACAAAAATACAAATTAGATAAATCTTACCCTGAATATTAAACTACCACTCCTCTCTTTGGTTTTGTGGACGGTTTGTCGTGGGTAGATTTTGCGGACGTATACAATTATCTTATGCTATCTCTCTTGGATTGTACAATTTCTTTCCTATTCAAATACACAATTACCTCATTACCTCATGCAATCTCCTGGATTGTACAATTTGTTTTCTATTCCAATACGCCGTCTTCGAATATTTATATATACTTCAACTATTGAATCAACAAAATTATCGCGTCATATACTTTTCCATTATTTTTTCCACGCCACTTTTTTATGGATGGATTTGTTTTCCCTCAAGTAATGTTTCTGTTTTCCTTACCTAATATTTTCCCCATTTAATTTCTTAACATCCCATTTTTTTGTCCATCCATTCTTTTGGTTTGTCTCCCTCTAACTATTGGACAATGGAGATTTTCTTCCGTCCATACTTATATATAACCCGTGCTCATATAAGTTGGACCGATTCTAAAACGTATTGGGTCATGCATGTGACCCGGAGTCTTGATAACTTGGATAGCTAGAATTCTATTCCTAAACTGAATAGGAATAGAAATCATGATCAAATAGAAAAGGACAAACAAAAATACAAATTAGATAAATCTTACCCTGAATATTAAACTACGACTCCTCTCTTTGGTTTTGTCCTCACGTTCCTAATGTTTTTGTCCGCAAGTTGTTTTTATCTGGCCCGCAACTTTCCTCTATTGTGCATTTGCTTGGTGTTATTTTTCCCAAAATCTTCCCCTCACTGCGGTGGTTATCTGGCCCGCAACTTTCCTCTATTGTGCATCAACTTGGTCTTATTTTTCCCAAAATCTTCTCCTCACTACAGTGTTTTTTTTTTGGTTTTTTCTCAAATAAATGTAAAAACAAATAATAAACAAACACTATTCTTGAACCATTGCCCTTTATGCAGTTTTGTGATTTGATTAAAAACAAAACCTATTTTATTAAAATCTAGATTACTCAATGGTCCAACTAATCAACCAGTTATCTGCTATCTTGATCAATTTACTTTCTAATCATGTCTAAATAAATGTATCTCTGCAATCCTCGACGGGAGTTGCCATGTGAAAAATTGAGTGGTCTCCTGTCATAAGCACCAGAATTCTTGACACGTCAACAACTAACTCATTGCCGACTTTAATCAGAGATTCCAACTACCGATTTTTATGGTCCTCGATGAAAATGATGAAGGCAAAATTTCAGTCCATTTTTTTTGGCCCATCCATTTTTTGGCCCGTCTCCCTCTAACTACCGAATGATGGAGAGTTTCTTCTGTCAGGACTTATATATATAACCCGTGGTCTTATGAGCTAGAATCCTAATCTAAATAGACCTTGTCGTGTTTAATATTGAATCCTAATCCTAATCTAAATAAAAAAGGAAAATATAAGAGTAAAAATTAGGCACATATACAACCTTTTGTCCTCACGTTCCTAATGTTTTTGTCCGCATGTTTTTTTTATCTGGTCCGCAACTCTATTGTGCATTTGCTTGGTGTTATTTTTCCCAAAATCTTCTCCTCACTGCGGTGGTTTTTTGGTTTTTTTTCTCAAATAAATGTAAAAACAAATAATAAACAAACACTATTTTTGAACCAATGCCCTTTATGCAGTTTTGTGATTTGATTAAAAACAAAACCTATTTTATTAAATTCTAGATTACTTGATGGTCCAACTAATCAACCAGTGAGCTGATATCTTGATCAATTTACTTTCTAATCACGTCTAAATAAATGTAGCTCTGCAATCCTCGACGAGAGTTGCCTTGTGAAAAATTGAGTGGTCTCCTGTCATAAGCACCAAAATTCTTGACACGTCAACAACTAACTCCTTGCCGACTTTAATAAGAGATTCCAACTACAGATTTTTATGGTCCTCGAAAAAATGATGAAACTAAATATTGAACTATAGAAACACATGGATAGTATGATATATTTACATCTAAATATTTCTGTACTTTGGAGTGGAAGAAAAAAATCTATCAATGTTGTATTTTGTATTTAATTTGATACCAGTTTCATTGGACATTGTTATATTATTACCAATTTTAACTTATATTATAGATGTCATGGTTATCCTAAAATAAATTAGAGGTCTTAAATTTCATAGAAAGGAAAAAACATAAATAGACATGAAACACTTCCTATCATAGTATTTCATGAATGTACTTGATATTTTTTTTTCTCCCGTTGCAACGCACGAGCATGTTTACTAGTCAAAATAAAAAAGACCAGAAGATTTCCCATCAGATTTCCAACAAAGAACTCGCCTGTCCCCATAAATCACAATGTTTCTTCACCCTGCCATGGATCTGACGGCTCTAACCACGGATGTACCACCTGCATTGGCTCTACGTGCCTCCCTGATCGACGACCTCAGCCGGAATCGCTACAGAGCCAGACACTACGTAAAAGACGATGTTTAGCAACGGTTCGATTTTTTTTGTAGGAGCGGCTGGTGATGGAGCCGCCCCTACAGTGGTGTGCTCGGGTGCCCAGACACCATCCGCCCCTACAAATGGAACAGCAGGGGTGGCGGGTGTTACGAGCCACCCTTACAAATGGGTTCTGATTTGTACGGGTGGCTCAATCACCAGCCGCCCCTAGAAATGCTATTTGTAGGGCGGCTGGTGATTGAGCCGCCCCTACAAATGGCCCCATATTTATAGCTCTGATTTGTAGGGGCGGCTCAATCACCAGCCGCCCCTGGAAATGCTATTTGTAGGGGTGGCTGGTGATTGAGCCGCCTCTACAAATGGCCCATATTTATAGCTCCGATTTGTAGGAGCGGCTTAATCACCAGCCGCCCCTATAAATGCCCCCCATATAAAACAGATGCAGCACCTTCTTCCTCCTCGGGTCACTCACTCCAACCCGTGAAAGAAAGGTGGGGAGGGCTTGGGCACCTCCTAAAAATTGCTCTACTAAGGGGGAAGGTTTTGGTCTCAAATCCTTTGGTGGAGAGGTTGTAGAAGGTAAGAAAATGCTATTCCATACTTTTTTTGAAGTTTTAATGGTTGGTTAGTGAGTAATTAGAGTTTTGTTTTTCTCTCTCTTCTATGGTGCTTGAGCTACTTATGAAGGAAATTAGACCCAAGTTTTAAATGTACTAGGGTAAATTAGGGAGGGGAACAGGATCATACCCTTATTTGGTCTATGTTTCTTGATTTTAGTGAACAATTAGTTAGTTTTATGGATGTTTCATGTGCATGTGGATCTAGATCTAGGGTTTGGTTTTTTTATTAATTTTATTTTTGTAAATTTATGTTTGATGAAATTGGACTAGGGTTTGTATGAAAGATATTGGGTAAAGTATAATTGTTGGTAATTGTTGTCTTTGAAATTGTTTATTGTAATCAATAATTATGTATTTTAATTATTTATGGATAAATGGGCCATTAATTAATTTTCCTTTACCATGGTGTGTTTGTATGCTTCATGTAATTATATTAGATTTATATTCATATATATCTGAAGTATATACAATTATTCTCAAGTAATTATTAATTTGTTTCATTTTTATATATATCTGAATAAGTAGTCCTTTAATGTTTGTTTTGTTGTTGTTGTAAAAGATGGAGTACATGAACTCTTGGATGTATGGTTCGTTAAGGTTCAAGGCAGGTTTCCGTGAAGAGGTGGATAAATTTATTGAAGCCGCAAAGAAGCATGCAACAACATTGAAAGAGAATAAGGATACAATTATTTGCCCTTGTAAAGATTGCAAGAACTATATGGCATGGACAGATGTGATTATCATCATATCACAGTTGATTATGCGAGGATTTGTTGAGGACTACACAGTGTGGATTCATCATGGTGAAATGGTTATTGTTAACGACGAGGATGAGGAGGAATACGACGACGAAACCATAGAATCCCTGTCCCAATATTCAGCAAAGCTTGATGCACGAATGGATTTCGAGTTTAGCAATGAACAAGGTGGTGATGCTGGTGGTTGGGATGGTAACGACGAAGGTGGTGCCAATAATGATGGTGGAGCACGTGTCGGGGATGAAGATGATTTGGAGGACATGATTCGAGCCCTTGGACCAGAGATTTTACTAAATAGCCCGAAAGGTCTAGAAAATTTGGAAATGGTGACAAAAGCATCGAAGGAGACTATGTATGGTGTTGAAAAGGGTTGTCCAACACATTGGACATTGCTACGTTTTGTGCTAGAGCTGCTCATCCTGAAGGCTAAGTACGGCTGGTCAGACTGTAGTTTTAATGATCTATTGCATCTCCTGTCATGGGTGCTGCTACAACCAAACTCAGTTTCCACCAACACATACCAAGCGAAGAAGGTCATAAGTCCATTGACAATGGGGGTTGAAAAAAATCCATGCATGCCCCAACCACTGTATACTTTTTCATGGCGAAACGTTCAAGTCACTAGATAAATGTCCTCGGTGTGGAGCCAGCCGGTACAAGAACAATGACCTTTATGGTGGGGATGAAGCCTCCACGGGGAAAAGAGGAATAAGAAGGGTACAAAAAAGGTGGTACAAGAATCTCAACCCCCAGAGAACACTCCATTAGGAAATGATGCAAAGCAGAGAAGAATTCCTGCCTTGGTAATGTGGTACCTGCCAGTGACCGACCGCTTGAGATGTATCTTCCTAAACCCTAAAGAAGCCACACTCATGACATGGTGGGATGATGAGCGCAAGGTGGATGATGATAAGATTGCACACCCGGCTGATTGTAGTCAGTGGCAAAGGTTTGATGAGAAGCACAAAGAATTAAGCGATGACCCAAGGAATGTACGGTTTGGCTTGAGCACCGATGGAATAAATCCCTTCAATGAGAGGATGAGCGACCACAGCACATGGCCAGTGATCTTGACCATGTACAACATCCCAACATGGTTATGTCAGAAGAGAAAGTACCTTCTCCTCACTATTCTTATTTCTGGCCCTAAACAACCAGGCATTGATATAGACGTGTTCCTCGAGCCTTTGATGCAAGAAATGGAGAGGCTATGGAGGCATGGGGAGCAGATGTACGATGCGTTTCGAAAGGAGGACTTCATTTGTAGAGCAATAATATTTGTTACTACCAATGATTACCCCGCATTGTTTGCTTTGTCTGGACAGATCAAAGGGAAGACGGGATGCTTGGTTTGCTTGGATGGTACTACATGGGTGTACCTGGATGCATCCAAGAAGATAGTTTACCTAAGGAACCGACACTTCTTAAAGACAAGTCACAAGTACCGCAGCAAATTGTTCTTTAGATTTTATGACAACGCCCTGGAGATTGACCCCCCTCCGGAGAGATATCATAACGGAGAACACGTGTGTAGAATGGTGAAAAACATACGCGTCGTCTATGGAAAGAAGAATCTGGATGGGACAAATAGAGATAGAAGCACACCTCCTGTCGAAGGAGTACCTTTCAAGAAACAATCGATCTTCTTTCAGTATCTGCCTTATTGACCAGACTTGGAGGTCCCCCATGCCATTTGTCGACAAAATATGGTCGGCAGTCTACCTAGGGGTATGCCCAAGGTAGTAGATTGTCAGCAGATAGATGCGCAAGTCACAAACAAGATGGTGATGTAAGACAGACACGAGGTTTTATCCAGGTTCGGCCGCCAAGAAGGCGTAAACCTACGTCCTGCGTCTGATTGTATTGCTGTATGTCAATGAGAGATGTTTTTTAGAGGGGTCCCCTACCCGCCTTATATAGTCCGGAGGGCAGGGTTACAGATCTGGAAACTAATCCTAGCCAGTTAGAATTGCCATAGGTGGCCGGATAAGGATTCCTATTCTAACCAACCAAGATCTTGATCACCAAATCTATCTTGACTCCTTGCGCGGGACTCCAAACAGGTTGGCCGGGCCGCGCATCGTCTTTTGGTGGACCGGACCCTCCGATCTAGGCCGGCCCAAGCCTAGCCGTAAGGGTATAGGGGTTAATACCCCCATAGCTAGTCCCCGAGCACCATGTATTATGCTGCGATACGCCATTTTAACCTTCTCCGAACATTGAGGCTTGAGTTCTTGACGTCTCTGAACCACCGTATTCAACCGGAGAAGTAGGTTGTCCGAAGAATGTGTGGTGCTCTTAAGAAAAAAGAAAAATATTTCCGTCCTGGGAAGTGTGCCCACTTGTATTTCTAAAAGAAATGTAAGTGCGTCTCAAAGCGTAGCGTCCTTGATCATTAGAGGCGTAGGGATCGAAAAACAAACACATTCACCGCAAGGTGAAGTGTGCCCACTTAGTCCCCGAGCCTGGTAGTAGGTGACGTAGGCACGTGGTGCTAGGGTCCAAAAAGAATTCCTAGTTAATTTGAGAACCCAATCGTCGTACAGGCGATATGAGATGCACTGGCAGGTGCATCGTACCGATGTAGTCCCTGAGCTTGCTGGAAGGCGAAGTATGAGCCTTGTAGCAAGGTCTAAATAAATGTCTCTCAACTGTATGTGAGTACAAATCACATGTAGCCAAGGAGAGCGGTCTCCGAGCAGTGGTCGGGACAGTCCCCGAATACGGTAGTGGTTGGAGCAATCCCCGAGCATGGTAGTGGTCGGAGCAGTCCCCGAGCACGGCAGTGGTCGGAGCAGTCCCCGAGCACGGCAGTGGTCGGAGCAGTCCCTGAGCACGGCAGTGGTCGGAGCAGTCCCCGAGCACAGCAGTGGTCTAGGCAGTCCCCGAGCATGGTAATGGTCGGAGCAGTCCCCGAGCACGGTAGTGGTCGGAGCAGTTCCCGAGCACAGTAATGGTCTGGACCATCCTTGAGCACAAGACATGCAGCGAAGAAACAAACGCCGCTTGTACTATTATTTGGTGTATTTATTTATTTTCTTACTCTATCAAGTCTAATCTGACACGTCTAGTCAAAAAAGCAGATGGGTATAGCACGTCATACTGTCTTGCCCTTTCTAGCAAACAGTCGCTTGGCACCTGTAAGGAGGTGCATCAATGTGGGCCCTCTCACACTAGCAACGAAGAGGCGCGTACACTAGTAATGAAGGGGCGCGTTTATTGGCGTAGATCTTGAGGTTGTGAAAACAACCGTCTGCGGCACATGCGCACGTCTCCCAAGAATCTCGGGCAGACGAAACGGCGGAACTCTTGGTTATTTATAATATAGAACTGGTAAGTTACTTTTTACCGATCCCCATTACCATTCGCCGCCGCAGCCTTCTTCTTCCTCTTGCCAACCCTAATACTTCCGAAATCATCACCAATCACCCCTCCACCATATCCACCTCCATCAACAAGGGCGGATTCATGGCGAAGAGTGATGCCTAGAAGAAAGCCGGAGTCATGGCGAAGGAGTGGTGGAAGTCAAGAAGCAACGAGTATACCATCGAAGACCTCATCATCATGGGAGTACTCCACAACAAGGCACTCACAGGATGGCGCGCGTCGGAAGGAGAAGGGTACCCTGAGCCACAACCGGGTGATATTGTGGTTTTCAAAGATTTCTTCAAGCGAGGTTTTGGGGTTCTAGTGCACCCTTTCCTTCAAGGGCTCTGTTTGTATTACGAGATTGGGATTTGCAATCTGCATCCCAACTCGATTCTTCTTGTCTCCACCTTCATCCATCTTTGCGAAGCATATGGTGGCTTCCAGCCCCATTTCGACCTCTTTCGCCATCTTTTCTGCCTACGGAAGAAAGGAAGCGGCGGCTCGAAGATAGCCAGGAGGTGTGTACCTCAATCTGTGTGACGGGATGAAGGCCCAGTACTTGCACTGCCCTTGGAACACATCTTTGGACGACTGGTACAAGAAGTGGTTCTACATCCGCGAAGAAGCCGAACACGATCACATTGTGCGATGTGGGGTTCATTCCGGAGAAGAAGAACAGCTGGTCGGAGAAGCCCGAGCACTTGGAGCAGATCTCAGAACTTCTTGAGATGATCCCATGGAAGAAACTGGATGGTCCCGAGCATGGTCGGGAACTTCATCAGCCGAAGGATCTAGCCTTGCCAGAGGAGGGTACATCCCGGCTACGAGTACCAAGGTAGCGCAGACCCAACTAGGACTAGGCAAGAGGCGCTTGACAAGATAGAAGTCAAAGCCAGGATTGGAGAGCTATTCAACTTAGCTGATCCGAAATTATGTCAGGTTGAGCGACATCGAGCACGCCTTCAAGCTGGCCCGACCTCCCCCAAAGGTAAATTATGCTGCCTTGTACCCTAGTAGAGTTATGTTGTAACAAAACTTACTGTGTTGTCGCCTTTATGTTTCCCAGAGTAATGGTCGTGACAGAGCAGCAATGTTCGTGTCTCCACCCCCTGGTGTGGATTGGCCGCAAGTTGCCGGCCCAACCGCCTAGACCAGGCCAGGGATCGAAGACGTCGACTGGGCCTATACTCGGGGTTGGGGAGGAGGCAACGGACCAGAGCTGCTAGGCAAGCGGCCGGCGGCCAACAAGCATCGTCAGGCCATCTTCCCACTGTCAGATGATGAAACAGAGGATGCAGACATCTTCTGACTCGTCCCTCGAAAGAGGAGGAGACAACTGGAGTCGACGGAGCAGGGTGGCTCCTCGTGCCAGTGAGGATCGCATCACCGACCACTGCAACGTAGAGGACAAGCGGCAAAGGGGTCGAGCACCAAGCCCCGACGCCGATACAGGTCGTGGAAAGAGACCCGGTGACACCCGCAGAGCACAGTGGAGCAAGCACGGACGAAGAGACGCGCCTTCACCACATCATTCCTTGCTTCCAAGCTGTAAGTCATTGTAACCTTGATGTAAGCTTACAATTTATATTTGAATACCATTGTCCTCTGAACTTATCTCTGATACATTAGGTCGGCATCCACCGAAAATCTCGACCAGCTAGCCGGGTGTGGCATGGCTCCGCCAGCAATCCCAGAGAGAACTTCCCAGCAGCCGGCTATGGAGGAGCCTATAGTAGAAAGTCCACTAGAGCCTCAGCAGACGAGCGGACCAGACAACAGTCCCTGAGCAGGTGGTCGAGGGGAGAGCCGAGCCAAGTACAGGTGCTCTAAGCACTAACCCTGCTGAGGGGGATACTTCGGCACCAAGGGTATCAGAGCAAATCGAGGAGCAGGAGCCAGGAGGTGGCACAGAGCAGGTTTGCCGATGATACGGCCCATGGGAAAGCCATGGTGATCGCAGAGGCTACCAACTCTGGACCAGCGCCGCTGCCCGAATAAGAGGCCGAAGAGGCACGAAGTAGAAGAGGTCCTAGGCCGTCCTCAGGACAAGCGACAACATGTATATGTGTCGCACTGGCGGAATGACCAATGGGTTATGCATGAGGAAATCCCAGAGGTCGAAGGAGACCATGAAGGTTGAACGAGTGGCAAAACGTCTGGTGACGGAAGTCCAGGTATGTTTTGCTTGACCACTTGATCCTGCTATCCAGTCAAACTGTCTGACTTAGTTTTTTTACATGCAGGACTTGATGAAGACCGCAAGGTACCGAAAGAAGTGCTTCGACCAGATTGAGGGAATCACAGCAAGCAATAGAGAACTGACAGCCAAGGTGGAACGCTTGCGCCACCAACTTGAAGCCACCGACCAGGAAAGGACAGAGCAAGAGGCACAGAACCAGAACCTGGTCGTCTAGCTCAGTAACAAAGAGCAGGAAAAAACAAGTAAGTTGTCACTTTATCACAACAAGTGCATGACACGTGTTGTTGCATTGTTGGTAGTAACAGCTAGTAGTGCAGGCTTAGAAGCTGAAGTAGTCCGTCTCCAAGAGGAGAATAGCCGTGTGGCCGCAGAGTGTGGTCGCCTGAAGGAGGACAACGAAGAAACTGGCGCACGACCAGTCGCAACTCCTAGGACCGCACAACTAAGATGAAGGAGGAACTGAAAAGTAAGTGTTCCAGACCACCTTGCTCATTCTAGTTGCCCGCCTTATCTTGTCGTGGCGTGACATTTTAATGTCTTGTGCGGTTTGCAGTTTTAAATGTCAATGCCAAGAAGCATCTGGAAGCCGTGATGAAAGATTGTGACGGCTGGAAGGCGCGATGCCTAGAGATCACCGAGGATCGGGACACATGGAAGAACCGGTGCCAGGAGGTGGCAACTGGCATTTTGCCCGTCCTCGACCTTATCGACCCAGCGCTTACAGAAGGAAGTGCCAAGGACGCCGCAGCTCGGACTGGTCGAGAGATGCCGAAAGGCATGGGGATGGTTCCAAGAGTTCGTGAAGGAGGCGGGTGAGTACACAGGCGCACATGTGCTAAGCATGGTGCGTGCCCACTACCCCCTGATCGATCTCAAGTGCCTGGAGGCTGGGTACCCGAAGGAGGTAGATCCAGACAAGGCCGAGGAGCTTCGGATGACCCAGCTGGACCTGTCTTCAAAGATAATTGGTGATATTAACCTTGTGGAGGTGGGACAGCACCTGTACAGGGTACGCCATCAACAAGTCAGCTAGAAAGGCCATCAATTGTGAGCCAACCGGCGAAACCTGCGGTCTCGACCAGCCAGGCATCGGCGGGGCCATCCTCTTCAGCTCGACCAGTACAAGAGTCCCCGAGACTCGAGCAGGATGTCGGGAGCAGCGAGCAGCGGGTGCCGCGTGCCCCGACCAGCCAATAGAATAGGCTAGAGCTATAGAAGAAGGACGATAGTTGTGTTATTGTAAACTTGGGCCTCTTCAGGCAAGCTTGTAATAACGTAACTGTATATCATCATAAGCTTGTTTTCTTTGTATAAAACGTATTTAAGCTTGAAACTCATGTTGGTGTAACTAAGTGAGAACATGTTAACGTTCTGTTTAGTTGTACCATTTTACTCGACACGTCATCCTAAAAAGTTTGTACGGCCCTAATTTGGCATGTGGTCGGAGTGTGAGGTGCGTGACCTGTGCACACGTAGACGCGGACAAGTCAAACCAGGGGGGACCTGCCGATCACCCGTAGCGTAGAGAGCGGATCCCATGCACGTGTTGGGAGGAACCAGAGACAGGGCCTGCTCCGAAAACCCTAGAAGGAATGGTGGTCGGCTTTGACTGGCTAAGTTAGAATAACCGTAAAATTCGAAGTGACACATTAGAGTGGTCGGAGAAATCATAATAGCTTTATTGAATTAAATCGAAAGTACAAGAGGAGTACATATCTCAGTAGTTAAGCATAGAAATGTCTAAGCTTGTCGATATGCCATGAATTTGGTATGTCCGTACCGTCCAGGTGAGCTAACCTGTAAGACATTGGTCGTGTGACTTCCTTGATCATGAAGGGCCCCTCCCATGGGGTTGCGAGTTTATGGACACCTAGCCTGATTCGTCTTCCACTTCAGGACCAGGTCCCCGACCATGAAGAACCGCTCTTTAACGTTCTTGTTGTAGTACCTATGCAAAACAGCAAGGTATTTGGCTGTACGTACACAAGAATCGAGCCGCTTCTCTTCTGCACTATTCACTTCTAGCTCCCGTACTTCATTGACCTTGCCTTCGTCGAAGTTCTCTACCCATGCTGATCTGAAAGCTATATCTGCTAGGGAGGACTGCCTCAGCGCCGTAAACCATAAAGTATGGTGAGACGCCGGTGTTACGACTGGGCTGAGTTCTGAGGCCCCAGACCACGGCTGGCAACTCTTTGAGCCATCTTCCGGGAGCTTTGTCATTTTCTCTGTACATCCTCTTCTTCAATGCATCCAAAATCATGCCGTTTGCCCGCTCGACCTAGTCCATTAGCTCTAGGGTGCGCCACCGAGACATATTTTACTACTATGCTCCTTTCATCACAGAAGTCCCAAAAAGCGTTCCCGGTGAACTGAGTACCCAGATCAGTGATGATGCTGTTGGGTATGCCGAAACGGTGGATGACCTGGTCGAGGAACGTGACAGCCTTTTCTGAGGATGCCTGTACCAGAGGCATGTATTCTATCCACTTAGAAAATTTGTCGATCAGCACAAAGACACATGTAAATTTCCCAGGAGCCGGTTTGAAGGGCCCGATCATATCCAGTCCCCAGCATGCGAAGGGCCAAGAGGCTGGTATTGTCTGGATCTCATGTGCTGGTACGTGGATTCTCTTGGTGAAGAACTGACAACCCTCACAGTGGCGGACTAGCTTCTCTGCATCGGCTACTGCTGACGGCCAATAGAACCCTGCTCGGAAAGCCTTACCGACCAGCGTTCTTGAGGCCACGTGGTTGCCGCAGGAGCCAGAGTGGATTTGGTCCAGGAGATGTTCGCCATCCTCCTGGGTTATACACTTCATCAAGATTTCCTCCTTTGCGTTCTTGCGCCATAACTTGCCATCGACGAGCAGATACTGCTTACTGCGACGCATCAGGCGCTCGTTTTCTGTCCGATCAGTGTAACCGCTGCCATCTGTCAGGTACTTGATGAAAGGTATTCTCTAGTCAGGCTCATGAGTGGTCGGAGGCGGCTCGGTGGTGCTCGACGCCGGAACCGTAGCCACCAATTGCTGGTCTGGAGGCTTGTCGACCGTTGAATCTTCCTCTTCGATGGAAGGCGTGAGCAGGTCTTGGACGAATACGCCATGTGGGACTTTGGCTCGGGATGATCCTAACTTTGACAGCGCATCCGCTGCTTGATTTTTGTCCCGGACCACGTGTGTGTACTCGATGCCAGTAGAACCTGCCTTCCAGCTTTCTGATCGATTTGCAGTATGCATCCATCTTTTCGCTGGTCGTGTCCCAGTCCTTGTTGAGTTGGTTGATGACCAGAGCCGAGTCTCCGTAGACATAGAGACGTTTAACACCGAGCTCAACCGCAATGCGCAAACCATGTAGGCATGCTTCGTACTCGGCGGCATTATTAGATGCTGGGAAATAAATCCTGAGGACGTACCGGAGCTGCTCCTTGGATGGTGACACGAAAAGGACTCCTGCTCCCGCACCGTCGATGTTGAGAGAGCCGTCGAAGTACATCTTCCAATACTCGTCGGACCCCTGAGAGGCAGGCGTGCTTAAGTCTGTCCACTCGACGATGAAATCGACGAGTGCCTGAGACTTGATTGTAGTACGGCTTGCAAATTCCAAGGAGAAGGGGCATAGCTCCATTGCCCATTTGACGATGCGCCCGTTCGCATCCTTGTTGCTAATGATGTCTCGCAGAGGGTACTCAGTCATGACCACCACACTGATATCCGTCGAAGTAATGTTTCAACTTTCGGGATGTTATCAGTATGGCGTAGATCAACTTCTGAATCTGTGGGTACCTAGTCTTGGACTCATTGAGTACCTCACTGATGAAATAGATTGGTCGCTGTACCTTGTAGACATGGCCGGGCTCGTCACGCTCGACCACCATGGCCGTGGAGACCACTCGATTAGTAGCCGCAATGTAAAGCAGGAGTGTTTCGTCTTCTCTAGGAGCAGTGAGGACCGGAGGTGACGTAAGGTATTGTTTCAGCTGTGTGAAGGCAGCGTCTGCTTCCTCCGACCACTCAAACTTTTCGGATGCTTTGAGCAGTTTGAAAAATGGTAATCCTTTTTCGCCTAATCTTGATATGAAACGGCTGAGGGCGGCCATGCATCCGGTAAGCTTCTGAACATCCTTCACCTTTTTGGGCGGCTTCATGTCCAAGACAGCTTTGACTTTCTCCGGGTTAGGGCGTATGCCAGTCGTGACTGACGACGTTGCCAAGTAGTATGCCAGAAGGAACACCAAAGATGCACTTTTTTGGGTTTAATTTCCACTGGAATGTGTTAAGGGCTGCAAAGGTGCGTTCCAGGTTGTCAACAAGGGTATGTGCTTCCTTGGTTTTGACAACTATATCATCAACATAAGCCTCGACGAGGTCGTCTTTTATCTCGTCTTTGAGGCAGGCCTGTATAGCGCGTTGGTAGGTAGCCCCGGCGTTCTTGAGCCCGAACGACATGGTCGTGTAGCAGTAGGCGCCGAAAGGCGTGATAAAAGATGTCTTGATCTGGTCGTCCTTTTTGAGAGCGATCTGGTGATAACCAGAGTAGCAATCGAGAAAGGAAAGCAGCTCGCAACCGGCGGTTGAATCTACGACCTCGTCTATGCGAGGTAAGCCGAAGGGGTCCTTAGGGCAGTGTTTGTTGAGATCAGTGTAATCAACGCACATTCTCCATTCATTATTCTTTTTGCGTACAAGAACCGGATTGGCTAACCACTCCGGATGATACACTTCTTTGATAAATCCGGCTGCCAAAAGCCGTGTAACTTCTACCCTAATCGCCTCCTTTTTGTCGTGAGCGAACCGTCGTAGCTTCTGCTTGATAGGTTTGGCCTTGCCGTTGACATTCAAGGAGTGCTCGATCAAGTTCCGAGGTACACCGGGCATGTCAGCAGGTTTCCATGCGAACACATCCATGTTGCTCCTCAAGAACCTGACGAGCGCGTCTTCCTATTTGGGATCCAGGTTGGCCCCGATAAGGGCCTGTTTTGCTAGGATCACCGTCGACCAGCTGAATCACCTTGTGCTCCTTGGACTTGATGTTCTTGCGTGGAGCCTCGAGCTCTGGGATCTCCAGGTGGTCGGCCGAGGTCTTCTTGGCGTCGAGCATGGTCTCGGCCATGCGAATAGAGAGGTCATGAGCTTCTGCTATTTTGAAGCTGTCGTCCTCATAGGTATAAGCTACGTATACGTTGCCCCTAGAGGGTTAGAACTCCTTTCTCGGTAGGCATCTTGAGCACCAGATACCTATAATGAGGTATGGCCATGAACTTGGTGAGCGACGGTCGACCAAGAATAGCATGGTAGGTGCCGTCGAAGTCAGCGACCACGAAGTTGACGTAGTCGGTGCGGAAGTGGTCCGGGGTCCCAAATTGCACAGGTAGCGTGATCTGCCCGAGAGGTGTAGAGCTCTGTCCGGGGAGAACACCCTAGAACTGTGCCTCGTATGGCTTGAGATCCGCCTGGGTTATCTTTAGGGCGGGCAGACTGTTCTTGAACAGTATATCGATGGAGCTGCCGCCGTCGATCAGCACTCTGTCGAACTGAACCTTGTTGATACAAGGATCGAGGACCAGGGGAAAACGTCCTGGCTCAGGTATTGCGGCCCATTGGTCCTTTCTAGCTGAAGGAGATCTCGCGGTGAGACCACTGGAGGGAGCCGCGGATCGGTGAGGAGGTTGTCGGTGTTGGCCACGTTCAAGCAAGCGCGGGCGAGCAGCTTGCGTTCTCGTTTGGTCTCGATGGACACTTTGCCTCTGATGATGGTGTGCACGCGATCGGTTGGCTTGACATACTTGTGATGGGGATCTGCGTCTTCATCGTCGTTGTCCTCGTTGCGCTGTTCCCCTGCGTCGTTAGGCTTGTCGGATGTATCCAGAGCCTGTTGACGCGTGTAGATAGACTTGAGAACACGGCAATTCTCCATGGTATGGTTTGACTTGGGATGGAGCTGGCAGGGCCCTTTCAATGCTTTGGCATAGTCGTCTTCGTAGTTACGACGTCCGCCACCTTTTTTAACGGTGTTGACCTCGCCGTCGTCTTCCCGAGCACGCTTGCCCCTGTAATCGTCACGGCGGTTACGCCGCTGATTACGTTGGTCGCGGTGGTCGCGGGAGTCGTTGCGCTGGTTGCGGCGGTCAAAATTGTCGTTCCGACCATGGCTGCCGCTGGTAGTCGTCGCGGTGTGGGGGGTGGTCGGAGCGTGGAACCCTTGCTGCTTCTTCGATAATTATCTTTTTAGCGTCGTCGGCGTCCGCATATTTCTTAGCGGTGGCCAGGAGCGCTGTGACCGATTCAGGTCTCTTGCGTAGGAGCTTGTCCCTTAGGGCGTCGTGGAAGCGGAGGCCAGTGATGAAAGCCTCGATTGCCTCGTTGTCGGAGATTGATGGGACCTTGATGCGCATCTCCGAGAAACGCCGGACGTACTCGCGCAGTGGCTCATCTTTTCGATCTCGAATCCAGTTGCAGATCATATTTGTTGCCGGGTTGCTCGCAAGTAGCAATGAAGTTGTCGATGAAGGCTTGCTTGAGCTCTTGCCAAGAATCAAAGTAGTTCGCCGGCAAGCTGACCAGCCATTGGTGACCTACATGGCCAACAGCTGACTGGGAAGTAGTTAGACATGACGTGCTCATCAGCCATGGCTGATCTGCACGCAGTTTCATAGAGCATGACCCATAATTCGGGGTTCTCCTTGCCGTCGTACTTCTGAAGTTTCTCGAGCTTGAAGTTCTTGGGCCATATGACTTGGCGAAGGTGCGGAGTAAACTGCTTCAAACCCGGCAGGCCGTGGGCAGTGTCATATTCCATACGGCGATAGCTCTCGTGGGATGCACGATCGTTGGCTCTCTAGGTTGATGCGATCGCGTAGATCGCGTTCCCCGAGGTAACGGCGGAGATCGTTATTGCCATCACGGCGATCCCGGTTGCCATCCTGATTAACCCTGCGACCGTGGTTACCGCGGTAATTATCGCGGTTATCTCGGCGGTTGTCATCCCGAACGTCGCGGCGGTTGTCCTCCCGACGGCGGTTGTCGTCCCGACCACCATCATGACCACGTTTCCGCCTTGACGGTTGTCTGATGGGTCGTTGTTGCGCGAGCCACGTTGGTTGGGTGGCTGTGAGCGACTTGAGTATTGGCGGCTGTGGCTTGATTCGACTGAAACGGATGGAGCCCGGGCTTGATTTACCATCTCTGCGGTCTGAGCCATAGCAGCCGTCAGATAAGCTTGTATATCATCGCGAACTGCCTGGGTTTCCGGGGTGTTGGGTAGCCAGTTGCATTGTCACCATGGCGACGGCTACGTTGGCGCTTGGAGTCCTGAAGACCTGTTTGTCCCCCACCCTATCGAAAGCATTGTTGAGGTCGCGTGGCTGGACCCTTATGCGTCGTGCCTCCTCCTCTGCTTCAGGCTTCGATTTGTCGGCGATTAAACCGGTCAATATTGCGTGCTTCGCGTGCAATCCTTTCTTGCTCTGTTTCGCCAACTGTTGGTGGTTCGTCATTGCTGACAACATTGATCAAATCCCCTCGCCTTGGTGGGAAAGACGGGAATTGTGGGAACCCCGGGGCGTGGTCTGGGATATCCAGATCGTATTCGACGCCTTCATCGTCGTGATGCTGGAGCTCGGTGTGGACGGAGGCATTAGATGCGATGCCAGACGAGGAGCTGGAGTCACCCTCTTGGACCGTGTGGACGGATCCTTCTTGATAATCCTCAATCCGGATCATGTTGACGAAGTTGCGTGGCTTCGGCCGAGGTCGATGTACAAAACACAGATCCGAGCAGCATTGTATATTATACGCGTAGTTGGAGGCAGCGTTTCGCAGGCTCGTAGGGCTGGGCCTGGTAGTTCTCCGTCGAGGCTTCGTACTCAGAGAGCCGGAGACCCGTCGAGAGGCTGGCCGGCGACGAGCGGAGCGCCCTTCAGGAGTAGATATGACCACGAGATCTGTACCAAGTCATGCAGGACAGACTAGGCCCGAGCAGGTCGGGTAGATCTGTTGTGGGGAGCGGTTACCTGCTCATTAGGTTGACTTTGAACTGCACTTACCAGAGCTAGGGTTTCAGCGAGTTTGGTGCCGACCCGATCGATGGAGTCGAGCAGGTCGGTGTTGTCGATCTGCTTCCCTTTGTAGCGGGGAAGCGGACGACGGGTTGTCGGCGTGGCTGAAGATGATGCAGGCGTGGTCGGAGCCAGATGTACCATGGTCGGAGTAAGATCCATCGTGGTCGGAGCCGTGTCCTCCATGGTCGGAGCCATAGCCGATGCAGGTGAAGCAGTGGTCGACGCAGATTGAATCCACGCCTCCTCCGTGGTCATGGCGATGAAGTCAGTCGAAGCCGGTGGTCTAGGTGATCTGGCCGACGGTGAACATGAGGCCATTTGGCGTAGCCATGGAGCCAGAGATGATGACCATCTTGTTTGCTTGGAGAGCAGTACGCACACCCCCTACCTGGCGCGCCACTGTCGACGAAATATGGTCGGCAGTCTACCTAGGGGTATGCCCAAGGTAGTAGATTGTCGGCTAGACAGATGCGCAAGCCACAAACAAGACGGTGACGCAAGACAGACATGAGGTTTTATCCAGGTTCGGCCGCCGAGAAGGCGTAATACCTACGTCCTGCGTCTGATTGTATTGCTGTATGTCAATGAGAGATGTTTTTTAGAGGGGTCCCCTGCCCGCCTTATATAGTCCGGGGGCAGGGTTACAGATCTGGAAACTAATCCTAGCCAGTTACAATTGCCATAGGTGGCCGGATAAGGATTCCTATTCTAACCGACCAGGATCTTGCTTGATCGCCAAATCTGTCTTGACTCCTTGCGCGGGACTCCGAACAGGTTGGCCGAGCCGCGCGTCGTCTTTTGGTGGACCGGACCCTCTGATCTGGGCCGGCCCAAGCCTAGCCGTAAGGGTATAGGGGTTAATACCACCACACCATTGATGCTATGCACATGCAGAAGAATGTCTTTGAGAGTCTCATTGCTACCTTGATGGACACAGGCAAGTCAAAGGATGGTCTGAAAGCATGGAAAGACATGGTGCAGCTAAACGTGATGCCACAGCTTCACCTAGTACCTGAGGCTAATGGAAAATACACTCTGCCCGTGGCGTGCTTCAACCTAACACCAGAAGAGAAGAGAGCTATATGCACTTTCCTGAGGGGGATCAAAGTCCTGACTGGGTTTTCAGCAAATGTGAAGAAGCTAGTGTCGATGAAGGACTTGTCAATAACACACTGCAAGGCTCACGATTGCCATGTGATGCTGACAGTGTTTCTACCTAATGCAATCAGGGCTATAAAGCCGGAGTTCTTGAAAATGCCTCTGCTCCACAAACTCAAGACACAACCATGACTACCAAGCCTAAGAGGAAACGAGGGGATAGAAAAGGAAATCTATATCCAAATAAGGCATGCTATGTGATAACGGAGGTCGGGCCAGCAGGGGAGATCCTTGAGCCGAAGGATTTAAGAGGAAAATTCCGTAATGCGATCGGGGTCCTAGTAAGAGATAAATTGAACCCAGTAATCCCTAATTGGAAAGAGGTACCAGAGAACACAAAGAATGCACTATGGAATAGGCAGCTGAAGGTCAATTTTAGATTTCCGAAGGGTAAGCATGAATTGGTAAAAAATGCTATCAGGATGATGGGAGAGTCATTCCGACATTGGAGGTCAGAGCTCAACACGAAGTATATCCAAAAGTTGTTAACTTCCTTCAACAAGTTCAGCAAAATAACTTCTAGTCAATGGGAGGAGCTCGTGGCTCAGAAGACTTCACCGAAGGCATTGGAGCTCAGTGCCCGTAACACTGAGCTGGCGAAGAGGAACAAACACCACCATCATCTAGGCCGCGGTGGCTACTATGCCAAGGAAGAATAGTTTAGGAAGATGGACAAAGAGGCCGCAGCTGCTGGGAATATCGATGTGACGAATTTGAAGGTATGCTCAAGGAACTGGATATATGCGAGGAGTACATAATCATCTGGCAGTAATCTTAAGTTTGATAAGCCAAAGACCCAAGAGGCAGTATCAAGGATACTGAAATATGCTAAAGACAAGGAGAAGGGCTCATTCAATCCTTCCAAAGAGAGGGACGAGCTTAGCCCTGGCTTGGGAACAAGGAGCACATAGGCCGCATCAGGGGGCTAGGGAAAAGAACGACCTGGAAGCAAGGATTTGAAGAGGACAGGCACTTGTATAAGAAACATGGCCGAGACTAGGAGACTAGTCTTGAGCTCCAAGTGAAGGCTCTAGTTGCGAAGGCGCTGGAGGAGCAAGGACTGTCTACGGAGCCACGGATATTAGAGACGCTGCCGGGAGAACTGGCATTAGTTGGCAGCCCTCCAAAAGTTCATAGCAGTCAAGGTTCCACTACAGCCACAACCCCAGTCGATCGCATACGGGAACCAACTAGTTGCACCTTGGTGTTTCTCAGTGGCCGGCAGAACACTGTGATGGAGGTGGCAATGGGTGTGGCACATCCTCCCGGTGGCTTACACCACAATAATAAGATACCTCCAGACTACACTAGGGTCGAGGTGCATACAGTGAAGCCCGAGTTCATGCAATGGAGGATAGACTATGCAACTCCCGAGGGGCTGGTGTTACTCGGAGACGTTATGGGGCAGTTCATCCTCTGGCACAAACGGGATATTATATTGACTGCTTCTTCGCCGCCTCCCCCTCTCTCAAATTTGGAGCGAGTTGTTGAGGTCGGGGAGATATTTTCACCGTCTCGTGACCCCCCACATTCCTGAGATGCCACATTCTTCCACGCCTCCTAGCGAGCATGTGCCTGATGAGATGCCACAACCTTCTCCAGCTCGTACCGAGCAATTGCATCATGAGATACCACAGTCTTCTCAACAAGCACAGCCGATACATGAACAATGAGTGCCTCCTGAAGAAGCTGCAGCACAAGAAGATGAGGACGTGCCTGTATGGGAACTTCGAAAGAAGCATCCAATCACCATAAGGCCAGTTTATGTTCCGATCAAAGACGCCTCGTCGGTGTCTAAGTGGTATTCCCATGACCAGTTCAAGCCTGAGAACCAATTTAAAAAAGTCCTATCACGGGGTTCTGAGGAGGCCGTCACTAGCAAATTCCACCAAATTGCAAAGTAGTATCCAAATGTTGATGCCATCAAATGGTCAAAGGATTGCCCGAAAACATATGAAAGAGGCAAGCCCTTCCTACCAAACTAGGACATCCAGCGCCTACCACTTGGAATGAGAAGGTTCCATGATTGGTACTTGTGTGTTCTCCTAACGAGCATAAATATCACACAAGCATGCTTTCCCACCGGGACATTTGGAAGCCCAGCAGAGAAAATTGTCTTTGACTTCAATGACATGCAAACATGGTGCCTGTAAGTCCTTATCCTCCCGATATGATATGAATGTAATCTTTGAATTTTGTTGTAACTAACCCACGCCGTGATTTGTAGAATGCAAGTGCACATTGTCAAACAAATGCCAAGTGTGAAAACCTGGTATGTGGACCCTCAAGCTATAGCCCAAACAAATTTCAATTACCCTAAACGATGGACACTTGATGCCAAAGAGCTAGCTGCTGCAAAGACTCTTCGGGAGAAAGAGCACATCCGTACGGCGAAACTAAGGGAAGAGTTCCTTAAGGTTACGGCATACATTGCCCTGGCTTTCAAAAATCTCCAACAACACTCTACTATATGGCTACCATACAACTTCGAGTAAGCTCAACTCTATACTTAAAGCTTTGTTCGATATATTTTATTCGATGCAAAAGAGCTTATCTAGTTCTATGATTAAATCCATGCAGCAACCACTGGATTTGTATAGCCGTCGATGTCGGGAGGAGCATGGCATGGGTCTTTGATTCATTAGATAAGGACACGGTGACATACAAAGACTTCATATCGATTCTCAAGACGTATACATATCGACAATCCTCATTAGCTTATATGTTTGTATACATACTTATAACGTTCACTTTTGGATACTAACAAGTTGTATTTGCTAAAATAATTCGAACATGGCATTTAGGTTCTATGTCACTAATCATCATGGAAGGTATGATCCAGCAAGGAAGGAAAAGCTGGCTATAAAAATACTATATGCGGTAAGTGTAACTTACTTCTTCAGTACTCCATTACATGGCTGTCAAAAGCATTACTTAACATTTTCATATGCAAAACATACATTGCCCCAAATAGAAGCCTGGGAGTGTACATTGTGGATACTATATATGTTCTATAATGAGTAACACCGGTGCCTACAGGAGACACCCCTTAAGGGTAAGTTTGAACCTCTTCACCCGTAGTATAAAAATTCGTAAATGGTATGAAATACTAAACCGAAACTTGTTCTCTTGTAGTGGAGAGAAGAGAAAGGAATGAAAAGAGACCCATACAAGGATGACCAACTCTTAGAGCTCGTCGGCGACCTTTGCAACTTAATATTGGACCAGATTGTACACGTCAGAGGCGCCTACCATGACCGAGAGTCTGAGTTAGGTACAAATCCTCAGTACCAACACCTTCGTGAGACTGAAAGGCTAGCTCTAGGACGTTGATAACAATGTGTATGGAATTTATATATTTAATGATGGATTGTATATATTCTTGTGAATTGGACTTGTAATTGTAGTTTATAGAATACTCTTGTGCTTGTAGTCGCGGTCGCGGGGCGTTCGGCAACGCGAACGTGGTTCGGAACGTTGGTCGCGGGGCGTTCGGCAATGCGAACGCGGTTCGGAACGTTGGTCGTGGGACGTTCGGCAACGTGATTTTGAATTGTAAATTTAAATTTTTTTTGGCGGGAAAACGTACTGTAGGGGCAGTTCTAGATTGAACCGCTCCTACAAATACCTGTTTGTAGGGGCGGCTGGTACTACAGCCGCCCCTACAAATTGATTTGTAGGGGCGGCCTGGGAACCGCCCCTACAAATGCATGATTTGTAGAGACCCTTGCGTATGGGCGGCTGGGCAAACCGTCCCTACAAAGAGTTACCAGCCGCCCCTAGAAATGCTTTTTGTAGTAGTGAGAGGCGAGGATCAAAGACCCTACGGAGAGAGATTGAACCTGTCGTGCAAACGGATCGGAGGTGCCTAGGACTAGGAGACCTCCAGGAAGGAAAGCTTGCTGAGAGGAAGCGGCCCATGCACAGTGGTTTGGACGGTGGGGGCAAGGACACATGCCTGCAATGGAACGCGTTTATTACTTCCCCATGAGCCACAGATCAGGGCCGTGCTTTCCTTGGGCATCAAGCGCTGACCGACGCCGATCGAGGTTGCCGAGGTGGAGTCAAGGAGCCGTCATCAGGCCAAGATCCATCCGCTCGTCTGCTGCACCTCCTCCCCAAGACGACGCACGTACCAACCGCACAGCATGCTATCGCCCACAAACGAGGAGCTCAGGTTTAAGATGTCCTGTGGGCTTTGTCCGGATGGCAATATGCCAGTGGAGAAGAGGCCATGCCCCGTATGCTGCTTAATGGTTGGCTACCAATCAAAGTAGCACCACAGCACCCGTATGTAATAAGAAGCTTTTGGAAGAGAAAGAACGAGAAGCTGAAGGAATGGATACTGAATAATGCTTGTGCAGTTGTGCGGAAACATGTGAGCTGGCAATCCCTCCCGATCCACTCATCAACGGACGTGAAACTTTTTTATTAAGTTATTGGGCACAAGTGCAAAAGTTCAGGTCCGATGGCTGTCTTTTCTCTTTTTTTTTTAAAAAAAGAATGTTTTTGCACGGCAGACGTAGGAAGCATTTCTACGGTTGCAAATGGTGCATCGAGGACTCTGGCTGCACGGCAACACGAGATGCAAAAGTGAAACTAACAAATGTCTTTACTTCAACCCACTATCACTGTATAGGTGGGTAATGACAAAAAGAGTGCTATAGAACTAATGAACTAATAAAGACACTATTTTATGAACTTATGATTTGAAGTACAGGTGTATTAAGGACCTAACAATGCATGGGCATTAGTTAGCCTAATAATATTTAAGTGTTTCTATGAACTGTAGAAGTCACCTGTGCCTTGTACGACAATTGAAGAACGAAAGGTTTGTTCGTCGGTTACCTCTTAGATTTGACAAGTTGAACATATTCACTCGGATTTAAGTCAACGTCTATGTCTATTTGCAAAAAGCGGCAGCATTTATGCCCTTTTTTTGTTCGAGATAGTGCCTTGACATGTTTTTCATTAAGCAGGAGTAGAAAGTTTTGTTACAAAAATGTCAAGTTACAGTAATCCAAAGATTACCGAAACCCACAGCCCACACCTCTCACACATCTTGCACGTGGTTGTGATTACACAAGATACAATTTTGCAACTAAGACAAGGATGCACCTCAAACCTCGTCCATCCTGACCATATCCAAGTTCTAGCCAACGGGTCAAAATCCCCACCGAAAACAAGCCGCAGCGCCTCCTGCTTGGAGGCCGATAACGGTGCCTGAAAGGTAGATTTGTACTTGCGCACAGTCTTAGTGTTGACGTTAGGAGAGCTTGCTACGACTCCCAACTTCTGCATGAGCAAGCACTGAGCCCGCTTGGTGGAGTCTGCCTCGCGTGGCTTCGCCGCAAGGCATTCACTGCGCCGCAGTGACCGAACGGAGACCGGCGTCCTGGGCCTATGCAACCTAGGCAGCCCGCGGATGAGGGGCGTCTGCAACGGAAGGCAAAGTCGCGCCTCCAGTGTTGTTTCATGAAGCGTAGGGGGTACAGGCCCCGGCGACGCTGGCCTACCCACGTCGTCATCGCACTACTACAAAAACTTTACTGGAGGTGGGCGTTTTCGGTTTTCCGCGGCGGGCAAAGCCGTCCGCCGCGGCCTAGAGGCCACGGTAAATCGTGGCTTAACCGCGGCGGGCGGACTTGCCCGCCGCGGTTTACCGATTTACCGCGGCGGGCGGTGTAACGTGCCCGCCGCGGTAAATATACTTTTACCACGGTGGGCACGTTACACCGACCGCCTCGGTTAATCGTTTGGAAAAAACAAAAAAAAACCAAAGCCCACCGGCGAGCCCATTGACTAAGCCCACCGACGAGCCCAATCCCAAACCGAAACCCTAGCGCCGCCATCATCGTCCCTGGATCCAGCTGCAGCCGCCTCTGCAGCGCCGCTGCCGAAGATGAGGCCAGAAAGGAGGAGGGCGCCGAGCAGCCGCGCATCCGCGTGCGCCGCCACCGCAGCTCCGACGTCCGTGCCAACTCTAGATCTAGGAAAGGGGAGAGGGCACAGTGAGGGAGACGAAGAGAGAAGAGCGAGGGAGACGAAGAGAGACCTGTACCTGCATTGGCAGCGCCACCGTCGCGGCATTCACCGGATCCGGCCGGGATCCATCGTATCCAGCCGCCCTCCTATAGGATCCGGCAACCCTCCACCTAGAACCGCCCGCCGCCGTCATCAGGGAGGGATGGGGAGGCCGCCTCCCACCAGATCCGGCTAGGGAGGAAGAAGGGGGCCAGATCCGCATGAGGGAGAGAGAGGAGACCAGGGCGCGCCGTCGGTGGATGTCGCGCCGCCGCGCGAGGAAGGGAGCCAGGTCCCGCGCGTGGAAGCCGACGCGCCCCCCATGTCCCCAGCGCCGCCGGTGGATGTTGCGTCGAGAGAGGAGTGGAGAGGTGGTGATGACGGAGTGGAGAGGAGACTGCCTCGGTCTCGCACGGAGTGGGGAGTGGGGAGGTCGCCTCGCCTCGGACTCAGTCGTGTGGAACGGAGAGGAGGTCGGGCCGACCGGTGGAGGAAGAGAGAGACAGAGGAGTGTGGTAGAAAACCCTAACTCCTCGTATATATAGTTCAAGGTTCAAATCAGGCCTTGCTGGGGATTTTGGGCTTGGGCCTTTACCGCGGCGGGCAGTTTAAAGAGCCCGCCTCGGTAAATCGTATTAACCGCGGCGGGCGATTCATACCGCCCGCCGCGGTAAATAACGATTTCCTGCGGCGGGCAAGTAAGGTGGCCCGCCGCGGTAAACCCTTTTCCCGCAGCGGGCGCCTCGGTGACCGGCCTCGCTGGCCGGCCACCGGTTAACCGTGGCGGGCAAAAGAGGTGCCCGCCACGGAGTCCATTTTGGCCACGCTGCGCAAATTGATTCCTGTAGTAGTGTCGCTCGAGGAGTCCCTCGGCGCGCCCATCATCTCCATTTCCTAGGGCGAAGTCAAGACTAGCTGGACATCGCTAGGATCGTCGACCACGATGGTGCCCATGTCCCCATGGCCTGTTTCCAAAGCGGAGTGACAGTTTGGTGGCAGAACTTGGATTGCCAATTCAACCAACATTGGGTCCAGCGTCGAGTCGACTGCGGGTGGCAGTTGCCTCGGCTGGCTCCACAACACTAGGTCCGCCTTAGCCTCAAGACCACCTCCTTCGCATGATGAGATAGGGCGGCCGTCCAGCCGATGCTCGCGTGCGAAGCTGCCCCCAAGCCGGGCGCAGACGTTGGCCGTGCCCTCTGACACCTCATACGTCGAGGCAAGGTGCGCCCGGAACTCCTCTGGCGAGACAGCTGGCTGATTCCCCCCAACTAGCGCATCAAGAACAAGGGAAAATCTGCTTTAGGCGCGGTGAGCTCCGCGTTCTTCGGGACAACGAAGACCTCGATCTTGGGACGGCTATCAGCGTCACCCATAGGTGGTGATAGCGGCAGGCTACTGCTGTGGTGCTGCTGCGGCGACGACGACGGTGTGGTTGATTGCTGCACACGACGAGGCGACGACGGCGTCAGCGCCTGGCCTGGCGCATCGCAACCTCTCGATGATAGCCTTGGACCAGCAGTGCGACGCGCATTGGAACCCCGGCCGGGGCGAAGCACCTCTGAGGACGAAGGCTTGCATGCCCTGGCCCGATGGCCGGTACCCCAGTAGCGGAAGCAGTGGGACGGGAAGCGACACTGAGCGGCGATGCTTGGTTGTGCGCGAGGCAGTTGAAGCAGAGACCCGCAAGCTCTGGCAGGACGGGGCAATGGTGTTTGGGTGCTGATGTCCCTGAGCAGTGCCGGTGACAACGGCTCATGACAGTATGGAAACCATCGGCGTCGATGTTGGGCCCCCGATGGGGCTGCCGGGACATGTTAGGCACCGACGACCCACATCGCGGGCCGAGGCACTGATGAACCGGAACTCTCGCCGTCGGCTGCGAACCAAGACGACACGTCGCATACACTCGCACGGTGTTCAGCGCTGGAGTCCCATGGTCATCAGGCGCACTGGTCCTGCATTGACGGCGTCGCTTCCCCCTTGCAGTCACTAGATGGGTTCCGTCCGCGGTGGCAGCACTCTACACCGCGTCTGAAGCCCCAGCTGACGGTGGAGGCGTGGCCCAGAGAGCCTTGCGAGTGCCGTCCAGGTATGATGAGTGCGTGGCTTCATCGTCAGAGCTGCTTGCACATGGGTCTTCCTCCCAACGTCAGAACTTGCTCCTGCCAGCTAACCGACGGGCGGGGAAGAAGGGGAGGCAAGCGCGGAGAGGGAGGACGGCGAGGACCTGCTCGAGCGCGTGGCATCCTCCTCCTCGTCCTCATCTTCTGGGACATCCTCGACGATGACTAGCGTCTCATCCTCAATCCTTCCATCTGTGCGATGGATCTGGGCCCGGTGGGTGCAGCGACGCTGGGGATGGCAGCCCGTAGCCGGGGCTTCGAAGGAGGCTGCCGGCAGCCACGATGGCGATGACCTGCTCGAGCGCGCGACATCCTCGTCCTCATCCTCGCTAGGATGTCCTCGACGATGACTAGCGTCTCATCCTCAATCCTTCCATCTGTGCAACGGATCTAGGCCCGGTGGGGGCAGCGACGCTGGGGATGGCCGCCGTAGCCAGGGCTTCGAAGGAGGCCGGCGGCGCCGGAGTGGCTGCCGGCGGCCCGGTAGGGGCAGCGACGCCGGGATGACCGCCGGAGCCGGGGTGTCAAAGGTGGCCCGCGGCGCCGGAGTGGCTGCTGGCAGGCCAAGGAGCGTCGTGGTGGTAGCCCCATCACCATGGATCGATAGATCCGGACGTAGGGAGCTTGGATCTGGGCTTGGAAGGAGCTGGTGTACAGCAGGGAGGTAGATCAATGGAGGTGCGCCGCTGGCGTCGTTGGGGGCAGGGGGCGGGTCAGGAGGGTGGGCGAGGTCCATCCCGTTCCCGACCAGGATGCCTTTATGTCCTTGTTTCACTGTAATTTCAATAGTTTTTTTTTTTCATTGCAACGTACGGGCATATTTGCTAGTAATAATAATAAAGAGGCAAAATTTCAGCCCACTTTTTGTCCATCAATTTTTTTTGGTCCGTCTCCCTCTAACTTCCGGACAATGGAGATTTTCTTCCGTCCATACTTATATATAACCCGTGCTCATACAAGTTGGACCGATTCTAAAACGTATTGGGTCATGTGACCCGGAGTCTTGATAACTTGGATAGCTAGAATTCTATTCCTAAACTGAATAGGAATATAAATCATGATCAAATAGAAAAGGACAAACAAAAATACAAATTAGATAAATCTTACCCTGAATATTAAACTACCCCTCCTCTCTTTGGTTTTGTGGACGGTTTGTCGTGGGTAGATTTTGCGGACGTATACAATTATCTTATGCTATCTCTCTTGGATTGTACAATTTCTTTCCTATTCAAATACACAATTACCTCATTACCTCATGCAATCTCCTGGATTGTACAATTTGTTTTCTATTCCGATACGCCGTCTTCGAATATTTATATATACTTCAACTATTGAATCAACAAAATTATCACGTCATATACTTTTCCATTATTTTTTCCACGCCACTTTTTTTGGATGGATTTGTTTTCCCTCACGTAATGTTTCTGTTTTCCTTACCTAATATTTTCCCCATTTAATTTCTTAACAACCCTTTTTTTTTGGGGCTCTTGTGTTTTTATCCCTACTTTGATGTGCAATTGTGATTTTGCCCTCGTTTTTCTAACTTTGTGATTTTGCTCTTAACTGTAGCAAAGTCAACGCGATTTTGCCCCCGGTCAACGGTAAAAACAGGGGCAAATTCGCGTTGACCAGGGGCAAAAACGCGTTGACTTTGCTACAGTTAAGGGCAAAATCACAAAGTTAGAAAAGCGAGGGCAAAATCACAATTGCACATCTGTATAAGGGCAAGAACACCATTTTTCCTTTTTTTTTTGTCCATCCATTCTTTTGGTCCGTCTCCCTCTAACTATTGGACAATGGAAATTTTCTTCCGTCCAGACTTATATATAACCCGTGCTCATACGAGTTAGACCGATTCTAAAACGTATTGGGTCGTGCATGTGACCCGGACTCTTGATAACTTGGGTAGCTAGAATTCTATTCCTAAACTGAATAGGAATAGAAATCATGATCAAATAGAAAAGGACAAATAAAAATACAAATTATAAATCTTACCCTGGATATTAAACTACCACTCCTCCCTTTGGTTTTGTGGGCGGTTTGTCGTGGGTTGATTTTGCAGAGGGATACAATTATCTTATATATGCTATCTCTCTTGGATTGTACAATTACTTTCCTATTCAAATACGCAATTATCTCATTACCTCATGCTATCTCCTGGATTGTATAATTCCTTTTCTATTCCAATACGCAGTCTTGGAATACTTATATATACTTCAACAATTGAATCAACAAAATTATCGTGTCGTATACTTTTCCATTATTTTTTCCGCGCCACTTTTTTTTGGATGGATTTGTTTTCCCTCACGTAATGTTTCTCTGTTTTCCTTACCTAATATTTTTCCCTTTTAATTTTCCACATATTATTTATATGATTTTTTGTTCTTTTTTCCTCCACTGTACATGATGGTTTCTGATTCTGTATGGGACATGATTTTTTTTCTGTTTTTTCTCATGATGGTTTCCGATATTTATTTGGTAGTTTTCTTTCTTTTGGTGATTTTTATTTGTTTCTTCTATGGAGATCAGTGTTTTTGTTTAGTTTTGTAAATATTTTTTTTTTCATGAAACAGGTAAACTAGAAGGAATGAGATAAATCTTAGACGTACTTACGTACACCTACATGATTTTCTGATTTGTTTGGCAAATTTTTTCTTCTGTTTTAAGTACATGATTGTTCATATTTGTTTCGTGTATGAAGGATCAACACTTTTGGTAACCCTTTTCCCATGTGAAAAAGGTAAGCCGGAGGTAATGAGAAAATTTTGGTTTATAATTGTTTTTTAAAATAGTAAACTGGAAATAATGATCTTTTTTAGTCGTAACTTTTCTCATTTTGAGTTTAGAAATGTAAAACATTCCTTAGCACAGCACTACTCATATCATGCCCTAGCTGTCCGAACCTATGATGCTTGTGTAGACGTGTAGCTCACCTTCAACCTTTTCAAACTCATAAAAAATACCCATAATAGTTACCTATTTTTTGAGTTAGTCACTTGTCAATTTTTCATACGGGGTTATATTTATTTGATTCGAGGTTGGACGAAACTCATTTAAATTTTACAAAAAAAAATGTACAATCACTGAGTAATAAATTGTACGTTCCGTTGCAACACACGGGCATGTTTTGCTAGTTTTATCTAACGTGCAAATACGGATATCCAAATACGTATCATCGTGACGCCATCGTCGATGTTGTTGCTCAGCTGGAGTAGGCCACGTAGATCTTCATCTCCGAAATGTCGAAGCCGTTGAACTTGGAGCCGGCACCTGTGGAGTAGGCCCCCATGTTGTCAAAGACGAGCCAGTCGCCGACGCTCATCTCCGGCAGCTGGTACCCGGTGACCACCAGGTCCTGCGAGTCGCACGTCGGCCCGAACACCGTCGACGCGTACGTCTTCTCGCCGGGGCACGCGCCGGCGAGCGGTCTCGGGCGCGGGACCTTGTGGTCCATGAGCACGTTGTTGAGCGAGCCGTAGAGCCCGTCGTCGATCCAGTACTCGCGCGCGTCACCGCGCGCGCGCTTCCCGATAACGCGCGCGGCGAGCGTGAACGCTGTCTCGGCGAAGTACCGCTCGGGCTCGGCGATCACCTCCACACACGGCAGCAGGTCGCCGAAGACGTCCGCCAGCGCGTCGTTGATGACCGCCGCGGCCTCGTCGAAGGCGGCGCCGGCCCTGAACCCGCCGCCGATGTCGAGGACGCGCATGGGCGGCATGCCGAGGGCGACTGCCGCGTCGAACGCGGCTCGAGCGGACTCGATGGCGCCGCGGGTACACGTCGACGCGGGACACGGGGCTCCCGACGTGGAAGGAGACTCCGGCGACGGCGACCCCGGCCCGCTGCGCGGCGCGGAGGAGCGGGGACACCTCGTGCGCGTGCGCGCCGTACTTGTTCATCAGGTCGCCGCCCGTGGTCCCTGTTGGAGTTGTTCCAAATTCACTCCAGAATATAGGCCAGGCTTCTGACGGAGCGAAGCGGAGGCCCGTCGCCGGAGGCTTGGGCCGGAGCGTGATGTGATTGAAGAAGGTAAGCTGAAGGTATGCAAGATTAGTACTCATGATAATCCTGCTGATATGATGACAAAGACTGTTCCTGTTGCTAAGTTTGAGCTGTGCTCAAACTTAGTTGGTTTAATTGGATAGTCCAAGAGACTATTGTTGGCACCAGTGGTTTTCTATCTTTGTTATGTTCAGGATGAAGGGTTGATTTATGATACAAGATGAATTTACGGTATATACACCCTTGCTAGGGTTTCGTGGAGACTTGATTCTCTTGTAAGCCGCCATAGGCGTGTAACCCAAAACTCTTGAGATAGTGAGATTGTTGCTGGCTGGTGCCCGTGGTTTTTCCCCTTCACATCGGAGGGGTTTTCCACGTTAAATCGTGTGTCTCCTCTGTGGCTTGATTCTTTACTTCATATTCCTATACGTCGTTCATAACAAGTGGTACCAGAGCTTTGGTTGCTGTTAGGGTTCATGACGACGTCGATGAAGTTCGATCTTTCGCTGCTGAACTACGACACGCGGTTCTCGCTATGGCAAGTCAAGATGCGGGGGATTCTGGCGCAGACTCATGACTATGATGAGGCGCTGGATAGTTTCGGAAAGAGGAAGGCCGAGTGGACTCCAGAAGAGATCCGCAAGGATCAGAAGGCGCTCGCCCTAATTCAGTTGCATCTTCATAATGATATTTTGCAGGAGTGTCTGAAAGAGAAAACTGCTGCAGAACTATGGCTGAAACTGGAATCGATCTGTATGTCCAAGGATCTAACCAGTAAGATGCAGATGAAGATGAAGCTGTTCACCCTGAAGATGAAGGAGGAGGATTCAGTGATGAGCCACATCGCTGAATTCAAGAAGATCGTCGCCGACCTAGTGTCGATGGAGGTGAAGTATGATGATGAGGACTTAGGTCTTTTACTGCTATGTTCTTTGCCAAATTCGTATGCAAATTTTCGTGACACCATACTTTTGAGCCGTGATGAACTAACCCTAAAGGAAGTTTATGAGGCTCTCCAGTCTAGGGAAAAGATGAGAGGCATGGTGCAGAATGACGGGACGTCGTCCTCCAAGGGCGATGCTTTGCATGTGAGAGGCAGAACTGAAAACAGATCCTCCAATGATGGCAATGATGGTAGAAAGAACTACGAAAGGAGAGGCCGTTCAAAGTCCAAGCCGCATGGTAATAAAAAGTTCTGTGTTTATTGCAAGCTGACAAATCATAATGTTGAGGATTGCAGAAAAGTACAGAATAAGGAGAAGAGGAAACAAAAGTCGGCTGGTAAGGTCTCTGTTGCTGCTGCTGTGTCTGATGATGATTCTGGAGATTGTCTGGTAGTATTTGCTGGTTGTGTTGCTGGTCATGATGAATGGATTCTCGATTCCGCATGTTCATTTCATATTTGCACTAACAGAAATTGGTTTAGCTCGTATAAGCCTGTGCAGAAAGGGGATGTTGTGCGGATGGGAGATGATAACCCGTGTGACATTGTGGGGATTGGATCAGTTCAGATCAAGACTGATGATGGCATGACACGCACGCTGAAAAATGTCAGGTATATACCAGGGATGTCCAGAAATCTTATCTCATTGAGCACGCTTGATGCAGAAGGTTACAAATATTCCGGTTCAGATGGCGTTCTGAAGGTATCAAAAGGTTCTCTTGTTTGCTTGAAAGGTGATCTTAATTCTGCAAAGTTATATGTCCTTAGAGGGTGTACTTTACCTGGTTCTGATTCCGCTGTTGCTGCTGTTACTAATGATGAACCTAGTAAAACTAACCTTTGGCATATGCGTTTGGGACATATGAGTCACCATGGTATGGCAGAATTGATGAGGAGAAACCTGCTGGATGGCTGCACTTCGAGTAAAATAAAGTTTTGTGAGCATTGTATTTTCGGGAAGCATAAAAGGGTACATTTCAACACTTCTGTTCACACCACTAAAGGTACTCTTGATTATGTTCATGCTGATTTATGGGGTCCTTCCCGTAAGTCCTCACTTGGTGGTGCTCGTTACATGCTTACAATTATTGATGATTACTCTAGAAGGGTTTGGCCTTATTTTCTGAAACAGAAAGATGATACTTTTGCTGCTTTTAAGGACTGGAAAATAATGATAGAAAGGCAAACTGAAAGGAAGGTAAAATTGCTTCGTACTGATAATGGTGGAGAATTTTGTTCGCGTGAATTTAATGATTATTGCAGATCGGAAGGCATTGTTAGGCATCACACCATACCCCATACTCCACAACAGAATGGTGTGGCCGAACGTATGAACAGAACCATCATATCTAAGGCCCGTTGCATGCTGTCTAATGCCAGGATGAGCAAGCATTTTTGGGCTGAAGCTGCTAATACTGCCTGTTACTTGATAAACAGGTCGCCTTCTATTCCACTAAATAAAAGAACTTCCATTGAGGTATGGTCTGGTACGCCTGCTGATTATTCATAGTTGAAAGTTTTTGGATGCACTGCTTATGCTCATGTTGATAATGGAAAATTAGAGCCTAGAGCTGTTAAGTGTCTTTTCCTTGGTTATAGTTCGGGAGTCAAAGGCTATAAATTGTGGAATCCTGAAACAGGAAAGACTTTTATGAGCAGGAGTGTTGTTTTCAATGAATCTGTGATGTTTACTGACAGTTTGCCCTCAGATCATGTTCCAGAAAAAGAGCTGCAGCGTATGCGCATGCAGGTGGAGCATGTTGATGATGATACAGGTGTGCAGGTGGAGCCTATTGATGAGCATGGTGACCATGATAATGATGTTGCTGAGGATGATGCTCATGATGATGTTCAGCAAACTCCTCCTATTTTGCAGTTAGAGGAGGATTTACCTATTGCTCAACGCAAGTCAAAAAGGACAATTGCACCTCCTAAGCGTCTTATTGAAGAGTGTAATTTGTCTTACTATGCTTTGAGTTGTGCTGAACAGGTGGAGAATGTTCATGAGCCAGCAACCTATAAAGAAGCTATTCGTTGTGGTGATACTGAGAATTGGATTTCTGCTATGCATGAGGAGATGCAGTCTCTTGAGAAGAACAGTACATGGGAGATTGTACCTTTGCCTAAGAATAAGAAGACCATCAGCTGCAAATGGATCTTCAAGAGAAAGGAGGGTTTATCTCCAAGCGAGCCTCCAAAGTATAAGGCAAGGTTAGTTGCTAAAGGCTACAGTCAAATTCCGGGTGTTGACTACAATGATGTGTTCTCTCCAGTGGTAAAACACAGTTCAATTCGTACTTTCCTTAGTATTGTTGCTTCACATGATCTTGAGCTTGAGCAGTTAGATGTGAAGACTGCGTTTTTGCATGGAGAGCTTGAGGAGGACATATACATGGACCAACCAGAAGGGTTCATAGTGCCTGGCAAGGAAAAATATGTGTGCAAGTTGAAGAGATCCTTGTATGGTTTGAAACAGTCCCCTCGTCAGTGGAACAAGAGGTTTGATTCATTTATGTTAGCACACAGTTTTAAAAGATCTAAGTATGATAGCTGTGTTTACATCAAGCATGTTAATGGATCACCTATATATTTGCTGTTATATGTTGATGATATGCTGATTGCTGCCAAGAGTAAGATTGAAATTACTAAGTTAAAGAAGCTATTGAGTAGTGGTTTTGATATGAAAGATCTTGGTAGTGCTAAAAAAATTCTTGGTATGGAAATTAGTAGAGACAGAAAATCTGGTTTGCTATTTCTTAGTCAACAAAATTATATCAAGAAAGTTCTTCAGCGTTTCAACATGCAAAATGCTAAGGCTGTTAGTACCCCTATTGCACCTCACTTTAAGTTGTCAGCTGCTCAGTGTCCTAGTACAGATGCAGAGATTGAATACATGTCAAAGGTTCCTTATTCTAGTGCTGTGGGGTCTTTGATGTATGCCATGGTTTGCTCTCGTCCAGATTTGTCATATGCTATGAGTCTTGTTAGTAGATATATGTCTAATCCTGGCAAAGAACATTGGAGGGCAGTTCAGTGGATTTTTAGGTACCTCAGAGGCACAGCAGATTCCTGTTTAAAGTTTGGAAGAACTGATAAGGGTCTTATTGGCTATGTGGATTCTGATTATGCTGCTGATCTGGACAGGCGAAGATCACTTACAGGTTATGTGTTTACTGTTGGCAGTTGTGCTGTGAGTTGGAGGGCTACTTTACAGTCAGTTGTTGCTTTGTCTACTACTGAAGCAGAATATATGGCTATTTGTGAAGCGTGCAAAGAATTAATTTGGCTGAAAGGTTTGTACGCTGAGCTTTGTGGAGTTGAATCTTGCATAAGTTTGCACTGTGACAGTCAAAGTGCAATTTACCTCACTAAAGATCAGATGTTCCATGAGAGAACTAAGCACATAGATATCAAGTATCATTTTGTGCGTGATGTGATTGAAGAAGGTAAGCTGAAGGTATGCAAGATTAGTACTCATGATAATCCTGCTGATATGATGACAAAGACTGTTCCTGTTGCTAAGTTTGAGCTGTGCTCAAACTTAGTTGGTTTAATTGGATAGTCCAAGAGACTATTGTTGGCACCAGTGGTTTTCTATCTTTGTTATGTTCAGGATGAAGGGTTGATTTATGATACAAGATGAATTTACGGTATATACACCCTTGCTAGGGTTTCGTGGATACTTGATTCTCTTGTAAGCCGCCATAGGCGTGTAACCCAAAACTCTTGAGATAGTGAGATTGTTGCTGGCTGGTGCCCGTGGTTTTTCCCCTTCACATCGGAGGGGTTTTCCACGTTAAATCGTGTGTCTCCTCTGTGGCTTGATTCTTTACTTCATATTCCTATACGTCGTTCATAACAGTCCCGCCATCGGGGCCCTTGAGGCGGAGCAGGAGCTCGCACCTTGGGTGGCAGCGCGCGACCTTGGCCACCTCGGACTCGGTGTCGTAGGTGGCGAGCGCGACGCCGGCCTCCGCGGCGTACTCGAGGTGGGGCTCGGCCTTGCAGGGGTTGGCGTAGACGATGCTGCGGTTGGCGCCGGGCGGGACGCCGCCGACGCCGACGCCGAGCGCGAGCACGGCCTCCATCTCGGCGCGGCTGGCGCAGTCGAACCCGGCGCCCAGCGTGGCCAGCGCGCCCAGGAGCGCCGGGTCAGGGTTGCACTTGACGGCGTAGTAGGGGCGCACGTCGGGGAGCGTGCGGCGCCACGCCGAGAAGAGGTCGACGACGGTGTCGATGTGGAAGACGTGGAAGGCGGTCCGCTGGGTGGGGCTCGACGTGGCGATGATGGAGCGGATGAGGCCGGCGACGGTGTCCTTCTCGTCGGTCGCCGCGTCGAGGGTGAAGGAGACCACCTTCCCGTCCTTGACGCCGGGAGCCGACAGCACGGTCTGCATGGGACTGCCTCCACCCATGCTGCTGCTGATCGACGACGCTAACGACGACGATGAATAACCGAAGGCGATCAAGCAAAGCAAGGAGGTAATAATGATGAATCGAAGGTGGCCAATCTTTTGTTTGCTCGACACGCAGCTAGCATGAGCGTCTGTGGCTGCCCTTTTATATCGCGACGACGAGGGGTGGTGTCCTAGGAGGGACACGACGCGTCGTTAACGTTGTTCCATGCTTGCCTCCACTGTCCACGGAGGAATGGGTTATTAGGTTACATATAGGCACGTGACAAAAATCTATGCTAACATTTATCTTGACGAGAACTCGCCTCTGACCGGACTCTTGCTTCTTAATGAGTCATTAACTAATTAATGGTCATTTCTCATTTAGCCAGGTTGCAAAGCAGGAACAGGGCAAACAAAGCTACCCGCAGTTGGTCGCCGGGCTTGTCATTAGCCGTTGGAGCACATTAGCACATGCAATCGTGCTGCACACACTAAAACAATAGTTAGTACACACTACCGGAATCGTAAATTACCCAGAGTGCCAAAAACCGTCAACAAAATTGCAAAACCGCTAAGGAAATAATACTTGGCTACTAACCATCAAGCAAATTCCGTTAAGGATAGAGGATAAGGGAAATTAATTTTCTTAAGGGTTTTGGCACTCAAGGATAATTTCCTTGGAGCCTAGTTGTCAAGGAAACTACGGCCACACCTAATTTGCCAAAGCACTAAGTAAATGTTCGAACCGTCAAGTAAATAAGTTTCCTTGAGGGCCAACAATCTTCAAAAAAGTTATCTAGATCCTTAAGGAATATACATTTTCGCGGAGGTCGATGAGCACTGCCAAGAAAACTACACTTTTTTTGGCGGTTCTATTTTGGCACTAAAATTCTTAACATTCAAGGTAATTCAAGAGTGTGGTAATGACAGCTTTCTTTCTTCCTTTCATATTTCACTAAAAAAATCCGTTGATCCATGATAGATTGCTTCGTCACAATAGCCCCAAAATCCGTCATAGAACACCATCTGTGACGGAAATTTTTTCTGTCATGTATCGAGTGTCACAGATTGGCTGCGAGTCATCTGTGACGAATTTCGACCGTCATGGATCCCCTGAAAGTCCACTTAGCCCACTCTAGGCTAGGCTAAGCCCAGTAGTCTGTGACGAAATTTTCTGTCACGAAAAGCTTCCACATAGGATTTTTCTATCACAAATTTGAGTCATCATGCAAGCGCCATGTGTTCGCCAAGGTGTATGCTGACGTGTCATCGGTCTCACTTAGAATTTAGCCCAGTTGTTTTATGGCCCAATTTGGGTTTCCAGGAGCTTTTGGCCCATTTTACGCCCAACATATTATTTTGTTTTGGGCCTATCTGATTTTTTGTGGGCCCTTTTTTGGCCTTTTAGTGGACATGTTGTCCAGCAAAATAAAAATATTTTCATCCTTAATTTCGGCCAAATTAATTACCAATCATCATTAATTAACACATGTTCTTTTTTTCTAGAATACGCAGGAGAGTTGCGTATCGTTGCATTAAGAAAGAGGATAAAAGGCTTATATAGCCATACAACAGCACACATACAACAGCACACACACCGTCTTTAGGTTACATACGCACCTGTTAAAAATGTAAAAAGTCGACCTCCCTCAACAGGCGCTGTTAAACCCCAGGTCGAGTAGCGACCGGTTCACTAATGCCTTTAGCGCCTGCCAACCTCCAAAGAGCGGCTTCTTCTTGTGCAAGGAGAAGCACCCGCTCTATCCTAGGCAAGGCACCATTGAACACAATGTCATTTCTCTCCTTCCAAAGCATCCAGGCTCCTAGCATGACCAATGAATTGAATCCTCTCTTGGTTCTTTTGTCAAGAGTGCTACCGGCTTGTTGCTACCAGTCAAAGAACCCAGTGGCAGATGGCTGAGGTGCAATATCTGGGAGTGCAAAGGTGCGAAGTAATTGAAACCAGAATTGCCGAGAGAAGACATAGGAACAGAGGAGGTGCTGGATGGTTTCATCCTCTTGGTCGTAGAAGGAGCAGTGCTCAGGATGAGGAAGACCTTTTCTAGCAAGTCTATCAGTTGTCCAACATCGATTATGTGCAACTAACCAAAGGAAGAATTTGCACTTCTTGGGACCCCAATTCTTCCAAATTAGAGTGCTCGGCTCAAACTGGACTGCTCCAAGGAACAAAGCCTCATATGTTGTCTTAGTTGAGAATTGACCTGAAATATCCAATTTCCACTTATGAACATCCTCAACCTTTGGCAGGAGTAATGTTTCCTGAACCAAGTCCCAAATGTCCAAGAATTCTGATAGGACCTCCACTGAGTGGTGCCCCTGGATATCATGTACCCACTGATTGTCCATTAGTGCTTCCTGAACTGTACGTTTCTTAACCCGCCTCTTGGGTACAATTGCAAATAAATTGGGAGCTAATAGCTGAATAGAGGACCCTTGTAACCACCGATCAATCCAGAACTTGGTGTTCGCCCCATTGCCGACTTCCGTAGTTACAGCAGCATCAAATAGGGCATGTGCATTCCCATGAACTATGACCGGGAAGGCTACCCATGGCTTATCAGGTTCAGTTTTACTCAACCACAACAAACGGACCCTGAGTGCCCAACCAAATCTTTGAAGGTCTAAAATGCCCAAGCCACCAAGCTCCTTTGGATGGCTCACCTTGGGCCAAGCTAATAAACAGTGACCTCCTTTTGCCTCCTTCCTGCCTCGCCACAAGAAATTATGACGGATCTTATCCACCGCCTTTAGGCACCATGGAGGAAGCTCCAAGGCAGTGGCGAAATAGATTAGAACTGAGGTGAGAACCGATTGCACTATGTAGCACGACCAGCTCGATTCATCAACTCAGATTTCCAACCTGTCACATGGTCAGCCACCTTCTCAATCAGAGGTTGTAACTATGTCTTAGACAGCTTCTTGATGGAAAGAGGAAGGCCGAGATATTTGCAGGGAAACTCCTGAACTACACAAGGAAAATGAGTCTAAACCATAGCCAAGTCTTCATTTGAACATTGAATAGGAGAGACACTGCATTTCTAAATATTTGTTCTCAGTCCTGAAGATGTGCCAAATAGCCGTAACAGTGCATCCACCACTTGCAAATCTGTGGCGACTGGGCGAAGAAACAGTACCACATCATCGGCATAAAGGGATACACGATGATGAATATTCCTAGTGGAAATTGGCTATAGCAGCCCTTCAGTGCTCGCCTTTTCAATCAATCTATTCAGGACATCCATGACAAGGATAAAAAGCATAGGAGAGAGTGGGTGATGAGGACATCACTTCTTCATCACATACAAGCCAAGGAGAGGAGGAGGACCAACATGGGCGTCCAATTCATCTTTCTCATGTTGGAGGCCCAGTCCAACTGAAGTTGGAGTCCATCTCGGGTTCCAGGACCAGTCTGCCTTAAACTAGTCACCCAGGACGCATCCGGACTCCGTTTTCGATGATCCACATATGGTTGGAAAGCTAATTTGATAAGGAAGCCAGTCCAATTGGTCTCACGTCAAAATCCCTTTGGAATCAAGGGGAATCGTCGAAACAAGTCAGCATCCAGAATCTATAAGGGTGCTGCGACACCGACTTTTGGTCCGTTGGACCGTGTATCGTGTTTGGGCCCATTAGGGGTGCGTCTAGGGGGGTGACGCCCAAGACTCTATAAATATCAGCCGTCGCTCTCCTTAGGGTTTGGGTTTTGTTTAGTTCTTGATTTCCTCGTGAAACAGATGTCGTTTTGCTGCAACTGTCGCTGCCAAGGCCGCTTGCTGTGAACCAGGGCCCCAGTTCTTGATCTTGTTCGCCTGTGGCAATTAGTCCTTTCGAATAAAGACTTGAACTCCTTCTTATTTTCATAAGCCTCATATTTATTTGCAATTTCAGATTGCATTCATCCCGTTCTTGCTTGTGTTCTCGATTCGCTTGCAGGAAAGCCTTCTCGCGCGAGGTCAATCGCGTTCGCGTGGTTGATAACCAACGGAGCAGTGGTGTAACAGTTGCGGGGTCCGAACCAGTCTTGGTTCGAAGCCTAGATCGTGAACGTCGAGTCTCCACCAATCGACGCTATCATACCTTTCGGAAGATCGGGCTTAGTCTACATCAGTGGGTCACCTATAAAACCTCACTGGGGACCACATTGAGTAGCACCCTAGTTGATGACGAGCCAAGCAAGCCACTGATCATATCCTGCCATTTACGCCCAAAACCCCTTCTCTGAAGAACCTCCAAAAGAAACGGCCAGGAAACTGAGTCAAAGGCTTTAGAGATGTCCATCTTCAATAGAATGTGTGGCTGCTTTTGTTGATGCAAGAACCTGGCCGTCTGCTGGACAAGTATGAAATTATCATGAATACAATGCCCTTGCACAAAAGCACTTTGATTGGATGACACAACTCACTGAGTCTTCCTGCCAAGCGGTTTGCCAACAGTTTTGTGACCAACTTAGCAAAACTGTGGATAAGACTAATTGGTCGAAAGTACTTAACTGAGGAAGCATCATCATTTTTGGGCAAGAGGGTTAGCAGTGCTGAGTTAAGAAGCTGCATGTTCCTAAAATTCCCACGCTGCACCGCTGATATAGCAGCCATTAAATCAGATTTGATAACTGGCCAGCATATCTTGTAGAAACGCCCTATGTATCCATCTGGTCCTGGGGCCTTATCTGGAGGCAAATGCTTGATGGTGTTCCACACCTCATCCTCCAAAAAAGGCAGTTCCAGGTCGGCCAAATCAATTTGGCTTAAGTTCAGCTCTTCAAGGTTGATGGTCAGATCTCGCTGGCCACTTGTGCCCAACAACTGATCATATAAATCAAAAATTGCTGCAGCCTTATCCTCATGGCTAGTCAGCACCTAATCATCTACTATTATTTGTGAGATGAAATTTTTGCGCTTCCTATGACGAACATGAGCATGAAACAACGCTGTATTAGCATCCCCATCTTTCAACCAGTTAATCCTTGACCTGACCCGAGCAATTGTTCTCTGCATAGAACTCAAAGCTAGAGAATGTTTTTTCAAAGAGTGCAGCAACCAAAGCTCTCCTTCCGATAGCTGTCTGCTGTTCTGATCAATTTCAAGTTGATGGATAATTTCTCTGGCAATACCAAGTTGAGCACCAATATGTTTCCGATGCATTTCTGACTCCAGCTTTGTAAAGCTCGGATGAGACATTTAAACTTCAGTGACAGAGTCTCTAGAGGACAAGCCCTTGCTTCTACTGAACCCCAGGCCTGACCAACCACTTCATGGAATCCCTCCAGTTTAGGCCAGAAAGATGCAAAGTGGAATCTGCTCTTTCCAGGCAGCATGTCATTCAGCCCTATAATTAGAGGGCAATGATCTGAGTTAATGGAGGCTGTACTTTGCAATAGACAACTTGGAAATAAATTTTTCCATTCCATGGTAGAGAAAACCCGGTCCAGCCTGCTGAGAGTGGGCGAATTACCGCCACCACTCCATGTGAATTTGCGCCCAATTAGGGGAAGTTCCTTGAGAGCCAAGTCATCCAGGGCCCGACGGAAACGACCCATCATAGCACGGTTCATCGGTAACAAAAATAGGTCTTGATTTACGCATAAATATTTTGGGAACACATTACAATCTTCACATCTCATACAACATAACTAAAACCTATCCAAACGGATATGACAGTACCCAGCAGCCACCAAGGCACTTTGGCCACTCCAGCATCAAAGTTTGTTACACAACAAAAGGGTCTCCTTGCAACCTTCTTATGTCTGCATGCTCATCCCGTCTAGCCAGATGGCAGATGGCTGCTCCTTCTGAGCAAGCTGCACGAGGCAAGCACAAAAAAGACAGGCAATATTAATTAGTCTATATGCTAGGATGGTTTGAGAAACCACATAATAACATTGTGGAGGCAGGCAATATCAATATAGCATGAACATTCACAAAAGTTATACTGCAGCGATAGCAAAACCTGTTGCCTCAGGTCAACACGTTGTGTCATCACGAGGCACATAACATAAGCATGTGCACATGTGAAAAAAAATGCTAAACTATGCATTGTGCTTTTATGATAAGCCAAGTGTTTTCACGTGAGAACATAATATTTTATATGTGTAAAGCATTTGTCAGGTTGAAACAAGTGTAGATTGACATATTCAAACATTTGTCAGGTTCAGGCAGTAAGAAGACACAGGTCACGGGCACAATAGGAAATCAGGTGAATTAGATGACAAGCTCAAGGAGGCAAGTTAATTTATAATTTAACTATCTAATGTAGCAGCAAGTTAATTGTGGCACCGGCTGCTATCTACTCTGACAATAGATATAACTGTGATGCCAACCTGTGCAAGAGCTCATGTGTGTGTGCCAATATTAGCAAATGTGATGCCGACCTGTGCAAGAAGCAAGCAGCTGCATGGCAGCACTAGACGCTAACAGCAACTAGTAGTCCACGTCAAAGCATATGAGATAAATATTAACATAGTGGGCAGGCCTGGTGCAGTGGTGAGAGCTGTCTCACTGAGTCACCAAGTCGTGGGTTCGAAGCAGCCTCTCCGCAGATTTTGCGGGAAAAAGGCTGGCCTCGGTTTTTCTCTTCCCCAAACCCCACTCATGTGGGAGCTTCCGACACTGAGTCTGTCCAATCAAAGGTCACATAAATTGGTTACTACAAACTAACAATCTGGTAGTAAGTTATAAAAAAAACAATCTGGAAGTTTCTCCACAAATCCAATCACAATATGTTGATTGGTTCAGAATTAAATCTAGTTCAAATATGTGTAGAGCATTGTCAGGTTCAAACATGTGCAGCAGGTTCAATCGTTAAAGATCCAATACACTTAGTTGGATACAATAAGTTATTTTTCTCCCAAACAACACATATTTATGGGTTTTGCTGGACTGATGCAGTTTGAATAAAAGATCTAAGCATTCCTTGTCCTTGTCCTTGATTCAGTTCAGACTAATAAAATTGTTAGAAGCTATGCAGCACGAATACGGATACTCATATCGGTATCGGAAGGATATGGATATGCGGATACGGCAATTTTCTAAAAAACCCGATACGCGGATACGTTTTACTATTTTTTAAATAAAAATAGATAATAGCGCATATTAAAATTGTGAAAGACTGAAAATAGTAAATTACCTTGCAATAGCAATTGCCAGCCAAAGCAAAGACCGGAACTCCGGAAGCATCTCCATTCTTCAATTGTCCATTCTCGAGTTCTCCAAGACTCCAAGTTTAGAATTTGCACAGAAAAACCAACTATCAATCAATTTATTACTAAAACTTGAGTATTCAGTAATCAATAGTAGTTCAGTACATCACCTTCTACTACTAGTGTACTGGAGTCTGAACTCTGAAGTAGATAGGAGAGGAGAGGACAAAGGGGTACTGTTATTTAAAACTGATAACAATAAAACATTGCAATTAACCACTTAAGTGTACTATTATTACAACACAGCAAGTTCCTATTCCTCATTTGTTTCATTGTTATCCACAACATGAACATGCGGATCATCCAAACCAAAAGACACATCTTGCAATTCAGGTGGGACAGGTCAGCCACTTCAAGAATGCCAATACCACCAAGTGAATCAAAAGAATCCCCTCCTACATCCCACATCCTTGTCTCTCCTGTCTTGTATGCATCAGTTGTTCTGGACAAATGCCTCAGGTTTGAGTGCACAAAGACCAAATCTTCAGCACGCTCTGGAGTTAAAGCATTTCTCTTGACACTATGGACAAAGCTATAGGTGCTCCAGTTTCTTTCACAACAAGAAGATGAGGCTGGTTGGCTAAGCAATTTCATGGCCGAACTCATCAATAAGGGAGCAGATTGTTCATGATTTGTCCACCAAGTCATAGAGGAAACAACCCATCTATCATGGATTGAGTCAGGATCATTAAATTATTCTTAACAACTAGAGAACATTGAGTACTCTTCTTTTACTTTAGCCAATTCTTCAAGCATGGGAAAGAACTTCTTAAAGCAAACCATCCTCATTTTCGATACCTCTTTATCCTTGTGGGGTGGTTCACGGCCAACACCTTCGTCAAGCCACTTTTTGCTATAATATCTGCAATTTGGCATTATGATTTTAGTGAATGGAAAAAATCTGAATGACACAAGTGAATGGAAAAAATCTGAATGGCAGTTTGTAGTTTTGTACCTTGGATTAAGTGAATGAGCTAAACAATGAAGTGGATTATTTCCTTTTGTCCACCTAGCAATCAATATGTCATAAATAACCGAGTACAGACTTGACTCCTCATCTTCTTGCTTGCCCTCATATCGATATATGGCTTTCTTCACTTTTCTATCATTGAATCCCACATCTCATAAACTAAGTGAAGACATGGTGTGTCAGTGTCTGTCATACGAATCATTTCATATATAGGAGTAGTAATCCTAAGAATGTAGTCCACTTTGTCCCACCATACATCACTAAGTATTAAGTCCTTGACAATTTAGGCTGTTGGAGTTGGAGAATAATCTCTGACTTCTCTGTACACACTCCATTTGTCACTAATCACCATTTGTTGGAGGGCTGTTTTTACCTCAACAAACCGCTTCAACATACATACAACATAGGCAAATCTAGTTTCAGCAATAGAAAGTAACTTCAAACGGCCAAACTCATTGAACATTGAAAGCCACATGCCATGATTCATTATGAAATTCTTTATCATAGCAGCCTCAGTTTTAACATCATGTATAAATTCAAGTTGCCCCCAAGCAAATATTTCTTCATCAGAAGGGTTGTTTCCTATTTTAGGTTCACATATACTTTTCATAGCAAGATTGAGGGTATGCACAACACATGGTGTCCAAAATATGTTATCATACTCAGATTCTATTATGAGACCAGCACCTTTGCAATTTATAGCATTGTCTATAATGATTTGTACTACATTATGTTGACCTACTTCTTCAATTATACCCCTCAACTTCTCAGCAATGTATTCTTTTGAATTGTACTGACCTTCACAATTATCAGCGCTCAAGAACATAGGTGCCTTGTTAGAAACAACAACAAAATTGATGATTGGTCGCCTCTGAGGATCTGACCAACCATCAGAGCAGATTGTGACTCCCTTCTTTGCCCATGTGCTCTTTGTGCTCTCCAAAAAAGTCTCTATGTGCCTCCTTTCTTGCTTCAGAAGTCCCTCTCTAACTTTGTTGTAACCAGGAATCACATATCCTTGCATATTGCAGCTGCAAGCAAAGGTAAAGGCTTCTTGAAGATATGGATTTCTCATAAATTGAAAGATACCCCTCCAAAATAAACTGATCTACTAATTAAAGCATCCAAGTGCTTACGGTCTTCCAATGCCCAAGCTTTTTCCAATGCAGAAACAGGCTCCCTCTTGTTCCTCTTGTTGCTGTCAGCAGTATTGCTTGAGGAAGGAGCAATAGGCAAAGAAACAGTTCTTGACTTGGATCTTTCCACTAGATTCTTGCACCTTTCAATTTCCTTCCTCATTTCACTAAGCATTTCATATGTAACATTAGGACATTTACCTATTCCCCTTCCTCCCTTCTGCAGCAAATGAGCTTCAACTCTAATGTAACTACTCAGTTTTTGCATTGGACAGTACTTGTAGCGCCACATAGCATTTCATCCACCAGTTTTAGGCTTCTCCAGAATGGTTACATGATCTCAAAGTGGAGCCTTGATGTCTGTTGTGTTTGTGGCTGCAGATCCTACGCTACCACTAGCACTTGCACTAGCACTGCTCATATTTGGAGACATCATCTACTGCATACAAGAAACAAGAATTCACTAACTGCACTGCAGAAATAGAAGACAAAGGGAGGAAGGGGAAGACGAAGTGGGGATGCGGAGTGGGGAGCAAAGAAATCAAGCAACAACCGGCTACGAACTGAAGAAGAAGAGGAGATCAAGAACAGGGAAGGGGATTAACTCACGGGATCCACGTCGCAGGGCGGAAACTCATCGTTGGCGGCCGGCGAGTAGGGACAAAGGCTCGTCGCCGGTGAGCGGAGGCGGAGGCTCGTCGCTGGTGGCCGGCGAGTAGGGACGGAGGCTCGTCGCTGGCGAGTGGAGGCGGAGGCAGAGGCTCGTCGCCGGTGGCCGGCGACCGGCGAGCGGGGTTGTGGCTTCACTGCACGGGGATGCGGCGCTCGTCGTGGGCGCAGCCGTGCGAGACTACGGACATCGAAAGCTAGGGCGTCGGAGCAGAGGGATAAGGTTCTATCTACCTAGGCTTCTTACTGGGCTGGGCCATATCGGCAGGCCAGATACGTGTTGGATGGCGTATCCAATTTGCACGAAAATAATAAAAAAGTGGATACTCCGAGGATACGTATCCTGGGCGTATCAGACACGTAGTGCAATCAAAGGTCACATAAATAGGTTACTACAAACTAACAATCTGGTAGTAAGTTATAAAAAAACAATCTGGTAGTTTCTCCACAAATCCAATCACAATATGTTGATTGGTTCAGAATTAAATCTAGTTCAAATATGTGTAGAGCATTGTCAGGTTCAAACATGTGCAGCAGGTTCAATCGTTAAAGATCCAATACACTTAGTTGGATACAATAAGTTATTTTTCTCCCAAACAGCACATATTTATGGGTTTTGCTGGACTGATGCAGTTTGAATAAAAGATCTAAGCATTCCTTGTCCTTGTCCTTGATTCAGTTCAGACTAATAAAATTGTTAGAACTTAGAAGAACTCTAGAATGCTCACCGTAGTGGAACAGTTTACTTCACTAATCAGCCCAATTACCATTACATATCAAATATCATTCAATATTCCATCACATCGTAATAGATTCAGCAAGTGAACAAGCAAATAGAATGAAAGGGGGGAGTTGGACGGGGCTTACAATGATATAATCAGCAAGTGAACAACCCTGCATCTTCTCACGAGGCAGCATGGTTCCTGAAAAACAATGATAGAAATATAACTAAGTTACAAATTGCAACTTTCAACTTATAGTGAGAATAAGATTGTCCAAGTTTCACAGATATAATTCACATACTCGGTACATAAAAAAAGAGATCTTGGTAAAGGAGCTCAGCTGTCCTTGCTCCCTCTCACAAGATTAAAAGGCCAGCGGAGGACATACTACACATAGAACATGCTCTGTACTAGAATCACAAGCTATTATTTTGTTCTCTTTCTCATCCTTAACCGTACATGAGCACAAAATGCAGAATTCACACAAAATTAATGTGTAAATGTTCCTGAACTTTCTCAGGCACAATGAAAATGCAGACCTATATTCAGATGCACATGACAAGCAAAGATTGCTTCCAGACTATGGTTGTGAAAACGGTAGCTACTCCATTTTCCTCGCTGCTATACCTTACTTGATAAATTAAACAAACACCTATGGGGAGAGGACAGAGATGTGCCTGTGTACCTTACTCGATATCCATGATTTTCACTACAGCCTACAATAGTGCTTGAAGTACTTACAGGAAGTACCTACATGTAATCTGCAATTGTACCTTACTTTGTTGGATGCCTCTCTGTACAACGCTGGTTCAAAACTAAACTAAATTATTAATGCAAAATTAAAGCACTATCAGTTAGTATTGTCACCTTTGACAGGATAGACAGCAGACGCTGCTAGCAGACTGAACAGCACGCGATGGAGGTAGGGGACACCGTGAACGAGGCATCCTCCGGTGAGTCCTAGCACTGCTGCCGCTGCCCCTCGCTCCCGCTGCCGCTGCAGCCATCCCCGTTAGATCCTGAGCACTGCTTCAGCTTATTCTTCGCAGCATCACCTTCCTCCTCGGGTCCTACTGCCACTGCTCCAGCCGCGGCAACCAATTCGATTGCGGTCAGAAACCCGATTCCCAGCCATGAAAAAGATTTGATTCGAAGGGAGAGAAGAGACAAAGATTGCTCAGCTGGCTCCTCTGGATCCAAAGGCCCATCCTCTTCCTCGTCGCCTCCGCTGCGGGAAGCTGGTGGCGCGGCTCGCAGTGGCCGTCATCGTGGCATGACTAAGCCCGACCGGATCCGCGGCGCTGACGGCTGGATCCGCGGCACCAACGACCAGATCCGCTCCGCCACGGCCTTGTCCTGGCCACCCTCGGTCATGCTTCGCAAGGGCCGCCGCCTCCGTCTGCCTAGGGCTACGCGTTGCCGCCTCCATCCGCCATGCGTTGGAGGCACGCAGGAGCTCGCATGAATAGAGTTCTGGTGGTGGGGAAGAAGGTGGAGGAGGATGTCGATGGTGGTGCGGTGAGGGCCGAGGCCGCAGTCAGGAGCAAGGCATAGGGAGAGTGACGATGGAGATGAATGAAAGGGCTTCTCCGGTCTGGAGACTATATATATGTTAGGGTTTGTCTAGGGGTGTATTTTTGGCCGTCCGGTCCTAAATCTTGCGGCTGTCAGTGACCGAGCTGAGATGGGCTGCAGCGATTAATGGGCTAGCTTTAGTTAAGGAGACCCAGCTAATTTGTAATCATTATTATATTTATTATATGATAACTTACTAATTAAATGACTTCAAATGAAAAAGTCATCAACAACAAAGTTGTAGACCTCATCGAGATCTACAACTTTGGTTTTCGTTCTTTCTCAGATAAGTTCATTTGAACCATTTAAAATTTGAATTTCAAAATAAGAAAATTTCGAGCAAAATTTTCAGGATATTAAATGATTTCAAATGAAAAAGCGGTCAACAACAAAGAGTTCTACAGCTTTTGTTTTAGCCATTTCTCCATCCGACTCAATTTAAACAAAGTGAGACTATATGTCCTTCACAAATAGGAACATCTCTCACTTAGTCACATAACTATGTGTGAGATGTGTCTATTTATGAACAATGTGTAGTACCATTTTGTTAAAATCATTTGAAAATTTTATGCAATGATGATACACCAAAATCACATTTTCATGCAAGTTTGTAGATTTTTCTAAGCAATTTTAGATATTATTACATTTATTTTATGGTAATTCAATAAATAATTACAATAATTACTAAATTTGGTCAGAAAATTCTTCAAATTGACACAATAACATATTTTGTGTCCATAAGCATTCCATAAAAGTTTCAAGAAATTTTAATAAAGTAAGACTATACATCCTTCACTAATAAAACTATCTCTCACTTAGCCACATAACAAAGTGTGAGATGTATCTATTTCGGATAGTAAATGATTTTGGGGTAGTAAATGATTTGGAACGAAAAAGTCATCAACAATAAAATTGTAGACATCATCGAGATTTATAACTTTTGTTTTTGCCATTTCTCCATCGGAGTTTGTTTCAACAATTTGAAATTTAAATTTCAAGATTTGACAACTTCGAACAGAATTTTGGGGTAGTACATGATTTCAAATGTAAAAGACATCAACAACAAAGTTGTAGAACTCATTGAGATCTACAAATTTTATTTTGGTCATTTCTCCATCCGACTTTGCTCGAACAATTCAAAATTTGAATTTCATGATACTAGAACTTTGAACCAAATTTTGGGATAGCAAAATGATTTCAAAAGAAAAAGTCATCAATAACAAAGTAGTAGAACTCATCGAAATCTCTAACTTTTATTTTGGTCGTTTTTCAAAAAACATTCGATTGAACATTCATAATTTGCATTCTTTATTCACTTTATAATAGAAAAAAATTCAGTGGGTCAAAGATGAGAATGGGCCCAAGATTAGAATGGGTCCAGAATCTGGCCCAACAATTTAAAATTTTGAATTCCAAAATATGAGAATTTTGAATAGAATTTTAGGATATCAAATGAATTCATATAAAAAATCGTCAACTACAAAATTGTAGAACTCACCGAGATCTGCAACTTTGGTTTTGGTCCTTTCTCCGTATGAGTTAGTTTGAACAATTTCAAAATTTGACAACTTCAATTAGAATTTTGAGGTACTAACTGATTTTAAATGTAAAAGCCATCAACATCAAAGTTGTAGAATTCATCGAGATCTACAATTTCTGTTTTGATCGTTTCTCCATCTGACATTGCTTAGATAATTTTAAATTTGAATTTCAAAATATGAGAACTTCAAACATAATTTTAGGATATTCATTGATTTCAACTAAAAAAGTGGTAAACAAAAAAGTTGTAGGACTCATCGAGAATTCAGATCTACACCTTTTGGTTTGGTCATTTCTCCATCCGAGTTCATTTGGGTAATTCGAAATTTGAATTTTCGAATATGAGAACTTTAAAAAGAATTTTGGGATAGTGAATGATTTCAAATGAAAATATCGTCAACAACAGAGTTGTAGAACTCATCGAGATCTATAACTTTTGTTTTGGCCATTTTTTCATTAGACTTTGTTTTAACAATTCAAAGTCAACAATATTATGAATAAAACAAAACTATTCTATAGATTCTAACACATAAGAATGTAGTATTGTAGTGGTCATGTGTGTGGCATTGGAACAAACACGTCGCATGTTTGATTCTCCAATGTTGCACAATTTTTTTGATGGCCAAGAAAACCAACAGATGGCTCCATGGCCACGTTAGCATACCACGGTGGCATTAAATGTGGCAAAGAGGCATTGTGACCAATTTTCAGTGTTCGCCTAAACAGCCGATTAAACAGCCACTAAACGGTAAATGGTGGTAAACTGTTTTGTTTAGGGGGTAAACCATTGACCGTTTAAACGGTCAAAAAATGAGAAAAAAACGGTCTAAATAGCCTAAATGAAACGGAGATAAACAATATTAAACGGGCTAAACAGCGATTTAAACGGTTGTTTAGGCGAACACGAGGTAAATCTAGTTCAATTTTGTATGGATAAATTTGTATACTTAAGTTTATTATATTTATAAATGTGTACACTTGATATGTTACGTAAATAAATATCTATATTTGGTTCTTTTCACATGCATAAATATATATACATTCCAAAATAATTGATTTTTACTCGGATAAATATGTATAAATGCTAGAATACTTGATTTTTTACATGCACATATATAATTATATGTATTTTTTTAAGTTCAAAACCGTTTAGACCGTTTAACTTCATTTAAACACCGTGTAAATAGCCTAAACGCTAAACGAAGGGTGACCATGTAAAGACCGTTTATCGTTTAGAAAAACATTACAAATTTTAGATGTCAATAGTGACGGTCCATGAATTTCGTCACAGAATCTGGGCCCAAGGTTGGGCTTTAAGAGAACCCATGTCTGATTCTAGTTATCTGTGACTGAAAAAAATCTGTCATAAAAAACTGTCATGGATCAACACAATTCTTGTAGTGTTTGTGAGTTCTCTTTTAGTGATGAAAGACGTCCCCATCGACAGCTGAGCACTTGTGAACCAAATTTATATGTTTTGGAGGATGTTTTAGAAATTAGAATCCACATCTATATGTATCACATGTTCTGAAGTCTGAAGTGGATTTATAAGGTTGAAAAGGTCCAATCCAACCATCACACCTACTTCTCTTCACATCCATTTTATGGTTACCCAAAATTTATTCCTAGCCAGGAACATGCTTGAACCTTTGGATGATGTAGTAGCATGGCATAGCTAGATCTCAATAAAGAGCACCTTGGGTAAAAGAGTTTGCCCACAGCAAGTTTCAAAGATCAAGAGAGACACGTATGGATGGAATCAGGTTTGTCCGTGAATCAACAAAAAAATAGACTTAGTGTAAAGAGGACCTCTAAAGGCAATTTGGTCTTTCTACCTATAGAGGTTGGATGTGATAGGTGAAAGCCCTAGTTTTATTTTGGAAATTGAGTGACGACTAGTGGACTAATTTATGTGCTTAAGTGTTGATAAGCTAGGTATAGTCCACACCGAGGGATGAGCTAAGGTGACAACCATGGAGGAGATGGTGATGTCCAAGATGGGTGTGATGACCACAAGATCAAGAGTTCAAACTTGGATCGAGGAAGGATATGAAAATAGGCCCAAAGGCAAAGATATACGATAGGGTTTTCATTTGCCGGCCGAGATGCAATAGAGTGCATAGTCGGGTTTAGGATAAATACATGTATTATTAAGAAGGGATCTCTAAAGACAAACATGGTTAATCTAGTGCCACTAGTTGTGATCTAACTTTGCATATGGATTAGCCTAGTTTCGTGGTGAGGAAGCAACTGAAAAATATTTTGAAAATCATTTGTAAATGCTAACTTGGTGTTTAAAGGTGAAAGGGTTCAATGGAACTCATTTGGAGTTAGCAGCTTGCAAAGTTGATTTGAGAGGAGTTAGTGCACTGAAAATGCACTAGCCATATTTATCTAGTGCCCCTTTTTGGAAGCACCAGAGCTTAGGCTCTATCCTGACCCTGTTTGGAAGCACCAGAGCTTAGCCAGACTGAGCGAAAAGCTTGCTCAAAAGAAAAAAAACTAGACGAGCTAAAGTGCATCGAGTGGTGGTACCAATGACTAGGCCAGGCCCTGCTTATAATGGTAGAGCGATCAGAGGTCCTGACGCAGTCCACCAAGGTTCCTGCGTGGGATTACTACGAATGAATCGACCAAATTTTTCCACGCATCCAAGGCGAGCGATGTCCGAGGCCATTAATGACTAGTATGACTGCAGGCAAGGGTGCGACAAGAGCGTAGGAAAGAGTACGGGGAGACATGGGTCACGACAGGCCTGAACCACAGACGAACGTGGAGCATGAAGTCACAGTGCAGTAATAACTTCAGAACAAGGACGGGTCAGTCATGCACAATACGACACACGTGACACCTATGGATGGCGTATCTGCAAGCAATACGGGCACTACAATGTACAAATAGGATATGCATGAATACACGTCCTATACGTCCTTCTACTATTGCCAACATATAGGGCAACCGTTCTTAGATTTTTGGCACATCGTTCTCTCCCTGTAGCTAGTCGATACTATCGGACTATGCTCGAGGTCAGTGTACCTGCAGAAAACTTGATTAAGCCTACCTAAGTCAGCAGGGTGCCTTCTATCCTAGATACATAACCATAGTAATAGGGCTACTATATAACTTCGCATACAAACGTCCTATTCTTTTAAAAAGAATGTGTTGTCAAATTTTATTTTAGAAAAGGTTTTCGAAGCTTTACTCCCTCATTTATGGTCTGATACCACCTGTGGTAGAACCGCCTAATCTAAGGCCTCCCAGGAGTACTTGTCTTCCATTAGACACTAAGTACTCAAGGGAGGACACTAAATTACGCAGTTACGTCGAGCACACCCCAAGGGAGAGCCCAAAATTCCATATTTTTCCATCAGGATCATAAATGAGAGAGTGAAGCTTACAACATTTTAGCCATTTCTTACATCACTTTCCATGCAACATCAGAGTATAATATTTATTGTTTATAATAGCCGAATATGATCATGTTATTAGGGTTATGAACAATTTAATTTTACAGCGGAATATAAACATGTGATCAGAGTTACAACGGAAATAAATGTCTATTCATAACATGATGAAGCATTGATATATAAACTATGACAACAGATTATAAACTTATATTTATAAAAAAAAACATTTAGTGAGAGTTATAAGTAAAAGCTACGATCGCAGCGTAAAGGAATCCACTCTGAGCCCACCAGGATAGATCCACACACAAGAGTCAGCTCTAGCATCTGCCTATCACCTACAATAGGGGAATGAAATCCTGAGTACTTAATTTTACTCCGCAAGACTTACCCATCAGGAGGAAATAAAAGACTCCAAGGACATGCAAAGCTATCTGGCTTATGGATTTATTGCATCTGCAGGAGCATTCCTAAGCGTGCGCCCTTATATTTAATTTTATTAGCAGTCAGCATTAGTTCATTAACTAACCATTCTATGTAAGCACATGTGCTACTTTCAAGCAGGTGGTAAGCAATCAGAATCATTTTACCATCTTTCATCTTCCAATTCTTACTACGGTGCTAGATTGTAGACAAGTCATACTGGATCACCTAGCGATTCGCGAATCAATGTGCCTAGCTGGGTAAGCCGAAACACACGCCCCGCTTGTACCCCAGGCACAAACAGGACCAACCCATCACTCTTCTATCAAGGGATCCAGGTCCCCATCCAAACTTGGACTCCAAGCTCCGCACCTAAGTCCCGGACTCAGTGTGGTGCTTAGACCTCCACCATCCCCGCCTCCAATCAGTCAGTCCGGAAAGAGCCAGAACCCATGATAAGAGAGCAGCGAGCCTTCCTTGTTCCCATAAATAAGTATGTGCTCAGAATAATAACTCTGTGACCTGCCTAAAACCCAATGCAACAGTCGATCCTTAACCGACATAGGCGGAACAAGTGCAACCCGAGCCTCGCTCGAATGCCAAACCAAGTCTAGATCCAAAGTTTCATTCCGCCCGATCTCCAATTATCATTCATATATATTTTTTAGGTGATAATAATATAATAGCAATAATAATATTTTTTCTATCTCTCGCGAGTGACAGGCAATCACTCGACTTCTACCGGAGTCCTGTAGCATAGCAATCTACACGATCCTATCATACTAGTAAGACTCATAGGATAAGGATATAAATATGCAAGTGGTTTTCATTCAACTCCTTAAAACTTAATGCACAAACATAATATAAAGTGCAAAAAAGTAGGGGTTATGCACCGGGGTCTGCCTGGGTAAAATATAACCGAAGGTTAGCATTCCATCTTCGTGACATGATCCATAGCACCATCTTTCCAGCTACCCAGTTGGTTCCACGACCCATCATCGTTCCTATTATGATACGCAAAGATGCAACGAATGCTTCGGTCAAACAAGCATACACACAGGCATTTACAACTGCTAAAAGACAAGCAACACTTCATCGAGTAAGACTCGTTCCCGGAAAATGTTTTTGTTCTACAAACCCCCCATTATTCTTTTGACATTTGATTGATTAAATATATATTTTAGTACTAGGGCTCATTTAGTGACCTTAACAAACAAATTCCTATGGAGCTACAAAAATTACAGTGAGCACCTAATATTGTTAGGAATCTACTGTAAAAAATTCAGAGCCAACACTATCACCAATTTACCACAACAATTCCTACAAGTTTATACTTTGACAATATTAAGTATCTCAAATTAATTATATAGCTTCTAAGAATATTATAAAACTATGTGAACAAAATATACTAGCAGATAGATCATGATTTTAGATGTCTAACAAAATTAGTTTCACTATTTTTGATATCTATGTGATTTTATAATATTTACAAAAGATATGCTCAGAAATAAAATTAACAATCTATTTCTAATTCCTCCTAAAAAGGAAAAACAAAACCAGCCCAACGCGGCCCACGTGACGCGGCCCACGGCGGAACCCGCGCGCGCCCTGGGCGTTTAAGCAAAAACGCCCCTGGTCTTTTCCCGACCTACACCACGACCCAAACCCTATTCCTCCCTCTCTCACCCCTCTTCACTTAACCCCCTGACGTCTCCCAAATTTATGCACACACCTCCCCGAGTCAGGGCGCGCGGCGGTGCGATGGCAGCGGCACTGGGCGGCTACGCCTGCGAGCAGGGCTCACGTCGGCCCATCTAATCGGCCGACCCCCATCACTAACCTAAACTCAGGCACTATGCTGCGGTGGGGGACAGCAGGGCTCGCGGGAGAGCACGGCCACAGCGCGCGCCCGACCACGGCGGTGACGTAGTTGCTTCGGCTAGCTAGCGCCTCTAAAGGACCAACCGGCTGGCGCCAGAGCACCACAGACTTACCACAACACTAGCCGAGGCTATGGTTGACACAGAGGAAAGCCGGGGTGGGCTGGCCACGTGCACGCAGCGAGGTCAACGGCGCTCCAGGCATGGCACCATCGCGTCACCACACCAGTGGTGAGCACCCTAGCCCAAACGGTGCGAGCATCAACTGTAGGGAGTCAAGATGAGCTCAGAGCCATGAGCAATTGAACTATTACCGCTGCAATCCTACTTTTCTTCCGATTCCCGGTCACGGCGGCGACATGGCTCGCAGCGAGCAGAACCTCGAATTTACGTGATGGAGGGCATCTAAGGTAACTGGCGCGGTCGGAACGGCTAGCTAGTTATGAGTCCTTTCTACAATGGCGCTGAATTGAGCTAGGATGCCACAGTCCGCGCATTAATTCGCGAAGCGGCGCGGCTGCTAGTGCCCGGACAGAGCCATTAAGGCGTGCCCGCATGCGGCCACACGCACATAGCAGAGCGACGACATGATGCAGCAGGCTACGCGACGGCATCGAGCTTGGCTTGGTACGTGGTTCAAGCGGTGAGACGGGCGCCACGTCGGTCCAGCAGCTGAGCGGCCACAACTTTGATTGTGCACGGCATGGCCAGCAGCGCACACGCAACGGCCACGCCACGGCAGCCTGGTAGCGCAGTCGGCCCGCGGTGGTGGCCGAGGCCACCCATCCCAATGCGCGGCCGATAGCCTGCAAGGCCAACAATGGCATGACCACGGCCAAGAAAGGGCCAGAACGGCAGTGCGTGCGGTGATCGCGGACACGGGCTACGCCACAACGAGCGGTGATGTGCACATTTTTTAAAGCGATACAAAAGCTGCTGATCAACTCAACCCGGGTTCAACCGGTTCCACTAACCTAAAGTCAGTACTAACACCTAGCTGTCGAAACAAACCTCACATCCAGAGAGCGACTAGAGAGCGAGATAGGAAGGTGCCAACATGAGTCCGTCACGCGGGACGGCGGTTCGCGAACCGGGCACCGAATCATAGTTCGCAGTGTGTTCCAACGTAGTTCAGAGATTTTTTGCGCGAGCAACGCACCACCCAACACCACAACTACTTATACCCCAAGTTATTAGGACCGGACCGGAGATCGAACCGACGAGGCCATCGGTTCACTGGTCGAACCGTTTAGAACCGGTTGAACCACCAGTTCAATTGTTTTGAACCGGACGAATTGAACCGGCCACAAAAACTTTGAACCGGTATATATATATATATATATATATATATATATATATATATATATATATATAATAATTGGCAGACGATAAACAACACAAATTTAATTGCACGACTCACAATAACTTAAGTTTCATCTTCATACATAGTTCATACTTCATACTTCATACAAGAATGTTGTACTCCAAAAATACAAGCCACATACATCTAACTTGGTTATGACATATCACAATTCAAAAACCCAGCTAAAATCCACAATGAAAGATGAAAGTTGCAGCTAGCTCAAGCAACAGCATGCCGTATATATTTTGGTGAATGTCTCAGCATACAGACTACAGAGATATAGAAACAGAGAAGAGCTGGACCTCAGTTTGACAACGGCGGAGATGGGGGTGAGCGCTGACGACGGCAGGCACAGGTGCTGCGACGACGGCGGGGGCCAAGCTCGTCTCCTCGACGGCTGCGACGACGGCGCGGGCGGGGCACAGCTGCCCCGTCGCTGCAGGATCCGCCCGCCAAGGCCGCTCCCTACGCCGCTGCGCGCTGCTCGCCTTGGCCGCGGCTCGCTGAAGATGAATCCGCCGCCCCAGATGACTGCCTGCGCGCGCGCCGCTCCTAGGAGGCAGGACTGCAGGAGCAGATCAGCAGAGTCGCCGCCGCCGCCCAGAACGCACGCAAGCAGTACCGTCGCCCAGAATGCAAGCAGCGACGCGAAAAGGATAACGTGATTTTTTTTCCTTCCCACAGCCGGCAAACAACCCTAAGGACCCATTTTCACCAATTTACATCAATGCCCCTAAGTAGATAAGGCTGCACTGAGTGCACAGAGGGGTATTTTTGGAAAAAAAATCAAAACCCACCAGTTCGCTAGGAACCGCCCGGTTCAGCGGTTCGACAAAAAACCGGCCGGTTCAACCGGTTTATAGCGGTTCGATTGCACAGACGGTCTGTGAAGTGAACCGGACCGGTGTAGGCCCGGTCCTAATAACATGGCTTATACCAAGCCCGTGCACTCACCTTGGTGTGACCATCGATGTCAAAATATGAAGCCATCGCTTAAGCATTTTTTGTGAAATTTAAATGACAACATAGTATCGTCCATTATCATTTCGGACTTAACGAATTCGATGTTCGATTAGAACTAACCTTCCCCAACACTTTTGGTTGAATTTTTAAACTGTCTAAGCCTTGTCAATTTCAACTTGACAACATGTCATGACCTAGCTCATACTTCATGCTAACTCATAAAAACAAAACATCTAAGAATTATTTAACCCATTTGTTCAATATAATTCGCCAAAGAATGATACTTTTAACATAAACTCAAGTATTAGTTAACAACGAAAATGACCCTCCTTAATTCCAAGTTTGATTTCTGAACTCCCAAAATACTAACTAATAGTATTTATTCTCCCAAAATGAATGTTACATTTCCACCTACTTCACTTGCACTCTAAACTTTATTTAAGCGCTACATACAAGTGATATTTTATTTTTGTTTATAAAAATAGTTTTTCATGCCCAACAATTACAACTATGTATCATATCTTTCTTATTAGGATTTTCACTAACAGTTTTACGCACTAAAAGAATTACTTAGGTTTTTATTTGATTCCTCTCAACTGGAAGGTAAATCACATAAGAGTTGTTCATCATTTCGTGTGAGTATAAATCTTAAAAACCGAGGAACTTGTCTCGGTAATTTTTCTTAGGCCCAAAACTCGGTGCTTAGTGAGCTCGTAACACCAGAGGTGTTACACTATGTCGGGGCCAAGCTTGAGGTCTTGCTAGACTTGTGGAGGAGCGGTAGTCCAAAGACTCGCCTCAACGGGGGCGTAGGTTGCCGGCAAGTAATCAAACCTCAGGCTAAATCATTGTGTCTCTTGCCCTCAGTTGTTTGCCTCACTACACTTGTGCTTTACATTATTATACTTAAGCTTGTTTAGCTAGTTGCTTGTTGTTGTAGATCTAGTAGTAGAGTAGCATAAGTCGGTTAGTTGCTTTACTTGTGTAGCTCGACTAACTAGTTACCTTGCCTCAGTAGCTTGTGTGTGTGATCTAGTTGATTAGGATGCTTGCTACTAGCAAATTTGATTAGGGGGGCTTGCTTTGAAGTGCTTAGTCTAGGCAAAGTAGTGGATTTATGTTCTCTTGTTACACAAATCACTTTGCCTAAGTGTTGTGCTTTGAAGGTTTTTAAATTGTCTAGTGTGATTGATCCCTAGTCAACTTGAGTCGAGCGAGTAGGTAAGAGGATATGGTGGCCGGTTTTGGCGTAAAGGGAGGCAAAGGCAAGCTCCTGCAAGGTTCAGTCTGGATCACCAAATGGAAACACTGACCAATAATAATAAGAGCCTCCACTAGACATGGCTCAATACGCATGGAAACCTGAGAAGGTTATTGAGAATGTGTATGCCAAAATTCGGCGTCAATGCTACTTCTATAGGCTCCTCAAACTTGGGATGAAATCCATGAATTACAAACCAAATAAAAAAAATTATATGAGACTTTTTGGTTTTCACAAAATATTTGCTTTGTTCACTTGTCGATTTCAGAAACCAAAGTTTATAAAAAACTAAAGACCCCACACCTAGGCCATATAGGAGGCCAGTAGCGACAGCAACATCATCTGCATTCCGTGATTATTGATAGGTTGACTTTTTCCACTTATCCTTGACAAGCTAACAAGCATATGTAAACTTAAGGAAGGAGAAAGGGATCGTGTTATGCTCCACGTAGGTTGAGCTGTGGAGGTTACCCTTCTTCTACCCACCCTGATCGTCTTTAATCTCCACCCTCCCAACGAACTGCCATGGCCATTTTCAGCTCAATCACCATTGTCGCAGCCTCCTACTGGGCCACTTCCACCACTTCCACCACTTGCGCAGCCGTTGTCCTCCACTGCCACCGTATTCAGTTATATCCTATTCCTATCGTAAACAGGTTGAAGCTTGCCCCCATTATCGACCATGTGCAATGGTATCCTCTAGCACCCAACCGACGACACTCTGTTGCCTCATCTTGACCCGTCGGCTGTAACGACAACCCCGCCCATCTCCTTTATTTGTACCTAGAGAGCTGCAAAGACCTCAACAACCCCTACAAACCCTAACCTAGTGGCGACCAATGACATAAAAGAAGACACGTGGGATCTACCTGACAGTGAAGAAAGGAGGGCACAGGTGGTGGTAGTGGAGGGGGAAGAGATCTCTAGTAGAGAGCCAACCATGGAGAATAATGGGCCTGCATTGGCAGCATGAGGGCCCAACAGAGAATGGCAGGGCAGGCCAGCGGTCTTTGTAGCAGCGAATCAAAAGCTCAAACGCTCAAGAATCAAGATCATCTTAACGACGAGAGCACGAGTATCATCGTCAGGAATTCAGGATCAGGAGCCTTGTTTATATTAAAAAAAATAAAGAACTTCAAGAGCCGACAATATGACGGCAGAGGAATGGACAGTCTATTCGTTTGACCGTGGTTTGTCGTAAACGATCGTAAATTTTCAGCCGGAATAGTATTTTTCTCTCACACAAATCAGCCAGCAGTACTTCTTCACAAACCAGCAATAATATGAACCAGTCAACCGAACAGGCTGAATTTTTCTGCAACGGTTATTAAATCGCGGGCATGAATGCTGCCCAAAGCTGTTGGCGACATATCCTCTGACGTCATAATTTGTTTCCAGCCGGCGAGCCTCGCGCCTTTAATTGCCGCCATTTCGCGTCCGTCTAACCACCAACGCCCTCCCTGCTTCTGGAGAGCAATTGTGTGCCATGCCAGATGTAGCGCTGACCTGGCAAGGACATACCTCGTGTTTCTTTAAACATAATTTGTCGGTAAAACACGTCAGATTTTCACCGAATTATTATTGTAAGCAGTAGTATCAGGACAACACAACACACTGTCAGTCACTCATGCCACCTACATGTACGTACAATACAAGACTGCTACAGTCACACTGATGAGGTCAGCACACTGCACCGGCATAGCAGTAACACAAGCTTTAAATTGCCCACCAACCTTCTCACCACCATAACTGCCCTCCCATCTCCACCGCCTGCAACTGCAAGCTCAAAGATCCATCCACGCTGCACTCGCTGTGCCCAAATCCCATTCATTCCCATCGGTGCAGACTGCAGAGGAGAGGAAGGATGTCCATGCCGGAGACGTTCACCGTGAAGGTCGGGGAGGCGACGCCGGCCGCCGGCGGCAGGCCGTCGACCGGGCCCGTCTACCGGAGCATCTACGCCAAGGACGGCCTCATGGAGCTCCCGCAGGACATCCAGTCCCCCTGGGACTTCTTCAGGTTCGGTTCGGTTTCCTGGCAGGCTACAACCTGCTACCATAGTGCCCTCTGTTTTCACAATGTGTTTTCCTTTCTCAGCTTTCACTACTACGGAGTACATATTCTACTAGTATGTTTAGCTTGATGCCAATCTTTGGGTGGTACATTATAGCATTATTACAAGGTCCTGGACTTTTCAGATAATGTCAGTTCGAAATTTCAGTTTGTTTTTGGTTTTGTGATTTCGTAGTGGAGCAGTGAAGAAGTACCCCACGAACAGGATGCTCGGCCGACGGCAAGTTACAGATGGCAAGGTAAAATAAAACCGAATCTTTACAGATTTATTTTCACAAAGATATCACCATGGCTTTCGGATATTCAACTGAATTGTCTTTCTTATATATAGGCCGGTGAGTATGTGTGGCAAACGTACGAGGAAGTGTACCAGAAGGGCATGAGGATTGGATCAGCCATCAGAAGCTTGGGCGTAGAGCCGGTGAGCGAAGAATGTCTTGTTTGATGTCGCTGTCTATGTTGAGATTTCATCTTCATCCTGAAAAAGTGAAAATGCATGCCAGTATTTTGAGAACTGATTCGTCAAGTCATATATGCAGGGAGCTCACTGTGGCATATATGGATCCAACTGCCCGGAATGGGTTATGGCCATGCAGGTGACCTCATTGTATTTTATTCAATTTTTATTAGAATTCTTCTTTAGTGTAATCTGATCCAAACTTTTTTTCTTCAGGCATGCAACAGTCAAAGAATATGTTATGTGCCACTGTATGACACCCTCGGTAGGCTCTCCACTTCATCACACTGACTGAAACACATAAATGCCTGAATGTCTGAGTGCACTGAATACTCAGATTTGTGCACATGGTTAACATGTGTTTATGAACAATCTTATCTTAGACTAGAAAAAATATTGGAAAAATTTACAATTAATGAGTAACTCACAATAGTGTGCTTATTTTGTCCTTCATTATGTAGTTATCAAATCCTACTGTCTTATTGACGATTAAGTTGTAACACGATGCAGGAGCAAATGCTGTTGAATTCATCATGGACCATGCTGAGATATCCATTGCATTTGTCCAGGAGAGCAATATCAAATCTGTAAGTAAAAACATTTGCCCCCTTTGAATAATATTATTACGCTCTTCACTGTGGTCTCTGCATCATACTGATTAATATGTTTCCAGTAAAAGCTACATGTGCTTGGGATCCAAGTTACAACAGAACTGGGTCTGAACTTGCTAAAATCAATGCTATTTATTTGAAATTAGTTTTGGAGATCAATGCTACACATAACATTCTGTTTACATCTGACAACTCGTTGAATTGTATTTTTCAGATACTAGCAGTAGTCCCTAAGTGCACAGCCCATCTTAGAGGTTAGCTTCCGGAACACAAGATTTCTTATTAAGATGACTATCTGCTGCTTTATATGATCATTTATGACTTGGTGCATCTTCAGCCATTGTTAGTTTCGGAGATTTTACAAGTGAGATGAAAATTGAAGCTGAGAAATTTGGTGTGTCTTGCTTTTCTTGGGAAGAATTTTCTTCAATGGTTAGTCTGATTTCTTGTTACAAGCTCTTGGGTGCCTAAATGACTACTAGTTCATGATGAATACCATGAGTCCATGACAATGTCGGAATGTTCTGAATAGGGAAAACAAGACTACAAACTTCCTAATAAATGTAATGAAGATATTTGTACGATCATGTATACCAGCGGAACAACTGGAGATCCCAAAGGTGTGATAATCACAAACAGGGCTATCATTGCTGGTATTATGACCACAGAACACCTCCTCAAAGAGACAGATAAAGTGGTAAGTTCTAACTATCTTTTATCCGCATAAATATCAAGAACTACTGTAAAATTCATCATATGGTTTCTTCCTCAGTTGATTTCTTTAGTTAAAGTAATGTGACACTGGTGATATTAATACTCATGCAGTTCACAGAAGAGGATTCCTATTTTTCCTATCTTCCATTAGCACATATATTTGATCAAGTAATTGAGAACTACTGTATTTCTAAAGGAGCCTCCATCGGATTCTGGCAAGGGGTATGAACTAATAACTGTTGCAATTCAAAGAATTCTTTGATTTTCTTCTAAATACTGTGGTGGCTGTTCTGTTATGCCTACTGAGGTGTAAAACTTTTTTTTACAGGACATTAGGTATCTGATGGAGGATGTACAAGTGATGAAACCGACAATATTTTGTGGTGTTCCTCGTGTTTATGATCGTATATATACAGGTTTAATGCAGCCCAGAATAAATTTATTATTCTCAATTCCATCATGATTCCATGCTTAGTCATAATGTGTGGATCTCATTAATTGAAGGTATAAACATGAAAATTCAGTCTGGAGGGATGATAGCCAAACACCTTTTTCAGTATGCCTACAACTAGTAAGTACTACAAGATTGAAGAAGAAAAGAAGCATAATTACATGCATGCTTACATTTCAAATATAATAAAATAATTGTCCATTTGCCAACAGCAAACTTGCCAATATGAGGAAAGGGCTGAAGCAGCATGAAGCATCACCATTTTTCGACAAGATAGTTTTCAGCAAAGTGTGTACAGTGTTGGATCTCTTTATATTTTTTCTTTTTTACAAAGCTCTGAACATTTATATTATTGTCGGTACAGATAAAGGAAGGGCTTGGAGGGCGTATACGCCTCATGATAGCAGGAGCAGCACCTTTGCCAGGGCAAATCGATGAGTTCATGCGGGTAACCAGCTGCAGCATTGTAGTACAAGGATATGGTAAGAGCTTCAGACGCATCTTACCATGTCTCACTTCAGTTTTATGGATAAAAGTGCACAACAATAGTTCATCTGCTGAAATTAGTCAGTTGGGTTTCTTAAACTACTTAACAGAACTCTAGTAGTCTACTTACATTCTGGTCCTGCAAACCATGTGGTCTGACTTATCATATTGATATGCAGGGCTCACTGAGAGTTGTGCAGGATGCTTCACATCAATCGCCAATGTTTTCTCAATGATTGGTACAGTTGGCCCTCCTGTCACAACGATCGAAGCACGACTGGAGTCTGTCCCTGAAATGGGCTACGATGCACTGTCAGACATGCCCCGGGGTGAGATCTGCTTGAGGGGCCACACCATGTTCTCTGGGTACTACAAGCGCCCTGGTCTCACTGAAGAAGTGTTCTCAGATGGCTGGTTCCATACAGGTGACAAGAATACTTCTCACTTGTTTTGCAGCTAACTGAACGATCAGTTAGTGAAGATGATTGATTTGTGAAACTTGTCATGACCTTATGTGTGCAGGTGATATTGGGGAGTGGCAACCCAATGGCACAATGAAGATCATTGATAGAAAGAAGAATATCTTCAAGCTGTCCCAGGGAGAGTATGTAGCAGTTGAGGTCCTGGAAAGAGCATACATGCAGTCCCCCCTTGTGGCATCGGTACACTGACTAATACCAACAAAATCCTAAACCGAACTACTTTCATGCTCAGATTTAACTTACCTAGGCTCCTCTGAACCAGGTCTGGGTCTATGGGAACAGCTTTGAGTCATTCCTTGTTGCCGTGGTTGTCCCTGAGACGCAAGCTCTCGAGGAATGGGCAGCAGCCAACAACAAGGCCGGCGATTTCGCAGAGCTGTGCATTGATCCCAAAGCAAGGAGTTACATTCAGGACCAGCTGAACCAAACTGGCAAGAAACTTGGGGTAAGTCGGTGCTCGATCTACAAGGCAGAGCTAGCAAGTGATTAATTGCAGTAATTTATTTTTCGTGGTTCCTACACAATTATTCAGAATAACAATAAAATATCAATCTTGTTTTGTGAATACAGTTGAGAGGCTTTGAGATGCTGAAAGCAATTTACCTGGAGCCGGTGCCTTTCAGCATCGAGAAGGACCTCATAACTCCAACCTTTAAGCTCAAGAGACCCCAGCTGCTCAAATATTACAAGGTTTAAGGGAATCATCTAAATCGCACAAAAGTTTTACAATGTTGTGGCGATTTCTTAAGGAAAGCTGCAATGCTTGTATTTTATTCATCAAAAAACAAATTTGTTGTAGGATCGCATCGACAAGATGTACAAGGATGCCAAGGAGGGGAGAACTGCACCATGACTGTATTACCACAAGTGGCTATGATCCTGGGCATCGTGATTCCTCGAAAGTGTGTACATATTGGTTATCACAATTTTATGGGTTAAAGGCATGTGGGTTCTATGTCATATGCCAAAATGTAAGAAGAAAGTGAATTGGTTAAGCAGCTCGATTGTGATACCTTACATTAATAAAAGAATGTGATAGCTCACATTAATAAATTTAGTGACTTTCACTCGATGCTCGAAACGGTTGAACCCGACATAAAATTTTGATCATTATATAGTAAAGTTTACCTTCATCACATGACAGAGTTCACTTTCATGCAACTTTCACAACATATACAGTGGTCTATCAATTATCTGGGCTCACAAACAAGATATATCAGGGGTTGTGGAGTACAGAACAATTATTATACAGCAATACACAACTATACACACACTCTACATTAACTTCAGTACAACAGCAAAAATAGAACGTAAGATGCTGCTATATGCCTTTTCAGTCCAATGTCTACTAAAGCTCAAGTTTCAACAGCTCAATAATGCTTGAATTTCAATTTCTTATACTTCAGCAGTAGATCCCTTCCTTGCCAAGCTTTTCCATGTAACAACCACAAGCACATACATCTGATCGTACATCTTGTCAATGAGGCAGGAATAAGCAACCCTCCATGCTTTCTTGAACAACAGGACGCAAAACACAAGCCAAAGGCCCAACATAAATCCCAAACCAAGTCCAAAATAAAATGACATTGGCTCAAAACCATGTTCATGAACAAGTTGACTTGATGAATTGTTTCCTGAACAGATCTTTCGAAGAGTAGGCCCACATAGACCACTGTTGCCACTGTACATAGATGGGTACTCTGCGTAGAGGGTGTCAAGTTGCTGTCCTGATGGTACGGGCCCTGTTAAATTGTTATTAGATAAGTCCAAATAGCTCAATCCTGATAGATCTGATAAGCTCGAAGGGATTTCCCCGGAAAGCAGGTTGTTTGAGAGGTCCAGTTAGAAAAGTGACTTCATGGCCCCAATCTTGTCTGGAATTTCTTCACTTAAACAGTTTCTTGAGAGATTCAAATTGAATAGTGCATCAAAAGAAGCTATTTCTTCTGGAATTCCACCAGATAAGTGGTAGAATGATAAGTCAATGCTCACCAATTCAAAAATTCTGACATTGTAATACAGTTCTTGCCCCTTGGTGACTGCAGAGAAGTGCTGTCCGATGTCACGGTTCAACGTTTCATAGACTCCATAAGCATCTTCGTCAATAGAAGGGTCCTTCACATATTTTTGTGTCATAGCTGTAAGACTTGACATACCCCAGGGTATAACACCTGACAACCTGTTGCTGGCTAGATTCAAATGATGAAGGTGGGTAAGATTTGTGATGCTGATTGGAATATTTCCAGAGAACATGTTCTCGCTTAAACGTATGAACCGGAGTTCGACCAAACCTCCAATCCAGTGTGGTAAATTTCCAGAGAACTTATTTCGTGATAAGTCTATGAACTCTAATCGCTTGCTGGTTTGAAGGAACACTGGGAAATCACCTGAGAAACTATTATTGCCTAATAGTAGAAACATGAGGGTTGTAGCATTAAAACATCGAGGAAGCACGCCCTCAAAAAGATTGTTACCTAAATACAGTTCAGATAACCCTTGTGCTTCACAAATCGATTCGGAAAGACCACCAGTGATGTGATTCGAGAACAAATTTAGAGATACTAGTTGCCGAGTTCTGAACTTTGTTGGTAGGTTTCCAGATAAAAAGTTTAGAGAGAGGTCCAACATGCTAATATTTCTTGGTAACGAAGGGATGTCACCAGTTAAATTATTTGAACTGAGATAGAACCACTTCAAGGACATAAATTCCATGTTTTTTGGCAATGTACCATGGATTTGATTCTGGGAGATGTCCAAATAGGTGGCCTTTGAGAATGTAGTGCTAAACCAGTCCGGGAACTTATCAGTTATACCTGTGCTTGAGATATCTACCCAAACAAGATCCACCTGAGATCAGTGTTATCCTAAACGCTAAACGGTAAACAGTCGGTCACCTACCGTTTAGCCTATTATTCGGGCAAAACGGGTGTTTAAACGGGAAAAACGGCCGTTTAAACGGTTAAAACAACCGATTAAACGGAAACGGTGTACCACCATGTAGCGTTTAAACGGTGTGTAAACGGGCTAAACGGCCGTTTAGGCGAACAGTGCCTGAGATCGAAGCCAAGCAGGAAACAGAGGACCTATTTGGCAATGTACTAGATGTGCTACTTCTAAACTAAACGGAGGGAACCATTCGGAGGAAACTGTAAAGTTCAAAGAATTTCCATATAAGTTTAGGTACTTCAATTTTACTAATCCCGCAAAGTGTTTTTCTGTGATATCACCACTCAATTCATTGAAACTCAGATCTAGAAAATTCAAATCAGCAAGCATACCAATCTCAGATGGCACATGTCCAGAAAGGTAGTTGGCAGAGAGGTCAAGATACTGCAGCTTTGAGAGGTTACCAAGGTGGGGAGGGATTCTACCAGAGAATGACTTGATCGAGAGGCCAAGATGTACCAAATTCACCAAGGAGCTCAAGAACTCCGGTATATGTCCGCTCGATCCGTTAAGGTAATTCATACTGAGATCAAGGTAGACTAAATGATCCAGCGAGAGCAAGGAATGACTTATCTGGCCGATCGACCAGCGAGCCATAAGGAAGTTGAAGCTCGAGGACATTGCCGGTTTGGTTGCTGCACTGGACGCCTCTCCACCGGCAGCAGTCTCCGCCCTTTTGTCAAGAGGCAAGGAGGTCCGTGGGATCACTGCTTATGCCATGTTTAAAGGCCAATGAGTTCGTCTCTGTGTTGAAGACTGAAGAAAAAGGGTATTGCTACTTCTGGAATTTTTATAGGGGCCTTGTTTAGATTGAGGTTAGGAATCGGTATTTGGTATTGTAGCACTTTCGTTTGTATTTGACAATTATTGTCCAATCATGGCCTAACTAGGCTCAAAAGATTCGTCTCGTAATTTACAATCAAACTGTGTAATTAGTTATTTTTTTTATCTATATTTAATACTCCATGCATGTGTCCAAAGATTTGATGTGATGGAGAGAGAATGAAAAAACTTGCAATCTAAACGAGGCCAGGGATTCTAAGTGATCCCGAGATCTCAGTTTTCCACACTTAGTCAAAATATTGACTGACTAGCCGCCAGTGCAACCTTATGGCAACTGTGTGGAAATATATACATTTTTTCCTTCCATGGTACGGTGTGGAAAGGTCATGTCCTTTGTGTGGTGATTTGACTTGGGACCAAACTATGCAATTTCATCACCACTATAATGTACCAAAGTAATCTTATTTATTTTCTAGCTAGATAATCGATCGAAATGTTTTGACTCCTTATACTAATTAAGTGACCATGCATATCCCGGACATGGAGACTAAATCAATTCTGTTAATTTTCTTAATAATTACTCCCCCGTTCCAAATTATAAGACGTTTTGGTATATCTAAATTCAAGGTTTTTGCTACGCACCTAGATATATATATATAGTAACTATGAATCTAGAGATGCTAAAATATCTTATAATTTGGAAGTATAGCATACCCTATCAAGACGAAGGAAGGGAGAAAGTGAACGCGAAAGGAGGAACCTTTTGGATCTGCTTGGCGGTGGTTGCGGCGGTCGGGGTCATCACTGGTGTTTGCTGAATCCGTTCGCCTCGGCCTGGACACAGGGGTGAGATGCCTTGTCGAGCAGACGAGCACCTTCGCCGATGCGACCTCGATGGATGGCTCGATCTGATGGCCAACGTGGCGGTATCAGCAGCGGACGAAACGGACGCCGTGAAGCGGCGGGGAGGATGGAATGCCGAGTCGCCGACTGCGGCGAGGGCGGCCGGGAGGATTGCGATTGCGGGAAGCTGGGGAACGAGCGCCGCTAGCGGAGCCGGACCCTCGATCGACAGGTTCTGGCCTTTTGGAGTTTGGGCCTTCTTCATGTTGGGCCGGCCCGTTCTTAACCGGTGGGTTTCAGCAGATTGTGTTGGCGCGTGAACAATGGATATGGGCTCTGTTCCGATCTCATGCAGACGGTGGATTGATGGTGATTTCTATTCTTATTAATAACATGATAGTCTATTTAATGAAGAAAGAGAAGAAAAATTGTAGAAAATCGTTTCCACGTAGAGAAACTACGTCTTCTCTTCACCCGACGCAAGGAATCGACCAAATCACCGTTGGGAAGAAACGACCCCTTTCTATGTAGCCGGTCCCGCGTGCACTTGCCCGCTCCGCCGCTTGCCGGCCGTGCCCGCCCCCGCTTGGCCGCGCCCGCTCGCTGCTCCGTCGTCCCCCCAGGCCGCGCAGGCCGTGCCGTCGTAAAGCCCAGGCCGCGCTCGCCGAGGCTGGGCTCCACGACGACGACGTGCCCGCCCAGCAGCGCGACCTCCACGACGACGAAGTACACCCTGAAGTACGTACACCCCTGACCCAGTCACGCTCGTCGTTTGACGCCCGTCCGCCGAGGCCGTGCTGAGCACTCCGCCGTCCGCGCCGTCCATGTAGGCCGCGCAAGCTGTGCTCGCCGCGTCGCTGTTCGCCGAGATGCGCTCGCCACGCCGCTGTTCGTCCAGGCCGCGCAAGCCGCGCTCGCCGTGCCGCCATCCGTCCAGCCCGCGCTCGCTGTGCCGCTGTCCTCCCAGGCCGCGCTCACCGCGTTGCCGTACGCGGACGCGGCCTGCGCTCGTCGTGCTGCCATTCATCCAGGCCGTGCTGCCGTACGCCCAGCCCACGTTCACATTGCTGCGTGGTATGCTTCATCCTAAGACAAGATGCTAGTCGGAGGAAGAAGATGAGTTGGGAGAGAGAGAAACAGAAAAAAGGGCAACATTTATTACCCAAAGACACCTCCATTGGAAGGGTTAGTTTCTATGAATGATTTCTCGTTGACGTAGCTGCTATGAAAATTGTGTATAATTTCAACCACTGGGACAGGCCGTCCCAATGGCACGTTGATGGTAGTTTCTATCCCTCTCTAATTCCAAAAAAAAAAGTTTCTATCCTTCTCAATTATGCTGGCAACTCAAAAAAAAATTGTTGTAGAGAGAGAGTACGTGGAAAAAAGAAACCGTTTCCCTCGTGAAGGAACCAAGTCCTCTCACACAGATTAAGGCACAAAGAAATGAGAGAAAATGCGCTGGGGAGAAACGACCGGTTTCCAGGGCCCTTCTTCGGATCCGGTGCGCAGGCTCTCCGGTCCGCCTCGCTGCTCCCATCATCCCGCACTGCTCTCGTCCTCCCGCGTGCCGCCGCTCGATGCCCGCCTCCCCGTGTGGCCCTCGATGCTGGCCGCGCCGCCGCGTCCTCCTCCTCTGCGTCCACGCTCTCTGTCTCCGGTGACCCGGCCTCCCCCACCGTCTACGGCATCACGGATCTCTTCTACTGGTGGGCACCCGCGGCTACGGCTGAGGTAGCTACTGGCAGCGGCCCTAGTGAAGAAGGGCGGAAGGGCAAGTCACCCAAGGGTGGCGGTGATCTACGAGCCACGCTCCTCCTCTATGGCGCCGCACGCACCTCCTCTACGACCGCGTTGTGCTCCTCCTCTACCACCAGCGCGTCGAGCTCTGCTGGGGGGCAGACTCGGGGACCACTGTGTGGTTTCTGCACAAAGGATCCAGAGACGAGAGAGAGGAACACGGTGAATGATTGGTCATTTTGTATAAGGACACTAGGATAAAATCTTGCATTGGAAAGGATAGTTTTCTGATATGGTATCCTACGATGTAGAAACTGTTGGTAGTTTCTTGCACTGGGGCTGCCCTAAAATAACTTATTAACACACTGGTTCACTACCTGCTAGCAGTAGTATATATATATTAGGTATAGCATCTCTAATACAGGGACAAGTTACGGGGAGCCGTCCAAGTCGCTTTTCTGTGTGTACCCGGGCATAGGATCAACCGCCAATCAAAGCAGGAGAGAGAGGAGAGAGAGAGAGAGAGAGAGGAGAGAGAGAGGAAGAGAGAGAGAGAGAGAGAGAGCTGGCAGGAGAAGCGTCTGGCGTGCGTGGTGCGGCAGCGGAGTGACGGATGATATTGATAGATGTGGAGGAAGATCATCCATCTCTTCACGCGCACTTGACTAGTTCACGAGTAGTAGTAGCCCATAAATCCTTCCTCGTACTACATGGATTATTAATTTTATCATTATATGTGTCATTGTGTCAATAGTGGAGAATAGATCTTTGGTTTTGGGCTTTATTTTAGGCCAGAGTTGGGACCGGGACTAATGTAGTTCCATGTCCAACGGCTAGCGCCGCAGGAGGGGCCTTTGGTGGATGACCTTTAGTCTCAGAATGCACAACCAATTGGGACTAAATGTCCACGCTATATATCCAGCTTCCTTGGTCTCTAGCCTGAACCATCCAGTATAATTATTGAAGCTCATGTCTTTTCCTCCGTTCTTGCTCTCGGCTGTTTGAGAAGATCTTCATTTTGTGGTTCAGAAATAAATAGAGAAATTTATGGTTTTTAATTAGAATAATAATGATAGAGTTTATTTTTATTTATACGTCATTTCTACATAACCCTAAATATTTGTAATGTTTTCTAGACCTTTGATGTTATCTTTACCGGTCAGCCTCCGGGCGCAGGCTGAAGGCCCCTTTAGTCCTGGTTCCCTGACCTAGTCTTGAATTCGCAGTTCGGGCTAGTTGAGAAACTGGGATTGAAGGGGTTTCTCAACCGGGACTATAGGTCCTTTCAGCATTCGTGGGGGCACCAGTTTCTTCCGCCTATCAGTGCCATGAGCGTGTCCTTTATCTGGGGAACCCTAGCTAGTCACCTCCTAATAATCAAATCAATTATTTTCCTTCTTTTTGACCTGGATATGAGACAAATTAAAGTCACAACACTCAAGCTACTACCTTGGTCGGGCTAGTGGGCGGAGCTAGCAGTGACAACTGGCAAGTGGCAGAAAGACACAATTTCTGAATTTAATTTGGTATGGCTCCTTTTTAATAGACAGATATAGTATTGCCATGGTATTAAGAACCTGCATAGAAGTTCTTCTATCTAATACAAACTACTGTCACTTGCATATTCTACGATAATTTGAAGATATTTACCATTAATTTGTATAAAGGATCCACCAAAAACAAAGGGTCACAAGCCTAACAATGCTTCTTCAACTTTATTTACTATATACAGGATGTTCCTTCGCAGATGCGCACACTTATTAATTCCTACTGGTGTTCCTCCTTGCTAGCCTACTCCATGTTACAACCAGAAAGACGAATGCTTTGTCGTACACCAAATCAACAAGAAGGAAATAAGCAATTCTCCATGCCTTCTTGAATAATAGAACACAGAACAGAACCAATAAGACCATCTCAAACCCTGACCCAAGTCCATAGTAAAAGAACGCTGAATCGGAATCTTTTTCACTTTCTTGCTGATTATTGTCATGCCCATGCTCTGGTGTGCCATTCCCTGAACAATTCCTCTGCAGAGGAGGACCGCAAAGACCGCTGTTTCCGTAGTACATAGAAGGATTTTCAGTGTAAAGGGTGTCAAGTTGACGACCAGATGGGATAGTTCCAGTAAGATTGTTATACGAAACATCCAGGTAACTTAGATATGTTAAATCTGAGAGGCTTGGTGGGATTTCACCAGAGAGGTTGTTCTTTGAGACGTCAAGTGATTCCAACGATTTCATAGATCCAATATTCTTTGGGATTTTTCCGCTTAAGTGATTCGATGACAAATTTATATTCGTCAGCAAACTAAGAGAGGCTATTTCATCTGGAATTCCTCCTGCTAAGTGGTTCAATGACAAATCAATTCCAGCCACATCAACTAGTCCATGTGCTCCATACTTGAGCACTTCATGCTTCGTCACCAGGGAAAATGTATCTTGAGACTCATCAAATGCCAAGGATGTGTCTGAATCATCATTAGGTGCAGGCCTATGTTTTATAGTCATTCCAATTAGGTTTGACAAAGTTTTTGGAATTGGCCCTGACATATTGTTGGCTGCTAAGTTCAGGTGTTGCAGTCCTTTAAGATCTGTGATATTGACTGGAATCTCTCCATCGAACATGTTATGGCTTAGGAGTAAAATACGTAAGCTCACCAAATGTCCAATCTACCTTGGTAGTGGCCCATTAAACCTGTTCCAGGAAAGGTCTAGGAAAACCAGGGATGAGAGGCTTCGGAGCCATGCAGGGAACTTTCCACAGAAGCTGTTGTTACTTACGAGCAGGAAACTTAAGTTTGGCATATCAGAACAGTGAGGTAGTTCTCCCTTGAAAAGATTGTGTGATAAATCCAAGAATTTCATGTTTCGTAACCTACAAATAGATCCAGGAACTTGACCGCTAATGTAATTGAAGGATAGAATTAATCTTTCAAGATTTGGAGCTCCAAATTCCAGTGGCAAATTCCCGGAAATGATGTTTCTGGTGACATCCAATACCCTGAGGCTTCTCAGCAGTAATGGTATCTGCCCACTGAATTGATTGGAACTCAAATGGAGGTATTCCAAACTAGTACAATTCCGAATACCGAGTGGTATTGAACCACTAATACTGTTGTTAGTAAGGATAAGGTCATTTAAGCTGGTCATGTCGTCCATAGTGTTTGGAAGCATTCCTGTCATATTATTGCTTGGCAAAATCAAGGCATACAATTTGCTAGCAGAACACTTTGGTGACTTCTCTAGAAACTCTGTTATGTTACCAGATGATAGACTCCTGGCAAGGTATAGAGATTCCAGTTGGCAGAGATTTTTTAGGTCCACTGTCATTGTGGCTGCATTTCCATTGTTAGAAAAATCTAGGTGTTGGAGCGAAAACATTCTTCCTAGTGCATCAGGGAAGGAACCATAGAGATATGTTTCATCTAGGGAGAGTGACTTAATGCTTGTAACATTCCAAAACCAGCATGATGAGATTGGATGGCCGAAGTAGTTCAACTGAGGTCAAGCTCCTCAAGTTTGGTCAGGTTTAGGTTTGCGATCGACTGATTTGCACTTGGAAGTGAACAATTCATTAAAATGATGTGCTTCAGAGTTGGAATCATGTTGGCCACATCAGGAAAATCAGTTACTGTGCTGAGAGTTATGTTGCTCATGTCAACATACTCCAACATATGTAGGCGACTTAGCCATGAGACATCTGTTGAGTATGTACTATTATACATCCAACTGAGGTCAAGATGTCGCAATGATGTAAGGTTCCCGAGCTGATGAGGGATTCTACCGAAGAACGATGTAAAGGACAGGTCGAGGTATTCCAAGTTGGAAAGGTTGCTGAGCAGGGGAGGCACTCTACCCGAGAAAGGAATGTAGGAGAGGTCAAGATGTCTCAAGTTGTTCATAGAACACAAGAACTCCGGGAACACACTAGCGTTGGGCCCCTGAAGGAAATTTGTGCCAAGGTCGAGGTGCTCCAAATAACCCAAAGAAAGCAATGACGAACTTATCTGCCCAACCAAAAGGAAGCTGTTGAGATCAAGCTCGACAACATGGCCTGTTTGGTTGTTACAGGTGACACCGGTCCATCCGCAGCAATCCTGGTCTCGCCGCCACGAGGCGAGGAGGTTGCTGCTGTCGTTGGTGATGCCTTGCTTGAACGCCAGGAGGGCATCCTGCTCGCGTGGCACGCAGCCTGCGGTATCATTGGCACTGCTGGCTCGTTGAAGCTGCTGCGTTGCGGCCTGCGAGTAGAGGAAGAAGCGGAAGGATGCGACGATGAGGAGCATCAACTTGGCAGCCAGGTAAGGCATGGTGGTGTTGAGCAGAGATCGGCTATGTGCTTGAGAGTTGATCCTTGAATATGAAGTTGTGTCTGGATCTAGCCGGGTTGTTGCACCCTTAAAAGGCAGTGCACAACGCGGCGCAGGAGGTCCTTGCTGTGAGTCTACCACGGCTACAATGCTAGAGAGCTGTTTGTTGAACGCATATTTGACTAGTGAAGGGCGATTTCTTGCTACAACGAAGGTGTTTAACACTTAAGTTTGTGATTTCCGAATTATTTTTCATCTGGTTTATCTTACTATTTATATCTTGATTTTATTTTTATGAATATAGATATGCACAATTTAGATTCAAATTCAGGAAGTTACTTTATATCAGCTTTCATAATACCATACACGGCTAATTCAGAAGAAACTTAGTGGTTACTTTGCATTATCTTTTGAAATGGCAAAAGTGGGTAATTTATATAAAAAATTCGGATTTTGTTTCGAATTACCTTTCACAATGAAATTTGTTGAATTTAGATTTTGGTGTATATTTATGTGTTACTTTTCGTACTTTTTATAATAGCAGAGTTGTGTAATTTATTATGAAATAAACAAAATAGATCTGATGCCTATTACTGTGGATGATAGTGAGAAATAATACACTAAATAATTTCTAAAATTTATGATTTCTGCTAGCGCGTCTGGCAAGGCTTAACATTGAAGCCTTCTAAGTAATAATATAGTAAGGTAACTATTGATTGGAAGTATTATTTTCTATATATTTAGTTAAACTTAGAATGGGATTACTCATACCCGATTTAGAAATTAGAATTGTCATTTTTTTTTTGTTGAAAGAATAGGTGTGCAAGCCGTGAATCAAACGGCCGTCGGTTGCGTGCCAAATACGTTGGAGAGCTTGTGTTTCACGTCACCTAATTAATGTAAGCTTCATCGTGATCACACAGGACAGGACAGTCCTGCCGACCAAACGTGCAGCTCTTCATTATGTAGGATTGACCTTGACTCAGCGGGAAAAGTCTTTGTTTAATCTTTGTTATTATTTTAGTGAGTTGGGTTTACGTGTAAATTTCACACAAGAATCGAATAAAAACAATGCAATAAATCCCAGAATGATAGGAACAAAAATAGAACTAATAGAAGGGTGGCTTGGCTTACCCAATCTTACTATTTATATCTTGATTTTATTTTTATGAATATAGATATGCACAATTTAGATTCAAATTCAGGAAGTTACTTTATATCAGCTTTCATAATAGCATATATGGCTAATTCAGAAGAAACTTAGTGGTTACTTTGCATTATCTTTTGAAATGACAAAAGTGGGTAATTTATATAAAAAATTCGGATTTTGTTTCGAATTACCTTTCATAATGAAATTTGTTGAATTTAGATTTAGGTGTATATTTATGTGCTACTTTTCGTACTTTTTATAATAGCAGAGTTGTGTAATTTATTATGAAATAAACAAAATAGATCTGATGCCTATTACCGTGGATGATAGTTAGAAATAATACACTAAATAATTTCTAAAATTTATGATTTCTGCTAGCGCGTCTGGCAAGGCTTAACATTGAAGCCTTCTAAGTAATAATATAGTAAGGTAACTATTGATTGGAAGTATTATTTTCTATATATTTAGTTAAACTTAGAATGGTATTACTCATACCCGATTTAGGAATTAGAATTGTCATTTTTTTGTTGTTGTTGAGAGAATAGGTGTGCAAGCCATGAATCAAACGGCCGTCGGTTGCGTGCCAAATACGCTGGAGAGCTTGTGTTTCACGTGACCCAATTAATGTAAGCTCCATCGTGATCACACAGGACAGGACAGTCGTGACGACCAAACGTGCAGCTCTCCATTATGTAGGATTGACCTTGACTCGGCGGGAAAAAGTCTTTGTTTAATCTTGGTTATTATTTTGGTGAGTTGGGTTTACGTGTAAATTTTACACAAGAATCGAATAAAAACAATGCAATAAATCCCAGAATGATAGGAACAAAAATAGAACTAATAGAAGGGTGGCTTGGCTTACCGAACCATGCATGCAGCTAGTATGTTGTTTCATTAATTGACCTATTTTTAAGCAACTTTTGTTGCATCTTGTTTGTCTTTTCTTTTTTAATCTATGTCCTATATTCTGAACATCCCTGTCGGGGTCTCTGTCGGACCTCCACGAGATCACGCCCACGGCGGATTCCCCGAACGACGCGGGAAAATCTTGATGGATGGCCGACGACTCCTTGACTTCCACCGTCGTCCTCTGTGGCGTCGTCGGTCCAGTCGTCACCAGCGGTCTCGGCTGCCGTACAGCGTACAGGACCCACACTTCCATTTCCATCAGCAACCTAGTAGCGGAGCGTGCGGGATGGGATGTGTTTTTTGTGTGGCTCTCACGGTCAGTACAAAAAAAAATAGTAAAATGGCATGTTAATTAATTAATCATGTGGAGAGAAAAGTACCTACACCGTTGTGGGTCAAGATAGATTATAACAACCAACATTGATTTCATATGCATCGCAGCGTCGAAAAGGAGCAATGAATTATGGAATGGGAAATGGGGAGTTATCTGAATATGTCACAATATATATAGGAAATGATACATCATCTCTAGTACAATTCTAATCTCCTATGTTTGATAAACAACTTTTACAAAACCAAACAGTAATATTTATGATATGAAAGAACCACGTCATTTTAGATCCATTATGAAATGAAATATATTTAAAGTTTGTTTCCTTTGATGTGGTAAACATGGGTGGAGCTAGCATCTGGACTCGCAACCTCTTCCTCTTCTTCTTCCATCACCTCTTCTTATCTTCCTCTTCTCTTCTGCCGTGAAGGGAACACTACTACAGAATGTACTTGTTGTCTCGGGCGGTAACGGTCTTTAGTCCCGGTTACCGCGCCAGGACAACGATCCCGGGACTAAAGGTGGAACCTTCAGTCCTGGGTCATCGAGCCGGGACTAAAGAGGGACCTTTAGTCCCGGTTGGTGTTACCAACCGGGACTAAAGGCCCTCCAGCCGAGCAAACCTGGCCGCACCCTTTAGTCCCGGTTGGTAACCCCAACCGGGACTAAAGGTTCCTTTTCTTTTTCTTTTTCTTTTTGTTTAATTTGTTTTCAGTTCAGTTACACATATTTGTTTAATATATAATATGTTTTTATGTATGTATTCTACGCTGCTAATATAAATACACGCACGCATATAATTACATCTAATTCTCATCTCGAGCATTATTATATTCGAATAAAGTATGAAACTATATATATTATCGATATATATGTATATATACAACACTTTCATAATCTTGTTCTCGAAAATAACGATATCAATAAACATTTAATTTACATCATTAGTTCCTTAGATCAAAGTAGAACTCGCCGTTGGGATTTAGCATTTTTTCTAGAAGATATCCTGCTATTGACTCTTGAACTGCTTTCAGATGGTCTTTTTGCATGACCCTTCGTTTCAACCATTCAGTCTTGCATTTGAAATAAAAGAAAATGTATTAATATATATATATATATATATATATATATATATTCATTTAAAAATAAATAAAAATTGATATATACGTACTCTGAGGACATCTTCAGGAGTTCTTATGTATGCAGTGATAAATTCACAAACGTAGTATCCACACAAGTTATTACCTGGTTCCTGTCGCAAACACCACTGTACGAGAAGAAGATTATTCTCATCATCTCACACGTAAATTAAAGTACGATATAGTAATTAAACACGTGGGGAAGTATATATAGTACAACTTACTGGTATTTCAACTACATTAAGTGGTGCCTTGCAATCCTTGCGGTGTTGCCGAATAAACTCTTTTCAAACCCTGTGCGACCAATAATGTACAATCGTTAATAAATTATGGCAAAGTCTATTCAATAATAGTTGTGCGCGAGAGATCGAAATTACCCCTGGATAATGTCTATCATATCTTGGTATAGTGCTCGCTCTTTTCTCAATGAGTCCAAGATTACTAACTGACTTGAGTTTAACTCAATGACAATGAGTATCCAGTGAAACCTGCATTGGTTTATACACACACGTACATGCATATAAGTTGTATTGATATTACATAAAATGTGTAGACTACATTATTATTAACACTTACTCAAAGTTGTACGGGAAAAATATTGTTGTCTTGTCGTGCCGCTTCACGAAGAACTTCATGATATTCGTCTGTGCTTCAGATACCCAGTGCTCCTTGACAATAATATCGGTTTTGAATACGATATAAGGATCAATAAGCCAACACTGGTGTCTTTTATTCTTTGGAGCTCTAACATCTGGAATCTGTATATAAATATAAGTTACATGTGAGGATAATTATATACACGTACGTATGGAAGTAAGTTTATTAAATAAAAGTAAGAATCACTTACAAACAAAAGGAGCTAATGATTGATTTGTCTAGAGCGTCCAAGTGGAATAGTTGATGCAATTCTTCGAAACTAATATATAAGATGTCATCTTCACGGAAGTAATGATGGTCTCTAAATCTGACAAAGATCCACTGCTCACCCCTGCCACACGCCTGCATGTACCACTTGTTGAGCAAGTACATTTGCGTACCCAATTCATTCAGAGCCGCAGGGTTGTACAGACTTTTGCCAAATTTATAAGTCTTCTAGGTATCAACTTCCAGGTTCTGGATTGGAGCTTTGCCCGTCACTTGATCCAAGGTTAAACCAGTTTGTTCAAAAAAATCATTAAGGTCTTGAACCGACACTTCTCCAGAGTTGTCTGGTCGATAGACTTCTATGTTGGAACCATATTGATTAGCAACAATAAGATTTTGCATTGGTTGCTTCTGTTGTCCGAGCTGTGGGACATCCTTCCCTGATGCTCTTTTCCTTTTCTTATGTGCATCATGTGACTTCATGAGGGAGCGGTCATAGTCTGATAGTGGCGGTGGCTTACGAACTTCAAGCATCTTTTTCTTATGAGCTTCGACCTTCTGCCTCAGCTGATCTCGTGGTATGTAAAAGTACGACTTCTCCTTAAGCTTCGCTTGTCTCTGCTTTTGGATATCTATAAAAAAATCTTTCACTTTTTTGCCTTCTTCAGCTGCTATTTGCTCATCAGTCTTTTCAGGAAGTATTTCTTGAGAAATAACTCTTTTTTTTGGGTCTTCTTTGCCGCCGGGACCTTAGACGTCTTTGTAGTGCGTCGCTATGGAGGTGGTGGGGGCAGTGTTGGAGACCGGTGTGGAGGCGATGAGGCCGGTGTTGGAGTCCGACGTGGAGGTGTTGGAGATCATTGTGGAGGCGATGGGGCCGGTGTAGGAGTTGGAGATCGCCGTGAGGATGAAGTCGTCTTGCCCCCCGCGACGCTGTGATGAGATGGGGAATGAATGATTGGGCTAGGCTAGGGGGAGACCCTGCTACAAAAACAAGTTGTGGGTCAATTATTTTTGAAGCCAATATAAAATTAATGGAAAAATAATATTTCATTCACTATCATTCGTACCTAGGGTGAGGTAGGGGAAGCGGTGGCGCCCCAGGAATGATGAAGCATTTGCGCCATTGAATAAATGTCTTCTCTGCTTCTCCTAGTGTCTTCTCCCCATCACCGCCTTCAATGTCAAGAGGAACATTGCTGTAACCTTTGAGCACTCTATCGACCGAGACGCTAGCATATCCAGGTTGAATAACTGACCCATGGATTCTTGGTGTCTTCGTTTGGTCTATTGGAGATACAACCCCGACAGCCACCATGATTGATGCATTATTACCATCTGGAATGTGCAGCTCACATGTTGTTAGAGGCTCGGTAATGTCATCAATAGGAAAGCGCAACCCAGCATCACCTTGAATAACTGGCAGCTCCGTGGAAGCACAACTGCTTTTTATCTGACCAACGGGGCTAATGGTGACTCCCGGCGTTGATTGCGATTGCATTTGACTCATTGCTAGCTGCACTTGCCTCTTGATCTCCTCCTACATTCTTGCCTCAAGAGATTTTTCTCGTTCACGTGATTCAAGCAATGCTTGTCGTGACTCATTAACAAATTGCTCCAATACATGGATTTGGTCTGCCTCCTCATCCTTCTTTCTCTGGCGGCTTCTGTAGGTATCCCTGTCTGCTGGGAATGCTTGTAGCCACGGAACCGTCCCATAGCCTCTTGTTCGACCACCGTGTTTGGGATTTTCTAGGGCATATGTCAATTCATCCTTTTCTCTGTTGGGCTTGAAAACACCACTATCAGCTTCTTCCCTAGCACGAGCTAGTCTCTATGTTGCTCTCTCAATTTTTTGGCCAAAAATTAGTTTGCTAGTGTCTGGGTCTAGGCTTCCCCCATGAGCGTAGAACCAATTCTGCGCACATTGAGGCCAGTTCTTCTCTATTGTTTCAGGTATGATTCCCTTGGCAGTAATCTCTGCTTCTAGGTTCTGCCACTTGGGAATAGCACTCCTATAACCACCTGATCCCATGCGATGATGGTATTGCTTCTGTTGGGCATTCTGCTGATTCTCATCACACGTTCCTCACTCTCTTGAGATGTCTTGTATTGTACGAAGTCATCCCAATGGGACTCCAACTTGACAAACGCCTTAGCATTGAAATTCGGCGTTTCATTCTTCAAGATAAACTTTTTATACAATGTCTTCTTCCAACTCTAGAACAATGTTGCCATCTTCTTCATTGTCCAATCCCTCACTAGCTCCTTCAAAGCATCATCTGCTTGTAATGTGAAATGCTGAGTGATATCTCTCCAAGCTAGGTCTTGTCACGATCAGATACAAAACTAACATTAGGAGCGGATATCTTCTGCTTCCATTCACGAGCACTAACTGGGATCCTATCCCTTACAATGAACCCACATTGATTGACATATGTCTGAGCATGTGGTCCCAATGGTTTGCCGGTGTCGATGTCGAATTCTGATATTATGAAACGACCCTCTAATGGCTTTTTTGGCCCTCGGACTTTCCTACTCTTGCCGGTTGTTGATGTAGATCCAGAGACCGGCTACATGAGTAGAAACACAACGATTAACAACAAATATACGTACGCATGCATCTATAAGAGATGATAGATAATCGAATATACCTCGCTAGTATTTTCTTGCGCGACAATTTGTTGATCTTCAACCACCGGCATATTCAGGATATCCTCATAATCAACAAAGTACTAACTCATGTCATCTACATCCACATTGGTGCCGGCGTTGATAATATTCGCCATTATGTCATCATTCAAGTTATCATCCGAAGCAGCCTATTTGTATCTTCAAGATAACACATAGATAGAATTACTATGGCACATAACATAAGTACATGTGATAACACATATAGAATTACTAAATCCAATTAAATATAATAACACATAATATTTCATAAGGATAAACAATAATAAGGTATAGGCTTTGGAATCGAATAAAAACACTTTCGACTCAAAAAACATGGAAATAAGTACATGTATATATACATATAGAATGATACAATTTTCTCTCTCTCTCTCAACACATAGAATAAGTGCATATGTATATATCTCTAGATATGCATGTGATAACACATAGAATGTCTCTCTAGATACAATTTTCTCTCTCTCTCAACACATGGAAATAATTAAGTACATGTATATATACACATAGAAATAATTAAGTACATATATATGTGTACATATAGAATCTCTAGATAGAATTAATTACTAAATTTAATTAAACCTAACATATATACATAGATAGAATTACTAAATCAAAATTAAATCTAACACATATAGAGAGAGAGATAGAATAATAATTACTAAATATATCAAAAACTATAATAAAAACTATATAAAAAACTATCTAAATAAAGTACTAATTAAATTTTAATACATTTAAATCTAATTAACATATATCAAAAACTATCTAAAAACTAAGAATAAACTACTAATTAAATTTTAATACATTTAAATCTAACATATATATCAAACACTACCTAAAAAACTATCTAAAAAACTATCTAAAAGTATCTAAAAACTATCTAAAACAGGCTATGGATGGCCATGCATGGCGGCTGGGCGTGCTGGCCGGCCACGGGGCCGAGCAGAGCCGCGCGAGGACGACGTACGGCGGAGACTCGACGGCCGCCGGGCGGGGCTCGACGACGACGGTGGCGCGGGCGCGGCAGAGACGACGAGATCGAGGCCGGGCGGGGGTAGATGACGACGGCGGCGCGGGCGCGGCAGAGACGACGAGATCGACGTTGTAGATCGAAAAGTAGAAGATGAACCGATCGATATATATAGGTCGGGACCCTTTAGTCTCGGCTTATAACACCAACCGGGACTAAAGATCCTTTAGTCCTGGCTGGTAAGCCGAACCGGGACTAAAGGTCCAACCCTTTAGTCTCAGCTCGGCTTACCAGCCGGGACTAAAGGATCTTTAGTCCCGGTTGGTGTTACCAGCCGGAACTAATGATATTTTTGGGCGGGCAATTCCGCCCACCCTTTAGTCCCGGTTCCTGGCCTGGGCCGGGACTGAAGGCCTAAAATTTTTGCAGCCCGTCAAAGTGTTATTTTTTCATTAAGGATTGTAGATCTTGATGAGCTGCTCAAATGAGACACTAAATGACCTCAGATGAAAAATCTCTGAATACCAAGTTTGATCATCTCAGCAAGATCTACAATTGTTACATAGCTCATTTTTCCATTTGAGAAAATTTTATCGAACACTAGTCACAAATTCTTGATTCTCATATAAACTTTCTAAAACTGTGTCACACACTTATGAAATTTGAACTACATTTTGTTCAAACTTTCTCAAATAAAAAAATGGCCTATATAAGGATTGTATATCTTGATGAGCTGAACAAACTTGGTATTCAAAACTTTTCAATTGAAGACAATCTAGGGTTCTGAAAACTAGTTTGTAGGTGTTGAAATTTAAAAATCACAAATTTGAACCGTCCAAACTATCTCAAATGGAAAGTTGACCAAAACAACAATTGTAGATCTTGATGATTTTAACAAACTTGGTACTCAAAACTTTTCAATTTGAAGTCATTTAGAGTTTAGAATACTAGAGTCAAAGTGTTGTTTTTTCATTTGACCAGATTTGACTTGGTCAAACTTGCTCAAATGAGACACTAAATGACCTCGGATGAAAAATCTCTGAATACCAAGTTTGATGATCTAAGCAAGATCTACAATTGTTACATAGCTCATTTTCCCATTTGAGAAAGTTTTATCAAACACTAGTCACAAATTCTTGAATCTCATATAGACTTTCAAAAACTATGTCACAAACTTGTGAAATTTGAACTACATTTTGTTCAAACTTTCTCAAATAAAAAAATGGCCTATATAAGGATTGTATATCTTGATGAGCTGAACAAACTTGGTATTCAAAACGTTTCAATTGGAGACAATCTAGGATTCCGAAAACTAGTTTGTAGGTGTCGAAATTTAAAAATCACAAATTTGAACCGTCCAAACTATCTCAAATGGAAAGTTGACCAAAACAACAATTGTAGATCTTGATGATTTTAACAAACTTGGTACTCAAAACTTTTCAATTTGAAGTCATTTAGAGTTCATAATACTAGAGTCAAAGTGTTGTTTTTTCATTTGACCAAATTTAACTTGGTCAAACTTGCTCAAATGAGACACTAAATGACCTCAGATGAAAAATCTCTGAGTACCAAGTTCGATCATCTTAGCAAGATCTACAATTGGTACATAGCTTATTTTCCCATTTGAGAAAGTTGTATCAAACACTAGTCACAAATTCTTGAATCTTATATAGACTTTCTAAAACTATGTCACACACTTGTGAAATTTGAACTACATTTTATTCAAACTTTCTCAAATGAAAAAATGGCCTATATAAGGATTGTATATCTTGATGAGCTGAACAAACTTGGTATTCAAAACGTTTCAATTGGAGACAATCTAGGATTCCGAAAACTAGTTTGTAGGTGTCGAAATTTAAAAATCACAAATTTGAACCGTCCAAACTATCTCAAATGGAAAGTTGACCAAAACAACAATTGTAGATCTTGATGATTTTAACAAACTTGGTACTCAAAACTTTTCAATTTGAAGTCATTTAGAGTTCATAATACTAGAGTCAAAGTGTTGTTTTTTCATTTGACCAAATTTGACTTGGTCAAACTTGCTCAAATGAGACACTAAATGACCTCAGATGAAAAATCTCTGAGTACCAAGTTTGATCATCTCAGCAAGATCTACAATTGGTACATAGCTCATTTTCCCATTTGAGAAAGTTGTATCAAACACTAGTCACAAATTCTTGAATCTCATATAGACTTTCTAAAACTATGTCACACACTTGTGAAATTTAAACTACATTTTGTTCAAACTTTCTCAAATGAAAAAATGGCCTATATAAGGATTGCATATCTTGATGAGCTGAACAAACTTGGTATTCAAAACGTTTCAATTGGAGACAATCTAGGATTCCGAAAACTAGTTTGTAGGCGTCGAAATTTAAAAATCACAAATTTGAACCGTCCAAACTATCTCAAATGGAAAGTTGACCAAAACAACAATTGTAGATCTTGATGATTTTAACAAACTTGGTACTCAAAACTTTTCAATTTGAAGTCATTTAGAGTTCATAATACTAGAGTCAAAGTGTTGTTTTTTCATTTGACCAAATTTGACTTGGTCAAACTTGCTCAAATGAGACACTAAATGACCTCGGATGAAAAATCTCTGAATACCAAGTTTGATCATCTCAGCAAGATCTACAATTGTTACATATCTCATTTTCCCATTTGAGAAAGTTTTATCAAACACTAGTCACAAATTCTTGATTCTCATATAGACTTTCTAAAACTATGTCACACACTTGTGAATTTTGAACTACATTTTGTTCAAACTTTCTCAAATGAAAAATGGCCTATATAAGGATTGTATATCTTGATGAGCTGAACAAACTTGGTATTCAAAACTTTTCAATTCGAGACAATCTAGGATTTGCATCGTTGTATCATGCGGGCACAACAGTGAATTTTTTCTTGACGTATGACCCTTGGTTATGATCTTGTCGTAACCATGGAGTGTCTTCATCATTTAACATGATGATTGGATCTTTCTTCACTATGAAGGGTGGAATTCGAACATTTCTTTCATAATCTTCTGACATGTCTGACTTGTCTTCAATTCCCACTATATTTATTTTCCCAGAAAGAACTATGTGGCGCTTTGGCTCATTGATCATTGAGTTGATGTCTTTGTTTTTTCCTCTCTTTGATTTTGTAGACATGTCTTTCGCATAGAACATATGACTCACATCGGCAGCAAGGACGAATGGTTCGTCTTTGTACCCAATATTGTTGAGGTCCACTGTTGTCATTCCATACTCTTTGTCGACTGTTACCCCTCCTCCAGTCAGCTTCACCCATTGGCACCGGAACAAAGGGACTTTAAAATTAGGTGCGTAGTCTAGTTCCCATATATCTTCTATGCAGCCATAATATGTTTGTATATTCCCATTTGGATCTATGCCATCTATGCGAACTCTACTATTTTGATTGGTGCTCCTTTTATCTTGGGCAACTGTGTAAAATGTATTCCCATTTATCTCATACCCTTGGTACGTGAGGATATGCCATGATGGTTGCCTAGCCAACAAATACAATTGCTCATCAATATTGTCATCGCCTTGACATTCTTTTCACAACCAACCACTGAAACTTTCCATGTGCTCACGCCTAATCCAAGCTTCAGTCTTCCCTAGAAACTTAGATCGTAAGAACTCCTTATGTATCTCGATGTACAGATGCACCAATGACGAGTTCTGAAGAACTGTGTAGTGTGCTTTATTGAAATAATCGTCTTCCATGCCAATATATGTTTTCTTCCCTAAAGTTCCTTTACCACTGAGTCTCCCCTCAGTGTCGTGATTCGGGAACGCTAATCGGGGCAAGGTCAGGAATAAAGTCAACACAGAACTCAATGACCTCCTCTGTTCCATAGCCCTAGGCGATGCTTCCTTCAGGCTTAGAACGGACTTTCACATATTTCTTCATGACTCCCATAAACCTCTCGAAGGGGAACATGTTATGTAAGAACACAGGTCCAAGAATACTAATCTCCTTCACCAAATGAACTAGGAGGTGTGTCATGATATTAAAGAAGGATGGAGGGAACACCAACTCAAAGCTGACAAGACATTGAACCACATCATTCTGTAGAGTAGCTAGTTCCACTGGATTGATTGCCTTCTGAGAAATTGCATTGAGGAATGCACATAGCTTCACGGTGGCTAGACGTACATGTGGAGGTAGAATTCCTCTTAAAGCAACTGGAAGCAATTGCATCATAAGCATGTGGCAGTCGTGGGACTTTAAGTTTAGGAATTTCTTCTCTGGCACATTTATTATACCCTTTATATTGGAGGAGAATCCCGATGGGACCTTGATGTTGCTTAGACATTCGAACATGCTGTCCCTCTCTTCTTTGCTAAGCGTGTAGCTAGCAGGACTTAAGTAATGACGTCCATCATCTGTCTTCTCTGGATGAAGGTTGTCTCGTTCTTTCATGCCCTGCAAGTCCTAGCGTGCTTCAAGTGAATCCTTTGGCTTCCCGTACACACCCATGAATCCTAACAGGTTCACACAAAGATTCTTTGTCAGGTGCATCACGTCGATTGCGTTGTGGACCTCTAGGACTTGCCAATAGGGTAGCTCCCAAAAGATAGACTTCTTCTTCCACATGGATGCATGTCCCTTAGCATCTTTGGGAACAGATTCACTGCCTTGTCCCTTTCCAAATACTACTTTCACATTCTTGACCATTGCGAGTACATCTTCTCCGGTTCGGTTATGAGGCTTCTTCCGGTGGTTTGGCTTACCTTTAAAATGCTTACCTTTCTTTCTTACTTGGTGATTCAAAGGAAGGAATCGACGATGGCCAAGGTACACGACCTTTCGACATATTTTCAAATATATACTGTCAAGGTCATCAAAACAATGTGTGCATGCATTATATCCTTTGTTTGTCTGACCTGAAAGATTACTTAAAGTAGGCCAATCATTTATTGTTACGAACAACATTGCTCGTAGGTCAAAGTGTTCTTGTTTGTACTCATCCCAGACACGTACACCTGGTTTGTTCCATAAAACTAGAAGTTCTTCAACTAATGGCTTCAGATAGACATCAATGTCGTTGCCAGGTTGCCTCAGACCTTGGATGAGGATCGGCATCATAATGAACTTCCGCTTCATGCATAACCATGGAAGAAGGTTGTAGATACATAGAGTAACTGGCCAAGTGCTATGACTAGTGCTCTACTCCCCAAAAGGATTCATACCATCTGTACTTAAGGCGAACCTTAAGTTTCTAGCCTCATTTGCAAACTCTAGAAATTCCCTGTCTATCGCTCTCCACAGGGACCCATCAGCTGGGTGTCTCAGCATATTGTCTACCTTACGGTCTTCTTTATGCCACCGCAACAATTTTGCATGGTCTTTATTTTTGAACAAACGTTTTAAGCGTGGTATTATAGGAGCATACCACATAACCTTGGCAGGGATTTTCTTTCTAGGACGTTGTTCACCCTCGACGTCACCAGGATCATCGCGCCTGATCTTATACCGCGCTGCTTTACATACCGGGCATTCATCCAAATTCTCGTATTCATTGCCATGGTAGAGGATGCAGTCAATAGGACATGCATGTATCTTCTGGATTTTTAATCCCAAAGGGCAGACAACCTTTTTTGCTTCGTACGTAGTGGTGGGCAATTCATTTGGCTTCGGAAGCATCTTCTTTATGAGGTTCAATAAATTCCTAAGTGCCTTGTCGGATACACCATTCTTTGCATTCTACTGTAGCAATTCCAGTGTTGTACCCAACTTTTTTTGCCCCTCTTCGGCCGTCGGGTATAGCAACTTCCTATGATCTTCAAGCATGCGCTCGAACTTAATGTTCTCTTTTTCACTTTCGCATTCTTGTTGTGCATCACGAATGGCATCGCCAAGAGCATCACTAAGATCATCTTCTGCCGCTACCTCTTCTTCATCTCTCCCCATTGTAGTATCATCAAAGGCACCATATTGAGCAATAATGTCATCAATGTCTAAATCTTCTCCTTCACCTTCTTCCATCATGACCCCGCTTTCTCCATGCTTAGTCCAACATATATAGTTTGACATGAAACTTGACTTAAGCAAATATGAATGAAGACTCATTGAGCTTGAATATTCCTTTAAATTCTTACATATGGCACATGGACAGCACATGAAACCATCCCGCTTATTTGCCTCGGCCACACCTAAGAAATAGTGCACGCCCTCAATAAAGTCTTGGGAGTGGCGATCGGCATTGTACATCCAATGGCGTGACATAATCTGCATTACACGACAAATTATGAAAACTTTGAACATAATTAAGTATTTTATTACACAACATAGATGACACACACACTGTTGATTAATTAACTAAGCCTGGCTACAATGTAAGCAATCCCAACTATCACTAAACAAACTAAAACTACAATGCACTTTAGTAACATAATTATTTCGTGATCGTACGCAACTAAAACAGACAAATTATTCTTCTGTTGAATATCAATAAGCTTCTCCTACTGGCTCACTGCCTCATCATCAGCAGCCGCTACCTCAAGCGCACCCAAATTCTGCACGTATGTAGCATAATCTTCCTCCCAATACCAACCATCGCATCCATTGCCCTCCCACTAAAATTAAAGCCAAAAAATATTTAGTCAAAAATATTCAAGAAAAGCAGGTCAATTAGCCATAATAATAAAATGCGTAAGAAACTCATAACGCGATCCGGGCACTTGTAGAAAACACGACCCTTGTTGGGTCCCTGTCTCTTGACTCGGTACTCCATCACAATCTTCTACTTACACTTGCCGCAGATAATGAGAGGGAGTTCTGGCCTCAGTCGTTTCGCAACCGAACGAGAGGCTGAGGATCCGGTACCAGTTGTCATCTACTTTCTATACTTATTTTTGCAAACTAGTGTAAATTTCACATTTTCTAAAATGATATATTTAAACAAAACTAGTACGGATTTCACATGTTTCAATAAATAACCATCCGTACTAGTTGACCTTGCTTACGTGATCATCTCGGCGAGCATTTCTCCACCGGACGGCACCGTACTTGGCCAAGGAAGAGCTTCGATTCTACGAGGAAGGCAACATGGTCTTCCACGACCGTTGCCGCTCTCCCTCATAGAATCAAAGCTCCTCCTTGACGTCCGTTACCGCTCGGCAGAGAACATGCTCGCCGAGCTGAACACGGTCCGCAAGTTCAACTAGTACGGATTTTCTACAATTTTCTAACTATTTTCTAAGTTTTTCATTTCATGGAAAAATTAATTCTAAAAAATAAAAGACATGATTTCTAAGTATTTCATTTCATGGAAAAAATAATTCTAAGTGACCTGCTCGATATCGGCGAGCTCGCGAGCGTTTAGGTTGCCAAGGATAGTAACATTTGTAGATGACATTTGTAGGTCTAAAGTTATCAAATATCCATCAAATTATAGCTCAAAAACATGTTTCAATAAATAACCATCCGTACTAGTTGACCTTGCTTACGTGATCATCTCGGCCAGCATTTCTCCACCGGACGGCACCGTACTTGGCCAAGGAAGAGCTCCGATTCTACGAGAAAGGGAACACGGTCTTCCATGACCGTTGCCGCTCTCCCTCGTAGAATCAAAGCTCCTCCTTGACGTCCGTTACCGCTCGGCAGAGAACATGTTGGCCGAGCTAAACACGGTCCGCAAGTTCAACTAGTACGGATTTTCTACAATTTTCTAACTATTTTCTAAGTTTTTCATTTCATGGAAAAATTAATTCTAATATCACGTAAGCCGCCGGGGACGAGGATGGCGCGTGCTCCAGCGAGGACGAGCGAGGCGTGATTTTGATGAACTAATTTAACTTTTGTTTATCCAAACATATATGCAAATCATCATGTGATTTTGAGCTAAAAATGACATATAAAATCATAATAAAGTCCAACACATAAAGTTACACATGCATCTACATCGCAAAATGAGACAAGCTACTGATAAAACATAAGAGGATTAAGTTTGTTACCTCCAAAATCGAAGAGCAACACCAATGGAGGGGGAGAGAGCAAGAACAACAGTAAGCTGAAGAACAGAGGCAGTGAGTTTGAATGAAATGGCTCGGGCTCGAGGAGGAAGAAATGAGCTGGATTATAGGCCGGGATAATTAGTCCTGGTTAGGGGGCCAAACCGGGACTAAAGATTAATCTTTATTCCCGGGGCATCACCCAAACCGGGACTAAAAGATTTAGTTCCGGCTGGTATTACCAACCGGGACTAAAGGTAAACCTTTAGTCCCGATTGGTAATACCAGCCGGGACTAAAGATCCCTGCCCCGCGGACGACCGTTGGGCAGGGGCCTTTAGTCCCAGTTGGTATTACCAACCGGGACTAAAGGGTCCTTTAGTCCCGGGGGCAAAAAATGCCGAGGCTAATGCCAAATTGTGACATCGTTCTAAAGTCTGTTCTCTAGTAGTGGAATCGAGAGTCGTTGGTACCGGGGAGGCATACGAGGACAGGGAGATATTAAGTCTCTAAAACCATGACCTAGGCCTCTACTTGATTTACAATAAAAATAATAATAAACTAGTCCAATATGATGTGTAGTTGTGCACTTGTCTTTTTCTAGTGCTCTCTATTAACCGTATCCTACCAAGAGTTTAGAACATTGAGCCTATGCTAGTATAGAAAAGGTAAATATCACATAACAAGCACAAAATATGCAATCATAAATATATTAATCAAATGATCAAGCAAGAAAGACAATTTTCCAAAGGTGTGGCAGCCATCTTGTGGTGTCAGTTGCCAAAACGCAACCTCGTGTCCTTGTTGGGGGTCCACCGATGCATGCTCCCGATGTTAGGCAACACGGTACGTTATGCTAGCACGCAGACAAAAGATAACCACAAAATCAAGATCACTTGTATATAGATGACACATTGTACCATCCCAATGTGCAGCGTGTAGTATGACATGGCGAAACGCACAAGGTCAATGCAGTCAATTCTTGTCGGTGTTTCATACCGTCGACTAGTAAATTTGTGATTGTGCATATGTTTGAATGGCTTAGCACTAGGGGGACTCGAGATTTATACTGGCTCTATGTCTTGTCGAGGGTGATGAATTGTGCTCTTGAGCCCAAGGTAGTAGGAGTTACAAAATGGTGACACTTCAATGGTTGTGAGAGCTTCCAAGAGGTAGTCTAAGAGCCCGTTTGGAGGGGCTTCTCCCGGCTCCGGCTCCGACATTGTAGCACGGAGCCGGAGAAGCTCGAAATCGTGGCTCCACCGGCTCCTCCTCTTCTCAGTTCATTTTCTGCCTCGAAATCCAAAACAGCTCCATGCTACAGTACTGCTACGGGTCAAGTTTTTTCGACCTATGTGAGAAGGTGTTTTTCTTAAGCATAATGCCCGGGGCTGTCTTACCCCTGCGGGTCAAGTTTTTTTTCATTGTTCAGTGTCCGTGCTGTTGAACCTCCCTTAATTAGTTAATTATATGTATGCCTGCATGGATTAGGTTTCTAGAAAGGACCAGTGCACTTGCTTCTTACTACATGTGGAGGGTTCAAGACATTTCTAATTATTGGTGTTAACACTGGATTTTGGTCGATTCTGGAAGATGACAGGTAGACCCACATGCGGGAAGAAGGGTGTTCGGCAAACAAAACAAGCGGTCGGCTAAATGCTTGTGCGGTCGGTTACTCTGGAAGGCGGTAACTCCATTCAGGAAAACAGAAGATGGCAGGCAAGACCGATCGGAAAGATGAGAGTTGTAATAATAAAGGAATCTATAAGTTTAGGGTAAGGAATCGTAAGTTTGCAAGTTTGTTTAGAAGTTCCTTTGTAAATCGTAGTCCTCTGGGACTCACATTTTGTCTAGGGTATAAATATTGACCCTCGACCATTGTAAAAGGGGTTCACAACCAAAATCAATACAACCGGCCCCGTGCCAACTTTCGAGTCCTCTTGTCGTGTCGTCGAGTTCTTCGAGAGGAATCATCGATCCGTCGACCTCCGTAAGTTCCGACAACCTTGTTATCATGTTTAGTATCATGCGGTGGATTTAGACGTGATGCAAGTAGTCTTGTTTGTTTTCAATGGTCGTGCGGCGGATCTTTGCTTGACAATCAAGAAGTCTTTGCTTATGCTTTGTGTATGAGTAGATACCGTGCGGCAGGCGTTTACTCAATATGCTTAGTGAAAGCAAGATAGTTATCGGCTCTTTTAGATATGGCAAATCTAAATAGATTCATTAAGTTATCAAGTGTTGCATGTTACAGAACATTTTATATATATATTTGTAACACACTTCTGCCCAATCTAGATTGATATTGTTCGGCCTTCTCTCTCTTGTGGTTTTATTCGTGTTTCGACGATCATTGCTTTTTCATAATATCTTTGCAACTAGATAGTGTGCTCATAATGGCTGAATTATTTTAATCTAGGTTGTCACATGTCGCGGGTTCATGCATGTTAATCATGTTTAAGCTTTAACAAAACCAGGTGTCGTGTGGCAGATGCAGGTTTTGGATTAGTTTAATCGTTTTTATTTGCACGTTCCTTCTTCATGGACCCCAATTCGGCTGGACTGCCGAGTTTGGTTATGCGTTAACTCATAATTAATTTCACTTGTTCAAATATGTCTTCCCATGCATGTGTATTCGGCGTTCAGGTTTCCACGTGCATTCATCTTACGATTAGCCGAAATGGTTTATGAACTCATTGGCAGACAGCTCTCTATAGCTGTATGTCGTTGTAAGTGGCTTCAGGGCCGTATATGTGGAACTGTCTGGTATTACCCGACATGTTCCGGTTTGACATTTAATTGTTTTATCCGTTGTTAGTTTTCAGGTCAAACTGACTGGCACGCTTCCGGATAACGAAACACCCGGGAACCCGATTGAAGCTACGCTTTTCGGCTTGCTGTGTGTGAGGCACAGTGCGTCATATTTTGTGTCAACACACTTTTTGGCACGCTTGGTGGGACCATCTGCTAGTTTAAGATGGCATCTGAGATCAACAATGATCATGTTTTGGATGTAAGCATGGCAGAATTGCCAGATAATTATAAGGATTTAGTGCTACAAGCATGTGAGCAATACCAACGGAAATGCTTGATGTCTTTTTCCAAAAACAAGAGCAATAAAGTATTTCAAAAGCAATCAATGCCAAGGGTTCTTCTTCCACATCAAACTGATTACACTGAAGAGGAGGATGCTCAGAAGATGGCAGCCCTGGTCTATAAAGCTATGGGAGAAACCATGGCAAATCATCACACAACTTTTCTGAATACCTTTCGGGCAATCATGATTAGTACTTTTGGTCCAATGGTTGATAAATATTTTGAAGAAAATGTTGGACCACTCAGTGGGCCGACGCTTTTCAATGTTCCAAAGCATCAAGAGAAGCCTGTTGGAAAAGAAGTAGCGTCGCCTTCAAATATAGGTGGATTGACTCACACTGAAAAGCAATCACATCCCACCTATGGCCAAGTAACATTTGGTACCACGGGAGAAGTGCCACCTTCAGCTTATAGAGTTTCTTCAGCATCAAACAGATTGCAGAAGAATATGTATGGAGATGGGTATCAAGAATTTACTGATTACAGTGCTATCAATGTTGTGCCAAATCCAGGGTATAGAAGTGTTTCAGGATTGCCTTCTGGAGTGCAAGTACAAGGAAATCAGGATCCAGGCATTGATGTTTTGATGCACAGGATGGCTGATATGATGCAAAATCAGTTCGGATTGAAACCAAAGAATCAATTCTATTCATACAAGTCTCCTTATCCAGAATGGTACAACAGAGTGGCGTTGCCTCCAAGGGTGAAGCCTCCAACAGATTTGACCAAGTTTTCTGGTCAAGATGATACTAGTACCATAGAGCACGTCAGTCGGTACTTAATGCAGCTTGGAGAAGCTGCTTCAGATGAAGCTTGGAGAATTCGATATTTTCCTTTGTCTCTTACAGGACCATCTTTCACATGGTTCACGTCTCTACCAGCTCATTCCATTGGTACATGGGTAGAACTAGAGCAGAAGTTTCATTCATATTTCTATACGGGTACTAATGAGAAGAAGTTGGTTGATCTCATGAGTCTGAGGATGAGAACAAATGAGACACCATTGGAATATCTTCGCAGATTTAGGGAGACCAAGAATATGTGTTATTCTCTAAATTTACCAGATGATCAACTACCTGGAATAGCTATAGCAGGAATGTTGCCGAATATCAGGGAGAAGTTGTTCGGTTTAGAGTTTGATGATCTTGGCCAACTTGCACAGCGTTTAGCAGCTATGAGTAATCAAGCCCAAGGATTTAGGAGAGATAATCGCTTTCAGAAGAACAATGCCACTAATGAGGTGTATCAAGGCTTTTTGGATGAAGCGACTGAGTATATTGATGAAGATGAGATAGCTGCAGCTGAGTTAAATTGGGCAAAGGAACCCACCCAAGTTAGTCAACGCTGGTTGAAACAACAAAAGGGAACCTATGATTTTGATGTTACTAAAGCAGACAGACTTTTTGCATTGTTGATAAAGGAAGGACGCATCAAGTTGCCAGAAGGACATCCTATGTTACGTACTGAAGGAGTGAAAGACAAAAAGTATTGTGGCTTTCATAACACTAATTCTCACTCTATCAATGATTGCCGTGTGTTCAGAATACGAATCCAGAAAGCTATCCAAGAGGGACACTTGAGGTTTGATGGTAAGATGAAAATTGATGATCAGCCTTTTCCACAAAATATGATTTCTTTCTCTGTGAATATGGTCTCTGCCAATGATCTCAAAGGTAAAGGCAAGGTGAAAGTGTTGACTTCTGATAGAGCAAAGGAGAGTGGTGCTGTTGACCCGGATCGGCAAGTCACCAGTAAAGAGCTGCAGCAACGAGTTCGGTTTCAGAATAGCCGAACCGAGAAAGGTCAAGCTTCCAAACCCAGAGTTACATCACGTATTTTGCTAAACAAGTGGCAGAGGGAACAAGAGAAGGAATACTGTAAGAAGCAATGGTTTATGGAAGAATGCCGGAGGTATGAGGAAGAAGTATACCGAAGGGAGCAAGAAGAATACATGACAGAACAGGAGCAGTCTCATTGGGGTTGTTCGTTCTTTAGGCATTGTTGGAATGAAGGCTTGAGGTTGCCTGCAAGAAATAATTGTCTGGAGTGTAGTGCTCAGTACTCTGAGTATAGGCAATCTCGAGTCAACCGCCGTCCCGTCTATGAAAGACTTGGAATGAAGGTTCCTGAAGATGATCGGCGCTTAAAAATAGATGACTTTGAGAATCAGCAAAGGAAAAGAGTTGCAGGTTCAGGTTGGATTCATGATAGAGTGCATGGTGAAGAAGCTGACTTCTATAAATATGTATGGCAAAAAGGACAGTGGTGTCCTCCAGGCCTGAGGAAAAGTCAGAAAAGAAGAGTTCAACGATTGAGGAATAGGGAGTTGGAACAGGAAGTTACTGAGACAAAACAAATATGGCATCCTAAGAAGAAGCCTGATGGATGTGGTCCTTCGGCTAATGCTTGCATGGCTTTCTTCCTCCCATTAGAGTTTATAGCTCCCGAAAGCCAAGATGTCCAAGAAGAGGTGTACTCTGATTTTGATGAAAGTGAATGTCAGGATTTGATGGCTCAGCTTGTATTAACACAGCAAGCTGTTTTTGACAAACCAATCAAGAATCGTCACTTGAGACCACTCTATTTAAAAGGATATGTCAATGGCAAGCCTTTGACCAAGATGTTTGTTGATGGAGGGGCTGCTATCAATATCATGCCTTATACTACCTTCAGGAAACTTGGGATGACTAATGAAGAATTGTTGAAAACTGACATGGTGCTTAGGGACTTTGCTGGCAATCCTTCTGATACCCGAGGTGCTATCCATGTCGAGTTGACTATTGGGTCAAAAACTCTGATTACTACCTTTTTGTCATTGATGGCAAGGGGGCATATAGTCTACTCTTGGGCAGAGATTGGATCCATGCTAATTGTTGCATTCCTTCAACTATGCATCAAATTCTCATTCAATGGATTGGAGATGATGTTGAAGTTGTACATGCTGATAATTCGGTAAGTGTTGCTGCCACAGAATCTACCTATTGGGAGTATGAGGGCGTCGATTGTTTCTCTGGAAAAGTGTGGAAAGAAGGTACTGTAAATGTTTTCAGCGAAGGCCAACAGCCGATCCAAGCAGTCGGCTCTCATAGCAATTTTTAATGGGAAATCCCGTCGATGGCAACAAAGGAAAGTTGGGACGTGGTTTTATGTCGGCTGATAAATTGGAAGAAATTAATGTTGGTGATGGATCTAAGCCAAGGCCGATGTATATTAGTGCAAAGTTAGACCTAGAATATAAATCAAAGTTAATAGATTTGTTGAAAGAGTTTAAAGATTGTTTTGCTTGGGATTACACGGAAATGCCTGGATTGGATCGTTCCATTGTTGAGCATCGATTACCTATTAAACCTGGATTTCGTCCTTATAAACAACCTCCAAGGAAGATATACAAAGAGGAAGTATTGGCCGATGTGAAGAAGGAGGTTGAAAGGTTAATAGAAGCAAACTTCATTCGGCCATGCAAGTATGCAGAGTGGATTTCAAATATAGTACCGGTATACAAGAAAAATGGAAAAATGAGAGTTTGCATAGATTTCAGAAATCTTAATAAGGCTACTCCCATGGATGGTTACCCAATGCCAGTTGCCGATTTGCTGGTAGATGCAGCAGCAGGTTATGAAGTCATTAGTTTTATGGATGGTAATGCTGGCTATAACCAAATTTTTATGGTAATAGAAGATATTTCGAAAACAGCTTTTAGATGTCCTGGTCATATTGGTTTGTTCGAATGGATAGTCATGACGTTTGGGTTAAAGAATGCCGGTGCAACTTATCAAAGAGCTATGAATTATATTTTTCACGAGCTGATCGGCAAGATTGTAGAAATCTACATCGATGATGTAGTAGTCAAATCTAGAGATCATGAAAGACATTTAGCCGATTTAATAAAGACTCTGGAGTGCACAAGAAAGCATGGCTTGAAGATAAATCCAAACAAATGTGCCTTTGGAGTTTCGGCTGGTGAGTTTTTAGGATTTTTAGTTCATAAAGGAGGAATTGAAGTTGGGAAAAAGAGCATGGAAGCAATAGACAAAGTTGTGCCGCCAACTAGTATCACGGAATTACAATCATTGTTAGGCAAAATCAACTTTGTAAGAAGATTCATATCCAATCTATCAGAGAGAGTTTTACCCTTTTCTCCTTTATTAAAGCTCAAGAAGGATCAAAAATTTGTATGGGGTGACATACAACAAAAGGCTTTTGATGAGATCAAGCAATATATGAAGGCACCACCTGTGCTGGTACCTCCACAACTTGACAAGCCTTTTAAGTTGTATGTAGCGACCGATAGCCTAACGATAGGATCGGCCCTTATGCAAGAGTTTGAAGGAAAAGAAAGAGTCATAGCTTATCTTAGCCGAAAGTTGTTAGACCCGGAAATAAGGTATTCGGCTGCAGAAAAACTTTGCTTGTGTGTATATTACTCATGTACCAAATCTCGGCATTATTTGTTGAATTCCGAATGCGTGGTGGTTTCTAGTTTTGATGTAATCAAACATATGTTATCGATGCCAATTTTGAATGGAAGAATTGGCAAATGGATTTTAGCATTATCAGAATTTAATTTAAGGTATGAATCGGCAAAGGCTGTAAAGGGTCAAATTATTGCCGATTTTATTACCCAACATCGGGATCTTTCTGTTGAGGCGATAAGCATTGTGCCTTGGGCCTTGTTCTTCGATGGATCATCTTGTAACAAAGGTGGTGGTGCCGGTATTCTCTTGATTTCCCCATAAGGAAAAACTTTTGAGTACGCGGTTCCTATTGAATTTCATGTCACTAATAATCAGGCAGATTATGAAGCGTTGCTTAGAGGGCTTCGGCTTCTTATAGAAGTAAAGGCCGTTGCTGTTGAAATCTTTGGGGATTCTGAGTTGGTGATTAATCAACTGAATGATCAGTATGAATGCAAGAACAATGTGTTAAGAGAATATTATGAAGAGTGCAGAGAACTTTTGAAGAATTTTCTAATGGTGCCTTGCATCATATCCCTAGAGAGTACAATGAAGAAGCAAATAAGTTAGCTCAAGCTGCTTTTGGATATCGAGAGAGTCGGGAAGTTTTTGCTATGGAGGAAGATGTTTTAAATACTGATCCAGTAGATGGTGATTGGAGATGCGAAGTTACCAATTATCTGAAAAATCCATCTCAAAAGGTTTCTCGAAAACTCAGGTACAAAGCTCTCAAATTTGTGTTTCTTGATGATCAGTTATATTACAAGTCCATCGATGGAATATTGCTCAAATGTTTAAGTCAAGAAGAGGCCAAGAAAGTGATGTATGAGGTTCACGAAGGATTGTGTGGTGCACATCAGTCAGCTTATCGGATGAAGTGGATAATTAGGAGAACTGGTTATTTTTGGCTAACTATGTTGGAAGATTGTTTTGAATATTACAAAGGGTGTCACAATTGTCAGAAATTCGGCAATATTCAAAAAGTTCCAGCGTCTGCTATGAATCCTATAATCAAGCCTTGGCCGTTCAGAGGATGGGGTATAGATTTAATTGGTCAGATCAATCCTCCTTCTAATAAGGGACACAAGTTTGTACTCTTGGCCACGGATTATTTCACCAAGTGGGTTGAGGCTATCCCGTTGAGGAAGGTAACGTCAGAGAATATGATCAGTTTTGTTAAGGAACATATAATTCACAGATTCGGGATTCCTCAGACTATAACAACTGATCAAGGAACTCAGTTTACTTCTTCAGAATTCTGTGACTTTGCCGAAAGTATGGGGATTAAGTTGTATAATTCTTCTCCTTATTATGCACAAGCTAATGGTCAGGCAGAAGCATCAAATAAGATTATGATTAAAATCATTCAGAAGAAGATTGATGAAAAACCAAGGAGATGGCACTTGGTTCTTAGTGAAGCACTGTGGGCTTACCGAATGGCTTGTCATGGATCCACTCAAACGTCTCCCTATGAACTGGTTTATGGGCATCATGCCGTACTACCATGGGAATTACGGTCAGATTCAAGGCGAGTTGTGTTGCAGAAAGAATTGGCAGAAGAAGACTATAAGAATCTAATGATGGATGAATTGGAAGATTTACATTTGATTCGTCTCAAGGCATTAGAAAATATTGAGAAAAATAAAATGCGCGTTGCCAAGTATTATAACAAAAGGGTTAGGCTGAAGCAATTCGCAGAAGGAGATTTGGTTTGGAAAACTATATTGCCAGTTGGAACAAAGGATAGAGCGTTCGGCAAATGGTCTCCAAATTGGGAAGGTCCTTTCCGAATTATAGAATGTGTACCTGGCAATGCATACATATTAAAGACTTTATTTGGAGAAGAGTTTACTAGGGCTATTAATGGAAGATTTCTTAAGAAATACTACCCCAGTGTTGAGGTTGGTTCATGAATGTAGATCAGAAAAACCGACAAAGAGAAAATCGCCTTTGGCCTAAAAATCGAATACAAGACTGAGAACAGCCGATATTGTTCATATCGCCTTTAGCCTAAAAATCAAATACAAGATTGAGAATAGCCGATATCGTTCATATCGCCTTTAGCACAAAATAGCCGATGCAGTTTGCATCGCCTCTAGCACAAGAATGTTTATTCAAAACTGGGTTATTTTCAGCATTTTTCTGACAGTCGCAAGTAGAATTTTACCGAAAAGAGTCAAAGAAGTAAATATTATTCCAAAGGACGAGATTATTTATAAAAGTCCATCCTAATACAAACTACTCCTCAAATAACTTGTTGAGGACGGACTGGGGGTTTGTGATTTCAGCAAGGGCAGCGGCATGATCATCGTAGGCCTCCAGACGTTTATCAATGTCGTCGATCTCGTCCGGGCGTCCTCCAACGAAGCCAACTGGCTAGGAGGAGTAGTCCTCGTTGGTTTGGGAGGTCATTGCCGCCAGCCCGAGAGAAGCGCCGAGGTGCACACCTTGGATGACGGCCTGATCAATGCGGCCGTCCACAACATCAAGGCGTGCTTCGGATGTCTCCCCCTGGGCATTCACCTTGTCGGCGATCTTGTTCGCCGCCGCCTTCAAGCGGTCATTTTCCGCGGAAAGAGCTGGGCAGTAAAGAAGAAATGGGTCGGCAAGCAAAGGAAGTTAGGATGATAAAACTAAATGAAGATATCAAACCAGTGATGGCGTCGCAGAATTGCTTCCGCTGGTCCTCCCATTCGGCTTGATCGATGCCAAACTTCTTGGAGACGTCGCCTAACTCCTCCCGGGCTTCGTCCCTCTCCTGGCGAAACTTGAGCGCCTCCTCGTGAGAGTATAGATGGTGTGCATCTGCTGGTTCTGCCGAACCCCAAGGATTGGAATGGTAAGAGCTTGAAGAGCTGGAAGACCCGGAGGAGCCGGATGATGGAGTTCCCGGTTGAGCTGCCGTCACCGGAGGAAGGAGATGGTATTGGCTGGAGCTGATGACCCTTATCCTGATGAATGAGGAAGGAAAAATCGAAATTAAGAGATGAACAAGGAAATTGCAAAGGGGGCAAAAAGCCGAATCATACCCACGACGCCGGCAGCGCGATGCCCTGCTTCCTTCAGCCTCTCCGTCGGCAGGACGCTTGCCACGGTTGCCACTATTCGTCATTTACTTTGATGGAGGTTAGGGTTTTCTTCTGGAATGAATCGAACGAAGGAAGTGGAGGAGACGGATGTGAGAACGCTGAGGCAAAGATAGCGATGAAGGCTAACGGAAGGGTCTATTTATAAGCCGAAGCGAAGGATCGTGGCGAATTCCACGGGGTTGTGGGGCGAGAATCCCGAACGGCGGAGTAGGTTTTTTCCCTTTCGGCTGGGCCGTTACTGGGCTGGGCCAGGCATGGGTTAAGTCGAACGTCGCTCGAATATCTCCCTGGTTTGTTGGAGCCAACATTGTTCGGTTATACCCTCACAATATTTGAATTGGATTCGTTCGGCTATCGGAAGAATGGAGACAATTGGCTACATTCTAATCGAGTAATTTAAGGGAAAGGGGCCGATTGCTTTCGAATGAATAAAAATAAGTAAACATAAAGCTGGTTAATCGAGGGAAAGAAGATATCACACTTAAGTTTATTACAAATCCAATGTCTACTGGTTCAGAAGATGATTGATTGCCTCTATGGCCTCAGTCCTGATTCGGCTAACATTATCTAGCACTTTTTGATCTTCATCTTCAGAACTCTGGATGCTGGATAACTTAGTTTTGATCCGCTGATCTTCTTTGATGGTCGAAGCTATCTTTAGTGAAGTTGTTTCTATGATCTTTGGCAAATTAGTTATATGGGCCCTGTGAGACTGAATTTTGGCATTCAGTTCGGCTAGTTGAGCTTCTAGTCTGCTTTTTTTATCCTCCATGGCTTTCAGTTCAGGCTCCAAAGTTGCCAAGGAATTTCTCGTAGTCTGGATATGAGAGTGAAGATCTTTAATCTCTAGCTTTTTCAAAGATCTATCCTTCTACAGAGCGGTCCTCGAAGATATATTCTTGGTTGCCCTTCTCACCATAGCAAAATGGTCATCAAGATGGGTTGCAGATTCTAGGGGAGCCTTGAGAGCAGAGGGGATATCTTGATCAATGAGTTCAAGGAGGTCTTTTATCTGGTCTGCATCCTGAACCAGACTGATGGTATCCTTGTTTAGCAGAATGATCACCTCTTTTAGCCGGGCCTGATTTTCCAGCGATAAGGTTTGATGGGAAGTAATCTCTTCACCTTTCTCAATGATGTAATCCTCAATAGAGAAGGAGTAACTGGTGGTCGGTTTAGTGATGTTCTTCTAAAGAAAAGAAAAGAAAGAAGGTGTTAGCCGATTGGGTAATTTTGCTAAAATATAGTGTAAAACAAAGGATTACCTGCTGAGATGATTGATCATCAGGATGGGTTATACCCTGGCTTGCTGGGGAACTTGGCTGAAGATTCAGTAGGGACAGATCTGGAGCTTGATCAGGAGAAGTTTCCCTTACCAGTTCATCTAAGATTTCATCTATTTTCGGTAAAGTAAATGATAATGAGCACAAGAGATAGATGTTATTAAAAGGAAAAAAAAGAGAATTGGTTGAACAATGTTACCTATAGTTTCATCAGGTTTATGAGCCTTTGAGCCTTCAGCTTCATGAGTCTCTAAAGTTTCGCTATCATAGATTTCTTCATCTTCAATAAAAACTTCAGGGATTGGTTCTACAGGTGCTGAGGTATTGCCTAATGTGGGAATTTCGACTTGTGGCTGCAATGGAAGTAATGAATGTAAGAGGTGGTCAGGTTTACTGCTAAGTAAGGTTGGTAACCTGATAGAGAATAAAAGGTTCATACCTTAAGAGATAATTTGGCTTTCTTGGTCCTTGGTTTTTTGGGTAAGAGAAAACTTTCAGGTGTTTTCCTTTTGCTTTTTCCTCTTGAAGATGCAGCAGCTGAAGTAGCAGGAGTTCTCATGAGTGCCTTTAAAGGTGCTGAATCCAAAGTTGCAGAAGTTTTCATGAATTCCTTTAAGTTTGGAGCATCAAACCCCAGAGCAGGCTTGGGACCAGCCGAATAGTACTGGATTGCTTTGGCTGGGGGAGTAAACTCAAGATCCTATGCATGACCAGATGATAAAATAAGAAGTGGATTCAAGAACAAGAAATGATGGGCATAATGAAATTACCTCACTGTCAGAAGCAAAATCGGGTTGCAAGTTTTTGCATAAAGAATGAACTGATATATTGAAGATATGAGCATGCCATTCTTGCCACCAAGAAACAAAGAAGGGATGAGCAACATCTATTAGCCCAAATGGAGATGGTTCGTATATTGGCAATTCCCATCCTAATTCAAAGACCTTCTTGGCTTCCATTCCTTCTGTTATTACTTCCCTTGACTTTATGATTGTTGAGAAGAGGAATTTTGGAGGCAGTTGGCCACATCCTAATTGTCTGGCCACCATGTTTGGATAATAGAATTCATAGGTGGATTGTACTAATCTCCCATGATGAAATTCGGCTGGCAAAGTGCAAGGTTTGATAAAGGAGTTGAAAATCTCCGTGGATTCTTGGCCTGAACAACCAATTTCATAGCTAAACTTGCAGGGCAAAGTCAGATTTTCATTTTCTCTGTAAGGAAACCAGAGCACATTGCCGAATCCCTTGAAAAATAGCTTGAAGAAATGACCAATGTCTATATCAATGCTTATAGATGATGCTGCTTCCCTATAAGTCTGACAAGCCTTAACCTTTGCTGTGCTGCCTTCAGCATAGTTAACTGAGGGAAAACTTAGGTTGAAGAGGCTCACAGGGGTTATCTGATGCATATATAGCTGGAGCCACATTTGAATTAGCCACCAGGGACCATTCACACAAGAAATTTCTCCACCTTGGCGCATCTGAAGGGTGATCTGATGCATCATATGATAAGCAGACCCTAAGAGATATTTGCCTAGTGGGATCTGAGTGCCTGCAGCTAAGTCTTCAGCCATTACCATGTGATTCAGGGTTGGTTCATTGGATTTTCCACAGAAGATGAATCTGCATAGCCACATATTCATGAAGGCTTTCAACTCTTTGTCAGAGACGGCGCCAGATGCATTCATGTAGTTCTGAATATGTTTGACCCATCCACATCCAGAGCTGACGGCTCTTTGATTACTTTTGCTCTTATACTTGTAGGGATATACTGGCAATGACACATTCAAGCCAATCATCATGAATACGTCGGCTAGAGTGATGGTCATAATACCATGACCAAAGATAAAGGCATTGATAGCGTCAGACCAAGAATGAGAAGCTGCTATCAAAAGGAAATCATTCCTGGGTGTCTCTGCTAAAGATAACTCCAGACAATGACTGATGTCCTGACTTTCCCAGTGGCTGCTGCTTTTCTCCAGCATTCTCCTGTATCAGTTACGCCATCCGGTGATTGGGGGAAATGGCCAATTCTTGAACGTGTTTGGCCATCGGTTTGACGAGGTAATCCCAGACTTGAAAAGAATTCTTTGGGTTTCCTTCTCAATAATTTCAGAAGGGTCAGGATTTCCCATTGGGCCGAGGAAATAGGAGTCGGGGTTGGTAGCATAGGGGATCAAAATCTGGCTCTTGTATTCCTTTAGAAGATGATTGAAATCAGAGGGGAGTAAATCAAAAGAGGAGCGGGAGAATAAGATGAAAGTTGCCGAATATAAGTAAAGTTTACCTCTGGGATTTCATCCTGGGTCGCCATTGAAGATTTGAAGGAGGTCCGAGGTTGCGCTGAAAGCTTGAATTTTTGGGCAGCGGCTGCGGTTTTGAACGGTGATGACCTAGGAGGATGAAAGAGCTTGTGGTCAATTTCAGAATAAAACAACTTTTATCCCGAAATTGAGGGGGCATGTGTTAACACTAGATTTTGGTCGATTCTGGAAGATGACAGGTAGACCCACATGCGGGAAGAAGGGTGTTCGGCAAACAAAATAAGCGGTCGGCTAAATGCTTGTGCGGTCGGTTACTCTGGAAGGCGGTAACTCCATTCGGGAAAACAGAAGATGGCAGGCAAGACCGATCGGAAAGATGAGAGTTGTAATAATAAAGGAATCTATAAGTTTAGGGTAAGGAATCGTAAGTTTCCAAGTTTGTTTAGAAGTTCCTTTGTAAATCGTAGTCCTCTGGGACTCACATTTTGTCTAGGGTATAAATATTGACCCTCGACCATTGTAAAAGGGTTCACAACCAAAATCAATACAACCGGCCCTGTGCCAACTTTTGAGTCCTCTTGTCGTGTCGTCGAGTTCTTCGAGAGGAATCATCGATCCGTCGACCTCCGTAAGTTCCGACAACCTTGTTATCATGTTTAGTATCATGCGGTGGATTTAGACGTGATGCAAGTAGTCTTGTTTGTTTTCAATGGTCGTGCGGCGGATCTTTGCTTGACAATCAAGAAGTCTTTGCTTATGCTTTGTGTATGAGTAGATACCGTGCGGCAGGCGTTTACTCAATATGCTTAGTGAAAGCAAGATAGTTATCGGCTCTTTTAGATATGGCAAATCTAAATAGATTCATTAAGTTATCAAGTGTTGCATGTTACGGAACATTTTATATATATATTTGTAACACACTTTTGCCCAATCTAGATTGATATTGTTCGGCCTTCTCTCTCTTGTGGTTTTATTCGTGTTTCGACGATCATTGCTTTTTCATAATATCTTTGCAACTAGATAGTGTGCTCATAATGGCCGAATTATTTTAATCTAGGTTGTCACATGTCGCGGGTTCATGCATGTTAATCATGTTTAAGCTTTAACAAAACCAGGTGTCGTGCGGCAGATGCAGGTTTTGGATTAGTTTAATCGTTTTTATTTGCACGTTCCTTCTTCATGGACCCCAATTCGGCTGGACTGCCGAGTTTGGTTATGCGTTAACTCATAATTAATTTCACTTGTTCAAATATGTCTTCCCATGCATGTGTATTCGGCGTTCAGGTTTCCACGTGCATTCATCTTACGATTAGCCGAAACGGTTTATGAACTCATTGGCAGACAGCTCTCTATAGCTGTATGTCGTTGTAAGTGGCTTCAGGGCCGTATATGTGGAACTGTCTGGTATTACCCGACATGTTCCGGTTTGACATTTAATTGTTTTATCCCTTGTTAGTTTTCAGGTCAAACTGACTGGCACGCTTCCGGATAACGAAACACCCGGGAACCCGATTGAAGCTACGCTTTTCGGCTTGCTGTGTGTGAGGCACAGTGCGTCACATTTTGTGTCAACAATTGGTGATGATGAATAGAGTCTATCAAATTAAAGGCCAGATGAATTTCTTGAATTTCTCTTTTTTCGTAGCGTATCTTGTGAGAATTAATATGGTGCCTCCGCTGAGATCTCTAATCAGCAATAGTAAGAAGTAAGATATGTATGCATGGCTTAAGTTACTAGAAAGAACCGGTGCTCTCACTTCTTACATGTGATGGTTTTGAGAGATTCACGATGTTTATTTGATCTTCATTTGTGTCGGTCATGTTAATCGTTTGAATATGTCCATAGAACATGCGTCGTCATAGATTATTTTACCGCCAAAATAATGTATTATTCTTCTAGGTAGAAAAGATCAAGGATGACAGCCTAACTCTACTACAGATTCAACCTTCACTGCTGGTCCATTACTGCTGGTTGCTAGTGAATCGGTAGTGATAACTCTTCAGTACTGGTTAGCTTCAAATCGGAAAATGATTATGGGTCCCCAAAAACCGGTAGTGAAGGTCAATATAATTACCGGTTGGTGGCTAGAATTGACAGTGTCACTGCCGGTTCGTGGCTTGAACCGACAATGGTGTTGTGCTATCACTATCGGCTTTTGGTTTGAACCAGCAGTGGTGTTGTGCACACTACAAAGCCTACGTCCTTCTCCCTCCTTCCTCCCATCCCGAGCACACTCGGCCAAGGAGGCGCCGTTCTCCAACTCTCCCTCCATTGCTGCGGCTATTCTTCACCAAAATGCTCAATGAAGGTCTTGGATTTTCAAGCATGGGCATGATCTTCTTGCTTTAAGGTTAGTAACAATCATCCACTCCTTTGAAATTGTAGCTTTTCAATTGTTTTGATGGCTCGATTGCTTCTCATTCTAGTCATTTCTCCATTTAGAGAGCAATTTTCAATTGGATCTTTAGGAAGGCATTCAAATCGTGGTGAATCCATCTTCCAAATGGTTGGTGTCTGTATGAACACATTATAATTCCTAGCAAATTACATGGTGGTTTTGATTATTGGATATATGTAATGCTTTAGTTTTGTATGGACTAGTGTAGAGTTTTTTTTTCAATAGGGCTACTGATTTCAATTTTGATGACCAAACCTATTGTTTGGAGCTATAATTATTGTTCATGATTAAGTCTCTAATTTTTATTTTTTGTTCACCAAAAAACTGGCAGTGATGATAGGAATAGCACTGCTGGCTCAAGTATCGAGCCGGCAGTGTTGCCCAAATCAACACTACCGGTTGGAGCCCTGAACTGGAAGTGATCACAGGAACAACACTGCCTGCTCAGGTGATGAACCGACTATGTTGTTTTCCTCAACACTATCGGTTGGTACCACGAATCGACAGTGTTGGCTCAACATAACACTGCCAGCTTGGGTAACGAACAAGCAGTGAAGTTCATTATCACTGCTGCTTAAAGAAACCGACAGTGATGTGAACCCTCCATCACTGTCAATTTGGTTGTGACGATTCAAAATCTAGCAGTGAAAGGGGGTTTTGAACCGGCAGTGATGTGTCGATCTAGGGTAGTGTAAAACATTGCAAAAATAAACAGTACAAAAAACCCAAGGATGATGCCGTAAATCATTGCAAAACTTTTTAAAAAGGTTGTCATCACTAAACGAAGACATACAATACATTACAAATGCACTTGTTGGAAAACAAGCAATGGTGTAAACTAGAAAAATAGCAAGCATAATCACTGGTAAGGAGCTTCAAGATTTACTGCAAAGGTCCTAATAAAAAAAAGGTTTCTTGACAAGTCCAACATGGTCAGGCTAATTGGCATGGGAGGAATTGGACCAGTTAATTGGTTTGAACCAAGTAAGAGTTGTTGTACGAACATGTGTTCCATGTTTGCTGGCAACCTTCCGTGGATTTAATTGTTGGAGATGTCCAAATAAATGGTCTTTGAAAAGGTACTGCAAAACCAGTCTGGAAGACAATCTTTTATACCAGTGTTGAAAATATCAAGGCGATTAATATCCACCATCGATGAGGATGAATGGACGGCAACGGAGCGGTGCTGCATGAAGGTACTGTGCAGTACGACTGCATAGAATTTTTTTCCCGCCACGTTAGCATAGCATCCCTCCGTGCAGCACCGCTCAAGACCTTTAATGGGCTGTGCTGCATGCCGTGGAAACGTTGATGGGCTATGCTGCATGGGCTGTGTTGCATGCCGTGAAAACGTTGGTGGGCTGGAACATTGGGTTGCCCGCAGTGCCACCGGAGGGTTCCTGACGCATTGCGGGAGGAACTCCACGCCAAAGAGCCTGTTGCACGCACTACGTAAAAAATGATTTTTAGCAACAGTTTGATTTTTTTTTAGGGTGGCTAGTGATGGAGCTGCCCCTATAGTAGCGTGCTCGGGTTCTCAGACACCAGCCGCCCCTACAAATGGAACAGCAGGGGTGGCTGGTGTTGCGAGCCACCCCTACAAATGGGTCTGATTTATAGGAGCGGCTCAATCACCAGCCACCCCTGTAAATTCTATTTGTAGGGGCGGCTGGTGATTGAGCCGCCCCTACAAATGGCCCCGTATTTATAGCTCCGATTTGTAGAGGCAGCTCAATCACCAGCCGCCCCTACAAATGCCCCCCATATAAAACAAAAGCAGCACATTCTTCCTCCTCGGGTCACTCACTCCAACCCGTGAAAGAAAGGTAGGGAGGTCTCGGGTGAAACATCCTCAATTTTTCTTGAAGGGAAAATCCACAGAATGAATTTTAATATGATAAAACCAAGAACTGATTCCATCATATTATCGTATTTCAGTCGATGTCACAGTCATACATCGTAAGATTACAAGAATACAAGATATTACATCACTAGGGAACACACCTATTACAGAGTTAATCTAGCGGAAGACTATCGAGTGAAGGCTCCTCCTTCACAGGCATCATTAGAGTTGGCGTAGTGCAGCGTAGATTCCATCTCCGAACCAAACTTGAGCGTAGGCACGAGACCTTCTAATCCTTCTAAAGTCAGCATCTCTGAGAAGCAGGAAATCTGCACACCGCCAGATGTGTGCAGGCCATGGTCAGCACCGATGAGCTTTAGTGGAAAAGATAAACAAGGGATCTGGCGATCCTAATATTTGGCTGTGGTTTGCATCCTTAGCGCATGAGAAGTAAATAACATTAGTAATATAATAATAATATCTAATTTTTAACACATTCACCACCACACCATCCATATCCATTCACCAACCATCCATTCATCCATCCCAAACCCTCTCCACACCACCACACCACATCTCATCTCACACCCACAGGTCGACAGGCCAACTCCCTCTCGGCCTTGTCTCAACGGCCCGCAGCCCCCAAGGCTCACGACCAGAAAATACCCCAACCCTGGAGGGAGGAAAGAAGGACTCATCTCCTATCTAGTTTAAGCGAAACCCAGGAAAGATCCATAGATGACAAGTCGGCATATGTATCGATCGATCAACCAAACACTCTGCAGAGGTTTCACATACCCACAAGATTAGCCTTCCTCAGAGTCATGTATCTCCTAGGCAGAATTCTGGTCGCTTGCTAGCCTAGAACGATGCCACCCTACCTCTCAGCCTGGAACATCCTAAGTCTAGTTTGGGATGGCTGATATAGTGAGTCGTAGACAGAGCCGGGGCCCTCCGGATGTCAAGAGCCAGGTCCACAAGGCCTCCTGAAGTCTCGAAAGGGTGTGGGGGAAAACCGCGCGCCCCGTACCTCCTTGCACGCGTTTGCCTAGCAGTAGTGGCATCATTCTACCAAGTAGTCCGACCGTCCTGCAACATATAGGGCGAGCGGGATGTAAAGGATTCCCGGTGAGTCTGAGTACTAGTAAGTCCTTAGGGATTGACCAAGCCAGAATGTCTTCATCAGGGTTTCCATTTTACGTGCCACCACAGCACCTCTACCCTGGGCTCCACCTCTCCGAGGTTCACACCCAAGGCCACCTCCCATTACCATTTACCCGCCACAGGTATTCCATATCCAAGTGCCCAGGTAGCACCACATGGCAAGACTCGCCCCAGGCTTGTCGTTATTCCAGCTCGGTCGACACAACCCTCACTCTCCACGCACCCAAGACACACGTAGCACGCTCACACACCACCAAGTCCGACACCCATAGCCAAACCATTCCCTAGGGGTTCACCACCAGCATCACATCCCCGATATAATGCGAAGTGGAGTTAATAATAAGTATAGTGGTGTAATATGCAAGCAAGTAGGCAAGTAAGCATATATAAGCGAGCGAATGCGCAAAGCAGGGTGACATGGTAGAGTGGGTTGCATCAGGGTAATAATGGCTCAGGTAGTAGCATGCATTAAAGTACTAGCAAAGGAATAATTATAAAGCGCTAGCAGTTCTAGATATTATGCAATGTCTAATAGGATTCTCTAAAAGAGGGTGCTGCCATGACACCTGCGATGTAGAGGTAGTAGTGGTACAATTCTCCATTCGTTGGTGTTCCATTAGCGGGGTCACCTCCTCCTGCGTTGACTCCATCCCGCAGTCCTTGTCGTCGTCCACATTCTCTTGGTCCGATCGTCAGCTACTCCGCGAAGCAACATGCAAGGCAAGAGAGCACTCAACACTCAAAAAGACGGTGAGACATAGGAAAATCCAATAACACCAGCGAGGCAATAAGAGATACACGGCTTAGCCCTCTCGGTGGTTGTCCGATTTCCTCAGGCCAAAGAATCACAAGTGGTGGTTTGCTAAGCACAAGCTTAAGTCATGGCCAAGCCAGTATGGCTTTACGATAAACGATTTAAGCCAGAGCTTATCCAGAGCAAACTCCACGGCTCACGATCTTTTGTTCCGGTGTCATTGAATTGACGGGGATTGGAAGTCGGGCCCCAAGAAAGAAGAACGACGGGGTTTGGCTCTTATAGCCTTATCTCGCAAGTCACAATCGGACACGAGTGGCAAACAAGAACGATTAACACTATTGTAACTTGGCTCCAACGTACTTTGGCTTGCCCGCTATGGTAGGAAGCGGTAGCGCAAAGAGATTGGACATCAACGGTTCCCCTCGATCCACACGACACAATAACGTCGGGAGCCAAGAAGAGAGTCGCTCAACATGGCAAAAGATGCGGGGGTCAGCTAGGCACATTCATGTCATGTTCTCAGACACATCTTCAGGAAAGATGGTTTTAGACGGTCGATCGGGTCGACACGCACGGGTCCGAGGTACGACATAGGCCATAGCTTCGTTAACCCAAAGGGAATAGTCCGGTCTTTGATCCAATCATCATGGGCAAGACGAAATCGAACAGAGCGGGCTAACGGTGCAACAAGAGCAAGAACAACAAGGGACAAGGTCTACTTCTTCCAACACTCGCGCCACGACAAAAGACGGGGCATTGGAAGGAAGCGACAGACACCAAGTGTGCAAACCACTCGTAGGGTACCCGACTTAGGTGCACTAGCACTAAGACATCTCTCTAATTCATAGCGGTGCGGTTGTCACCGCGGGAATCAAAGAAATGCGATGGTCATACAAGGTACAAGCATACGGGGGTTTGAGCACGAAGAGGCAAGTAAAAGCAAAAGAGTGGCGTAGCTCCATGGTCATGGCGAGGTGAACTCGCGGCCACAAGCTACACCAACGAGTTGGGATCCATCGTTCCATGATTGTTATCTCCTAGGTCATCTTCCATAGGACTTGGTCATGGAGGGCTCAAAGCGTGCGGGTGATATCCGCATCGATGTTAGTATCGACATCGAATCCATCACGACCATGTTCTAGGGCCGAAGACAGGAGCTAACACTCGTGGTACTATGAAGTCAACTAAAAAGCAAGGGGTCGAGTTACACTCGGCATCACGGTCATGGTGAGACGAATCCCGTGATCGTAACGTCCAAACGAGTTACGATCCCTCAGCCGGCTTGAAGGCTCGGCACACAGGCAACAACACCAACAACCAGCGATACGAACCAAACATGTTCGAAAGACGCAACAACTCGACACGACTGCGGAGTAGCACATATCCATAGCGAGGGGGATGGGTAGACCTGCACAAGGGCACGGTGCAGACATATATAAATAGATCAAGATCACGTATTGTAAGTGTACGAACGAGTATAAGAATGAGCAGGAAGGGGCTTTCGTCGGTGTCGGGGATGGCGTTCGACTAGGATTTGACTTCGCGACAAAGATGTCGAGGCCCAAGGGCTGTTGTAACTTGTTCCGGAGGGCTATGGCTACCTCTGGCCAGCTGCGGCCAGCTACGGCCTACTGTGGCTAGCTGTGGCTTGCTGCAGCTCGCTGTGGCTGGCTATGGCTAGCTACAGCGTGCTATAGGTGGCCAAGGGCTGGCTGTTGCTGGCCGGGCATGGTAGCAGGTGGCCAGAGGGTGGCTGCTGCTGTGGGACACAGCTAGGGTTGGCGACGAGGGTATTCGGCCAAAGCGTTGGGGCCATTTGCAAGTCTAAAAGAGAGGCAGATCTCGGTCTCGAGTTTTGTGGCACGAACAGCAAGTGGGGACAAGTCCACCGCGTAGAGATCGATTTTAGAAAAATGTGGGAACTGGTTTCACATTTTTCTGAGGTCGTATGGATTTTCTATGAATTTCCAAAGGTTAAATCCTTTTCTTGAAAAAGAAAAAGGAAGGATAATCTAGGGCTCGACACGTGGCAGCATGGGACTGGGCCAGGCGCTGGCAATCACTGACAGGCGGGACCACATCGTCAGTCAACGTTGACCGGTCAACGGTCAACACTGATCGGGCTCAAGTGGGCACCGGAGGGCCGGGTCAAGGGCCGGATATGGGCCGATTTGGGCCGGCCCGGCCCGGACACGTGTCGGCTGGTTAGGCGGTCCGCGTGGCGGCGCTGGGCTCCTACTAGGCTCGGGTCCATGAGTGTGGCTCACGGTGCACCATCAGGCAGGGTCCAGTGGACCAAAGGCTCAGTTCATGGTGGTCCAGGTCCATTTCCTTCTCCCTCGGTCTATGGCTCACCTGAAACCGGTGCACCACACTGCTCCTCCTCCTTTCCTCTTGCTCCTCTGTTTCACGATGGAGTCCCCCGTCGGCGGCGAGCTGACGCCCCCGGGCGACTTGGTGGCTCAGAGGCATGGACATAGGGCGCTAAGGGTTCGCAGGGCAGTGGCGAGTACTCCGGTGGGCTAGAAGACGGTAGCTAGGGCTCCAGGTGGCCGGCGACAGCGACGTGGTGGATCACGACGGCGGTCGCGGTGCGTCGTAGGGCAAGGCGAGGGCTTCCTCCCCATTCAGTGAGTCGGCAGGGTGTGCTGGGTCACGGCAAAGCTCGACGGTGCATCCTCGTGACACGAGGTGGCCGAAGATGGCCGGAACGGTAGCGGCAGGGCAGCGGCACGGAGCGTGCGGTGGTCCAACGAGGCGGACGCAGACGACAGCTTTTGAGGCTCATCAACCAAAGGGGTGAGCACGAGATACGTTCAACAAAGAGGCGATGCTGGCAAAAAGGGTCTCCATGTCTCTACCGTCGAGGAGCGGGTGGAACGGTTCTGCCATGGCTGTACTCCGGCCACAGCGAACGCACCTAGTGCACATGCGGGACGAAGGCGTTCCCGAGCGCGTTGGGCTCGGTAAGGCATCACTCGGGCTGTGTCCGTGCGTGCGTGAGTGTGTGGGATGTGGTGGAACCGTGGGCTTGGCCTCACATCTCCCCTTGCTATGGGGAACATGACAGCACGAGCATGGTGACTCCGTGCACTGCGGTCATGGGAGGAGGCCGGGGAAGCTCACCAGAGGTGCTGGTGAGGTTAGGCTGGTGGTGCGGTGGTGATTTGGTGCCGTGTTGAGTTGACGCAGTGCCGTGCCGAACAGCAATGGAGAAGAAGGTGTCGGGTACCATAAAACGGGGTACCCTGAGCGTATACCAAAAGGATCACTTAAACCCCATAAAAAACATAGCCAAAAGGTAAGCCATTGGTTAACCCACGGCCCCATCCGAGCCCACCGGCTCTCTGCCTCGCCTTTGGCCTCGCATGGGAGGTCTCGACGGCATGCTAAATCTCTGCCTCGTGCGAGGCCTCGCACGGGAGGCCTCGACGGGGAACCGATTCTCCATCTTGCCCGAGGCCCTGCGCATAAAGCCTCGGACGCAGATTCTCCGTATCGCCCGAGGCCGGCTCAGCAACAACCCATCGCTTCTGCCTCGACTAGTCCCCCTGACCGGGCATCACGTCCCATTAATGCACGAATTACTCCCACAATATCAGCCGGACGGCGGCTCGACACTACAGGACGGCCGACGAGACGGGAGGTCACATCGACGCCATACCATCTAGGACAGGATGGGGTAGGGGTTACCAGCCACTGTGCTCTGTTGCTGTGCCCACGATCAGCGCCTGCACTACACTGTGCGACCTAATCCCTGCCCCAAGAAGAACGCAGCATGGGGAGTCAAGTCCGGGTCACCATAGCCTCGGAATCAGCGTACAAGCCCAACCGCTCCCTCCAAGCCTCAGCAATCTGCTTTAGGGTCTCAACAACCTCGAGATTCACGTCTACCGAGCCTCCCACGATGGCTCGGCCTCGGCACCAATTGATCCTCGGCTTCTCACGCAGTCAGCACACAGTGACCAGCACGTCGATCGCCGTGACCCCATTTCAAGATAACACTGGAGCTCCCATGACGCACAGGGTCAGATGAGACCGGCACGTCGCCCTAGTACTTCAAGGACGGGACCACTCTGTCGACCACGCCGCCACAGTAACAGGCTATAGGGCTCGGACATGCCGCCTCCGTTCGCATGACGCAGTGTAGTCCACGCATGTATCACCCTTGTCCCCCCTTCAACTATAAAAGGGAGGGACCGAGGCCGTTTCTAGGGAGGGGACACTAATAATTAGACTTAGGCCCACGTGACGAACTCACGCATAAACGCACGGACAAACACCCGAGCTCCCCCATGGCTTGAGATCAACATCTCAAGCAATCCACGCCGCTCCATGAAGAGACCTGGGACTAAGCTCCCTCTCTCGCCCTGCTTGTAACCCCCTACTACGAGCATTTCGGTGCAAGGAATACAAGATCGATCTCTCAAACTGGACGTAGGGTACCCATTACCCGAACTAGTATAAACCTTGTGTCTCTTTGCATCACCATCCGGGATTGGGAACATGCAGTACAAATTTACTAGTTGGTTGAGGGCTCGCCAGTCCAAAACACCGACAGTTGGCGCGCCAAGTAGGGGCCTCTGCGTGTCAGTTTCGTCATCCCAACAGGTTCCGGATGGCAGACCCAGTACGACCACTACGTCTCGGCACAGTGATCTAGTTTGGGAGCCTAGAGTTCATGTCTCTAGGGCATGAGTACGACATGGTACTCCTCACACCCTGAGCCCCACCGGCCGACGATGATGCCACACACTGGCAGCCTAGGCGCAGGCGATGCCCGAGCGGCCGCTCTCGTTGCGCTCACCAAGCACGACATGGGTAGGACCACCACGACATTGCGCATGCTCAGGGCGGCACGCCGTGCTCCACCGGTATCCTGCGTCCAGCTATTGGCATAGGGTCCCTGGTTGGGGACCTGTCTAGCCTGAGCCTGGACAAGGGAAAGACGCCGGTGGCATGTGAAGACGCCCCGTCATCAAGCTTTACCCCGCCACGTCCTGAGGAGCCAACCCAGGCGGAGCAAAACCCGGCGATGGCACCATCCCCGTACCCCTTCGGGTTGCGAAATGCCGCTGCCTCCTACGCTTACACCTACGCTTCCGCTCACGTGGATCCCTCAGGATGCCGCCAGTGCTTCGCCCTCGACTTTGACACCACAGCTCCGACCTACTCCCACGCCGACTCCTCGGAGGAGGGCGAGGCGTGGGCCGGAGCGGATTTCTTTGGAATCCATGACCCTGAAGCCATGCGCCGCTTCTTGGCTGCAAGCGACTACTGCTTCGGCTACTCCGACTCCAACGATGAGGGCACCTATGACCCCACTCGCGAGTGTTTCCACGTCGAGCTCGGGATGCCAAGGGCGGGCGAGGAAGATGAGGGTATAGGCAACCGATCCCCGCTTCGCCAGGAAGCGGACACCGCCACACCTCCACGCGTTGTCCCACCGGCAGCGCGGAGCAGGAACCTTGCCCCCCTACAACCTCAACGCCTAGACCTGGAATAGCTCTATGAGCTCTAGGCCAAGGTCGAACAAGACCGACTCCTCCTACAGCAGCTTTGAGACACTCTCGAGCAGGAGCAGCGAGGTCGTGGCGATGGCGGAGGAGCCCGATGGAGGGCCCACGACGTCCACCACCGCATCCACGACGACAAAGGGAGTGAGCAACCCCCAATCTTCAATTGTGCTAGCCAGAACATCGTGGCTGCGGTGATGCTAGTCCGCGCGATGCCCAAGCCCTCTACCACGGAGGGGCGACGCGTCCGTGGCGAGCTCTGGGATCTCCTCGAGACCGCCGCGGTGCAGCAAGCCAAGAGTTCCGCCTCTCGACGGCGTGGGGGCGCCTCGAACCTCCCCACAGCACCACCTTGGCAGAATAGGGAAGCCTCGGTACGTCCTGAACCCGCTCGAGCACCGATAGCCCACAGGGTCCCCTTGCTGCTCGACCACCTCAACAACCAATGCGAGGTGCAGGGCGACCATGATAGTGAGGAGGACCGTAGTCCTTCTCCTGAACCGCCTGGCCCTCGAGTCTTCAGCAGGGCCATCCACGCTGCTCATTTCCCAGCCCGGTTTTGGCAACCAACCAACCTCATGAAGTATAGCGGCGAGACCAATCCCGAACTTTGGCTGGCCGATTACCGACTAGCTTGTCAGCTAGGCGGTGCAGACGATGACCTGCTCATCATCTGCAACCTCCCCTTGCTCTTGTCAGACTCGGCGCGAGCCTGGCTCGAACACCTTCCTCCCTCATAGATCCACGACTGGCGCGACTTGGTTAGGGTCTTCGTCGGGAATTTCTAGGGCACATACGTGCGCCCTAGAAACTCCTGGGACCTTAAGAGCTGTCGCTAGAAATCGGACGAGTCTCTCCGAGACTTCATCCGGCGCTTCTCCAAATAGTGCACCGAGCTGCCCAGCGTTGGCGACTCGGAAATCGTCCAGGCTTTCCTCTCCGGCACCACCTGCCGAGACTTGGTCCGAGAGTTAGGCCAGAACATGCCGTGCTCGGCTGCCGTGCTCCTCGACATCGCCACCAACTTCGCCTCAGGCGAAGAGGCAATTGGGGCCATCTTCCCCGACAACGATGCCAAGGGGAAGCGGAGGGACGAGGCTACCGAGGCCTCGGCTCCCCACCTCCTCAAGAAAAAGAAAAAGAAAAAGGGTCGCTAGGGGAAGCAGGAGATCCTCGAGGCCGATCTAGTCACGGCCGCGGAGCGCAAGAATCCCCGAGGCCCTAGGGGCCCTAGGCTCTTTAACAACATGCTGAAGAAGCCCTGCCCTTACCACCAAGGCCCGGTGAGGCATGTCCTCGAGGATTGCACCATGCTCCAATGTTACTACGCCAAGCTCGGGCTCCCCGACGACGATGCCAAGAAGAGGGGCGCCGGCGACCAGGACGATGACAAGGACGATGGGTTCCCCGAGGTGCACAACGCCTTCATGATCTTTGGCGGACCCTCGGCATGCCTAACAGTGCACCAGCGAAAGAGGGAACACCGAGAGGTCTTCTTGGTCAAGGTGGCCACTCCCCGATACCTCAACTGGTCTCGGGAGGCGATCACCTTTGATCGAGATGACCACCCCGACCATGTCCCGAATCCTGGGCAGTACCCACTCGTTGTCGACCCGATCATCGGCAACACCCGACTCACCAAGGTGTTGATGGACAGAGGCAGCGGCCTCAACATCCTCTACGCCAACACCCTAGAGCTCTTGGAGATCGACCGGTCGTGGCTCCAGGGTGACGCCGCGCCTTTCCACGGCATTGTATCGGGGAAATGCACGCGACCCCTCGGACGCATCGACCTTCCTGTTTGCTTCGACACCCCCTCTAACTACCGTAAGGAGGTCCTTACCTTTGAGGTGGTCAGATTTAGGGGAACCTACCACGCCATCCTAGGGCGACCGTGTTACGCCAAATTCATGGCAGTCCCCAACTACACCTACCTCAAGCTCAAGATGATGGGTCCCAACGACGTCATCACGATTGAGTCCATGTACGAGCATGCATACAACTGTGACGTCGAGTGCATCGAGTACGCCGAGGCTCTCATGGAGGCCGAGACCCTCATCGCCAACCTCGACCGGCTCGGTGGTGATGCGCCTGACTCCAAGCGTCACGCCGGGACATTCGAGCCCACGGAGGCCATCAAGCTCATCCCAATTGACCCCGCCTACCCGACGACCGGGCGCCACCCTTGACATCAAATAGGAAGCCGTGCTCGTCGACTTTCTCCTTGCGAATGCCGATACGTTCGCATGGAGTCCCTTGGACATGCCGGGCATACCGAGGGAGGTCGCCGAGCATGCCTTGGATATCCGGGCCGGCTCCAAACCGGTGAAGCTAAAGGATCGAAACAGACGACCAGAGGGGGGGGGGGTGAATGGTCGTGGAAGCCAAAAATAATTTCTAACCCTTCCCCTAAACACAAAACCTGATTAAATCACGTTTTTCAAATCTGGCCAAAACTCTATGTACCTAGTAAACCTGATGTGGACGAAAATCCGTAACTCGGATCGACCTAAAAATTTGTCAGATTAAACTAGATGAAATTACGAAACTAACCCAACTGGAATCACGTCAATCGGACTTACGGATCTTGAGATAAAAATAAAACAAGCAGACTATGTTAGATGCTGACAAGAATTGTAAAGAACCAATCGAGATGCACAAGATCAATCATTATAGATGAAAGATTAAATTGAGTAATTGAACTTACAAAAGTGCATCTAGCCTCCGCCCGAACATCCTCCCTCTCTTAATCGGAGAGATCAACAAAAACCTCTCACTAGAATTCAAACCCTAGGCTAGACCGGAGAGAGGAAAACTGAACCGTGGAACCCTGGGGCACGAGTACTGTTCACGGGTACTGTTCACGCGTGAATAGTACTCGCCGAGAGTCCAAAACGTCCCACCTTCTCAACCCTAGGTGCCACATATTTATATCTCCAAAGGGTGGCACGACATATTTTCACATAACCCCCTACGCTAAATAAATCCAACGTAGGGGCGTAAATTCCAATTACGTCCTCCATGGCAAATTCCGTGATGTCCACGATCCCTCCATCTCCGCGATGTCGCCGCACGACCATCCGAAATCGTATCGCGATCGCCAGAATTTTCCATCTTCAGCCAACGCCTGCCGCACGGGCGTCCCGGTACGATGCATGGCTTTGTGGCTCAACCAGCGAACCCCGGATTTTGTGGCATAATCCGGAAACCTCCCTCGACGTCCTCCCGCCATGTAGCCAGGTACAGTAGACGTACACCGCACGATCACCTGTCCCTCGAACGCAAGCCTCGATCCGCCCTTCTCCGCCCCCGCGGTTTTTCGATGCGGCATCCTATCTTCGTTCTTCACTCATCGCCGCATGTACCTTGTCTCCACCTGTCACCTGCAACCACAACCTGCCAAGAGACACGTCACATGCACACTGTGTTGTCAATCGCTCATCACCAAGGTGCTAGCCCACTGGCATCTCAATCTCCCCCTTGATGAGTGCATTGACAACACCACACCGCACAAATTTATTCGTACTAAAAAAGAAAAATAAAAAGAAAGAAAAAGAAACGATCTTAATCCCCAAAGACATGGGCTACCGAAAAAGCTAGGCTCGACACAATCAAGACAGAAATTCACTCTCCCCAAAGTGAATCAAAAGCCATATCAATCTCCCAAAAGCAATCTCAGCAGCAAAACTCACAAATTTCAGCAAAACTCCCCCTCAACCCCTCAAAACAAGCATGCCAAGTCTCAGCAAAAATGAATTCAAACTCCCCCTGCAAGAATGAACGAACTCCCCCTGCAAGAATGAATTTGTGCGCTACTCACTCTCCCCCTTGTTGACAAAGCACTCCATCAAGATAAAATGCAAGGAACCAATTTAGAGAAAAGCATGTGAGAAAGCACAAGTTGAAGCTTCTGAGACATATGCCAAATACTTATAAAAGCTAACCAACAACACTAGCTATCCAGAGAAGGAACAATACAATGCCATGACCAATAAAAATTTAGAACTGAAATCTGTTTGAAAACTAATGTGCCAGGCAAAAACATGCACATTCCAAACTCAGTGCAAAGCTGAAGACAAAACATATAGCGAGCTCACACGACAGATACACAACTTCAGTCAAAGTTCACTGCAACGCCCACAAATGCATTCACTTGTCATATTTAATTCTGACTTTTGTGAGCATGATAAGCAGGGATATGGGAAGCAAGAGTTGTGCCCAGCCAGTTTGTTTAATTTTGTTTATGAGCGAGAACCAGCAGGGACATGGGAAAAACAGAGTTGCGCCCATATTTAAATTTTCAGTAAGGCAAGCAGATCATGAGCTAAATAGCGGAGATATGGGAATTCAGAGTTTTTGCTCACAACCATACTATGCACTCCCGAGTTAAAACTTGTATTGTGAGTTACATTTGCAGTGAAAACCCATTAAAAGAAGCTGACTACCGAACCATGAGCAAGATATATGTCAAGTATTCAACAAGTCACTAGATCCAGAAAAGCAAGCATAGCCCAACATAATTTTTAAGTATATATCTATGCTGTTTTCAAAATAAAAATTGGTCAAGCAAAGCATTCAAACCTCTCCAAAAGCATCGATCGCAAACTAGCCAAAACAAGTATAAGGCATATGTAACTGAAGCAACTTACAATGATACTAGAATGGGTAACACACCCCGAACTCACCACGCAAACGTGCAAACGTGGTTTGATCGAGTGGTTTAATCAGAATATCAGCAAGTTGCTGACTAGTATCAATGTATTTAAGCTTAATATCACCCTTCTCAGCATGATCCCTCAGAAAATGATGATGAACCTCAATGTGTTTCGTCTTAGAGTGAAGCACAGAATTCTTTGCAACACTTATAGCGCTAGTGCTGTCACACAAGAGAGGAACATGAGAAAACGACAAACCAAAATCGCGAAGGGTAGCTATCATCCATAAAAGCTGAGAACAACAACTAGCAGCAACAACATACTCAGCCTCTATAGTAGATTGAGCAACATTAGATTGTTTTCTAGAGGACCAAGAAACAAGCGAAGAACCCAAAAATTGGCAAGTACCCGATGTAGACTTTCTATCCAAACGACACCCAGCAAAATCAGCATCCGAATAACCACACAAACTGAGAGTTGAAGCAGCAGAGTACCAAAGGCCAAATGCAGGAGTAAATCGAAGATACCTCATTATGTGCTTCACCGCCTGACGGTGAGAAGTCCTGGGGGACGCCTGAAAACGAGCACACATACACATAGCAAAAGTGTATATCTGGCCTCGTAGCAGTCAAGTACAGCAGTGACCCAATCATGCTTCGATATTCCTTCTGATCCACGGGCTCTCCGTCCTCATCAGCATCCAAAGCAGCGCTAGTCGGCATGGGCGTAGAAATTGGCTTCGCATCATCCATCGCAAACTTCTTTAGGACATCCTTCGTGTACTTTCCCTGATGCACAAATGTACCTTCCGAAGTTTGTTTTATTTGTAAGCCAAGAAAGAAATTCAGCTCGCCCATCATAGACATCTCAAATTCTTTACTCATCACATCTACAAACTTTTTCACAAGAGCATGAGAGGAACCACCGAAAATGATATCATCCACATAAATCTGAACTATTAAAGTGTCATTTCCTTGCCTGAGGAGAAAAAGAGTTTTATCAACTGAACCCATTTTGAACCCGTTTTTAAGCAGAAAAGTTTTCAATCTAGCATACCAAGCATGAGGTGCTTGCTTCAAACCATATAAAGCCTTTTGCAACTTAAAAACACGATCAGGAAAATTGGGATGTTCAAAACCAGGCGGTTGTTTAACATAAACTTCTTCTTCTATAAAACCATTCAGAAAAGCACTTTTCACATCCATTTGATAAAGCTTATATCCACGTGAAGCAGCAAATGCAAGCAAAATACGAATGGCTTCTAAACGAGCAACAGGAGCAAAAGTTTCACCATAATCAATACCCTCTTTTTGAGAAAAGCCCTGAGCAACCAGCCTAGCTTTATTTCTAACAACATGACCATCTTCCCCTTGTTTGTTCTTAAAGACCCATTTAGTTCCAATTGGTTTACAAGAAGGAGGAGGATCAACCAAAACCCAAACCTGATTCTGTGCAAAATTTTCTAACTCATGCATGGCATTGACCCAGTTAGAATCAGATAAAGCATGTCCAACATCTCGGGGTTCAAAAGAGGCAACAAAGGCAGTATGCGCAAAGACACAATAATTTTTATTTTTCATACCTCTGTTCCTTGTCGTGCGTTCATCCAAATTACCAATTATGATCTTGGCAGGATGATGATTCTGAATGTGTCGTGGTGCTGTACGTTCTGAAATCACCTCCCCCTCAACTGCAGCCGGTACATGATCAATAGTCGATGAAGCTGCAGGCTTTGCTGTAGATGTACGTGTCGGCGATGGTCCATCCTCCAAAGTGGTGGAGGGCGCCTGCTCAGGCTGGGCGCCAGGCTCCCCCTGCATCGCAGGCTAGGCATCATCGTCATCGTCGTCATCACATCCATCTTCCTCTTTCTCATCCTCAAAAATATCCTGCCCGATCTCGTCATCACCTGCACACTCAAAAGCAGAAGAAAAACAAGGCATTGTCTCATCGAAGGTGACCTCACATGTCTCATCGATGCGGTTAGTATCAAGATTAAGCACACGGTACGCTCGCCCTTGCAAGGCATACCCCAAAAATAACCCATCGGAAGAACGCGATTCAAATTTATCCAAATTTCCCTTTTTCAATATAAAACACTTGCAGCCAAAAACTCGAAAGTGGAAAACTTTGGGAGGTCGACCAAATCTCAACTCATAAGATGTTTCTCCCAGAAAAGCTCTCAGAAAAATGCGATTAGCAACATAGCAAGCGGTGTTGATAGCCTCAGCCCAAAAACGTCTAGGAGTTTTATATTCATCAAGCATTGTCCTAGCCATCTCAACAAGCGTACGATTTTTACGCTCAACAACACCGTTCTGGGGAGGAACGTAAGGTGAGGAAAACTGATGATCTAAACCTTGTTCTAAACAAAAAGCCTTCATGCGAGAATTCTTAAATTCCGTACCGTTGTCACTGCGAATTGCTCTAACGGCATTATTTGACAACTCATTTTTCAGCTTCAGAACAAGATCATGAACATATGAGAAAGCCTCATCCTTAGATTCCAAAAAGAACACCCATGAATATCAAGAAAAATCGTCCACAACAACGAGCACATACCACTTCCCACCAGCAGACCGAACACGGGCTGGACCAATAGTGTCCATATGTAACAGTTCACCCGGTCGTCTCGTCATCACCTGAGTCACAGGTGCATGAGAAGCAGCAACCATTTTTCCATGTTTGCAGGGAGCACAAATCAAATCCTTTTCAAACTTGAGTTTCGGTAAACCATCAATTAAATCCAATGAACTCAAACGACAAAGCAAATCAAAGCTCAAGTGGCCCAACCGACGATGCCACTTCCAAATCAGGGGGGAACCATGAGCAACTAAACAGCGAGTTTCACCAAAAGATTTAGAAAAATCAGCTTTAAAAATCCGTCTAAAAGGAGAAATCTTGTAAACAAGGTTACCAGCAGAATCAAGAACACGCGAATTTCCTTTCTTAAAACGAACCTCAAAATCATCCTCAAGAAGTTGCGAAACAGACAGCAAATTATAATGCAAATTCTTTACCAATGCGACGTCCTTTAACATGTATTTATCTGTTACCTTGATGCAGCCATGCGCCATTACCTTACCTTGACTTTTATCCCCAAAAGTGATGTTTTCCTTTACGCTCGTGGGGGTGAGGCTAGAGAACCATTTATCATCTCCGGTCATGTGGCGCGAACAGCCGGAGTCCATTATCCATATGTCCTCCTCGCCTCCAACCTGCAATCAACAACGAGAGCGAGGGTGAGCTAATGACTCAACACTGGGGTTAGGATAATGTAATGAAAACCAGTGCTGAGCCACTTGCTCAAAAGAAGCGTTAGCAAAATCAAAGTTCTCAAAAAAACGATGAGAACCACGAGGGGGGAAAACGTGGTCTGTCATCCCGATGTTGTGCAAGAGCATGAGTACGTGAGCGAAAACCAGAAGAGCGAACAAATGGCTCACGTCTCAAAACAGGACGATCATGAGTACCACGTACAGGGTACTGCTCACATCTAAAAACACGACGATCATGAGTACCACGTGTGGGGTACTGCTCACGTCGTTCAGCATGCATCCTCCGATAACAGAACTCATAAAGATGACCATCATGACTGCAAAAATCATAATGATAAAGCTTGCGTGCAGGAGCGAAAGAAGCCTCAGCATTAGAACTAGAAGCAACAAAAATAGGCTTAGCAAAATGATCACAAGAAGAACCATTTGGCTTAGTATTTTGTACACCCTTGAAGTGTTTTGGCTTAGGCACCCAAACCTGCTTTTTAGGAGCAGATCTAGATGTCTCAACCAGCAACCCATCAGAGGTGACACCTGAACCCTTCCTAGGAGGTGGTCCAGTATATTTAGCCAAAGGTGGATTCTTCTCATCAACAGGCGGTCCACTTTTTTCACCAAAAACATGTTTTCAAGTCATAACTGGGACCAAAACGCTCACCCCGTTTAATTTGAGCAATAGCCATACCAATTTGAGGCTCACGAATAGAACACCAACCAAGAATAGTTCTCAAATGCTTATTTTCTTCTTCCAAATCAGCAAGTTTGGCCCTTAAATCATTATTTTCAACAACAAAATTAGGACAAGTTAGGCATGAAGGAAGAACCAGACAAGTGTGTTTTTCCAACTCAACAATATGTGATTTAGCAACATTTAATTCAGATCGTAAAGTTGGACAAATTAAACAAACCGGCAAATCAGGACAAGTGTGTTCTTCAAAATTTTTTACCCGACATAAAGCATTATCCAAGTCAACTTTCAGAAGCGGGCAAGAAACACAAGTACCAAGCAAATTCGACCGAGAACGAAGTTCATTTAGTTCAGCATAAAGTTTATCTCGATCATCAACAATGGAAGAATACTTGGTTTGCAATTTAGAAAGCGAAATCATATGAATTGAGCATTCTTCACATTCATCAGGTTCAGCAGGATTAGATGCAGCATTTTTGAGAGTAGCTAGTTCAGCACAAGTTTTATCATAATCAGTTTTAAGTTTAGCCAACACTTTATTTTGCTTATGAACAATTTTAGTTAAATTAGCTATTCTTTGTTCTGCAGAAGTATCTACCTCATCATCAGAAGTTTCATCGTTGCTGTCGGTTGATGCATCACCCTCCAAGGCCATAGTACATATCCCACCATTGATGCCGGCGTCAGTGATGAAGCAAAGTCCGTCTATCTTCTTCTTGGGTGTCTCATCCTCGGAATCTGAATCGCTGGAGTCTGACGAGCCACCTGAAACATACTGTCCAAGAGAAGATAACAAAACATTTGCAGCCTTAGCGACTTGCTTGTCAGAGTATTTTTGTCCGCCTTTCTTCCATTGCTTATCCTTCTTCTTCTTCCTCTCCCTGAACTTCTCCTAGCGCCTAGAGGAGTTATTGCCCTGCTCAAAAGATCTCTGCTTGTTTGGGCAATCAGCAGCAAAGTGTCCTCGCTCACCACAGTTGAAGCAGCCATCTGAACGTCTTCTATTACACCTGTTGTCATACACACGCTTAAACTTGTTGGAGAGCAGTACAAGCTGATCATCATCTAGCACCTCCAACTCCTCATCTGCAACATGACACAAAGAAGACAAAGCAAAACTGGAAACATTTGGATTAGCATTAGTGTTAGTCTTATTTCTAGAAACCAAAGCCATTGGAACATCAGAAGAAGAAGCAGCTGTGGGATTTTTCAATTTACGCTTAGAAACAATTTCGATCTCTTTTGATTTGAGCTTACTGTAAAGCTCATCAGTGGTGAGAGTCTCATAACCTACAGATTCAACGATCGCCTCAACTTTCATATCCCATTCATCATTAAGTGAATGTAATAATCTGAGAGCCCTAGCATGATCATCATAAGGCATATTGCTATTCATGGCCTTCATCTTATTAACAATCACTTGAAAACGTGCAAACATGTCATCAATAGACTCACTAGGCAATTGGCAAAAAGCATCAAACTCTTTTCGGTGAATCTCAAATTTTCGGTTTTTCACAGTGTTTGAGCCTTCATGATATTTTCTAAGTTTCTCCCAGATCTGATAAGCGAGATCTTCACTAGAAACCCGATCATATTCAGTTTTACAAATAGAAGCCTATAAAATAGCAACAGCGCGATGATTTGTTTCAAGAAGCTCGATCTCAGCGGCGTCAGTTGGTTCCTCGGCTGGAATCACATATGTGGCATTTTGTGTGATTTCCATAGCTTCAGCGACTTGCCTTTGAGATAGTTGGTCATACGTGCCTTCCAGTAATCATAATCAGTCCCATCAAAAAACGGAGCGCGAACATCAAACTTTTCATTGGTCGCCATAGCTTTCAGCACCGATTAAGGTATAGAAAACCTAAACCAACTCTGGTACCAATTGAAGGTCGCCGAGCATGCCTTGGACATCCGGGCCGGCTCCAGACCGGTGAAGCTAAAGGATCGAAACAGACGACCAGAGGGGGGGGTGAATGGTCGTGGAAGCCAAAAATAATTTCTAACCCTTCCCCTAAACACAAAACCTGATTAAATCACGTTTTTCAAATCTGGCCAAAACTCTATGTACCTAGTAAACCTGATGTGGACGAAAATCCGTAACTCGGATCGACCTAAAAATTTGTCAGATTAAACTAGATGAAATTACGAAACTAACCCAACTGGAATCACGTCAATCGGACTTACGGATCTTGAGATAAAAATAAAACAAGCAGACTATGTTAGATGCTGACGAGAATTGTAAAGAACCAATCGAGATGCACAAGATCAATCATTATAGATGAAAGATTAAATTGAGTAATTGAACTTACAAAAGTGCATCTAGCCTCCGCCCGAACATCCTCCCTCTCTTAATCGGAGAGATCAACAAAAACCTCTCACTAGAATTCAAACCCTAGGCTAGACCAGAGAGAGGAAAACTGAACCGTGGAACCCTGGGGCACGAGTACTGTTCACGGGTACTGTTCACGCGTGAATAGTACTCGCCGAGAGTCCAAAACGTCCCACCTTCTCAACGCTAGGTGCCACATATTTATATCTCCAAAGGGTGGCACGACCTATTTTCACATAACCCCCTACGCTAAATAAATCCAACGTAGGGGCGTAAATTCCAATTACGTCCTCCATGCCAGATTCATCAAAGAAGTATTCCATCCAGAGTGGTTGGCTAACCCTGTGTTAGTCAAGAAGAAAAATGGGAAGTGGAGGATGTGTGTAGACTACACCGGTTTGAATAAAGCCTGTCCGAAAGTCCCCTTCCCATTACCTCGAATCGATCAAATCGTTGACTCCACTGCGGGATGCGAGACCTTGTCCTTCCTTGATGCGTATTCCGGTTACCATCAAATCAAGATGAAAGAGTCCGACCAGCTCGCGACTTCTTTCATCACTCCATTCGGGATGTACTGCTATGTGACTATGCCTTTCGGCCTCAGAAACGCAGGGTCCACATACCAGCGGTGCATGACCCAGGTCTTTGGCGAGCACATCGGATGAACCTTCGAGGCCTATGTGGACGACATTGTGGTCAAGTCCAAAAGGGTCGGGGATCTTGTCGACGACCTGGAGATAGCCTTCAAATGCCTTAGAGAGAAGGGCATCAAGCTCAACCCCAAGAAGTGTGTGTTCGGGGTCCCCCGAGGCATGCTCTTGGGATTCATAGTCTCGGAACGCGGCATCAAGGCCAACCTAGAGAAGGTCTAGGTCGTGACTAGCATGGGACCAATCTGAGACCTCAAGGGAGTGCAGAGGGTCATGGGATGCCTTGCGGCCCTGAGCCGCTTCATCTCATGCCTTGGCGAAAAAGGCTTGCCTCTATACCGCCTCTTGAGGAAATATGAACGCTTTTCTTGGACCCCCGAGGCCGAAGAAGCCCTCGCCAAGCTCAAAGCGCTGCTCACCAATACTCCCGTCCTGGTACCGCCGGCCAGGGACAAGGCCCTCTTACTCTACGTCACTGCAATGACCTAAGTGGTCAGCACGGTCGTGGTAGTGGAGAGGCAGGAAGAAGGGCACGCTCTACCTATCCAACGACCTATTTACTTCATCAGCGAAGTGCTCTCCAAGACCAAGACACGCTACCCCCACATCCAAAAGCTAATCTACACTGTAGTTTTGGCTCGACGAAAGCTGCGCCACTACTTCGAGTCCCACCCAGTGACTATGGTATCATCTTCCCCCCTGGGAGAGATAATCCATAACCGGGAGGCCTCGGGTAGGATAGCCAAGTGGGCCGTCGAACTCATGGGGGAAGCCCTAACCTTTGTGCCTCAAAAAGCAATAAAATCTCAGGTCTTGGCCGATTTTGTGGCTGAGTGGACCGACACCCAACTGCCACCTACTCAAATTCAGACGGAGTGCTGGACCATGTACTTCGACGGGTCCCTAATGAAGACCGGGGCAGGTGCAGGTCTGCTCTTCATCTCGCCCCTTGGAGTACACATGCGCTACATAGTTCGGCTCCACTTTGCCGCCTCCAACAATGTAGCCGAGTACGAAGCCCTCGTCAATGGCTTGCAGATCGCCATCGAACTTGGAGTGCGGCATCTCGACATTTGGGGTGACTCGCAGCTCGTCGTCGATCAAGTCATGAAGGAGTCAAACTGCCTTGACCCCAAAATGGAGGCATACTGCAAGTTGGTATGTCGCCTAGAAGACAAGTTCGACGGTCTCGAACTCAACCACATCGCGCGGAAAATACAATGAGGACACAGATGAACTGGCAAAGATGGCATCGGCATGGGCTCCGGTCCCCCCGAACGTCTTTGCCAGAGACCTCCACCAGCCTTCCATCAACTACGCCTCGAGAGCAGAAGAGGGCCCACCGGCCGAACCCACCGCAGGGCTCGGCGCCCCCTCCGCCACCGAGACTCCTTCGACTGAGCCCGAGGTCATGGAAGCCGACACGGAGCCTCCCTAGACCGACCAGGACACAGACTGGCGAGTCCCGTTCCTTGATTAGCTTGTCCAGGGAGAGCTTCCTAGTGACAGGACCAAAGCCCAACGGCTTGCACGACAAGCCAAAACTTACATCCTTTGCAATGGCGAATTGTACAGGCGAAGTCCCTCTGGTGTCCTCCAACGATGCATCACCACCGAGGCAGGCCAAGCCCTACTTTGGGACTTGCACGCAGGGGCCTATGGGCACCATGCGGCGCCTCGGACGCTCGTCAGAAATGCCTTCCGCCAAGGGTTCTACTGGCCGACTACGGTTGCCGATGCCACCAAGTTAGTATGCTCCTACGAGGGATGCCAGTACTATGCGTGGCAGACGCACCTCCCGGCCCAAGCCCTCTAAACCATCCCCATCACATGGCCGTTTGCCGTATGGGAGCTCGACATGGTCAGGCCTCTGCAAAAGGCCCTCGAGGGCTACACCCATCTACTGGTAGCAATCGATAAGTTCTCCAAATGGATCGAGGCTCGTCCGATCAATCAAATCTAATCCATGCAAGCAGTGCTATTCTTCACCGACACCATCCACAGGTTCGGGGTCCTGAACACCATCATCACCGACAATGGGACATAGTTCACCGGCCATAAATTCCTGACATTCTGCGATGACCACCACATCTGTGTGGCCTAGTCAGCCGTAGGACACCCAAGGACAAACGGCCAAGTAGAACATGCCAACGACATGATCCTACAAGGCCTCAAGTCAAGAATTTACAACCGGTTGAAGAAGTTTGGCAAGAAATGGCTCGCCGAACTCCTGTCGGTCATCTGGAGCCTGAGGAACACTCCAAGCTGAGCCACGAGGTTCACACCTTTCTTCCTGGTCTATGGAGCCAAGGCTATCCTCCCCACTAACTTGGAATATGGTCCCCAAGGCTACAGGCCTACAACGAGCAAAGCAGCCGCACCACCCGCGAGGACACCCTCGACCAACTAGAGGAAGCCCGAGATGTTGCGCTGCTGCATTCGGCCAAGTACCAGCAAGCCCTACGGCGCTATCAAGCCCGGTGCATTCGAAGCCGAGACTTGAAGGTAGGCGACCTGGTGTTGAGGCTGAGACAGAGCAACAAGGGCCGCCACAAGCTAACCCCACCGTGGGAAGGACCATACATCGTCGCCCAAGTGCTGAAGCCCAGGACCTACAAGCTAGCCAACGAGAAGGGCAAAATCCTCACCAACGCTTGGAACATAGAACAGCTACGTCACTTTTACCCTTAAATTTCCAAGCATTGTATACATTGTTTCTCGAAATACAATTAAGAAGCGTTCTTTGGTTGTTCTAATTTTTCGAGAAACCCCCCAAACCCATCGCGGGTCTCGGCAATACGATAGCACTGTAAGGGAGACTCGGCTCTGCCTCTGTAGAACCGAGCCTCCCTCGGGGGCTAAATGGGGGACTCCCCCTAAGTCCCACGCACCATTTTTTAGTCATTTTCGAAAAAAATCCTACGCCAAACTCTCTAGCACGCTCTAACGAATCGGTTGTAAAAAACCTAAGGATCGAAAAGTCTGTTCCAGGGACAGAAGGCCGGTAGAGTTGCGAGACGGCCTACGCCCCTAGGCTATGGCACTCCCTCACCACCTTTCGCCCAAGGGGCGGCTTAGGTTCCAAGGAGGTTTTTTGCAAAAGAAATCTGATCAGGGACAACAGAGGGCAGAGGCTTGGAAATACAAGAAAAACGATTAAGAAACACGAGTACTTTAAAAAAGGCCTCGGCGGCCAAAAGTGTTACGATACAAAGTTAATCCCTATTCTATTTACATGGCCTCTTGGGCCCAGGTCAAGGCTCAGGGCCTCCAGCATCGGTAGACGGCAGGGGAGGGACCACCTCCTCTTCAAACAGCTTTACCAGCGCTGTGCCAGGGCCTTCCGCCGCCTCCATCAGCTTCGCGACCGCCTCGTCGGCCTCCTTGTCATCGTCGGGCATGACATAGCCATCGCTGATGGCTTGGAGGTCAACGCCGATGTAGTGCGAGGCGATGACGGCCAGCGCACACTTGATGCCCGTGTGCAGCGCTCCTCGGAGCCACTCGCGCACTTGGCCGCTCAACGCAATCAGGCGGCTCCTGAGGGAGCTGCCCGACTGAACCCCCTCGACCTCCAAGGCCTCATAGGTGGTACGGGCGGCACTTTTTAGCGTGTCGTGCTCCCCGATCTCGGTCTCAAGCACCGCCTGCACGGCAACAGAGGCCTCGGCTGCCCGAATGACCTCCTTCTCCCACTCTGCGCCAAAAGAAACAGAATGGGGTTGAGCACAAAGGAAAACAAGCCAAATAAGGACAGAAGCCTACGGGACTCACCCTTGGCCTTCTCCTTCCACCATCGAGCCTCGACCCAAGAGGCCTCGGCTTTCTCCTTCCAGCGCTGGGCCTTGACCCGAGAAGCCTCGGCCTTCTCCTTCAGGCGCTGGGCCTCGACCTGAGAAGCCTCGGCCGCCCTAGAAGCTTCTCTCCCTAGCTCTACATCACACCAGGGAGTTAGGGGGCGAACACAAGAAAAGCGAATAAAACAAGGGGAATAGGACTCACCCTCAGCATTTCCCCTCCAGACCACAGCCTCGGTCCAGGAAGCCTCAACCACCTTAAGGGCCTCATCCAAGGCACCTTTCCTCAGCTGGTGCGCACTCTGCTCTGCCCCTAGCTGCCCAGCAAGGACCTTGCCCGAGGCCATCGCTTCTTTGGCCCGAGACCTGAAGGCATCCCGATCACTGGCGACGCGGGTCAGCTCCTCCTCCAACTCCTTGACCCGCACCGCCAAAGGGGCGACCTGCTCCTAGGCCGTGGCCGCCTCGACCTTTGCATCGGCACAGCGAAGGTGGAGGTCCTCCACCTCCGTGCTCCGCGCCGATAGGAGCTCGTTGGCGCCGGCAAGCAGGCCCTTCTGCCGCTGAAGCTGGTCCCAGACGTCCCTCTCCCACCGGAGAAAGACCAACATCCCAAGGGACTAGGTCTCGAGCTCCTAGGTAAGCAGAACAGGATTCATTCACTACAAGAAAACTCAAAAAAAGACGACACCACATGAGAAAAGAAAGCGCGAACCTGGGCGACTCTAGGCAGATCGTCGGCCACCACGGACAGCGTTGTCCGTAGTGACCGCTCCGCCAGCTGGCGGTATTGCTCGAAGGTGTCCCAGCGCTCGCCTTTGGCCGTGTCCTCGAGGGTGAAATGAGGCTCCCCCTTAGGGTCATCCCGGTTCTACCACAGAACATGCGGGTGATGCCACCCGCGGGGCTCGGGTCATACCCGCACAAGGGCCGAGCTTCCCTCGCCTGGGTCAGAGCCGGCTGTTCCACGGCACCGGCCACCTCAGTGTTGACCACCCCCTGTGCCCGGGAAGTATCATCGGAGGAGATCGGATAGACCTCCGCCTCCCGGGTGCTCTCCCGCAACGGCGGTAGGCCTTGGACCAGGGGCGCCACCGAGGCCTCCGGCGTCTTCATCTCCACTTCTAGGCCCGACGGCTTCGCCGCAATCATGTCGGCCTCGGTGGCCCTAGGGGCTCCGGCCTCCGCTATCGTGGCCTCAGTGGTCCCGGGGGCTCCGGCCTCCGCCATCGTGGCCTCGGTGGTCCCGGGGGCTCCGACCCCCGCCGTTGCGGCCTCGGCGGTCCTGGGCGCCCCGGCCTCCGTCGCCTTGGCCTCGGAGGCCCAGGGGGCCTCGACTTCGGTGGCCTCGGCAACGGAGGGCGCCTCGGCCCCATCTGACTCACGAGCCTCGGCCTCGCGGGGTGGAGGTGCTCCCTCCCCCGTCTATGACGGGGTCACCTCGGTAGCCCCTCCTTGGGCAGCCGGCTCCTTTAGGTCGGTCCTCGCCAACGCCGCGCCGCGTTGTATGGCAGCTTGCGCCTCCGCCACCCAGTGGGCGGTGGAGCCGGTGGTCACCTTGAGCGCCTTAAGGGGCGCCAAGGTAGGCACCTCCGCAGGTCACTTCCGGCTAAGGACAAAACACTTATAGGGTCAGCACGAGATCAAAGAAAGAACGGAAAACGCTACGGCTCTGCCAGAAATACGCTTACCTCGAGCGGGGCTGCAACCACTTTGGCACGGCGACCCTCGTCTGCAAAGGTGGTGGCGGTGGTAGAGGCATGGCCTCTGTATCCACCGGCGCCGGCCAGTCCTCGACGGACCCCGACACCCCCTCGGTCCTCTATGGGGGCAGTTGCGTTGCCCCCGCCACCATCTGCTCCACCGCTGCCGTCCAGCCCACCGGACTGACGGCACGCTTTCCCAGCGCCCGTGCCTCGGGCGTGTCGGCCTCGACCCATGGGCGGGCGATTGCCGGCCTCGAGGCAGCTCCTCCTCCTCCCCCTGGGAGTGCCGGACTGCTTGCCGATGCCCCGGGCACCATCTCCCCGACATCAGGGAGATGGTCCAGGGGACCCTGCCCCACTTCGCCCTTGTCATCTCCATCCGAAGCGCCCATCGATAGTGATGGCGATGGGGACTCCTCTAATGGGAGACCGTCCTTCCTTTGCTGCCGTCAGCGCTTCCCTAGTTCCTCACGCGCGAGGATCTTCCTCGTGCGCTTCGCCACCTTAGCGTCCTTCTGCTTCTTCTGTGCCTCGGCGTGCGCCCGATTGACCACCCGCAGCCTTGCGTCCTTAGGAACGGGCGGCGGGGAGTCTCGCACATCCCTCATCCCCTGCAGGGGCGGCGAACACGGATAAGGGAACAATAAACAATGAGAAACGGAGAGGGCTCAGGGGCTACAGCAGTGCGTGACTTACCAGCGAGAGGAACCCCCATGACAGACGCATCACGAGGGGGGTCAGACCACCGCTCCTCAGCTTTGCCTCCATCGTCTCCCTCACCCGACAAAGAATTTCCTCATCGGAGAGGGCGGAGGCAGACATCTGGATGCCCGCGATCGGCTCATCTGGCCTCATCTCTAACAGGAGCCGCCATCGAGCCATCAGTGGCAGCACCCTCCGGCGGTGGAAGGCGGCCACGACCACAGCCGTAGTAAGGCCGCGGTCCCACAGCCTCTCCAGCCCCTCCAGGAGCGGCTACAGCTTGGGCTGATCCTCCCTCGAGATGCCATACTTCCACCTCTCCGGGCAGCTCCCCATGATCCGCCCAGTGTAGGGGGGAAGTCCACCATCATCGTTGCGAAGATAGAACTAGCCATCGGCGATTGGTTGACGCGAGCTAGGCTGGGATGTAGAGGTGCTGGCAATCCTGGCACACTTGGAGAGTGCAGCCACCAGCCCTCACCGCCTTCCTCGTGCCCGATGTACCCATCGTCTTGGTGGTATGCCCCGCCCAAAAGAGGTAGAGCCACAACTCCCAATGGGGAGCAATCCCCAAATATCCCTTGCAGACAGCGACGAAGATGGCCGCCTGCGCGATGGAATTAGGGTTGAAGTTGTGGAGCTCCACACCGTAGTAGTGCAGGAGCACCCACATGAACCAGTCTGCCGGAAGGCCGAGGCCACGCTCATGAAAAGACACAAAGCTCACGACGTAACCGTCGCGGGGCCTCGGCTCCGGCTCGCCTGACAGAGCGATCCACTCTAGCCTGTTGGGGTCAGTAACCGGACAAAGAAGCCCGCCGTCGATAAGCAACTGGAGCATCTCCATGGATACGTCGGATGGATCCCAAGGGTCCGCCTTGATGACAACAATGTCACCGGCCATGAGTGCGGTGGAGGGTTCGAATGCGGCAGTGAGTCTCTCTCTCTGTCTCTCTCTCCCTGCCTCGCCCTTCTCCCTTCTTCCCGGTGCTCTCTGCTCTAGCGATGGCTCAAGGGCGGCAAAGCTGATGCAGGCAAGGTAAGGAGGGGAGGGGTGAGGCTTGTTGCGTATTTATGCAGGGTGAAGGCGAAATGGACGGGCGATGAAATCGGGGAAGTTTCCCTCAGATCCGGCATAGTTAATCCCAATCCGATTTTACCGCCCACGTGCCCACCTTTTCCTCATTAATCACGGGAACAGTTACATTCCATCCACTAATGCCACGTCGTGTCCAACCATTATAGCGATAGACGCCGTTCCACCTCCCCGAGAAAATCGCCTCAAAAGGTGCGCCTGTCGTTGTCTAGCCGACGGGGGAGATATCCCCCACCCGATTCCTTTCGGATGAAGGGACTGGGCACCGAGCCCATTACGGTCCAGGGGTTCGAAGGCTAGGCCCTCAAGGGATTCGACAGCCGCCCCAAGGGCAACAGAGTTAGGGACAGCTATGGGCAAGCCCATATGGGGCCGAGACCCAAGCAAGCGAAACGCTTGGGACACCCAAAGTCATGTCCGAGACCGGCAGGGAAGTCTCTGAATGGGATCCCACCGTAGGGAGGCACTGAGCCACCAGGGCCTAGCGAATGGCCCCGGCACCCAATAGAGAAACCCTCTGGTACTCTTGGAGTGGGTCTCTGGACCGCTAGCTGACCCCTAGCGATTGGGGCACGGGCCTCCACTCAGACTACCCGATAACAGCTCACCGGAAGTGCCACCGCTCGCGCCCATCGAGGGTAGCCTGGCATATTCCACCCCTCCTTCCGAGCAAAAAGGAAGCGCGAGGGTCGTACAAAAAGCCAGGGGAACCCCTGATGGCCCTCTTGCCCCGTGCAGAGGCTAAGGGGCTCTTCCTGCAACTTTGCCGAGACCTAGTGACCTAGGCTCACACTCGAGGGGGCTCGGCAAAACAACCCCTCCTTCCGAGCGAAAAGGACATGCGAGGGTCATATAAAAAGCTAGGGGAACTCTTGATGGCCCTCTCGCTCTGTGCAGAGGCTAAGGGGTTCTTCCTGCAGATATGCCGAGACCCCACGACCAAGGCTCGCACCCAAAGGGGGCTCGACAAACAAACCCTCACGCGTGAGGGGCGTATAAAAAGCTAGGGGAACTCCTGATCACCCTCTCGCTCCATGCAGAGGCTCGGGGGCTCTTCCTACAACTTTGTCGAGACCCAGTGACCCAGGTTTGCACTCGAGGGGGCTCGGCAAACAACCCCTCCATCCAAACAAAAAGGATGCGCGAGGGTCAAACAAAAAAGTCAGGGGGACCCCTGACCACCCTCTCGCTCCATACGGAGGCTCGAGGGCTCCTCCTGCACCCAAGACAAAGACAAACGACCAAAGCCCGCACTCGAAAACTCGGAAAAACACGATAAAGGGCATCGAGCCCGTTATGGTCTAGGGGTTCGAAGGCTGGGCCCCCGAGGGTTACAATAGCCACCCCAGGGCAACAGAGTCAGGGACGACTATGGGCGAGCCCGCATATGGCCAAGGCCCGAGCAAATGATCGCTCAGGACGTCCTAAGTTGTGTCCGAGACCGGCAGGGAGGTCTCCAAATGGGATCCCACCGTAGGGAGGCACCGAGCCACCGGGGCCCAGCGAATGGCCCCGGCACCCACTAGAGAAACCCTCTAGTACTCTTGGAGTGCATCTCTGGACTGCTAGCTGACCCCTAGTGAATGGGGCACGGGCCTCCACTTGGACTTACCCGATAACAGCTCACCGGAAATGTCACCGCTCGCGCCCACCGAGGGTAGCCTAGCATATTCCACCCCTCCTTCCGAGTGAAAAGGAAGTGCGAGGGTCGCACAAAAAGTTAGGGGAACCCCTGATCGCCCTCTCACTCCATGCAGAGGCTCGGGGGCTCTTCCTGCGATCTTGCCAAAACCCCGCGACCCGAACTCGCACTTGTGGGCTCGACAAAAAAGATAAAATCTCTCGCTCAACGTGAGAAAAAGACCATGGAGGAATGAATCCACTCCCCCTAGGCCTCGAGGGCTACACCCGATGGGTGCGCTCGCGCACGCCCACCAAGGCCTCAAAGTACGAAACGCTATCCCGCCAGGAGCTACCGCAAGTCGAGCCTCGTCAAAACCTCAAGAAGAGTGCTCATGCTCTCCCTGAGGCTCGGGGGCAACTGTCGGGTACCATAAATGGGGTACCCCGAGCGTATACCAAAAGGATCACTTAAACCCCATAAAAAACAAAGCCAAAAGGTATGCCATTGGTTAACCCCCGGCCCCGTCCAAGCCCATCGGCTCTCCGCCTTGCCTTTGGCCTCGCACGAGAGGTCTCAACGGCATGCCAAATCTTCGCCTCATGCGAGGCCTCGCACGGGAGGCCTCGACGGGGAACCGATTTTCCGTCTCGCCCGAGGCCCCGCGCATAAAGCCTCGGACGCATATTCTCCATATCGCCCAAGGCCGGCTCGGCAACAACCCATCGCTTCTGCCTCGACCAGTCCCCCCGACCGGGCGTCACGTCCCATTAATGCGCCAATTACTCCTGCAATATCAGCTGGACGGTGGCTCGACACTACGTGACGGCCGACGAGACGGGAGGTCACATCGATGCCATACCGTCCAGGACAGGACGGGGTAGGGGTTACCGACCACTGTGCTCTGTTGCTGTGCCCACGATCAGCGCCTGCACTACACTATGCCACCTAATCCCTGCCCCAGGAACAACATGGCATGGGGAGTCAAGTCCGGTCACCATAGCCTCGGAATCAGCGTACAAGCCCAACCGCTCCCTCGAAGCCTCGGCAATCTGCTTCAGGGTCTCAACAACCTCGAGATTCATGTCTGCCGAGCCTCCCACGATGGCTCGGCCTTGGCACCAACTGAGCCTTGGCTTCTCATGTAGTCAGCACACAGTGACCAGCACATCGACCGCCATGACCCCGTTTCAAGATAACACTAGAGCTTCCATGACGCACAGGGTTGGATGAGACCGGCGCGCCACCCTAGTACTTCAGGGACGGGACCACTCCGTCGACCACGCCACCACAGTAACAGGCTATAGGGCTCGGACATGCCGCCTCCGTTCGCACGACGCTGTATAGTCCGCGCATGTATCGCCCTTGTCCCCCTTCAACTATAAAATGGAGGGACCGGGGCCGTTTCTGGGGAGGGGACACTAACAATTAGACTTAGGCCCACACGATGAACTCACGCATAAACGCATGGACGAACACCCGAGCTCCCCCATGGCTTGAGATCAACATCTCAAGCAATCCACACCGCTCCACGAAGAGACCTAGGACTAAGCTCCCTCTCTCGCCCTGCTTGTAACCCCCTACTACGAGCATTTTGGTGCAAGGAATACAAGATCGATCTCTCAAACTGGACGTAGGGTACCCATTACCCGAACCAGTATAAACCTTGTGTCTCTTTGCATCACCATCCGGGATTGGGAACACGCAGTACAAATTTACTAGTTGGTTGTGGGCTCGCCAGTCCAAAACACCAATAGAAGGCGTGCTTCATCTTCATCTCCGGTGGCCACGATGGCTTGGTGGCGTCGGGGCTCATGGCGCTGGTCACAGGCTTGGTGGTGTGGCCTTCGTCATCATGGCTGCCAGCGTCATGGACACGTCTGTGCTTGGTGACGAGGTGGCTCCCTGAGGCGGCGATCGTATGACGGTGTGGTCGGGGTCCTCTGTTCGGCGTCGAGGGCGGAGCATGAGCTCATGGCGGCCGCGGTGAGGACATGGATGACATCATGGCTCAGCGCGAGGTCATTGACATCGTGGTGGAGCAGCTCGCGGTTGTCATGCTGGTGGCGCGGCTCGGGGGCGGGGCACGCGGCCATGCAGCAGAGGAGGAGCATGGCGTCGGGGAAGGCTAGTGATGGCCCGAGGTTTGGTCAGTGGAGAGGGTGTTGGCGTCGCTGGCTCGGGCGGCGTCGTGGTCGGCGCTACGGGCCATGGTTCCGGGAACGGCTGCCCGAGGAGCGTAGCACGCGTGGGCAACATCGCGGGGGCATGTAGAGGGATGGTGGCGGCTTAGAGGAAGAAGAAGAGGGGTGGCCGGTTGTGGTGTTTTTATAGGGCGAGTGGCTAGGGCTCTAGGCAATGTGGACGGCGATCCTCAGCTTCCGTGCAGAGATGGGGCACGCGGCGCGCATCGTGCGGCGTGGAACGCGGGGCAATGTCGGGCGCCTACACGTGGTCTGGCGGCGGCGGCTGGGAGCGGCTGCTTGCTAGGGCATGGGCGCTGCGCTATGGCTACTGGGCTCTCGGCTGGGAGGCCGGCCGGGCATGCTGCTTGCATGGGCCAAAAGAGGATGGGGTGACGAGTTGGCCTCCAGCTTAAGTGGGAGAGGCCGGCTGGGAGGTGAGGTGGTCACGGGCCAAGGAGGCGAGCTGGGCCGACTCTGTTGCTTGGGCTGGTTTTGCCATTTCCTTTTTCTCCTCCCTGTTCTATTCCTTTCTATTTCTATTTTCTACCTTCTAAATAAACCAAGGGCTTCTATGTGGGGTCTAGTAAGGGTTAGCTAGGGTGGTGGGGATCCATGCCAAGGGTCGGCAATATGCAAGCATCAATCATAGTAATTGATCAGAGGGATTTGAGAGAGGTAGATTTGTGAAGAATGAAAGGGAGTTGAGGGGAGAAGGAAAAAGGGGATCTTTTTCCTTTACATGTTTATATGGATTTGGAGTTTAGGAAGGATGTGGAAAGGCATGAGATGACTCCAAAAATTATTAGGAGAATTTTTGGAGAGACTCAAATGGTATTGGGAGGGTTTATGAGAATGAGAGAGAATCTGGTACAGATTGTGCACTCTGACACAAAACCCTAACTCATCTAAAGAACTCCGGCACACTCCTACAAACAATACTATATGTATGCAACATTTTATTTAAAAATTGTTCTTTGTTTGACCTAGCATCTACACGCTTCACACATTGCAGGAAAATTTTTAAAAAGTTCGTATTTTTGGCTTCTCCAAAAACCTGGGTTGTTACATTGGGCATCTCCCAAAAATTGCTCTACTAAGGAGGAAAGGTTTTGGTTCAAATCCTTTGGTGGAGAGGTTGTAGAAGGTAAGAAAATACTATTCCATACTTTTTTTGAAGTTTTAATGGTTGGTTAGTGAGTAATTAGAGTTTTGTTTTTCTCTCTCTTCTATGGTGCTTGAGCTACTTATGAAGCAAATTAGACCCAAGTTTTAAATGGACTAGGGTAAATTAGGGGGGGAACAAGATCATACCCTTATTTGGTCCATGTTTCTTGATTTTAGTGAACAATTAGTTAGTTTTATGGATGTTTCATGTGCATGTGGATCTAGATCTAGGGTTTGGTTTTTTTATTAATTTCGTTTTTATAAATTTATGTTTGATGAAATTGGACTAGGGTTTGTATGAAAGATATTGGGTAAAGTATAATTGTTGCTAATTGTTGTCTTTGAAATTTTTTATTGTAATCAATAAATATGTATTTTAATTATTTATGGATAAATGGGCCATTAATTAATTTTCCTTTACCATGGTGTGTTTGTATGCTTCATGTAATTATATTAGATTTATATTCATATATATCTGAAGTATATACAATTATTCTCAAGTAATTATTAATTTGTTTCATTTTTATATATATCTGAATAAGTAGTCCTTTAATGTTTGTTTTGTTGTTGTTGTAAAAGATGGAGTACATGAACTCTTGGATGTATGGTTCGTTAAGGTTCAAGGCCAGTTTCCGTGAAGAGGTGGATAAATTTATTGAAGCCGCAAAGAAGCATGCAACGACATTGAAAGAGAATAAGGATACAATTATTTGCCCATGTAAAGATTGCAAGAACCGTATGGCATGGACAAATGTGACTATCATCAGATCACATTTGATTATATGAGGATTTGTTGAGGACTACACAGTGTGGATTCATCATGGTAAAACGGTTATTGTTAACGACGAGGATAAGGAGGAATACAATGATGAAACCATAGAATCCCTGTCCCAATATTCAGCAGAGCTTGATGCACGAATGGATTTCGAGTTTGGCAATGAACAAGGTGGTGATGCTGGTGGTTGGGACGGTAACGATGAAGGTGGTGCCAATAATGATGGTGGAGCACGTGTCGGGGATGAAGATGATTTAGAGGACATGATTCGAGCCCTTGGACCAGAGATTTTACTAAATAGCCCAAAAGGTCTAAAATTTTTGGAAAGGGTGACAAAAGCATCAAAGGAGACTGTGTATGGTGTTGAAAAGGGTTGTCCGACACATTGGACATTGCTACATTTTGTGCTTGAGCTGCTCATCCTAAAGGCTAAGTATGGCTGGTCAGACTGTAGTTTCAATGATCTATTGGATCTCCTATCATGGGTGCTGCCACAACCAAACTCAGTTCCCACCAACACATACCAAGCGAAGAAGGTCATAAGTCCATTGACAATGGGGGTTGAAAAAATCCATGCATGCCCCAACCACTGTATACTTTTTCATGGCGAAACGTTCAAGGCACTGGATAAATGTCCTCAGTGTGGGGCCAACCGGTACAAGAACAATGACCTTTACGGTGGGGACGAAGCCTCCATGGGGGAAAAAGAGGAATAAGAAGGGTACAAAAAAGGTGGTACAATAATCTTAGCCCCCAGAGGACACTCCATTAGGCAACGATGCAAAACAGAGAAGAATTCCTGCCTTGGTAATGTGGTAGCTGCCAGTGACCGACCGCTTGAGACGTATCTTCCTAAACCCTAAAGAAGCCACACTCATGACATGGTGGGATGATGAGCGCAAGGTGGATAATGATAAGATTGCACACCCGACTGATTGTAGTCAGTGGCAAAGGTTTGATGAGAAGCACAAAGAATTCAGCGATGACCCAAGGAATGTACGGTTTGGCTTAAGCACCGATGGAATGAATCCCTTCAATGAGAGGATGAGCGACCACAGCACATGGCCAGTGATCTTGACCATGTACAACATCCCAACATGGTTGTGTCAGAAGAGAAAGTACCTTCTCCTCACTATTCTTATTTCTGGCCCTAAACAACCAGGCATTAATATAGACATGTTCCTCGAGCCTTTATGCAAGAAATGGAGAGGCTATGGAGGCATGGGGAGCAGATGTACGATGCATTCCAAAAGGAGGACTTCATATGTAGAGCAATAATATTTGTTACTACCAATGATTACCCCGTGCTGTTTGCTTTGTCTGGACAGATCAAAGGGAAGACATGATGCTTGGTTTGCTTAGATGGTACTACATGGGTGTACCTAGATGCATCCAAGAAGATAGTTTACCTAAGGAACCGACGCTTCTTAAAGACAAATCACAAGTACCATAGCAAATTGTTCTTTAGATTTTATGACAACGCCCTAGAGATTGAACCCCCTCCGGAGAGACGTCATAACGGAGAACACGTGTACAGAATGGTGAAAAACATACGCGTCATCTATGGAAAGAAGAATCCGGATGGGACGAACAGAGATAGAAGCACACCTCCTGTCGAAGGAGTACCTTTCAAGAAACAATCAATCTTCTTTTAGTATCTGCCTTATTGGCCAGACTTGGAGGTCCCCCATGCCATTGATGCTATGCACGTGCAGAAGAATGTCTTTGAGAGTCTCATTGCTACCTTGATGGACATAGGCAAGTCAAAGGATGGTCTAAAAGCACGGAAAGACATGGTGCAGCTAAACGTGATGCCACAGCTTCACCCGGTACCTGAGGCTAATGGAAAATACACTTTGCCCGTGGCTTGCTTCAACCTAACACCAGACGAGAAGAGAGCTATATGCACTTTCCTAGGGGGGATCAAAGTCCCGACTAGGTTTTTAGCAAATGTGAAGAAGCTAGTGTCAATGAAGGACTTGTCAATAACACACTGCAAGGCTCACGATTGCCATGTGATGCTGACAATGTTTCTACCTATTGCAATCAGGGCTATAAAGCCAGAGTTCTTGAAAATGGCCATCACCCGCATGTGCTACTTCTTTTCAAAGATCTCACAGAAGACGATTGGCAAGCGAGAGCTGAGTGACCTACATGAATTTGTGGTGGAGACACAAAATCAATTGGAGATGTGTTTACCTCCTGCTTTTTTTGATATAATGCCACATCTCATGATTCACATGGTTCATCAGATACAGGCGCTGGGCCCTTGCTACTTGCATGAAATGTGGTCCTACGAGCGGTTCATGTCGGTTCTAAGTCGATACGTGCATAATCGAGCATACCCAGAGGGCTCCATGATAGAGGGTTACAATACTGAAGAAGTCGTCGAGTGCTGTCAATAGTACCTAAAAGTACAGAAAGGGATTGGTAAACCCGATTCTCGTCACAAGGGTAGGCTGGCTGGGAGGGCACCAGTGGTAGAAAAGTGTTCATCGACCATGATTACAAAGAGGTGAGTCAGGCGCATTATAGTGTCTTGTAGAGTACACAACTGATGTAACCGTACATTGATGAACACTTGGCTATCATTATGGTGGAGAGAAATAGCTGTTCGGATGATTGGGTCATGAAACAACACAAGCAACGACTAACTACATGGTTGAAGGACCAAAACATACCGCCTAGAGAAACCATAGACTCTATTACCATCAGTAGGTTAGCGGAGGGGCCATCGAAACAAGTGACATCTTGGAATGCTTATGACATCAATGGGTATACATACTATACCCATGCAAAGGATAGTAAATATGTGAACCAAAATAGCGGCGTTCGAATAGAGGCTATCGATGGATTGGGGCGAAAGATCCAATACTTTGGCATCATTGAAGAGATATGAGAACCTGACTATGGAAGGGATATAACGGTGGCCTTGTTTCGATGCCGCTGGATTAAACAACACCAACTGAACAAGATCGAATTGAGAGTTCTGGACCTCGAGAATCTAGGCTACCAAGATGACCCTTGGGTGCTCGCTTCATATGTCGCACAAGTTTTCTATTTGTCTGACCCACAAAGTAACCTCCCCCCGAAGAAGAAGACAAAGCACGTGGTTGCCTCTGGAAAACAGCACATTATTGGAGTTGATGGCGTGGACGATGTTGAAGCTTACAATAACTACGATGAGATGCCGCTATTCACAGACTTTCCTAAAAAGATCAGTATTGTGGAAAAGAACCTCCCCAAAGACATAATGCCATGGGAACGAAAAAGTGTCAAGGGGAAAGTCATTACAGCGGGCTAGCTAGTTGTTGAACGTGTAGTGTTTGTGTAAGTGTGTGTTTGTACGTGTTTAAGACTACATATTTTTGTATGTGTGTGAGACTACATTTTATGCATGTGTGTTAGACTACCCTTTGCAACATCCAGATAACTCTATTTGAACATCCACTCTATTACTACTAAAACTTTATGAAATCACTTAACACTTTATGAAATGAAGAAATGACTAAAATAAAAGTAGGAGATCTTGATGAGTTATACAACTTTTATATTCATCACTTTAAGAAATGAAGAAATGACCAAAATTTGTAACTAGTCTTTCTCCCTCATACTAACTCCAAATGTGATGATTTTTTTTCCTAAAATTTTCTAAAATCTTGCCCTATCAAGTTAGTGTGTTGATTTGGTCATTCTTTTCATTTGACAAAGTTTGAGCACTTCAAATTTTCAAATTTTAAAAAATGATAAGTTCGAACAAGATTTTCAACCATTAAATGATTTCAGCAGAAAAAGTGATGAATACCAAAGTTGTATAACTTATCAAGATCTACAACTTTTATTTTGATCATTTCTTCATCTGACAAAGTGATAGTAAACATTGTTCACAAATCAACATGTTTCTCGTATAGTTAATGAAACTATGAGTCATATGTGAATTTATGAACAATGTTTACTAATACTTTGTCACATGAAGAAGTGACCAAAATAAAAGTTGTAGATAGTGAGGATTTCAACAACTTTTATGTTCATGACATTTATTGTTGAAATCATTTATGGTTTCAAAATCTTGTTTAAAGTTGCCATTTAGTGAAATTCAAAATTTCAACTGTTCAAATTTGGTAAAATGAAAATATGATCAAAATAAAAGTTGTACATATTGATGAGTTCTACAACTTTGATATTCATGAGGTTTTCATCTGAAATCATTTACTCTTTCAAAACATTGTTTCAAGTTGAAATTGTTTGAATTTCAAAATTTGAATCGTTCAAACAAAGTCACATGAAAAGATGACCAAAATAAAAGTTGTACATGTTGATGAGTTATACAACTTTTATGTTTACAACATTTTCATTTTATTTCATTTAATGTCATAAAATTGTAGTCGAAGTTCTAAAATTCAAATTTTTAATTTTTGTTTTTTTATTTTCTATATTGTTTTGACTACAATTGTTTATATATATATTTCTTCCTATATAGAATAATACAAAATATTATATTTGTGCATATACACAAAATTTTTTATATTACTTTGTGTTTTTATGATATAAAAAATTTAGAATTTATAATTTAAAAAATTAGAAAATATTTGTAGGGGCGGCTGGATCAGGAACTGCCCCTACAAATGTATTTGTAGGGGCGGCTGGATCAGGAACCGCCCCTACAAATACTACCGAGTATAAATAGGAAGAAGCGCACGGGAGTCATCGTCTGGGCGCTGTCTTCTTCCTCCGACACCGTCAGGCTGCCCGTGCCTAGGGTTTTCGCCGCCGGTCCCGCGCCCGCCCACACCAGCCCCCGGCGCTCGGCGTCCCGCACCCGGCCACCGACGCCCGCCCCCGCGCGCCAACACTCGGCATCCTGCGCCCGGCCCCCGGCGCCCGCCCACAGCAGCCCCCGGCGCTTGGCGTCCCCAGCCCCCGCGCGCCGACCCCCGACGTCCCGCGCCCGGCCCCCGGCGTCCGCCCCCGCGCGCCGACCCCCGGCGTCCCGCCCCCGCACGCCAGTGCACATCGTCCATCTGGACCGGTAAGTGTCAGCTCTCTGGTTGCTCATTTTAACTTGTTTAACTTGTTTTTTTAATATGTTTTTCTTAAAATTATAGTAACATGATACTCTGGTCAAAATCTTTACATCTTCTGTGCTAGTGTTAAAACTTCTGTGATAGCCAAATTTCAAGAACTTGCATTACACATGATAACGTTAGGATAGTTTGCCGCACAATATTCCTAACTTCTAGCAAAAATGGCATCTAGTTTCTTCTCTACTTAACTGCTTTGTTCACATTTCAGTTAATAAGTCCAGAGGTATGTGGTGGTAAATCAATTACTTAAGGACATTTGTTAGGGAGAACAGGTAGCAGGGTTAGGGGCAGACTGAGTTTTGTTACTCATGGGATTGTTGAAGCCCAAGTATTGGTGCATGCATTTTTTCGTTGTTTGATAGCTTGACTTGTTTGACTATTTAATCCAATTTTGAATTAGCTATGTATCATCTGGTCAAAGTTGCAAATACCACCCAGTTTCAATCAGATGTAGAACTTTATTCAGAACAATAAGTCAGCAACAAATAGGAATCGTTTTACAACAGAAATGCCACATAACATGTTTAACTTGTTTTTTTAATATGCCACATAACATGCTTAGTCATTTTGATACTAATACAATCATTTATGCTCAAGTATGTAGTAGCTTATCGAGTTGTTATACTCCAGTCTTTCTTTTGTGAATTTTACAGGTTGGTATTGGGTTAACAATCTACCAGCTTACTGTTGTATGGTAGAAGTAGAAGATCTCTCTCTTTTTCTCCATAGGTCACACTAGATGCCTCCTTGTGATGGCATTTAGCAAATTTTCCAACCATTTTGCTTGCCTATTGGCCTCCAGCATGGCTTCTATCGGCTACTAACACTTGTCGGCTTCCTACAGGCTGATTTGTTTTTGCTTCCTACAGGCTTACCGATAGTACTTTCCTATCGGCTTCCTGCATGGCTCATATCGGCTACTGTATGGCTGACATGATCCTATCGTCTCCACTCAGTTTCTTATCCTCTCCTCTATGTTTGGCAGCAGCAGCTGCTCTATTTGTTTTGTCAAGCTCGTGCTGCTCTATTTGTTTTGGCAAGCAGCAGCTGCTTTTTTTGGCCTCCTCTCCTCTCCTCTCCTCTTCTCTCCTCTCCTCTCCTTTTTGCCTATGATGAAATTGTCATCTCCATATATTATCTGAAATGAGTTGATGATCAAATTCTTGTGAGGAACTAGGCATCATCTACCTTACCTTCATGCACTTCTTTGTTACAATGATCATGATCAAATGATTATTGACATATTTCTAAGGTCTCTTACTGATACTCCTCCTACTTCTACTACTACTACTAGTACTACTACTTCTACTACTACTACTTCTACTACTCCTACTACTCCTCCTCTTACTACTACTCCTACTCCTCTTACTACTCCTATTACTCCTCCTCCCTGTACTTGCTACTCCTACTGCTGCTCTTCTTTCAGTGATGCTCCTACTACTACTCCTAAGTGGCTGCTGCTCTTACTCTACTACTACACTTACTCTACTCTACTACTTTCTACTTACTACTACTACTTGCTACTCCTAAGTGGCTGCTGCTCTTACTCTACTACTACCACTCCTTCTCTAAATTTTTTGCTTATATACTGCTGGTGTGTAGTGGCTGCTGCTGCTGCTGCTGCTACTACTACTACTACTACTACTCCTACCACTACTCCTACTACTACTCCTCCTCCTCCTCCTACTCCTCTTACTACTCCTACTACTCCTCCTCTTACTACTCCTACTACTCCTCTTACTACTTTGCTACTCCTAAGTGGCTGCTGCTCTTACTCTACTACTTCCACTCTACTGCTACAGTTACTCTACTCTACTACTTTATACTTACTACTACTACTTGCTACTTCTAGCTACTAACTGTTGGCTGTTGTTGCATTTTTTGCCAAATCTCCCAGGACTCGCCCAGGACTTGTTGTCCTGTCTTTTGCCATCAGCTGCTGCTCTATGTTTGCTCACAGCTGTTGGTTTTTTTGCCAAAACTCCTCTCTCCTCTCCTCTTCTTTGTTTTTTGCAATGATGAAATTGTCTAAGTCCATACATTATATGGAATATGAGCTGATGATCAAGAACTTGTGAGGAACTTGGCATCATTAGCAGCCGCCCCTACATTACCTTCTCCTCTCTCTCTCTGTTATGATGCCTTGATGCTCCAAGTTCATGATCAAATGATGATTGACATGTTTCTGAGGCCTCTACTACTGCTACTACTCCTACTAATCCTCCTCTTACTACTCCTACTACTCCTCCTCTTACTACTCCTATTACTCCCTCTTCCTCTAACTTGCTACTCCTACTACTGCTCTTCTTTTAGTGATGCTCCTTACTACTACTCCTAAGTGGCTGCTGCTCTTACTCTACTACTACACTTACTCTACTCTACTACTTTTCTACTACTACACTACTTGCTACTCCTAAGTGGCTGCTGCTCTTACTCTACTACTACCACTCCCTCTATTTTTTTTGCTATATACTGCTGGGTGTGTAGTGGCTAGCAGCTAGCAGCTACTACTACTACTACTACTACTACTACTTTTACTACCGACTACTACTACTACTACTACTCCTTGACAACTACTACTACTCCCTCCCTCCTCCTCCCTACTCCTCTTACGTACTCCTACTACTCCTCCTCTTACTACTCCTACTACTCCTCTTACTACTTGCTACTCCTAAGTGACTGCTGCTCTTACTCTACTACTACTCTACTCTACTCTACTGCTACACTTACTCTACTCTACTACTTTATACTTACTACTACTACTTGCACTTCTAGCTACTAACTGTTGGCTGTTGTTGCATTTTTTGCCAAATCTCCCAGGACTCGCCCAGGACTTGTTGTCCTATCTTTTGCCATCAGCTGCTGCTCTATGTTTGCTAAGCAGCTGTTGGTTTTTTTGCCAAATCTCCCCTCTCCTCTCCTCCTTTGTTTTGCCGATGATGAAATTGTCCAAGTCCATACATTATATGGAATATGAGCTGATGATCAAGAACTTGTGAGGAACTTGGCATCATTAGCAGCCGCCCCTACATTACCTTCTCCTCTCTTCTCTGTTATGATGCCTTGATGCTCCAAGTTCATGATCAATGATGATTGATATGTTTCTGAGGCCTCTACTACTGCTACTACTCATTTTTTTGATATATTGTTGTTTTATAGGACTACTTTGGTTTATAGACCTTTTTATTTTTTATACCTTCTCGCGTACCTAAAGCACACTTTCTTGCATATATTAGAACAAAGCGCGAAATAATGTCGCGGACACCAGACAGTGCAGCCCAATGCCCCGAGCCTAATGAGTAGCCAACCCTTGAGTAGCAAGCACTAGAGGACCAGCTTAGTCAGGAACAGTTCGATAATGAGGTAGAAAAGGATCTAGAAGTGATGCTTACTCAGGAGCAATGTGACGAGGAGGAAGGCCCTGAAGGAGAGGCTGCTGAAGGCGAAGAAGAAGAGGATGATGATGATGACTCAGAAGAGGGATATGAAAGTCCTGAGGATCCTTTCCCACGTGAAGCCAGAAGGAGGCCAATGGAGGAAGATTTGGACAAGGATTTTGACCCAAACGAGGAGGTAGGGAAAAAGCCTTAGCTTGTAAATTTTCCTAAATCTTTGGCTGTGTTACCTCTGCTAACACTTTGACCTATCATATATACAGGTCCCTCCTGAAACTCGGAAAAGACGACGTCGACATCTGTGACATCTCGCTGGACAAGATGGAGTAGAGGAAAGGAGAGCAGAGGCAACATCCACAGAGACGGATCATGATGCCTCTGCTCCATAAACTCAAGACACAACCACGACTACCAAGCCTAAGAGGAAAAGAGGGGATAGAAAAGGAAATCTATATCCAGATAAGGCATGCTATGTGATAACGGAGGTCGAGCCAGCAGGGGAGATCCTTGAGCCGAAGGAATTAAGAGGAAAATTCCGTAATGCGATCGGGGCCCTAGTAAGAGATAAATTGAACCCAGCAATCCCTAACTGGAAAGAGGTACCAGAGAACATAAAGAATGCACTATGGGATAGGCAGCTGAAGGTCAATTTTAGATTTCTGGAGGGTAACCACGAATTATTAAAAAAAATGCTATCAGGATGATGGGAGAGTCATTCCGATGTTGGAGGTCGGAGCTCAGCATGAAGTATATCCAAAAGGGGTTAACTCCCTTCAACGAGTTTAGCAAAATAACTCCTAGTCAATGGGAGGAGCTCGTGGCTCAGAAGACTTCACTGGAGGCATTGGAGCTCAGTGCCCATAACACCGAGCTGGCGAAGAGGAACAAACACCACCATCATCTAGACCCCGGTGGCTACTATGCCAAGGAAGAACAGTTTAGGAAGATGGACGAAGAGGCCGCAGCTGCTGGGAATATCGATGTGACGAATTTGAAGGTACGCTCAAGGAACTGGATATATGCGAGGAGTACAGAATCATCCGGCAGTAATCTTAAGTTGGATAAGCCAGAGACCCAAGAGGTGGTATCAAGGATACTGAAATATGCTGAAGACAAGGAGAAGGGCTCATTCAATCCTTCCAGAGAGAGGGACGAGCTTAGCCTTGGCTTGGGAAACAAGGAGCACATAGGCCGCACCAGGGGGCTAGGGAAAAGGATGACCTAGAAGCAAGGATTCGAAGAGGACAGGCACATGTACAAGAAACATGGCCGGGACTGGGAGACTAGTCTTGAGCTCTAAGTGAAGGCTCTAGTTGCGAAGGCACTGGAGGAGCAAGGACTGTCTACGGAGCCACGGATATTAGAGACGCCGCCGGGAGAACTGGCATTAGTTGGCAGCCCTCCGAAAGTTCCTAGCAGCCAAGGTTCCACTACAGCAACAACCCCAGTCGATTGCATACGGGAACCAACTAGTTGCATCTTGGTGTTTCTCAGCGGTCGGTAGAACACTGTGATGGAGGTGGCAACGAGTGTGGCACATCCTCCCGGTGGCTTACACCACAATAATAAGATACATCCGGACTACACTAGGGTCGAGGTGCATACAGTGAAGCCCAAGTTCATGCAGTGGAGGATATACTATGCAACTCCCGAGGGGCTGGTGTTACTCGGAGACGTTATGGGGCAGTTCATCCTCTGGCACAAACGGGACATTATATTGACTGCTCCTTCGCCGCCTCCCCCTCTCCCAAATTTGGAGCGAGTTGTTGAGGTCGGGGAGATATTTTCACCATCTCTTGACCCCCACATTCCTGAGATGCCACATTCTTCCCCGCCTCCTAGCAAGCATGTGCCTGATGAGATGCCACAACCTTGTCCAGCTCATACCAAGCAAGTGCATCATGAGATACCACAGTCTTCTCAACCAGCACAGCCGATACATGAACAACGAGTGCCTCCTGAAGAAGCTGCAGCACAAGAAGATGAGGACGTGCCTGAATGGGAACTTCGAAAGAAGCATCCAATCACCATAAGGCCAGTTTATGTTCAGATCAAAGACGTCTCGTCGGTGTCCAAGTGGTATTCCCATGACCAGTTCAAGCCTGAGAACCAAGTTAAAAAAGTCCCATCACGGGGTTCTGAGGAGGCCGTCACTAGCAAACTCCACCAAATTGCAAAGCAGTATCCAAATGTTGATGCCATCAAATGGTCAAAGGATTGCCCGAAAACGTATGAAAGAGGCAAGCCCTTCCTACCAAACCAGGACATCCAGCGCCTACCACTTGGAATGAGAAGGTTCCATGATTGATACTTGCGTGTTCTCCCAACGAGCATAAATATCATACAAGCATGATTTCCCACCGGCACATTTGGAAGCCCAGCCAGGAAAATTATCTTTGACTTCAATGACATGCAAACATGCTTTCACCTAGGAGAAATGGAGATGAATCTAATTCGCATGTGGTGCCTGTAAGTCCTTGTCCTCTCGATATGATATGAATGTAATCTTTGAATTTTGTTGTAACTAACCCACGCCGTGATTTGTAGAATGCAAGTGCACATTGTCAAACAAATGCCAAGTGTAAAAGTCGGGTATGTGGACCCTCAAGCTATAGCCCAAACAAATTTCAATTACCCTAAATGGTGGACACTTGATGCCAAAGAGCTAGCTGCTGCAAAGACTCTTCGGGAGAAAGAACACATTCGTACGATGAAACTAAGGGAAGAGTCCCTTAAGGTTACGGCATACATTGCCCTGGCTTTCAAAAATCTCCAACAACACTCTACTATATGGCTACCATACAACTTTGAGTAAGCTCAACTCTATACTTAAAGCTTTGTTCGATATATTTTATTCGATGCAAAAGAGCTTATCTAGTTCTATGATTAAATCCATGCAGCAACCACTGGATTTGTATAGCTGTCGATGTCAGGAGGAGCATGGCATGGGTCTTTGATTCATTAGATAAGGACCCGGCGACATACAAAGACTTCATATCGATTCTCAAGACGTATACATATCGACAATCCTCATTAGCTTATATGTTTGTATACATACTTGTAACGTTCACTTTTGGATACTAACAAGTTGTATTTGCTAAAATAATTCGAATTGGGCATTTAGGTTCTATGTCACTAATCATCATGGAAGGCATGATCCAGCAAGGAAGGAAAAGCTAGCTATAAAAACACTATATGCAGTAAGTGTAACTTACTTCTTCAGTACTCCATTACATGGCTGTCAAAAGCATTACTTAACATTTTCATATGCAAAACATACAGTGCCCTAAGCAGAAGCCTAGGAGTGTACATTGTGGATAATATATATGTTCTATAATGAGTAACACCGGTGCCTACAGGAGACACTCCTTAAGGGTAAGTTTGAACCTCTTCACCCGTAGTATAAAAACTTCGTAAATGGTATGAAATACTAAACCGAAACTTGTTCTCTTGTAGTGGAGAGAAGAGAAAGGAATGAAAAGAGACCCATACAAGGATGACCAACTCTTAGAGCTCGTCGGCGACCTTTGCAACTTCATATTGGACCAGATTGTACACGTCAGAGGCGCCTACCATGACCGAGAGTCTGAGTTAGGTACAAATCCTCAGTACCATCACCTTCGTGAGACTGAAAGGCTAGCTCTAGGACGTTGATAACAATGTGTATGGAATTTGTATATTTAATGATGGATTGTATATATTCTTGTGAATTGGACTTGTAATTATAGTTTATAGAATACTCTTGTGCTTGTAGTCGCGGTCGCGGGGCGTTCGGCAATGCGAACGCGGTTCGAAACGTTGGTCACGGGGCGTTCGGCAACGCGAACGCGGTTCGGAACGTTGGTCGCCGGGCGTTGGCAACGCGATTTTGAATTGTAAATTTGAATTTTTTTGGGCGGAAAAACATACTGTAGGGCCGGTTTTAGATTGAACCGCCCCTACAAATACTTATTTGTAGGAACGGCTGGTACTACAGCCGCCCCTACAAATCGATTTGTAGGGGCGGCTGAAAACACCAGCCGCCCCTACAAGTAGATTTGTAGGGGTGGCTGGTAATACGAGCCGCCCATATAAATCGATTTGTAGGGGCGGTTGGAAATACCAGCCGCCCCTACAAATTGATTTGTAGGGGCGGCCTGGAAACCGCCCCTACAAATGCATGATTTGTAGAGACTCTTGTGTAGGGGCGGCTGGGCAAACCGCTCCTATAAATGGTCTACAACCGCCCCTAAGAACCCTTTTTGACGTAGTGCACTATTTTCCGTTAGGGTTTGTGAAATAGATCCGGCAGTGGAGGCACGTAGTCCACCATCTTTTTCACTCGGTTTTTTCCTTAGGGTTTGTCAAAGAGAAGAGATTGGTCTATTGTTATCACGTTGTTTATAAGCTAATAATTAGTAGAAACACTAGGAATGGAATCATTACACCAACATTTGATATTTTGATGAGATAAGATAACACATGATGCACCACCACATTTAATTGGGTATAAATTTGTTGTACGACACTCTGCAATGTTGGTATTTGCTGATGGATACTACTCCATGTTGCTTTTGCAAGAAGATAATCTTCAATTGTGGCAATCGACTCCTAGAAACTTTAGCTGTTAAAATAATTTTTTTTCTAGGAATAGACCAGAGATTCGCTGGTCTGAAACTTGGCTGAAACTGGCTGAAAAATACTGTTCCGGCTGAAAAAAAACGAACAAGCCGAATATGGGGTAAGCTGAACAGGGCCAGAGTTGTTAAAAATGACTATTATGCTCCTGACTATTATACTACGGTCCTGTTTGGTTGAGCTGTGGATTTTGTAAAAGCAACTGTGCGCTGTGGGTTTTTAAAAAGCTACTGTAGGATAGGAGCTGTGAAAAAGTTAAAAGCCCCTTTGGTGAAACAACTGTGGCTTTTGGATAAGCCTGTCTCACTAACAAGTGGGCCCTGCTCGTGAGCCTCACAGATGCTTCTTCCGCTCGACCGGGATGGTAGCCGTGGCACTGCCTGGGGCTGGCCGTGAGCGGAGAGGGAGGAGCACCGGAGGAGCTCGCCAACCTGGGGACGGCGGCGGAGAGGGAGGAGCTCGCCAGCCATGGAGGAGCTCGCCAGAGGGAGGGTGGCGCTCGTGGGGGTCACCGGGGAAGGGGTCAGGTCGTGATGGGGGTTGTAGGGACCGGGTCGCTCGCCCGCCGCCGCCGGAGGAGCACGTCGAGGCCGCGTCCACGCGAGTAGAGGAGCTCCTCACGGGTGCTGCTCGAGCGCTGGAGGGAGGGGGAGGGCCGCGCCGCCGGAGGGAGGGAGGAGAACTCATCTGCTGCTGGATTGGTGCCGCTCGACCGCCAGAGGCAGGGCCGGCGAGTTGCGCCGCCGGGAAACCCTAGCGCAACGGCCTCTTCCACTCGCGCGGTCGGGCCTCTCGCGCGGATGAGGGAAAAGAACGAGAAGGATCGAACCATTTTCTTCATAACGGATGGCAATGCGGGTAATTATGCACGCCTACAGCCGGTGAATGCAGCTCCTCCCCTGCTGTAGAAAATGAACTACATGAAAGCTGGTTTTGCAAAAGCTGTTGGTCCAGCGGGTCCCCTTTGGTTGGCTTTTGGGCTTTTGGGAGCAAAAGCTACCGCCAAAAGTGAAACCAAACACCCCATACAATCTTTAATATTTATCTAAAAATCATAACTTGCATATGAAGACAGACAAAGACGAACTTTATAGTAGATAATTTTTTATTTAAAATTGTTTAGAGTATCAAAACTTCTTTTAAATTCTCGGATGCAGTGGTTCATTAAACTAAACACCCCACCAGAGAGAGAAATCACTGTTGCTTTTGGCTTGATGTTAAAAGAAAGGTTATAAACTATTTGATGGACAACAGTAGGAGAGAGAGGACAAGCAGTTGAAAAATAGTCAAGGTTTTCTACTAAAACCTTGAGGCCCTGTTTGGGTGCAAAGTCTTGTTGTTTAGAAAAATACTATGGTTTTATAGAATATACTTTGATTTTAAAAATCCTATTTTTTGTCCTTCTGTTCACCTAAACGGCCATATATTTAATGTAAATGGTAAATGGAAGACAAATGTGTCATTTATACCACTATACCACCCTAAATAATCCATTAAATGGATTGACCAACAGTGGAAACGGCCTAATAAATGGAACAAAGGTCAACGTTTAGGGCAAGTATATTGGTCTTGTCTCATAGGTAGTCTTATGTAGCACCACATAATTTTAAGACGACTTAACAGACATGTATAATGGTTATTTTCTAAGTTGCCTCGTAATAACTCATAATTTCTTAATTTGTGGATAGAATACAAATAAAGTTATGAGTTGTATGACAACGACAACTTATACAATGTACCTGCCCTTAGTCGGTAGTAGGATCGGAGTTCATAAACCACTTTAAAACCAACTGATTGGCATCTCTATTAAAAAAACGTTTTACTCTATTTAAGGAGATGTTTGGGACTACTCCGCTCCACTTTTTTCAACTCTGCTTCATGTTTTTTAGTCAAACGGTTTCAACTTCACGCACTTTGTTCGAGGAAAAATGGTGAAGTTATGAAAAGACCTAAAGATGCATCACAAACTCTTATTTTTTGTAGAGCTGCTCCACGGTGAATGCTTTGTTCGCTTGGGCTGAAAGTATTGTTGGCTGATTTGTTGTGCGAGAAAAATATTATTCGTTGGCTGAAAAAGTACGACTTATAAGCCAAACGAATAGAACGGAAGTTCATGGAGCAGAATTTGTGGAGCAATTCTAAACACCCTAGATACAGTCTAAACCTAAAATATAGAAAATGATACTGTACGGGCCTGCAGTGGAGCGGTCGGAGAGAGGCAGCCGAAGGAAGGTGGCTGCCAAAGTGCGGTGGTACATGAGCTGCCCCCGGCTCGGGCCCCTCCTCATCCTCGTCTCTTTCCTCGCATTCTCGCCACTGCCGGTGCCACGGATCAAGCCAGACAGAGCCACAGAGGTGAGGCCCTATTTATTTATATACATACTCTGTCTGACGTTGCAGGCTTGCAGCATCCAACTGCGTGTGTAGCCAACAGCCTCCAACAAGGTCATTCCCCTGCGTGCTGCGTGCGTCCGCCGTGCGCCTTCCTTGCCTCTATGGCATCTGATTGGAGTTCTTGGTCGCTCCTCTGCGTCCCTGCACGTGTTCGTCCTTCTGTCTGGGGAGCGGCGGGAATCCGGTGGGAGGTGGCGTGGATGGCAACAGCCGTGAGGCCGTCAAGAACCTGCGCTGTCGCTGCCAGCTCCGTCCTGCAACCTCGCCGCCGCCTGCTGCTTCGTCCTGCTCGTCGTCCCCATCCTCCTCACAGGTGAGTTTACTAGCATCGGTTAATCAATCTCCACACAACCTCTAGAATAATCAGCTCGCCAAATACCCAATAATTGTGATAAGGTATGGATATTGTCGTTGAGGTTCTTGACTAGCCTGCACAGGTAGTGTGTGATGTTCTTGCCAATTGCCTAATCTTTAGCTTAGCTACGTTTTTGTGTGCTGCCTTGCCAGTCTTGGATCGGAGCTCGCATATGGTTACAAGGACCCTTTGCTAAGATTCCACTGTAGCTAGAGTAGAAGGCACATTTGTTAAGATCATGTATTACATTTCCATGTGCTGTTGCCAAAAACCAATTGAGCTTATCACTTCACCACTTAATTCAGAGAGGCGAAAATGGAATCACGGAAATGACATGAATGTTCGCTATAGCTAGGGATGAAAAACGGATCGGATACGGACGGATATCACCGATATTATATTTGTTTTCATATTTGTGTCCGGATTCAGATTCGAATACGGATAGTGTCAACTATGTCGGATAGGATACGATTAGATATCGACAACATAAATATGCGATTTGAGTATTCGGATACGAATACGGTATCGGATGTTGGATATCCGGACTCGGATATGGACAGATCTCAACCCCTCCAAACAGATTCGATTTCGAATTCAGAAAATATCCGTACCGTTTTCATCCCTAGCTATAGTGCAAATGCCAGGTGCGCCGTGGCGTAAGGTGCTCTCGCCGCCCACTATGGCGGCATACTCAACTCCGAATCGCCATTTCAGCTTTTCACGGCGCTTTTCCGAAGCGCAAAATGCCCACTGGCAAGCAGCCAGCTTAATTTACTCGCTCCTGAATTATCTGTCACTGATGACGATGAGCATGAGCTTTATTTAGTTTCTCTTTCTAAAATTTAGTCCCTATTATATCGGATATTTTGATACATGAATTGAGTATTAAATATAGACTAAAAAAATAAATAATTACATAGAATGCGACTAATTTTGTGAGACGAATTTTTTAAGCCTAATTAGTCCATAATTTGACAAAGTGGTGATACAGTAAAGCTACAGTGAACATGTGCTAATGATGGATTAATTAGGCTTAATAAATTCGTCTCGTGGATTACTAAGGACTTCTGTAATTTATTTTATTATTACTATCCAAAAACACTCTCACATAACCTAATGTGATACCCTAAACTTTAGCTGGATTTAAACACCACCAAAGTTGCGGTCGCCAGCTACCAATCTGGTGTGCCCGGCCATTTGTGCAATTGGGAGTTTCAGCTGATTTGTTGTGGGAGAAAAACACTGTTGTAGCTGAAAAAAAAACTAAAACGACGAATTATAAGAAAAACGAATGGTAAGTAGTTTTTTTTAGGTTATTGGTAGCTCTCAGTGACAGTGACAGTGACAGTGACAGTGGTGGCAGAGCCACACATGCCGATGTGGTCCACTGAGATCTTGCTTCCATTGCATCACGTGCTCCGTAGACCGTAGCATTATACTAGCTATTTGTATACTTGTATTATACTCCTATATTCCATACTCTTACGTACGTACCCAGCGCTGTGTTACCATGGTCAAATTATCACACATGCATCAAATTAATTAAGCTGTGTTTCTTCGATCTCCTTGTTTTAATGGCCACAGATCTGATCACCACTCACTGTCACTAAAACTTCACCGGAATGAATGTGAACCACAATCTAGCCTAGATCGGATGAGTTTGTACTCGTCCTCGATGCTGATATATAACAAAAAAATTAAGACAATCAATATAATTAATTGCAAATCAGCAAGTGACGGTGGCCGAGTCCCTGTCGATCGGCGTCAACTACGGGCAGATCGCCAACAACCTGCCGTCGCCGGCGCGGGTGTCGTGGCTGCTCCGATCCGGTCGATGCGGATCAGCAAGGTGAAGCTGTACGACGCCGACCCCAACGTCCTGCGCGCGTTCCTGGGCACGGGCGTGGAGTTCGTGGTGGGCATCGGCAACGAGTACGTCCCGGCCATGGTGAGACCCCGGCGGCGCAGGCGTGGCTGCAGCAGCACGTGGTGCCGTACCTCCGCGCGGGGGCGCGCCATCACCTGCGTCACCGTGGGCAACGAGGTGTTCAAGGCACGACACGGCCCTCCAGGCCGCGGTGCTCCCCGCCATGCAGTCCGTGCACAGGGCGCTGGGCGCGCTGGCCTCCAGGGCCGCGTCAACGTCACCACGGCGCACTCGCTGGACATCATGGGCGTCTCCTTCCCGCCCTCCGCCGGCGTGTTCCATCCGGCGGGGCTGGCGCACCTGCAGACCGTTCCTGGCTTCCTGTCCGCGACGCGGGCGCCGTTCCCTCATCAACTGCTACCCCTACTTCGCGTACAAGGACGACCCGGCGCGGGTGCCGCTGGACTACGTGCTCTTCCGCCCCAACGCCGCCGGCGTCGTCGACGCCCGCACGGGGCTCCGATACGACAACCAGGTGGACGCCGTGTACGCGGCAATCCAGGGGCTCGGTACACGGACATCGAGGTCAAGGTGTCGGAGACCGGGTGGCCGTCGCGGGGCGACGCCGACGAGCCCGGCGCCACGCCCGAGTACGCGGGACCTACATCCGCAACCTGCTGCAGGCGGATCGAGATGAAGCAGGGCACGCCGCTGCGCCCGGCCACGCCCCGTCGACGTCTACGTGTTCGCGCTCTTCACCGAGAACCTCAAGCCCGGCCCGGCGTCCGAGAGGAACTACGGCCTCTTCTACCCCGAGGTGTACAACGTCGGCCCTGCACGGATACCTCCCGCCGATGCTGGTGTCGTCGTCGACTGCAGCACGACAGGTACGTGCGGTATATTCTTGATTAATTGTTCCAGTCGTGTCACATTTGGAGCACTGGAACTGGGAGAGAGTGAGGTGATAGATGCCGAGTGGCATGGGCAGTTTAGGCATGGTCGGTCGCAAGGAATAGGTTCTCCACCACGGGAAAGTTGCATTAACACAAATTCACACGCAGACCAATCCCATCTGCTGTCGTCTGAAATGTGCCTGTATATATTAAATTAAAACTGAAATACCCCCTTGTGCATTTTGTGTTTGGCAGGTGATTCGTTTGTTTGCACTAGTCACCATGGCGCCCGTCGCATTCGGCCTATCCTGACAGCCTAGTCTACCGACGGAGAAGGAGCACTAACAACTGCAGCTAGGAAATGTTAGCTAAGCATCTCATGCTGGACAGGGTTTCCTGTCGCAACTCAAGGTAAATCATTTGACATTACCATTGTACAGCATTTTTTTCTGTACGTCCAGATAAATAACAAACTGGCTATTCGGCAGGAACTTCTGAGTAATTTGGTCACCTCAACTTGAGTGCGTATACTGGATTTTTTATAGCGACCAGAACCTCTTACTGTACTCACACTGACAATAGGTTAGAACTGACTGAAGCATATGCATCGTCGATTCATCAGAAGCTTACCTTTTCACCCAAAAAATGAAAGGTACAAAACAGTAGGAATAGCTGCATTGACTGCAACTATTTATGGTGGGATAATTGGTATCAAATATAACTATGTAATTCTGTTCTTTTGACCTTGGTATATTTTCCCTTGTTTAATTCTCCGTGTATTGAGTACAGAAACTGGACACGTTGAGGCGAAAGTGTCCTCAATCACAATAATAAACGCAGACAGGAGAATAGGAGATAACACATTTTCATCTTAAATGCAGAAATTGTTACGTTCCGATCATGAAATTGATTCACCTGGCTGAAAGTTGTAACAGTATGTCTATCCTAGACAAGACCGAGTTGAGTTCTGACACGAATGCCCAAGTCTGAGTCCCCTGTTTACAGACTGATCATCTACATGTTCTGATGGGACTCCACTCACACCGAGTAACATCATACTCTATATTCCCCTGTTTTTCGTGTCGAATCTGAATTTGATCTCCAGTACCCGTGAATGGAACTATACAAATATGCAGATCAATGCCACAAGATATGTACATCAGCTTGCAAACAATGGTCGATTTCAATTAAACCAACAGCTTCCCAAAACTTTCATAGCAAAGTGGTCAGTGGTTGTTAGTGAGGTCCAGTACCATCCAATTTCACTTGGCTGAGTGGTTAAGTCAGATCTATCTTCCACTCAATTGGATGCAGATAAAAATTACCCGCCAAGTCTGATGGGGAGGACCGTGTAGAGCTACTACAAATGTCAAGTATATCGGTCATGTCCATCACTCTGATTCAAGCTCCTTAAATCTCCTCTCCCACTCCTTGACTTCATAATCCTGCTCCAATAGATCCTTTTCAGTAGTATAGACGATCTCCTCCGGCGTAATTACTTTCCGTTCAGCCATATCGCGTGCACTGAGCAACTGAAAATATAGGAAAACACAAGCCAAATTCATGCTACTTCAAAGGTTCAAAAAAAGACCAACTTAGAGAGGTCATGAAGCCAAGTATCAATTACTTCCTCTAGTTGGAAATATAAGCCCATTCGGACATCGACAGCTAGTAATATTAATAAAAATACATTACTGAAGTGGAAAGAATTATACATTAGGAGAATATTTTCCACAAAGAATCTAGTAATCCCAATCTTGTATTGTCAATCTATATAAAATTTTGGATATCGCTAGTCAAAGTTCAAAAGATCTTTAGGACAAACCTAGATAGACATATATTTGTAAATTGTGATTGGATGTAGCATCTAAAATGTGTATGGTGTGAGTTGATGATAAGGCACCAAAATAAATTGAGTAATATTAAAGAATGCAATAAAGACGTGCATACCACACAATCTAAAAATGTCATGATAAGCATATATTTCATTCAATAGCCAGTATTGTGATTGGATGTAGTATCCAAGCTGCATAACAGATTATTGACACACAACTTTGATCTTATGCTTTAAGCCCCTCTACAGTGGCTTCACTATGGATCTAGTTATTAGGCAGGGAGGAGGTGGCTGCCATGGAGATGGGGGCGAAGGGAGACAAGAGCTATGGCAGAGTGGCAGCAGCTAGGGGAAGGAGAAAAGGATTGAAAACTGTTTAAAAGAGTTAGCACAAAGGCTGAAACCAGTTTAAGAGACTCAGCAAAAGGCAGAGAGATGACCCTAAACTACGCTTAATCCAGTGGGTACTGTTCACGCGTGGCCGTACCACAGGGTGACAGGGAGCCCTCGTCAGCCACTGTTAGACCTGCTGGTCCAGTCATGGACATTAAGCCCATAACAGGTTTCTTTTAGAAGTTTCTAATGTCAGGAATAAATAAGTTGCTACCGATCACAATAAGTCTAGTCTACAAGGTTTCTGTGAATGCTCCAAATCCATCCTGATTTTCTCCAAACAGATCCACACATGGGTAACGGAAAAATAAACACATAGAGTTGTCTGGAACTTCAATTGTTATTACCTTTCTTCTTAGAGAAGAATCTGGTGACACGAGTTCCTGAGCTCGTTGTTCTCTTGCCTTATCCTCTTTCTAATGTCATTGTTGGTCTTGCGTAGCAGAAACCATCTAAATAAAGGGTATTGCAAAAAAAGGAGCCAGCGTATATCTAGAAATGACCACATTGTATCAGTACATATCATTGATAATATTATTAATTCATAGGTAAAACAACAATCAACAATTTTGCAAAATTCACACCATCTGGAACTCCCTTAAAAAAGAGAAGGGCTAGTGATTTCTGTCAGGCCAAATATGCATAAATGTGGCCACGATATGTACTAACAGGCATATCAAGCCCAGCCATACCTGAAGCAAGGATATAACTGTGCCACAATGAGATTAGTCCACCAGGTGTCACTGTCATTTGCCTTCATGATAAATTTTAATACATATTGTTAGCATTACATATCATTTATCAATGATACATGGGGCCAGAATTAGTATAATTCTTACTTCAACAGTTTCCAAGAATGATGACACCAAAGAGATTGAGTCCTCCCAAACCAGCAACCATTGCCTTCTCTGATGCATTCGCTTTACTGCAAAATCAACAGGGTAGGTGTATGAAAGGGCATAGAATAGATTAAAATAGCAAATTTAGAGCTGATGAAAAAAATACCACTTAATGAATCAACCTATATAACATAACGCCTAATCTCTAGATCCTCATGCATTGCGCTCCTGATGTAACGTATTTACAAAATACTATTTAAAATTCACATACACTAATTGTATTAGAAATCTAAAAAAAATATCATGGGAGTTTCACACTTCTTTATTTGGTAAAATTGCATCCTGGGTTAGTTCAACTTCACTAAGGATGACAATGATATATACTGACCTGAATTTCCATGATTTCTCCTCTAAGTACTTTTCAATTCCGCTAAACATTGCAGACCATTGGTACCCACATATTCCCTGCTCCTACCACTTTTTGATGAAGCAGTACGTTGCAGCGATGGAATCGATACAGGATATTGCCCTATAAGAAAAACAAAACCATTAAGTTACTCAGAAAAATGCCATCTTCAGTATGTAGCTGGCACAGGCAGAGCTATCTGTCAGCCAAGGTGGACAATATTTAACTTGCTGCATACTACTGATGTGTGATGGTTGCAGCCCGTATGCCTGTATTCCCCTTCTTCCTCAATGGTTTTGTCCACCTTGGCTGAGGTTGAGGAAAGGTGGGTTACGGATAGGAAATAAGGTACTAAACCCAATCCGTTGTTTGGCCTATCAGGAGGTTTAGGTTTGGGTTTAAAGTGCACCCCATATTCTAAAAAAAAAAGAATACAGAAAGCCTCCGCTGCACATCATCCTTATCCCTACGCTGCAAAACCGCCGCAACTTATCCCCAATCTCCATAGACCCAGCTCCCTGACCTCGTCAATCGTCTCCAACAATTAATCAATGAAGCAGCATCTCCTAACACACTCCAGAATCGAGGGAGGAAGCAGCTGCTTCAGCACTTGCAGGCGGCTGTGCGGCGCAGAATGAGGGAAGCATCAACTCCAGATGTAGATGGTCATAGCCACCTACTCAAGAGGAAGGTGGCTCCGGCGACCCCATGGCGCGAGGCGAGCAGCGGTCCTCAACTGGTCTGATGGCCAGTGCGTGAGGTGACCGCGGCATCTTCATCGCTATCTCTTTTTGGCCCCGCTTCCACGTCCACCACATCATTTCCCAATCTAACCCATTGCTATCTCTTTTGGCCCCGCTTCCACATCCACCACATCATTTCCCAATCTAACCCCCCACCCCCCCCCCCCCCCCCCCCCTCTCATCGGTATAGATGGCCGGGAAAAGGCAAGCCTTATTTCCCTATCCCAATCCATGTTCATTTTCTTATCCCACAATCCAAACACGTGATAAATTCTATCCACCCTTCATTTCCCTCCCAGTCTCTATTTTCCCACCAACCAAACCTCATCCAAGTGAAGGAACTAGTGCATGTATGTAGGGTGTTTTTGCTTTGGCTGATGCCTCCATGGCATCTGAAACCCACCCCGCTGCACCCTTCATCATCCCAGGACATGGCATGTCCGCAACACCTTTTTCTTACATCTACTCACACATTGCATGTTCCTTTATCATTTTTCTTTATTGGAAACTGCAATAGATCTGAAGGATTAGATACTTAGGCATGCAAGATCCAATGATATAGCATGTTAGTCAATTGAGATCTACTATTTTTAGTAAGAAACCTGACATGATTGGGTTGTTTGTTTATTCCAAATTTTTTGGTGGTACATAACAATGTTTCAAGTCATCCAGTCGAACCTGGTCCGCCATGTGTTATGACCGGCTTAGCCTATAGCCGGAGGAGGCCCATTAGGGGCTGATAGCAGCCGCAGGGGTTAGGGGCCTAAAGGCCCATAGTATTATTTCAGTTATTTCCATTAGCTATATATATATCAATTGTAAGACACTTGGATAATTAAGCAAGAGCAATCAATCTGCTCGGCTTCCCTTAGGGAGCCGGGAGACTTACAGCAGCCCTAGCCGCCGCCCTCCTTCCTCTAGGTCACGAACACGGCGCCCCCAGCGCCGTTCTCGTTCCCGTCCTCCGATCCATCATCCCTACCACCTCCGAACCCTAGCCGGTAGGATCCGCAGTCCTACCAATTTGGTATCAGCGATCACAGGTGCGATGTCGGGACCCCCACCAGCCTCCACCATGCCGCCGCCGCTGCCCCCATCCACGGGACCAGGGGCACCCCCGCAGCCGCTTCTTCCCGCGACGCAGCTCCTTCCCTCCCACCACGCAGCTGCTGCCCGACGACGTCCGCGATCGTGGTCACCTCGGGGGCGGTCGCCCCATCGGCGAACACCGCAGGGGCCCGTCATGACGCCCGCAGAACTGACGGCGGCTGTTTCGAGATCGGCCAGGCCATTGCGGGCATCCGCTCGTTCCTCGCGGGGCCCTATGCGACCCAGCCCGCTGCCTCAGCCCATACTAACTACCAAGCCGTACCAGCAGGTACAGCCGGTACTGCCAGCGCCACAGCCAACGTACCAGCAGGCCCTGCCGGCGCCGCCTCCGCCACCGCAGCCGGAGGCCGCTCCAGCGGCCGTCTCCTACCAGTACGGCATGCCCTACGACGGGTCGGTTTCCTTGACACACCAGGCCGTGCATCTGCATTCGTCTACTGGAGTGCCGATCACGCAGATCGCGTTTCCCCGGTCGCCGTCGCAGCTGCCGAGTTGGATCACGGGCCTGCCAGAGGCGTCGGGGTCACCCATCTACACTACAGCGCGCTCCAGCCGTCCGTGCCACCCCTGCTCTCCACGGGCTTGGGCGTCACGCATGGGGGTGTTCCGGCGTCCGGCGTCCTGTACGGGGGCGCCGACGGCACTCTATTCCATGGTGGTCACCTGCAGTCGTCGGCGATGTCGGCCAGGGTGCCAGCAGCTCCTGCAGGGGGATCCTCTGATGACGGACCTCTGCCAGCGCCGCCCAAGTTCTATAAGCTGGAGTTCCACACGTACGACGGTTCCGGGGATCCCCTGAATTGGCTCAACCAGTGTGAGCAATTCTTCAGGGGCCAGCGTACGCTAGCATCTGACCGTACCTGGCTCGCCTCCTATCACCTGAAGGGCGAGGCGCAGACCTGGTACCACGCCCTGGAGCAAGATGAAGGGATGCCGCCGTGGGAGCGTTTTCGGGACCTCTGTCGCATGCGCTTCGGGCCACCACTACGGGGCAGCCGCTTGGCTGAGCTAGGCCGGCTACCCTTCACTTCGACGGTGCAGGACTTCGCCGCGCGCTTCCAGGCCTTGCATGCCACGCCCCGGGAGTCTCTACACTACAGCGGGCCGAGCTCTTCGTGGGCGGCCTCCCGGAGCATATCCGGGCCGACGTGGAGATGCGAGAGCCCCAAGACCTCCAAACGGCCATGCACTATGCGCGGGCGTTCGAACGACGGGCAGCAGCCATGCAGGCGCTGTCCCATGCGCGCGGTGCACGGCCGCCCCCGCGACTCGTACCCTCGGGCCGCGCCGCCGCGGGTCTGGCACTGCCGGGAGGCCAAGGGGCCGCTGCGGCCAACGCGCCGCCCGACGGTCGCTGTTCCGCCGCCTGACGCCAGCAGAGCAGGCGGAGCGCCGACGCCGGGGGCTCTGCTTCAACTGCGACGAGCCCTACGCCCCGGACACGTATGCCACCGCCTCCTCTACATCGCCGCGGACGACTGCATCGTGGACGAGGCGGCGTCAGTCGAGGAAGGTGCCGCGGTTGCTGCGGAACAGGCGGAGGAGCCGGCCGCCCAGGAGCAGCCAGATGCTAACGCTTTCGTCGTCTCCTTGCATGCCTTGGCAGGTATCCACAACGGAGAATACGATGTTACTGCCGGTGGAGGTGAACGGGGCAGCGCCTGGTGGCCCTTCTCGACACTGGATCTACCCATAACTTCCTCCGCGGCGATGCTATGCGCCGCTTGGGTCTCTCTCCTACGGGGGGCGACCAGTTGCGGGTTACGGTGGCCAACGGCGACCGCCTACGCTGCAAAGGCATCGCCCGCGAGGTCCCCATTCGTATTGCGGGTGAGGACTTCCTCATCACCTGCGTCGGCCTCGACCTTGGCGGTTTCGACCTCATCCTCGGCTACGACTACCTGAAGACGCTCGGTCCGATCTTGTGGGACTTGGCGGCCAAGACGATGTCGTTCTCCCTCCACGACCGCCGTACCCTGGACGGGCATGGGCGGGACTAATGGGACTATCCAGGCAGCGGTTGTCTCCAATGACAATCAACAGCCGCTGTTGGACCGCCTCCTACAGCAGCACAGCGCCCTCTTCGACGAGCCGCGCGGTATTCCACCGGCCCGGCCGTACGACCACCGCATTCACCTGCTACCCGACCGACGCCGGTGGCCGTCCGACCGTACCGCTACCCCCAGCTCCAGAAGGACGAGCTGGAACGTCAGTGCGAGGCCATGCTCGCCCAAGGCATCATCCGTCCGAGCACTTCGCCGTTTTCGGCCCCAGTGCTCCTCGTCCACAAGGCGGTCAAGTCCTGGCGCTTCTGCATCGACTATCGTGCCCTCAACGCCAAGACCTCGAAGGATAAGTTCCCCATTCCGGTGGTGGATGAGTTGCTGGACGAGCTACACGGGGCTCGCTTCTTCACCAAGCTCGATCTGCGCTCGGGCTACCACCAGGTGCGGATGCACGCCAACGACATCGCCAAGACGGCGTTCCGCACCCCCGGCCACTACGAGTTCCTGGTGATGCCGTTCGGCCTCTCCAACGCACCGGCCACGTTCCAGGCGCGGATGAACGACGTCCTTCGGCCGTATCTACGACGGTTTGTGCTGGTTTTTTTTGACGACATCCTGATCTATAGTTCGTCCTGGTCGGAACACCTTCAGCACATCGCCATCGTCCTCAGCGAGCTTCGGGCGCATCATCTCCACCTTAAGCGCTCCAAGTGCTCGTTCGGGGCAACGTCTGTGGCTTACTTGGGCCACGTGATTTCCAAGGACGGCGTCGCCATGGACGCCGACAAGGTGGCGGTCGTCGAAGCCTGGCCGGCGCCGCGCTCCGTCAGGGGCCTTCGGGGCTTTCTGGGCCTGGCGGGCTATTACCGAAAATTCATTAGGGAATTTGGCCTCATCACCGCGCCCCTAACGCGTCTCTTGCGGCGAGACGCGTTCACCTGGGATGCCGAGGCCGACGAGGCCTTCCAGAAGCTCAAGCACGCCCTCACCACGGGGCCCGTCCTCCAGATGCCCGATTTCGACAAATTTTTCACGGTGGACTGCGACGCATCAGGCGTGGGTTTCGGCGCCGTCCTGCACCAGGACGCCGGCCCCCTCGCTTTCTTCAGCCGGCCGTTCGCCGCACGACATCTCAAGCTGGCGGCCTATGAGCGGGAGCTAATCGGTCTGGTACAGGCGGTGCGCCACTGGCGTCCATATTTATGGGGGCGTCATTTCCTTATTCGCACTGACCATTACAGTTTGAAGTATCTTTTGGATCAGCGTCTCTCCACCGTTCCCCAGCACCAGTGGATCAGCAAGTTGTTCGGCTTCGACTTCACCGTCGAATACAGGCCGGGTCGCCTAAACACCGTCGCCGACGCTCTCTCTCGCCGCGACGCTGATCTGGACAGCGAGGATGGCGCAGCCTTTTGCGCCCGATCGGGACCCTCGTTTGCCTTCGTCGACGACATCCGCCGCGCCACCGTCACAGCAGCGGACGCACAGCACCTTCGCGCGCGACTAGAGGCCGGCGATCTGCCAGGTCCCTGGCGCATGGAGGGGCCTGCTGCTCCATGGCAGCCGGCTGTACGTCCCCGACCACGACGACCTGCGTCACCAGGCGCTCTCCCTGGCTCACTCGACGGGCCACGAGGGGGTCCAGAAGACCCTCCATCGTCTCCGCGCCGACTTCTATATTCCAGCAGACCGCGCGCTTGTCCAGGACTGGGTGCGCACTTGTACGACGTGCCAGCGCAACAAGACGGAGACATTGCAGCCGGCGGGTCTGCTGCAGCCGCTGGAGGTGCCATCCCAAGTGTGGGCGGATATCTCCATGGATTTCATCGAGGGCCTTCCAAAGGTGGGCGGCAAGTCGGTCATTCTCACGGTGGTCGACCGCTTCTCCAAGTATGCGCATTTTATAGCGCTCGGCCACCCCTACACCGCCGCCTCCGTCGCACGGGCCTTCTTCGACAACATCGTTCGGTTGCACGGGTTTCCGACGACCATCGTCAGTGACCGGGACCCCGTGTTTACTGGAAACGTGTGGCGCGACTTGTTCCGGATGGCGGGCGTCAAGCTACGCATGAGTACGGCTTTTCACCCGCAGACTGATGGCCAATCCGAGGTGGTGAACAAGGCCATCGCCATGTACCTGCGGTGCGTCACGGGATCGGCCTCGGCGTGGGTCCATTGGCTCGCTTGGGCGAATACTGTTTAC